>NC_064925.1:212020115-213220115 GCF_023897955.1 Schistocerca gregaria
GGGACACATTAAATAATTTTGATATTACAAAGAAGTCTGAACTGAATGTAATAAATGCAAACTATCACTTTAATTTGCTACCAACAGTACATTAATTTATATTTTATTAGTACCTTCTAAGATGTAGGAGTGCAGGCAGGCATACAAGGCTCCATCAAGAGTGAGCAAGTGATAGCTTTCCTGGACCAACTGCACTAAAGGGGGGGCAGTGTACAGCATACAGAGGCTCTGAATGACACAGAGAGTTGGAGCAAATGAGAATTTAAAAGCCTGTGTCATCAGATGTACCGCATGGCCTGATACAGGGCAAAGAGCTCCGCTGTAAATACTGAACAGTGGACTGGAAACTGATACCAAAAAGCATCTGTGACAGCGATGAAGGCACACACGACACCACAGTCAGCCCCAGAGCCATCAGTGTACACAAAGGCATTATCGTGAAGTTTCATGCGAGGGTCAAGAACCTTACAGTGATAGAGCAAGACTGGAGTAGTGTCCTTAGAAGGAGAGTGGAGTCCAAAGTGAACACTGGCTGGCGTATGAAGCCAAGTTGGGGAAGGGTTCACACCCATTGGGAAAGTGGCTGGTTAAGCCACTGAAGCAATAGCCAAAAGTGAATTCCAGGAGGTAACGGAGAAGAGAGATGCGCCCCATACTGGTGGTCAAAGGACTCATCGAAGGAGGAGGCACGGCCGGACAACCAGCATGCACATCTGCCAAGGAGAAAGTCATGTCGGTAGGACAGCAGTTGTTCAGCAGCTTCTTCATACAGATTCTCAGTGGCCAACGGATGCCCTGGTAATGGATGGTATTAAGAGGGTGTAAGAGGGACGGACTTGCAGATACTTAAACAAAACACTCAGTCGAATTAAGAATGGGCAGTTGACTGGTACAAACGGAGGAGGGTAGTACGTTCTGCTCCCCAGGAAGTACCACTGAGGACACAGAACATTAAGGGACCACATACAGAAGGCTGCCAGGTAAAACGTTTGGGGAGGGGGAGGGGGTGGGGGTGACCAAGGAAGTTTCCTACTGAAACTTAGTCAAATCAATTTTATAGATTCAACAAATGGAAGAGCAACATGCCAAAGATGTAACGGTGGTGGAGGGAACAAATTGTGCCAACAGAAACTCATAAAAAATGCTTGGTCAATTGAAAAGCAAAAGCCCCTGTCAATGCTCCACAAGTAAGGACAATCAAGGCAACGTGAAGAACTGCAATAGATGGCAAAAATCACCACCGAAAAGGGAGTCTGAGATGCTCGGAGGGAGACAGGCCATTATAGGGTTAATGGCGATATCTAAGAAGACGACGCTCAGAATGTGACCCTGAGGCACAGTTTTTCTGGATGAAGGTGTGACAATGCATACCATACCACAATGGATACTGGAGCATGTATTGGGCATATTCTTCTAAAGGTGTAAATGGTATGTATCAAATGCCATTGAGATTCTACAATATCGATCTACATCTCCACACTGTAGATATGGGACAATGTCACTTTATCTGAGGGCTAGCATAAACAGGAATCAAAGAGTGACTATGGTGGTACCTTCTCACCTTGGAACTAAAGAATCATTTCTGTTCTAACTCTGTACATAATAATGCACCGCGGCACAGGATTGCCAGTGTGCTACATTTTTAATATTATGCCAATGGCATTTGTGCAGACCAGCCACCAGAGGCCACCTTCGGTGGGGCCACAGGACTTGTGCACAAGGCACAGCATCATCTGAACATTCTAGATGAACCCTCCCCTTTGTAAGCGCACTGCAGCATGCTCGCTCACTCTCTCATACTACGTTCGTATTTATTGACAGCACCTGCTTGTATCAGTGCCTGAATTGTTTCTATGTTTGTGTCTACATTCTCACCTATTGTTTGCTTGTATGTAGAAGAATAAAGTTTGGCTCATTGTGGTCTTCTGCTGTTTAGGTCTTACAGTACGACAACTGGCTACGAGTGTGACATTCACTTCCATGTGCTCAATCTACTTTGTTCATCCTTCAGTTCTTCTGTCCATGGAGGCAGCCCTCCAATCCCCCTTATGAAAATGCACCCGAAGATGGAGAGTCTTATGAGAAATGGCTTTGGTAACACTCCCTCACTGATGGAAACATGTGTACGGCTCTGTTTCTTTCTCGGATTTCTCCTCGGATCTGCCAGTTGTGCCAGTTAGTCCCACTCCTGGAACCTGCATCTCTTTCTTTTAACAAAATGTTTACCTTCTTGTCAAATTACCACTGTAAATGCACACACGTCAGTGCAGTGTGTGGAGTTCTATCATTGTCATAAACAGCCCCACCAGTCCTGCCAGCCTCAGGCACAATACATCATCTTTCCTATGCTGATTCTACAGTCTGTTACACAGTCATTTGGTTGACTCTGACAGGGAGTTGCATCAATACATTATAGTGAGAGAATCTGTTTTTGGCTGAACCAGTAAGTATTTCTCAGTTCTTCAACGTCTCCGTGTGGCTGCTGATCAAACTGAAACTTTGTGCGCCGCACTGCAGAGTGACAGATTCAACAACAACGAGACAGGGACACATGCCCTAAGCACTGGACAACTTGCAACAACTGCAGCAATGGACATACAGCATCTGCATGTCATTCCCAAACCCATTCTTTGGACATAAAGATGGATGTTAATTGTCCGTCTCTAGTGGGTAGGAATCAAATTGTTTGCTGATGTGTGATGTGATGGGCAAAATGCTCAGACTACAACTGGGCAAGGGTGCAGTCACGACTTACTGAATTTATAAACTTATGTGGACTTGAGATCTCCAGTGACTCATGTTTGGCAAGTTACAACAAGCAGCATATTCCAAATTTGGGTCAATTCACAGCTCCCAATATGTATAAATCTGTGGTTTGTTCCTTGACTGTTCTGTTAGTTGATGATGTGGGCAGCGATAATGTGTCTGGTGTGTATGATTTCAATGTTTTTGGTTTTTCCATTTCAGATACAGGTCACCTCGTTTCTGACTTGGTCCCTTACGGGTAGTTGGAATCTCTGTGTTCCGAGTTCTCATCTCTTTTCTCTGATGGGTTAAGTTGTGCCACTAATTCTGCAGCCTACATTACCCTGGAAGCTATGGCATGTCCGCATTTTTTTCTTGCACACCCTATTCCCAAGTGGACTCATAATTTTAACAATATTATGAAAAGGGAAGACTCTTCAGCAGCCAGAAGCCATAGTCATGCGAGAGCTACACGCACCCAGGTTTAATTTCCATACATTAGTCCTTTGACGTCAGCTGCACTTACTATTCATGCTTGCTCCAACATTTTTTTCTATTCAAGGACTGCCTTATATGCCTATGACAACAGTCCACATTTTGATATCCTAACATGCTTCTCGAGTTCATACAGAATTATGCAAGTGAGATTCGGAGTCTGGCCAACATTCTCCGCACCCTTCTGCATATGCTCATACCACCCCACCAAAACTTACCGGCTCATTCCTCATCACGGTTTGCTTCTGGCCCCACAGTCTGGGCTGGGGTTTAACAGCTGACTGAAGTGGATTCTGTCCATGGTCCACAGTTGCCAAGGCTGCCATCTCCGTATGGTGTGCACCAGTAATGAGCTGGTGACATGCTACCACAGCCTGTTGCGTCCTTGCACTGCAATGAGGCTGCAGTCCGTTGCCACCTCCATCTCCTAACTTAGCATCTGTCCTGGGCTCACGGAGCATCCATGCTGCAGGGCACACCTGTTATCCTTGCGTATGTTGCCACCTTCTACCTCTCCTCTAGGATTAGGATCCAGCCCCCCCCCCCCCCCCCCCTCCCCAGCGCCTGCTGTTGGGCCTTCCTACAATGATTCACCACCACTGGCTGCGGTAGAGACTTCACATGTTTCAACACCTAGATTCCCGGCATTCCCAACCAAACAGCCAGTGCTTTCACTATCACCACAGTTCCAACGTATCCAGGAATCGGACGCAAGCATACAACCTGTGCCCTTGTTACCAGTCTTCTCTTATGGTACTTTCTGGTGACAGAGCAGCCTTTGCCCAAGAGGGGAAAGGTGCTGTAACTCTGTACATAGTACTTGAATATGTAGTGTGGCACCAGGCCGCTGGTGCATTACACTTAGAATATTCTGCCAACAGCACCTGTGCAGCCCAGCCACAAGGGGTCACTGCAGCAGGCCACATGACAAAGCATCCATTTTGCTGTATACTAGAGTCCTCCTCCTTATAAGCAAAGTGTTCATACATATTGTTGTTTCAGTACCTGGATAGTTTCTATGTTTGTGTCTACATTCCCAACTGCTTGCTATTCACTTTTATGTAGCAGAAAAATTTGTTTCATTTTCGCCATGCTGTTGTGTCTCACAGCATGGCAGAATTTTTGAAGGTGGAGTAGCACAGGATATGAAGAGCAAGGAGAAATATCAACATTAAAGATACATTAATTACTCCAAGAATCTGTAATATTTTCACCGAAACTTTTCCTGATATACTCTAGACACCCTATTGCATTTCCAAGTGGAGACTGCTGAAGATGCAGGCAATATGAGGTGAGGAAAATGCTCGAGTCCAATTTTAGAAAAGCCACTTCGAACCCACACTACACTGTAGCAAAATAAGAAATCTAAATGGAGCAACTAGAAATTCAAAAGTCTGCCAAATGATATATTGTAGAAAGTAGTTGCACCACAATTACCACTGCAGCTGCTAGTAATGGAACACAAAGAAATGTCTCACAACAGCAGTGTGCATCTTTGGCTTATTAAAGATTTTATGACCCCAGTCAAGAGCTTTATACTTTGGAAAACGCAGCAATTCACACCACAACTGCTTAACAGAAACTGGGATTGGGAGAAGTGGAAGTTACTTTAAGAAACTATGCCTACATAGGCTAACACAGTTAGTGAAGCATGCAATTTAGCTCTGGGGTAAAATAAATTCAACTTAACTAAATGGGAAGAACACTGTGACAATAGAAGTCCACACAAGAAAGTGGCTTTATGTACTGCATAAGGAAATAAGTCCTACCCAAGATACTTCCAGCCCCTCCTGAAGTGGTGTTCTGCTGTCCATCCAACCTTCATAAAATGCTAGTCCATCTCTATGCCCCTCCCATCCCCAATCCCCTACCACAGGGATCATACCTTTGTGGAAGACCCAGATGTAAGACCTGCCCAATCCACCCACCCAGCAGCACTTACTCCACTCCCATCACTGCTTATTCTACCCCATCAGTGGCCAGGCCACCTGTGAAAGCAGTCACGTTATATACCGGTTCTGCTCCAATCACTGCACAACATTTTACAGCAGTATGACAACCAATTAGCTGTCAACTGGGATGAAAGGCCTTCGCCAAACTGTTGCCATAAACAAGGTGGACCATCCGGTAGCACAACATGTGAGATTTCAATAGCTACTTCACAACCCGAGCCATCTGGATCATCCCATCCCCCCCCCCCCCCCCCACCACCACCACCACCTTTTTAAGCTACACAGATGGGAGCTATCCCTACAACAGAACATAGAACATTCACTCTGGTTACCTCCATGGCCGAAACCTAAGGTAACAAGGTAACTTGCTAACACCCCCCCCCCCCCCCCCCCACACACACATCCAGCAAACAAAACAGAGAGAGAGAGAGAGAGAGAGAGAGAGAGAGAGAGAGAGAGAGAGAGAGAGTCCTACAAGCTTGAAGGTGGAAATTCATTCCGAAAGCTTGCAAGCTTTGTAGCTGTTGTTTGTGTACCTATTGATGATGTAGCACTTATGCCTTTCAGTGAGTTATCTCCTTTATTCTTAAATAATTCATAATTCTCAACCACAACTTTCCACACATTATCATGTTATAAAATACCCAAATGGAAATGAAAACTTGATTGTCATCAGAAACTTAAATGCAAGTGTAGAGGCAAGAAGAGGTGACTGTGGGCAAATACAGACTGCGAAGAAGTAGTGGAAGAGGAGCCCAACTGAATGAGTCCTGCTTGCAGCACAAAAAAGTTGTAAATATTTTTTCCAATTCCCTTGGCAGAGGTGATACTGTCCTAGAGGCCAAAGACGATTTAACCCTCAAGGGGGTGCACCAATGTATAAAGTGTGCCAACCACAAATAACATTTTCTTGTACCATTTCATTGTTGTTTAACAATTTTGAGCCCATGCCACTCGCTTCATCACTGCATCAGCTAACACAGTGGTAAGTTGTATTTTTATATGTCCAAGTGAGTAGCAATAAGAAAACAAACAGCGAGCCACAAGAGGGGGAAAAAGGGAGAAGGAAACCCAGATTACGGGCCAGCAACAAAATCTCATAATGAGGCAGTTGCCTATGAGACAATTAGTAATCAAATAAGCAGTTGTCACCTGAAGCAACTGTGCTGTTTAATTCATTGAGTTATTGATTACTATGGGGTAACACTTGCAAACAGCCGGAGAGTTATACAATAGAGTTTATTTTGTAACTGTTTAACTGAAATTGTTTAGCTCATATAATGCAAGTTTATTTTATCATCATTGAATTAAACTAATATTAAATAGTGATTCTGCTCACGTATGTTTGCCTCGGTAACACAAAGACAGCTATTTTCAACATGTGTATGAATTGCCCACAGTTAAGGATGCTGCGGGCTATCCGCTGCAGATATAAAAAGAAGTCACAAATCAATCACGATAGTTCCACTTCAATGCACATGTCAGAAGAGAGAGATGCTGAAACAGAAGTGGTTTACAAAGTGTTATCTACAGAAAACAGGCAACTTCACTATGTATTTATCACAGAGTAGAGAAAAGAAAATGAGAACAAATCAAATTTGATATGTACAAAGCAGTGAAGGTGGAAGCCTGGAAAAATTAAATCCAAAACAAGAGAAATGTTGTTCAGGTTATTAAAAAGCAGACTATGCAAAACACACAACTGATGTAAAAGAAGAAGTTAATTACAGAAGACTATGAAACAATATCAAAGATAAAATAGTAAAGAAAACTTTCTGAAGGAAATAGTGAAGTAGCTATAGAAAATATGAGAAATGAAGGATGATGGAGACAACAGAACACTAAATGTTTAAAAACGGAAGACAAAATTACAATGTTCCCACAAAACTGATCAAGAATACTGGCAAGTGTGTGAAATTGTTCAATCAACCTGCAGCCTTTGCCATGGTTAGTCAGTTTCTTAACTGAAATGCGCAAGTTGATGCGAGAGACTCCTGTTCAGAGCTTTTTCAAAGTTTCTGCATGCTTTACAGTACCTCATGATGGCATCGTCTGTCAAAAGAAAGCAGATTAATTTTTGCTATGGAACAAAGGTTGAGCACATTAAAGTGACTGGATAAGGAAGAAAAGGTAAGTGCAATGGCTAGGCACTTTAGAGTACAATTGGAGACTGGAAGAGGAAATGGACAGAAATTGAGTCTTGTTGCAGCATTTAAGCGAATTTGCACAGAAACATTGACAGAAAGAAAAAGTACGGCATATGTTTAATCCAAAAAGAGAGAGTGGATGCCATTTAATGCAAAAACCAGTAGATCCCTGGAAGAGCAGTGCAATGTTTTTAAGAACAGTTTCGTGAAGTATTTGTTCCATTGGTTGAGCAGATTTTACCATCTAAAAACCTGCCAAGGAAGTTTATCCTGATCTTGAACAATGTGGCTTTGCACCGGCTCACTGAATAGTTAAAAAATGAGAACATACAAGCAATGTTTTTCCCACGCAGTATCACAGCTTTATGCCAGCCTATGGACCAAGAAGTTTTGGTTAGTCTCAACAGAAGATGTAGGCACAAGCCGTTATCATCCCTTCTTTCTGCTACCGATGATGATCAAGAAGTAAAAAAGTCTGACTTGTTAGATATTGATGGATGGGTGGTGAACTCCTGGAATGAACTGACACTAGTCCATTCCAGAGGGATAAAATCTTGATCACCGGCGAAATAAGATCCTTGAACATTATGATGAAAAAAATTTCAACTTCATTGAGCTCGTGAACAGAGTTCCTGGATACGAAGAACCCAATGAAAATGAAGTCAAAGAGTGGTTCCAGAACGATGCCAAGCAATATGTGTCCAATTGCAAAATTATCGATGTTGTCACAATAAATGAGGAAACTCACAAAAATGATGAAGATGCTGACATTGAGGATTCTATTCTACAAGACCCTACAATACCACATACTGAGAGACTAAAGGCTCTCAGAACTGCCCTTCAATGTTTTGAACAGCATAGTTGTCAGTAATGGACTTACTGTTTCATCATCATCTTTGCAATGAAACAACGGAACGCAGAGTGCCGTGAGGAGAACGACAGGACATTACACATTTCTTTTTTTAAAAAAGGCCAGGTTTTTTTTTAAGTAGACTAGTTAATTTTCCATTACAGAAAGCTTTATGCCTTCATAAAGTAATTTTCTAAAGAATGTCTTATCAGTTAATTACTGTATTCATTAATTTTCACCAGGAAGGCTATGCTTCATAAAGTAATTTTCCTTTGATTTAAGGAGAAACTGAAATAATCGTTAGTTACACTTATATGTAGTTCATGTGTTAATTACAAGACACCAATGTATTTGACACCATTGTGCGAAGACTACATCTAAAAGTAGCTACTTTCACTTGTGCGTCCAGAGAAGGTTACTAACTATTCTTTCAGAAATGCTCTTCTTTTTATCTTTGGTTTCCCATTCCTCATATTATAGATGACAATTTCATTCATTTATAGCAGTTTGGTTCATTATATCACAACAGACTCACAATGATCGCCAATTTGATGCTTTTTCTCAACCAGAGTGAGTGTGTGTGTGTGTGTGTGTGTGTGTGTGTGTGTGTGTGTGTGTGTGTCAACTGAATATGATTATCATCTTCTAGTTGCACTGCACAAAAGCATCAAAGTAGGTTTTTTTCCACTTCCTAGCTGCAGTGCTTTGTGGATACAATCAATGTTAGTTTTTTTTTTTTATTTTATTATGTGTGTCAAAAACAAAGAAGTGTCTTCAGCCTTTTAGGCAATAAAGGATGTGGCAATTCTCACTTGTTTTGCTGAACAGCATCTACTACTGGTCTTATGCTCTTGAACCATTTAGTGGTATAGGGGCACCAATGAAAGCCAATTACTGACATACGTTTTTATTGGTGCCATGACTTGGTTACCTCAAGGTCTTCAGATTATTGGCACATGGTGCTGCATTAAGCATGAATCAAGTTTTTGAATCGTTCACTATTACAATCTTTATCCATATTTATGTTTACTTCGCATGTAAACCCCGAATCCCGGCAGATGTTTGGCAATAGACAGAACTCAAAGGGAGTATCAGGCCAATTCACACAGGGCATCATGTAAAGTCGGGGTGCATTCACAGTGTCCACATTATGTCAATTCACTTAGCCCACTACCGAACGATGAAAGTGAGGTTATCAGTTACCATCCATGATACAGAAAATCAGAGTATAGTACTGGAATTGTGGAACTAACAACGATAAGGATTATTAATGGATAAAGCAAATTTTGTACCATATATTCTTGGTCAGTTTCCTGTGGCAAAATAGTGAGAATTTAAACAACATTTCAAACCTACTGACATTTTATTTGCTAGTAAAAATATACACACCCCACAATATCAAACAATATTTATAAGGGAATAAATAAAGGCAGTTGTTTTTTTTCCTTACATAACTAATAGCGCCATATGCAGCTATATTTTTCTCCTTCATTAGAACTGACTTTTTCACTTAAAATATTATTTAATGAAAACTGCTTCATCAATTTATGTTCTTATTTACTTACAGTGCAAGCATCAGCTCTGTTCTGTTATTGTGAAACCTAAATAATTTTTTGCTTTCAAATATCTGACATCACTTGTAGAAAAACACTTGTGGAACATCTGGAATTTGCCATGAAAACAATGCACTATAATTATGTAAAAATTGACTGGAAAATTCCCAGCACATAAACAGACCACCAAAAATATAGCACATAAGCTGACCACCTGAAATGGACGAAGAGTGGTTGAATTCTGCAAGACATTCAATCTTTAGCCACATCAACAAACTTCAAAAGGAACCATCAGAACACACAACATGGAGATCATCGACCACAATTACTGATGCATTTCAAATTGATGATGAAACAATATCTTAATCACACCATAGAGAAATTATGAATGCCCCAATCTACAGAATGCGAACACAGGATTAGGCCATGGCCAGCCTAGAACAAACCTCAGAGGTTCACAAAAAAAGAAGATAAAAATTTCCAAATTTGACACTAGCAGTATCCAACCAGGAGATCCAGAGAAAAAGCAAACAACTGGCAACAGAAGAAAATTGAACGAAACAGCACACACACACTAATTCCTCTACAAAACAGAAAATAACACCTTCGGTTGAATGAGGAACGTGACTATACAGTACAATCTCAATAAGGTGCAAACACTAATAGGAACAGCAATAAGATAGAAGACAATTACAAAATATTGTTGACAAAGAGGAAAGAGACAGCCAAATCAATCTGAAAGAATAAAAGGAAATATGAAAATCATAACTAGAAGGAATCAAGAAAGACTCTGAAAGAAACTGACAAGTTCCATGCCCTCTTTTGCGTGTCGCCTCTCATTTTCATCAATTATATTAATGTTTTATGTCATTGCACAGTGGTAACAGGCTGAATAAGGTTATTCTAATGAGAGTATTTATACTGAGAGCTCAAAATACTTTTCACTTGATTGCTATGCATGTTGGGAACTGTACGTGGTCTTGCTTTTAGTTTCCTCTCTTACTTCCCTTGGTGGCTCGCGCGAGGCGAGCAGCAGAGGACGCAGCACATTGCGTTTCCGGTGGGGGGGCTGCACTTCCATGAATACTGAGAGGGTCATACATCAATGGTCTTGAGCGACCGGCGAGTGACTGATCTCAGTCGAGTTTCGCCTATTGTAGGCAAAGCGAAATGACATGCTGCCCATCTGAGTGTCACCGCAGTTTGTGTGTTTACCGTTCTGGCACATCTCGAACAAAGAGTGCTGGCGCTGAGTGACTGTCTCACCTCATGATTTTAAGATCTGATCTTCGTCGGAGTCAGACGGTCTTGTGACTTAGTCACCCTTTTTTGCCAGAACTTAAAATTCTTGGACTGCCTTCGAGGCCAGGGGTTGAAACAGTTACTGCAAAGCAGAAGTTGGCACCTACATCATCAGAATGCTGCCTACCGACAACATGCAGCAGGTTTCAGGACTGGTAAAACATTTTGCGGCTCCAGCATTGTAGGACCTATCATTTTTATATGAAAGTCCTCAGTAGCATACATGCTCGCTTTGATACAAGTCCACCTTCCTTGTTTCTCCATGTGATCCCATTTGAGCTCTCACTACTAATCACAATACTGCAGTACAGTCAAGAGAGTAATGTGTGATTCATTAGGATCTCCAATCATTATCGTCGATCTATTGCATCACAGAGATTAAGAGCCCCTTGTTCTTGAGCCAACTCTTATTCTCATAATAGTTCAGTATAACCCACCCTTTAGCCTACTGTTTGTATTGACATTGAAGCACCTTTGTGTTTTGACTTATAATAAATCACACTGTAATATTTAATCTGCATATTATTTAATAGATAGATGCAGAATCTCATTTTCTGTCGTTTACTATGATAAAATTCCTTTTTCCTTTACTGAGTAGATAATGATTTTTATTAAATTATTGTGAGTCTGCATTCCTTATTTTACCAAGTAGCAGGGTCCACCATCAATTCCTTTCATTACCATTGTGCAAATAATCAATAAGGTGGTAGGTAAGGAGGGGGTCGAGTGCATGTCCAGTTCTCATGCAGAGTTCGCCAGAATTAAAGAGGTACAAACTCTTCTCCACCGTGGCACCTTGCAAAATAACATATAAAATGTCTATAAGAAATTCCAGAAAATATCACAGTGAAAAGTTTGATATGTACTTCTTTTGTAAATACACTGAAGAGCCAGAGAAACTGGTACATCTGCCTAGTTTCATGTAGGGCCCTGCGAACACGCACAAGTGCTACAACTTGATAGGCGTCTACTCGACTAATGTCTAACAAATTCTGCAGAGCACTCCATAATTCTGGAAGAATACCAGCGGGTGGAGATCTCTTCTGAACAGAGCCTTTCAAGGCATCTCAGATATGCTCAATAATGTTCATGTCACGCGAGCTTGGTGGCCAGCAGAAGTGTTTAAAACTCAGATGAGCATTCCTAGAGCCACTCTTAAACAATTCTGGATGTGTGGGGTGTCACAGTGTCCTGCTGGAATTGCCCAAATCTGTCAGAAAGCATGGACTTCAATGGATGCAGGTGACCAGATAGGCTGCTTATTTATGTGTCACCTGTCAGTGTCGTATCCAGACTTATCAGGGAACCCATATCACTGCAACTGCACACACCCCACACAACTGCAGAGCCTCCATCAGCTTAACAGTCCCCTACTGACATACAAGGTCCACAAATTCATAAGGTTGTCTCAATAGTCCAATGTCGGTGTTGACGGGCCCAGCCGAGGTGTAAATCTATGCTATGCAGTCATCAAAAGTACACGAGTGGGCTTTTGACTTCGAAAGCCCATATCGATGACTTTTCGTTGAATGGTTCACACGCTGACACTTGTCGATGGCCAGCACTGAAACCTGCAGCAATCTGAGGAAGGGGTTCACTTCTGTCATGCTGAACACTTCTCTTCAATTGTCGTTGGTCCCGCTCTTGCAGAATCTTTTCCCGACCACACCGAGATTTGATGTTTCACGGAATTTCTGATATTGATGGTACACTCATAAAATGGTCGTACGGGAAAATCCCCAGTTCATCACTACCTCAGAGATGCGGTGTCCCAACTATAACATTCAAACTCACTAAAATCTTGTTAAACTGCCATTTTAGCAGCAGTAAAAGATGTAGCAAATACATTGCAGCGCATACTTGAATGAAAGTGCACTTTTTTTTTACGACACTGTAATACAATAATTAAACCAGAATCACTAATTTTTAACAGGGAAACTGACAATCAAAACAGTGAGTAAAAGAAACACAAAATCAGAGGAAAAATTCTAGGCTGAAAATTTTACGTGAGCAACACTGACTCTGAAGCAGTCAGGAAATCATACAATCCACAAACATCCACAGTGACATTAATGAACACAGGTTAAGATTCTATGGACACATCATAAGAATGAACTCACAAAGACTTACGATCAAATAGTCAATACAATGTAAAAGGGTAGATAAAAAATCTCATCAAGCAGCAGCAGAAGCAGGGGAACACACACAAAAGGGTTTAACTTTTGCAAGCCATTGGCAGAAGAGTTAAAGGGAAAAGAAGTAGAGTGTAGGGAAACGGGTACAGTGCAGAAAAGTCACCCAGAACCCAAGATGAAGGAGACTGACCAGATGAGATGTTTTTTCCTCTGCTGCTGCTTGGAGAGTTGATTTTTTATCTATCTACTTAAATTACATTGTCAATATTCATTGTTATAAAACAAATATTCAGTTATTTTGACAACATGAGCAAAGCTAAAATGGACACAATAAAATGGATTGGTGAGATCACAACTGATCTGAAACGGGCAGGAATTACTTCACAAGACTAAAAAAAATTCACAAATGGAAAACTGACCAAGAGGAAAAAGAAAGGAAAAGACTGGGATTACATGGTTTGAAGAAAGCCCACAGGAAGATAATGAAATATGGGCACAAAAGGAAGTCAAATGCCTGCCTCTAATTACTTTGCATAGTTCTAATGGGTTTATCTGCAAATAATAACTAAAACTGGTTAACCCCTTAATTTCACACATGACAGCACCTTCAAAACTTTCTTCCAGAGAAACTTCGACATGGTGTGGTGGTCGATCGACATTCTATTTGAATGCTGCCATTTGAAATGTACTGTTGAACGTTCTGCTGTGACATAACAGCCAGTGTGATTTGGCTTTGAAAGTATTTTGAATTCTCAATTTTTCCTGAATATCACAAACTGAAGCTGTGGCTCTTCTAGCCTAGATGGTTTGCATGTCATTGAATCTCAGACATTCTCCTAAAAATTTTAATCTCTTCAGCAACATGGTTGCTCCATAAATAGAATTTCCAAAGCTGACAGACCAAAACATAAATTTCTTTGAAATTTTCTTTGCATTCAAGACAAATACATCAAGATAAGGACTGTCAGAGCTCACTTTTGGAAGTGTCATTAAGATAACTTTGACAGACACCAGTTTCTTGAAGAACTCCAGCTACATCATTTCTTTCACTTGCTATATCGGCAGAACTGTATGGTCAATAACTAAAATGGGCTACCTACATTTCTGCGCTGCCTCTTGGCACCTAGCAAATGAGTTACCACATTCCTAGCTAACGGTTGGCCTCATCTGTCTGCTCCATATGTCTCCATTCCCCCATGTACCATGCACCTTGCTGTTTGTGAAGAAGCTTGCATGCCTCAGTGATACAGATAGACACAAAGCCCACACCTGCTACAGTAGTACAAGTTTATAAGCAAACTAGCTCTGCAGATGATGAAGAAATTGAAGAAATGTATGATCAAATAAAAGAAATTATTCAGGTAGTGAAGGGAGACAAAAATTTATTAGTCATGGGTGACTGGAATCCGAAAGTAGGAAAAGGGAGAGAAGGAAACGTAGTAGGTAAATATGGACTGGGGCTAAGAAATGAAAGAGGAAGCCGCCTGGTAGAATTCTGCACATAGCATAACTTAATCATAGCTAACACTTGGTTCAAGAATCATGAAAGAAGGTTGTATACATGGAAGAACCCTGGAGATACTAAAAGGTATCAGATAGATTATATAATGGTAAGACGGAGATTTAGGAATCAGGTTCTAAATTGTAAGACATATCCAGGGGCAGATGTAGACTCTGGCCACAATCTACTTGTTATGAACTATTGATTAAAACTGAAGAAACTGCAAAAATGTGGGAAATTAAGGTGGTGGGACCTGGATAAACTGAAAGAACCAGAGGTTGTACAGAATTTCAGGGTGAGCATAAGGGAACAATTGACAGGAATGGGGGAAAGAAATACAGTAGAAGAAGAATGGGTAGCTATGAGAGATGAAGTAGTGAAGACAGCAGAGGATCAAGTAGGTAAAAAGACGAGGGCTAGTAGATATCCTTGGGTAACAGAAGAAATATTGAATTTAATTGATGAAAGGAGAAAATATAAAAATGCAGTAAATGAAGCACGCAAAAAGGAATACAAACGTCTCAAAAATGAGATCGACAGGAAGTGCAAAATGGCTAAGCAGGGATGGCTAGTGGACAAATATAAGGAAGTAGAGGCTTATCTCACTAGGGGTAAGATAGATACTGCCTACAGGAAAATTAAAGAGATCTTTGGAGGAAAGACTGACAGTTGTATGAATATCAAGATCTCAGACGGAAACCGAGTTCCAAGCAAAGAAGGGAAAGCAGAAAGGTGGAAGGAGTATGTAGAGGGTCTATACAAGGGCGATGTACTTGAGGACAATATTATGGAAATGGAAGAGGATGTAGATGAAGATGAAATGGGAGATATGATATTGCATGGAGAGTTTGACAGAGCACTGAAAGACCCGAGTCAAAACAAGGCCCCGGGAGTAGACAACATTCCATTGGAACTACTGATGGCCTTGGGAAAGCCAGTCCTGACAAAACTCTACCATCTGGTGAGCAAGATGTATGAAACAGGCGAAATACCCTCAGACTTCAAGAACAATATAATAATTCCAATCCCAAAGAAAGCAGGTGTTGACAGGCGTGAAAAATACCGAACTATCAGTTTAATAAGTCACAGCTGCAAAATACTAACGTGAATTCTTTACACACGAAGGGAAAAACTGGTACAAGCCGCCCTTAGGGAAGAGCAGTTTGGATTCTGTAGAAATGCTGGAACACGTGAGGCAATACTGACCTGGAACACGTGAGGCAATACTGACCCTATGACTTATCTTAGAAAATAGATTAAGGAAAGGCAAACCTATATTTCTAGCATTTGTAGACTTAGAGAAAGCTTTTGACAATGTTGACTGGAATACCCTCTTTCAAATTCTGAAGGTAGCAGGGGTAAAATACAGGGAGCGAAAGGCTATTTACAATTTGTACAGAAACCAGATGGCAGTTATTAGAGTCGAGGGGTATGAAAGGGAAGCAGTCGTTGGGAAGGGAGTGAGACAGGGTTGTAGCCTATCCCCGATGTTATTCAATCTGTATATTCAGCAAACAGTAAAGGAAAATGAAGAAAAATTTGGACTAGGAATTTAAGATCCTGGAGAAGAAATAAAAGCTATGAGGTTTACCGATGACATTGCAATTCTGTCAGAAACAGCAAAGAACCTAGAAGAGCATCTGAATGGAATGGACAGTGTCAAAGGAGGATATAAGATAAACATCAACAAAAGCAATGCGTGTATAATGGAATGTAGTCGAAGTAAATCAGGTGATGCTGAAGATAATAGATTAGGAAATGAGGCACTTAAAGTAGTAAATGAGTTTTGTTATTTGGGGAGCAAAATAACTCCTGATGGGCGGAGAATAGAGGATATAAAATGTAGACTGGCAATGGCAAGAAAAGCATTTCAGACTAAGAGAAATTTTGTTAACATTGAGAATAGATTTAAGTGTCAGGACTTCTTTTTTGAAGGTATTTGTATGGAGTGTAACCATGTATGGAAGTGAAACATGGACAATAAACAGTTTAGACAAGAATAGAAGCTTTCGGAATGTGGTGCTACAGAAAATGCTGAAGATTAGATGGGTAGATCACGTAACTAATGAAGAGGTATTGAATGGAATTTGGAAGAAGAGGAGTTTGTGGCACAACTTGAAAAGAAGAAGGGACTTGTTAGTAGGACATGTTCTGCGGCATCAAGGGATCACCAATTTAGTATTGGAGGGCAGTGTGGAGGGTAAAAATCGTAGAGGAAGACCAAGAGATGAATACAGTAAACAGATTCAGAAGGATGTAGGTTGCAGTAAGTACTGGGAGATGAAGAAGCTTGCACAGGATAGAGTCGCATGGAGAGCTGCATCAAACTAGTCTCAGGACTGAAGACGAGCACCACCACCACCACCACCACCACCACCACCACCACCACCACCACCACCACCACCACCACCACCACAACAACAACAACAACGTCTCCAATTCTAATTTGCTATGAATTCACTGAAACATTCAGAAGTCCAGGCCTGTAGGCTGATTATCTTGCACTGGTCCAGCTTCTTCATCACCACGTCACATTCCTCCACAATATATGATGGATCCTCATCCATGTCATCCCCACTGGAAAGGCTCATGTTATTGTCACTGTCTTTAAGACACTCTGTAAGTTACTAGTTACCTATATCATCTATCAGCAGACTGGATGGAAAAAAGATCATCAAAGTAAAGCACAGTAGACACATTGGGGTAAACAGCACCTCTTGAGGGGTATGCGGAATGTGCAGTGAAGCGCAGGCAGAGCTGAACCGACGAAACAAAATATTGGCTGGTTGTTGTAGTACTATCAAGATTATTTAGATGCTGACAAATATTTGCCAAAGTTAAAAGCATAATAAAGAAAAGGAGTACAAGTAGGATGTAATACACCTCTATGTGCCTCTCCAGGCACACAACTGACACGAGAGATTCAGAGTACTGTAGAAAGCAGGCTTAAAATACACAGGCGTGTACTGATACTCTGCATCTATGGAAATGAAGTAGCTGTGATTGGAAATTATCATAAAGAAAATGCAAAATTGCAACAGATGTGGAAAAGGCTATGTTCTTTCCTCTTGCTAAATTCAATTTCCAGTAACTCTGTCAGTTTATATCGGCTCTAGTTGTTTGGTGTACCACCCGTTTGTTTATATTTACTTGCAATTACCACCGAAGAGTTTATCTATTTGTAACATTGATTAATTTTGCTCCTAAAAACATATTTCTGTTTAATTGGAGAAACGAGAAGACTCACTGTAGAGTGAAACTGTGATGTGTTCTCTCAGCAATCTAGAACCTAGTATCATACATCACAACTGGTCAGGTCAATCTGACGACAGCATGCCACTTCCTGTCAGGAACTTTAGAATTGTGTTGGTAAAGCTTTAGTAGGGGTCGATAACTGTCTAAGAAAGTGTATGTTGGTAATGCATGTGGGATTACTAGAAGTTATGAGAGCAGAACAGCGTATTTGTATTGTCAATGACTAAACATTTTTGTGTTGGCAGTTGGAGAAATATTTAATATATCAACAATCTTAACACACTGGGTGCTAGAATGTGATTGAACTGAATTTTTAGAGTTAAACACTTCATTTGTAAAGGCAAAAACATACATAGTAAGTAGTTGAACACGGAGTTTTCATTTCCTGCTGTGTCGTTTTTCTACTTTTGATTACACTGCAGGACTCTGAATGCGAGTAAACAGAAAACAATGTAAAATGAAACTACCACCTTCCAAATTAATGAAGGCTACACTACAGACAAGTGTCACCAGACCCTACATTTCACATTTGTATCGTTACCAACACCCAACGAAAACTACCGCCTTACATCTAGACCTCCAGCTGCACTACACATCAGTGTGTCATCGCAACACACATTCCATTTGAGATAAAATCATTAATATATTTTGTCAACATCGATAGTGCAAAACGTGTGTGTGTGTGTGTGTGTGTGTGTGTGTGTGTGTGTGTGTGTGTGTGTGTGTGTGTGTACATTTTACATATACAAGCTGTCTCACATTTCGTTTGCATGTCATAGTGTGAAACTTACAAATAATTGTCAAAAGATGGCTAAATAGCCTATGTACTGAACCCAAGCACAAGACATAAGTAGTATAAAGTAGTTAAGATGTCTTCAGCCAAAACAAGCATTCTAATATTACTATAGTACTATTGAGTCTAAACAGTTTCTTCAGGCATCTCGCAGAAGTAAACTGAACCTACCAATACAAGATGACTGCTTTGAAGCACGAAATAATGATAGGGTACAACATATGATGTCATTGTACATAGAAATAAATAAAATAATATTGACAATATCTGCTTCGCTTCTACGTTATTGACTGGAACTCAAGTTGTGCTGCCAGACAAATTTGTAGTCCAGCCCAAGGTCTAGTGTAGCTAGCAAGATAACAGTTTAGTGAGAGTTGGTAGAGCCAATGAAGGTGATGTTATGAAAATAATTGTAATTTTTGAATACTTTTATTCTGGCAGTGTACACACAAAGCATTTAGCATGGGGTGCATACTACAAAGAAGAACTGATCTGGCAAAGATACAATTGTTCTTGCTGTGGTAGAGCAGTGATACAATTGGAGGGTAGACCCAGGGGTTCTTCGTCCCCGCAAAGTCATTGGTCAAAGCCCACACTGTCAGTGGTTTCAGTTAACCCCCATTGCTCAGTAGTAACAACAGAAATGGGGCGTTTCCTGGTAATGCTTTTTCTAGAGACAATAGAGCAAACAAACAACCATGACAGTCATAATACAGCAAACATATTACACATATGAAATGTATTTCACTATTCACTACAGAAAAAAACAGTAGCATTTTCTGAAATTTGTGTTAGAGTTTTGCATAAAATGACAGATTTTACAATGCCCACCTACTACTGTCACCATGTATGACAATCCAAACTGAACACATCTGAATGGGTCACTGATTCCAGCCCACTGTAATGCAATTTAAATCTACACCTATTCTGAATTATTTCATGGACAGCTCAGTCCTAAATAAAAGTAGTAATTTTATACAATACACAGCAATGTTAGTGCTGGTTACTATATGAGAATGAGGTTTTGGTAGAAATTATCTGAGAAAAATTTACATAACTATCAAGATCTCAAATTAGTAGTCTTACTTTCAAGTACATTCTGTTGTGAATAAGCAGAAACACTACTTCTATATGACAAATATAAACAGGAAACACACTACAGGAAATTAGAAATTTCATTAAAATAAGTGCCAAGCAGAAGTACTGCACTCACAAGTGTTCCAAGAATTCCAAGACTTCCTATGTCCAATGTAATACGGAGGATTAGCCATCTCGTAGGTCAACGGTCTGTCTCTTTTTGGTGTAATTCTGTATCGCCCTGCTTGCACCCTTTCGCATGCTGCTGTTATGTGGAAATAACACTGTGTCTGGCGTACAAGCGTTTCCACTAGGCGTGGCTTCAAAATCTGTAACGAATATCATGAAACAAGTGATTGGCGTTCTCCCCGCGTCACTCGTCATTTTGATTAATGACTTATACCTGCAACAACTTTTCATATCAATACACACTAACGGTACACATAAAACAATGCTTAGGAAGGAACGTCCAAGGCATAAAACTTTTTCTGCCAATAACTGCATTCACTACAATTCTACTGCATTTATGTTATAAATATAACGTTAAAAACTATTATCCAACGGCACAGTTTACAACAACGTAGTTCAGAATCGGATGAACTAAGTTTTAAGAAATCGAAATAAAGGGTGGTTCAGATTTATGTCAACATATATCTGCCTTGGCTGCATACAGTATACTTAACGACGTTACAATAAAACACATTTACAGGGAAAAATAATTAAACGGACACTGAAGAAATAATAACTCCAGAATATATCTTACATCAGCGCATTTTGTATATGCCCCTGCCATAGTCACAACACTCTTTGACCTCGAAGATGTAACATTCCTCCTAATCAGCTGAGTTAAGTAGAAAGGTGACCATTCACCATAAACACTTGCAGTGCTGTTTTCTCATGTACCTGAGTTTATGAACACGACCGGCACATCAGCTTACTATTTCTGAACCAAAATAACACCGTTACCTCATTATCACAAGAACTGTAATATCTTCGCTGTAAAATTCACAGACGTATTTTCATTTTTCCTGTTTCAGTGCGCTTGGTGATTGCAGCGCCCCGGCATATGGTGTAGAAATGCTAAACTAGCGCCAGTTTGTGTTGTTTGTGATAGCTGTGTACCCAGTATGTGTACGTGCGGCGTGAGTGTTGTGTGATGACAATGGCAGTGCCGTTGTTAGCGAAAGTGAACAGCTGATCGTTACTGTTTCGTAAATTGTGTCTTATTTGTATTCTAAATGTGGCCAAAATGCCCGTTAGGAAATATAGAAGAGATACAAGTGAAGTGAGCTGTTGCCTGAAATATGTCATATTTGGATTTAACGTGATATTCTGGGTGAGAAACTGACTCCCTAATTTTTGCTTGTTTTGCTTTTTAGTTTTAGACCAATTTTTTTCATCTTAAGACGCGAGTAGCTAGATACAAGCAGTCAAACATTTCATGAGCCCAAATGCTAAATAGCTATAACAGTCGCTGCATATAGTTTGACAGCCCGTCTGAAAAAATGCCGATAATTTTTTCGACTGCTGTGACTAATTCGCAAACATATATCTTCATTACGCCAAGTCTTATATCTCCGATATGTTGCTATGTGCTTATAGGACGTCCTTTTTAGATATTACAGTTGGTTGCATATGATTTCTGCAGTAAGCATTCCTGCCGGCAGGTAAAAAGACATGTTCCAATACACGCTGGGTCGCTGTGCAATCTTTTTACTGTTATTATTTCATGTCAATGTTGATACGATTAGTAGTATAAGCCGAAGCGCTTACTGACAGTCGGAAACAGCGAGCATAATTTTGTACGCGCAATCTACAAAACTTTTAATTCAGTGTCCTTAATAGTGTAACGAATAACACAACATTGTCGTAAACGTTATTCCCTGGATGTAAGTGTTCAACATGTTTCCGAATCGGTCCGACTTTTGTCGCACTTTTTGTCTTATGACGTCAATGCAGAACATGTGTATGGAAATTTCAAATCCTGACGTAAACAAAAGTAACGCCACTAATACCAATGTTGGAATGATGTCCACGGCTGTTGCCGAAACTTGGATGCAAAGTTACCTCCTCTACTTTTCATATTTAATGACAATCAGTTAATGTATACTTTGCATCCACACAACCTCTTTCAAGTAGTAGGCCTAATGTCGAAACTTTTGTGTTTGGACACGTAACGTCTGCTAACCATATAGAATAAACCACTTTTATCTTATCCGATATTGGTTGTCATCTAAATATATTCTGTCATTCAACATTTAACAATAGGCTTTGTAACCTCTTTTCATTTATGATCATGCGTCATGTTTGTACATTGGGCAACAATTGACGCACCTCTTTCTGTGTCTTTGACTTTCGGTTTTTTAATGAATGACGCTTCGAAAGTGTATGAAACCTGCATATTGTTTTAAGTTTAGAGATGACGAACATCAGGGCTTCCTCCGTTTCAGTAGACGTGGCTGTCGATATCCGATTTTCAGCTCTTCGCGAACTCTGTACCTGTCTCGAAGGAAACATTGACGCTCCCCAAGAAGAGCAGACACCGGGAAAAGTGTGCAGAAAAAGTATAATGAACACACAATGTACAAGTGTATTTTCTGCGCCACGGGTCTTAATAACATTAAAATAGAATAATAAAATCCGTAATTTGCAGTCCTATTTGTGTATTCCCACAGCGGCGCATCTCACCAAGTCGCTTCAGAGAATAAGAGGTAAAAAAAAATACCATTGCTGGAGATGTTGCTGATGAGAACGACTCCAGTCTTTAGTAAAGCACGCATTACAACATTTATTACAGATGTATTTCACATCTTTTATGTTTAGTTAACATTGCGTTAGTGTCGTTTCGATGAGACATCGTTTAGAAATGAAGAATGTAATATCTGCGCAAAGTGCGATCGTCACCCTGGGGCAGTCTGCTTTTTCTATAGAATTGAAATCTAAAGATGAAATAGCCAGCAATAGAAAGTCTTGAGTTAACGTTCTTTTTCATGTCCAAATCTACCACCAAAACTCTAGATTTTCGTAATTGAATGACAGGACCTGCCTACAATCAGTTTTAACTCGCTTCACACACAGTATCCACTGAGTTTTCTTCCATGTATTCAAGGTCACTGGTATTCGAATAGTTAACCAGCTTTTGTGTGCTGAGAAATATTCCTAATCAGTAGTCAACTAACAAAACCTGCATTCGCCAGTTGGTCTTAACAACTGGCCAGGAATCGAACACAAATACAGTAGTTTCTGCTTGGACAAGCTCTCCCACCCTGCCAATTTTTATACGTGTTCGACCACCAAGGACTCCAGCTAAACGAATTAATGTTGGAGACTTAGTTTTCGCTATCATTGTACGGAAAAACAGTAAGCGTACACTGATGCACCTTTTTTCGTTCACTATGAGGTAAAACGTTTGTTCGAGACGGCTTAATAAGTTGCAGTTCTCACATCTGATTATATTTTTATGTGCGGTTGCAGAACATAATCTTTCCTGAGTTATATCGATGATTCTTGTTGTCGATTGGAATCTGTGTTGTTTACAATTCGTAACTTGAGGGACCGCAACTGATTGAACACAACAGCGTTTACGTCGATGAGAACCATTAGTCTAGAGAAAAAGGCAGATTTAAAAGCTTTGTAGGTTGTAACCATCCAGCTAATATCCGTTTCGTCACCTCATTTGTCTCTCTTCTTTGCCTACTTTTATTTCCTCGAGTGTTATTTGTTACTGCGTCTCTTCCATGCGGTCCGGATTAGCTTCTGCCAACCAACCCCAGTAAGTTGCGTTAAGGGACAGAAATACGCTGCCACTGCGTTTCACCTTATTCTTGATGTGTGTGTGTGTGTGTGTGTGTGTGTGTGTGTGTGTGTGTGTGTGTATGTGTATGTGTATGTGTGTGTATGTGTGTGTGTGTGTGTGTGCGCGTGTGTGTCGAGATAAGAAGTTCGAGGTAATATTCAAGATTCAAGTACGTCTCCGAACCACGTAAAATGATTGCCTGCCAGTTTACAAGTGCACGATCTGAATTCTAACCACTTCGTATGTCGAGTTTCTGTGAAAGAGATGAATCTTAATACTCTGTGCCTTGTCTCAGGTAACCGACCATAACAACTCAGAATTTTGTTGCACGTCATTTCAAATATTTTCTCTGGTTAATCCTATTACCCACACTGATATATACTACGTTCACATGCGATACATCCCCCGAAAGACGAAAACCGAATTTCGGAAACTGTTTTTCGCTGTCATATTTAGGAGTTAAGATCTGAAGTGGATTTGCTAGCCCAGTTAAATGTGGCGTATGGCGTCTGCAAAACAGCTGTTCCAGTTTCTGATTTAGTCAGTACAGTCGCTATTTATTTCTTTTCGCTTAAATATTATAAGTAGACAGTTTCCTGCTCAGTCTAACATATCTATTTCTTTCAAGTATGCGGTTTCGGTGATTTGTATTTTATTCGGAGATAAATTAGGCAGGTGGTTGGACGACTTCCCGTTCAGCTGTTACCTTAGATCGCTGAGACAGAAGAGCAGGCGCTAACTTTTACTGATACTGCACTGCACTTTCTTTGTCTGGTCATCGCTAGCGAAAGTATGGTTCTGGTAATCACTGTTGTTTCATTACCAGTTTAATTCGAGATGTGAGAGTTCCTTTATTATTCGCTGTTCCGAGTATTAATTGTGACCTTGTAACAGTTGAGATTTTAGAGTTCTAGTTGCTTCTTTCCCACGATCGCCAGTTATTGTAACTAAAGGGAGAGATTTTTGAAGTATGGCGAATGCGAGAGCATTTAATTACGCACCTGAAGAGAAAATTAAATTTTTACGCAATTCGTAAGCTCGTTGACATCATAATTTTCTACCATCCCTCAACATCACAAAATTTATTTTCCTTACGACTTTTAACGTGTCTCGAAGCTGCGGATACGTTCTAGAGGAATGAGGGTTTTCCGCCTAAAACAGATAGCCGAACAACGCCCCACAAAAACGAAGACTTCTTAAAAATGTTTTTCAAGGAGTTTCCGTTTCCTTCAAACACAAAGAACCCAGATATATTTAAGCGTCCGGAACACTAACGAACAAAATTACTGTAAATATGGAAAAAGATTTTTCACAGGGAGCTCATGAGGACAGAGAGCTCAGGTTCAAAGAAAACACCACGAGAGAGTTAATTCTATTTCATTAAAGCTGCTCGATCAGCAAACATCAGTGTCGCGCAATCTCACTCCCATTATGTAGTTTCGAGTCCGGCGCCACGTTCATCTTTTCAATCCTACAGCAACCAGAAAATACACAAAACGCCTTACAGACACAACAGTTTCCGTGTAAAATGGGACTTATCTACGAAGCTGAAAGAAACATGCAGATAATGATGCTTAATTATTGTATATAAACAAAATTTGAATCTCCTGGTTATGGGACAGGAATACAGACGGAAGCGAGATGATATGTGACGCAAAGGAGATTGCTTACAAAACCCTTGTCTGACTGATCCTAAAATACTCGTCAAGTGTATGGGACTCGTACTAAATAAACCAAACTGGGAATACTGTACGCGTACAAACAAGAGCAGTACGAATGGTCACAGATTTGTTTGACCCTTGTGAGAGTGTCACGGAGACAGTGAATGACCTGCACTGGAAGATGTAAGAAGACAGGCAGAAACTATTCCATGAAAGCCTACTTCAGAGTTTCAGGAACAGCTTCAAGTGAAAATCTAGGAATATGCTATAACCCCATAGTCGTTCACAATGGCACGGATGGGCTTGCGGGAGAGGAGTATTTAGCGCCGTTGCCGCCGCCCACCACCTCCCTTTCCGTGAAATCCTGAATTCAGTCTTTATGCAGAACAGAATTCTCATACACTTCTAGAAGTGAGTGGATAACCATCAGTTCTCTGAGATGTGTTAAGGTTTTTGCGTCACTATTAATATTTAGTTCTTGTGGCAGAAACGTCTCGAAGCAGACCACTCTATTTACAGCATGTGATCGAAAGTACCCGGACACCTGGCTGAAAATGACTAGAAGTACGTGGAGTCCTCCATAGGTAATGCTGGAATTCAATGTCGTGTTGGCGCTCCCTTAGCCTTGATGACAGCTTCCACTCTCGCAGGCATACGTTCAGTCAGGTGCTGGAAGGTTTCTTCGGGAATGGCAACCCTTTCTTCACAGAGTGCTACACTGAGGAGAGGTATTGATGTCAGTCGGCGAGGACTGGCACGAAGTCGGCGGTTCAAAAGATCCCAAAGGTGTTCTCTAGGATTCAGGTCAGGACTCTGTGCTGGCCAGGCCATTACAGGGATGTTATTGTCGTGTAACCACTCCGCCACAAGCCGTGCATTATGAAGACGTGCTCGATCGTGTTGAAAGATGCAATCGCCATCCCCGAATTTCTCTTCAACAGTGGGAAGCTAGAAGATGCTTAAAAAATCAGTGTAGGCCTGTGCTGTGACAGTGCCACGCAAAACAAGTGGTGCAAGCCCCCTCCATGGAAAAACACGACAACACCATAACACCACCGCATCCGAATTTTACTATTGGCACTACACACGCTGGCAGATGATGTTTACCGATTATTCGACATACCCGCAACTTGCCATTGGATCGCCACACTGTGTGCCGTGATTCGTCACTCGAAACAGAGTTTTTCCACTGTTGAATCGCCCAGTATTTACGCTCCTTACACCCAGCGAGGCATCGTTTGGCATTTACCGACGTGATGTGTGGCTCATGAGCAGCCGCTCGACCATGAAATCTTAAGTTTTCTCATCTCCCGCTTAACTGTCATAGTACTTGCAGTGGATCCTGATGCAGTTTGTAATTCCTGTGTGATGGTATATATAGATATCTGCCTATTACACATTACGACCCTCTTCATTTGTCGGCGGTCTCTGTCAGTCAACAGACGAGGCCGACATGTACGCTTTTTGTGCTACATGTCTCTCTTCACGTTTCCACTTCACTATCACATCCGAAACAGTGGACCTAGGGGTGTTTAGGAGTGTGGAAATCTCGCGTACAGACGTATGACACAAGTGACACCCCATCATCTGACCACGTTCGGAGCCCGTGAGTTCCGCAGAGCGCCCCATTCAGCTCTCTCACAAAGACTAATGACTACTGTTGTCGCTGATTGGAGTGCCTGGCAGTAGGTGGCAGCACAATGCACCTAATATGAAAACCGTATGTTTTTAGGGGTGTCCGGATACTTTTGATCACGTAGTGCCATCAGAAAAGACATTTTTAAATCCGCCTCCCCGCATAAATTTCAGCGGATGCCCATGTACCAACACCGTACGTATGGATCTTGTTTTGACCACGAGGACATGATTAGAATAATTGCAGCGCACAGAGAGGCATTTAAGCCATCATTACTCCCACGCTCCAAGCGCGAATGGAACGAGAAGTAGCCCTAACAAGTGGTGTAATGGGGAAGTATTTTCTGCCAAGCTCTCACAGAGGTTTGCAGAGTATGGATGTAGATGTTGGACATGTGGCCACCAGGTAAGTAACTCCCGTCATATAACTATATCATTTCGCCATTCTTCCCTTTATCAGTTATTACTGGTAAACCAGAAATCTGTGCATCGTCTTGGATATGTATCAGATATATTTTGTTACTCTTATTTTATTATTGAAACTATCGGCTGCATGAATGCTCTTGATGGTTCTTTAGTTTATTTTCTAGTTTCCTTACTTAACGCTCACATTTCGAAACAGAAAAGATAATGATATTGACTTTGCAAAGAAGAATATTAAATTTCATGACAAGCAATACAGTTACACTATTTGTTACTTGTGCAGTTTTGTTGTCTAATAACGTGTTTACCCAGTTCTTTTGCACCATCTTGGATCACACTGCTTTCTAAAGGGTGCTGTCGAATAAAGATATTACTGAGAATACAAAGAGACGAATGTAAAAACAAAACAAAAAAAAAAAACAGTAGAAAGCTCAATGATGTTTCTGGCATATCGTTATGTGCTTGTAGGCAACATTTAGTACCACCTCCCCATTTTGCCAAATGACTTTCGTCTTCCGGTAAAAGAATATTAGTGTCTGAGCTACTACGACAAAAAGCAGAGGATGTATCCGTTGAAGTTTCACATTTTAAGTTTCACATTTTAATTAGTCTGGTGATTTCGTAAAGAATTCGCCGACCGCTGTGGTAGAGCGGTTCTAGGCGCTTCAGTCTGGACCGCGCGACCGATTCGGCCGCAGGTTCGAATCCTGCCTCGGGCATGGATGTGTGTGATGTGCTTAGGTTAGTTAGGTTTAAGTAGTTCAAAATTCTCAAAAACCTCAGAAGTTAAGTCCCATAGTGCTCAGAGCCATTTGAATTTGATTTGGGTTTACTCTGTGCAGAGTTCCCAGTGTCCTGTTATTTTTCTATTGAGTATTTATCAAGTAGGTCATTATGTTGTCTAGTAAAACTCCGATACTTTTAGCTCGTGATTTTCCACTTGGTACGAGTAGTTGTTCTTACAACTACCTCTGCACTCGTTGCTCCCAGTTCCTTTAAATTTTTGTTGTTGGGTCACCAGTGGTGTCCTGCGATCTGTGTCCTATAAAGAGAGAATCGTATTTATATTTTTGCTTGTTCTTGAAGTTTGTTTCATGTTCCAAGAGAACCATGTTACATTTTGCTTTGATCTTCCAACCGAAGATTGATTTGTGGCATTACTCCCCATTCTTGTCGCATCCTGCCACACTATTTTAACGAACTGCTGCATCCCATATCATCGATGTTTTTCCTTCTATCTAGGCCAGCCCCTGCGATTCATTCTTTGTGATATCATTCCAACTTAAGTTTTCATCAGCGGTTCATGTGCAAATTTATTATTTCCTTTTGTAGATTAAAACGAGTTTTGCTATGTATGGCCGTTTCTGCGAGACTTGATCAGTAAAAGAACAAAGAACAGTTACAATGCTTGAGATGTTAAGTTCCCCCCTCCCCAGAGTATAACGCACAGGATATTATACGAGGCGAGTTTTTTTAAGTAAGTACCGTTTTGAAATATTTTTTTTAAAAAACGTGATAAGATATCTCAATAATTTTATTTTTAAATGAAACCCTGTACCTTAATCTAATTTTCTACATAATTTCTGTCAATATTGATGCACTTGTCATAAGATTGTACCAGTTTTTGAATACCCTCCTCATAGAAGTCTGCCGCGTGACTTGTTAACCACTGCATTATCACTGTTTTGACTTCGCCATCGCCTTGAAGACGCTGACCGCCCAGCAGTTTCTTCAAGTGCAGGAACAGGTGGTAGTCATTGGGCGCAAGATCGGGGCTGTACGGAGCATGATCTAGAGTTTCCCATCGAAAATATGTGATGAGATCTTTGGTCTAATTCGCCATACGCGGACTGGCATTGTCTTGCAGCGAAACGATGCCCTTGCTCAACTTCCATGGACTGTTGCTTTGATTCTGGTGTGACGTAGGCCACCCATGTTTCATCGCCCTTAACAATTTCGCTTAAGAAATCATCACCGTCGTTGTGATACCGCTCAAGGAAAGTCAATGCACCGTCTAAACGTTTGGTTTTGTGCACATCCGTCAACATTTTCAGTACACAACGTTCGCACAATTTTCGGTAATTAAGTACGAGGTGCATTCAAGTTCTAAGGCTTCCGATTTTTTTTCTAATTAACTACTCACCCGAAATCGGTGAAACTGGCGTTACTTCTCGACGTAATCGCCCTGCAGACGTACACATTTTTCACAGCGCTGCCGCCATGATTCCATGGCAGTGGCGAAAGCTTCTTTAGGAGACTGTTTTGGCCACTGGAAAATCGCTGAGGCAATAGGAGCACGGCTGGTGAATGTGCGGCCACGGAGAGTGTCTTTCATTGTTGGAAAAAGCCAAAAGTCACTAGGAGCCAGGTCAGGTGAGTAGGGAGCATGAAGAATCACTTCAAAGTTGTTATCACGAAGAAACTGTTGCGTAACGTTAGCTCGATGTGCGGGTGCGTTGTGTTGGTGAAACAGCACACGCGCAGCCCTTCCCGGACGTTTTTGTTGCAGTGCAGGAAGGAATTTGTTCTTCAAAACATTTTCGTATGATGCACCTGTTACCGCAGTGCCCTTTGGTACGCAATGGGTAAGAATTACGCCCTCGCTGTCGCAGAACATGGCCACCATCATTTTTTCAGCACTGGCGGTTACCCGAAATTTTTTTGGTGGCGGTGAATCTGTGTGCTTCCATTGAGCTGACTGGCGCTTTGTTTCTGGATTGAAAAATGGCATCCACGTCTCATCCATTGTCACAACCGACGGAAAGAAAGTCCCATTCATGCTGTCGTTGCGCGTCAATATTGCTTGGCGACATGCCACACGGGCAGCCATGTGGTCGTCCGTCAGCATTCGTGACACCCACCTGGATGACACTTTTCGCATTTTCAGGTCGTCGTCGTGCAGGATTGTGTGCACAGAACTCACAGAAATGCTAACTCTTGAGGCGATCTGTTCAACAGTCATTCGGCGATCCCCCAAAACAATTCTCTCCACTTTCTGGATCATGTCGTCAGACCGGCTTGTGCGAGCCCGAGGTTGTTTCGGTTTGTTGTCACACTATGTTCTGCCTTCATTAAACTGTCGCACCCACGAACGCACTTTCGACACATCCATAACTCCATCACCACATGTCTCCTTCGACCATCGATGAATTTCTATTGGTTTCACACCACAAAAATTCAGAAAACGAATGATTGCACGCTGTTCAAGTAAGGAAAACGTCGCCATTTTAAGTATTTAAAACAGTTCTCATTCTCGCCCCTGGCGGTAAAATTCCATCTGCCGTACGGTGCTGCTATCTCTGGACGTGTTGACAATGAACGCGGCCTCATTTTAAAACAATGCGCATGTTTCGATCTCTTTCCAGTCCGGAGAAAAAAAATCGGAGGCTTTAGAACTTGGATGCACCTCGTAATCTTATAACAGCCCGTACTTCTCAGTCGGCGGAACTCACGATTACCGGAGGCATCTTAAACACTCAGTACACAACGTAAACAAGGAAGAATCAGACTGTAATGGCGTCAGTGCTTGGATTAAGGTACAGGCTTTAATGTGAAAAGAGAAGAATTGAGATATCTTTGCACGTCTTTTTTTTTAATTTCGAAATGATACTTACTTAAAAAACACGCCTCGTACAATCATGCGAAACTGCCACAAAAAACTTTCTTCGGGATGTCCTTCAACCTGCACGCCACTGGCTTGAATGTCACTTACGTCGTCAAAACGCTGGCCCTTATTGAGAATTTCTGCGCTGGACGGTGAATATCAAGCATTTACGACAGTAATCGGTCAGTTTGTCTCAGCTGAGGATACCACGTATTTACAACTTCCGTCCCAGTCTGTGTATGCATCCAAGCCGGAGCATGTGCAACGTTATACTGATAAACACAGTAATAGCATCACATACCGTCTCAACGCATAACATTTCATTTCGTTTCCTGCTCCTCTTCTGTGTGGTTCACGTTTTCTGTCAGATAGTGTGAGATCATATGGAGTATCTTCACAAATACGTGATTGACTGAAGAACGATTAGGTTATATTGGACGGTGAATGTTCCATAGAAACAACAGAAGCATTAGAAGTGCAGGGTCCCCCTTCCTCAACGCAGCGTAATAGGACGCTGAATGTTTCCAAAATGTGTAAACATCAGATAAGATCAGAAGCATATGATTAGCAGAATAACTGACGATCGTGTTGTGTAGAGGAAAGTATCATTGTTCGATGGTCGAGAGGAATTGTAAAAGTTGGACTCAGTTTCCACCTGGTGTAGTGAATGGCAGTTCTCGTTAAATGTCGATAAATGTAAGACTGTACCTATAACAAAAGGGTGGGTCAGTGGTAAAATTTCACATTAAAAATAGAAAATGTTGGGTTCGATCCCCAGTCAATCCTAAGACTTGTTGTATGCCACTCATCACTTGTTTCACTTCTGGCAATGTTTGTTGATGTGCAAGAAGTCGAGATATACCGTGGTTCGGAATCCACGGTAAACTTTAAGTCCCCTGTAACTGGCTGGGGAAAGACAACGGCATTCCACCTCCAACAGGACTAGTACTGTAGTATTCAATACAATCTTTGGCTTTATGACTGATTTACTTATAGAAAGAGAGAGCATGTTATAACGTCTGTTTATAAGATTAGTGGTACACATCTTCAGCACCTCACATTGAACAGTTGCGTCGGGAGGCTGAAGAGTAATACCTCCGAATTTCTTATGTGTAAATTCTTGAAGCTTTTTAAATAAAACAAACGTTATGAACATTCTACACCTTGATTCTTCAGGTCTGCATATTTATTTCTCAACATGGTCGCCCGAGCGATGAACACATTACTCCCAACAAGAAATGAGCTTCTTGATACAGTCATTGTAAAATGTTTTACTTTGTTGATGGAGGCACAACCTCAGCTGTGCTTGTATCACTTCATCACTATCGACGTGTAGTCCTCGAAGGTGTTCTTTCGAAAGTCGATTACAACATGCTGTTTCTCGCGGTCCGACATAGTTACTTCACACTGTCGTGTTGCATGCTATGATTCGAAGCACTAGAGCGACAGAACGCTGCAAATATGTAGACAGGAGGAACAAAGACGTAGAATGTTAATAACGTTTGTTTTATTTAAGAAGGGTTAAGAGTTTTCACCCTCGTGGTTAGGAGCAGTATTAAGAAGCCGTATGAAACGGAACGATCACGTAAAAGTCAATGCTAGGGAAGGCGGACGGAAGATTTAGATTTGTCGGAAGGTTTCTGGGAAAGATGAATGCATCTGTAAAGGAAAATATCATACAGGAACGTAGTGCTATTCTAGAGTATTGGTACAGCTATTGGAGTCCCTATCAAATAGACATGATAACAGATGTCGAACGAAATCAGAAAAGCGCATCTAGGGTCGTAACAGGCTGGTGTAGCCCATCATAAAGTGTAACAGAAGTGTTCGGTGGAGGTACATGTTGAATGTTGTACCGGACGAAAAAATAACAGTCGCCGATACAGTGGTGAGTTCTTAGCTTTCGTGGAGGGGTAAGATGGCACTATAGCACGTAGAATGTTAAGTCACTTTATTATAACATGAACAAGACGAAATATTTTACTTTGTTATAATCAGCGTCCACAGGAATGTCATGAATTGTCTCTTCTCACAGATTACAAACAACGATCTCACAGATTGCAAGTTACGATAAACATTTATGTAGAGTTCTGACTAGCGGAATTATCGCACTGCTGGCCCGATCGAGAGATGCTATCGACTTTGGCGATGATTGCTCTGAGTTGTGGGGCACTGAGCTTACAGGGAGACCGTACGAACTTCCTGTCGCCGCTCTGGTTTGCGTTGACAGGTGTGCATGGCATCGTTAGGACTTCAACATACGTAAACACGAAGACGCAACTCTCAACCGTTTTCGAAAAAATCTAGTTTCTAAATGTTAGGCTTTCTCACATACTTAGTATGGTCGTTAACAGGTAAAACGAGTGCGCAGTCGAGTGAGTAAGAGCTTAGTTTCATAAGCCTAAGGTCTCCGGATCGAATCTCGCTACCGGTACTGTTTTTTGCGAGTTATCTGCGCCAATATTTGATACTACGCTTCGATATGCCTGCTACACCGCGAAATTGTGCGGTCCGAGAACCGCTTACGAATGTAAAGTAAAGTTGTTTTGCAGTAGACACATTGAAAAAAAAGCTACGAACATGCAAAAAATTGGCGTTTATCACATCCGCTGCTTGTCGCGATAATTATTGTTTTCCATGTTTCTGTAATCATCGTCATCCTGATTCATGCAGTGCTGTATAGCTTACACATATTTGTCACGAAACTAGATACAGTAACGCAAATAAAATGATTCCAATGATTTGATTGAAAGTTCTAGTGTAACCTTTTCTTCATTTCCAGTCTCCGCAAGAGAAAAACGTTTTCTCCTGTTTTCGTGTTAAAAATTAGGAAAATAGTTAAGGGATAATTCAGTACTGATACTTTGTGCACGGTCATAACAAATCTGTTAGGATTACGTGGGAATGAAAAAAAAAAGAATACTGCCGACAACGAGACTCGATCCAGATAATTTTCGAACTCTGTTTTCTCAAATTCGGTCGAGAGTTGCATCTTCCTGTTTTAGTATGTTTAAGTACCAGCCGTGCCCTAATTGAATCAAATCGGTGAAGGGAAGTTCGTACAGAACCCTTGTTAGACGCACAAAAGCGGACTGATGGCGGTGGCATGTAGAAACTGTTCTGGGCGTGTCTACGCCACCGTCTCTCATTCGTTGTTGCTTCTGGCAGCGACTATGTTTACTTCTGATCCCGTCGCGAGGTACCAAACTTCCCTTGGCACCTCACTCTTCGGACGTCACCACACTGAATTCCTGGGAGAAAGACACTGTAGTGTTCGCGAAACCCTGTTGGGTAGATTTGCAGGACCTGTATTCCAGGAAGACTGTGCGGGCCAGGAAACAAAACTGATTATATAATTATAATTATTTGGTACTATGTTCCCTCCCCCATGCATTGTACAGTGACTTGCGGAGTATTTACGTAGCTGTAGAATAATTTTTGCATTTTATGTTTTGATGGTTGCAAGAGGCTCGAAGTTAAGAAGAAATTTACATTATTTCCTCAAAATATCCAGACGGATCCTTGGAAAAGCCTACTTGTGCTGACGATCCCTACACCTAGGTTGCGCCAAAGAGGAAGACTTGCACCAGGCAGTAGGCTTAGTCACGCTGTATACTGAACTAAGCCAGCACACAGCTCGTCGTGGTGAGGGTTGCTCCGTGTGGCGCAGCTCGTCCGCGAGCGGCTGTCGGGTGTCTCCGGCAATGAGCATCGCGCCTCCAGACCTCAGATTTAATTAAGCTGCGGCAGCTACGGGGGTGGCGCGCCTTAATGGGCGCTCCTGCAGCCGCCAACACTGTTGGGACGGTTCAGCTTCCCCCGTCTGAAGCGACTGTTGCTAAACTGCGTGTGGAGGGAGACCTACACCACCCCCAGCCACAGCATTATACCTCCACCGTCACGGCTCCCCGGCGCTTCGTTGCCACGTGTAGGGTCGGGGACCACGAGTAAAGACTGGTTCACGCTGGACGTCTAAACATTTCGCAATGCACTTCAAATGGCAGCATTCAAACAGATCGTCAGCGTCACGAAATAACAAGGAATCTCGGGAAGGGAATAGTAGTGCATTTTGCGGTTACATATTTTCTTAATCTTCATTTTATCGTTTGCTCTTTGTTTCAGTGGCACTTTGCGAGAGTTCCATGATGACTTCGATATTTTTTCATAGGTGTGTGTTTTCACAAAAGAACCGAAATACGAGGCGTATTTTTAAGTACCATTTTGAAATTAAAAAAAGACGTGCTAAGATATCTCCATAATTTTATTTTTGCATGAAAGCCTGTACCTTAATCTACGCACTGACGCCATTACAGGCTGATTCATCCTACTTTACGTTGTGTACTGAGTGTTTAAGATGTCACCGATAATTGTGAGTCCCGCCGACTGTGAAGTACCTGCTGTTATAAGATTTCATAGTGCTAAAGGCCTAAAAGTGATCGATAGTCATCGTGAGATCTGTGCAGTTTACGGAGAAAGCATTATGAGTGATGGAATGGTAAGAAAGTGGGTGAATGCATTTAAAGATGGCCGCACAAATGCGCATGATGAACAACGGAGTGGGCGTCCTTCGGTCGTTAATGAAAGTTTGGTGCAGGAAGTGGACAATAAGGTGAGAGAAAACAGACGCTTTACGGTTTCCTCCTTGTGGGATGACTTTCGTAATGTTTCTCGTAGTGTTTTGTATGGCACTGTGACCGAGCACTTGAATTACCGAAAATTGTGCGCACGTTGTGTACTGAAAATGTTGACTGATGTGCACAAAACCAAACGTTTAGAAGGTGCATTGACTTTCCTTGAGCGGTATCACAACGACGGTGATGATTTCTTAAGCGAAATTGTTACGGGCGATGAAACATGGGTGGCCTACGTCACACCAGAATCAAGGCAACAGTCCATGGAAGTTGAGCAAGGGCATCGTTTCGCTGCAAGACAATGCCGGTCCGCGTATGGCTAATCAGACCGAAGATCTCATCACATATTTTCGATGGGAAACTCTAGATCGTCCTCCGTACACCCCCGATCTTGCGCCCAGTGACTGCCATCTGTTCCTGCACTTGAAGAAAGAGCTGGGCGGTCAGCGTCTTCAAGACGATGATGAAGTCAAAACAGTGGTGATGCAGTGGTTAACAAGTCAGGCGGCAGACTTCTATGAGGAGGATATTCAAAAACTGGTACAACGTTATGACAAGTGCCTCAATATTGACAGAAATTATGTATAAAAGTAGATTAAGGTACAGGCTTTCATGTAAAAATAAAATTATTGAGATATCTTAGCAAGTATTTTTTAAATTTCAAAACGGTACTTACTCAAAAAACACGCCTCGTATATTAGATCGAAAATGATTTACGTTGTACAATATTTGAACAATGAAATACGAGGCGCTTTCAGTAAGTTAGTGGCGCTTTAACACACAGGGATATCCAGATGGGCCAGAGTTCGTGTTCTGGAGCCATGACGTATTAAATTGGTGGTTCTGTAATATTCACACCTGTCATCACTTACTTTATTTAGAGTTGGAATTACTACATTCTTCTTAAAGTTCCAGTGTTTTTTTTTTCAGGTCTAATGTACACTGCCTGACAAATTATGTGAAGCATCTAGAAGGGATGGTCAGATGTCAATGTAACTTCATACACATACACACCGTTGGTGGCAGTGTCTTAACATCTGCTCCAGACACTTACTGTCTTGTATAGGCGTTGCCGACCGCAGCGCCTTATTCTGCCTGTTAACATATCTCTGTATTTGAATATGCATGCCCATACCAGTTTCTTCAGCGCTTCAATGCATTTAGACAGGAACAACGCCGCAGTACTGAACTAGTTTCCACAAACACTGATTAAAATGATAATTGCAAGCCGCAGTGTCTGTTTTAGGAAACAAACTTGTTGCTGATCGCGCGATAGGAGTTTGGAAATCAATTACGAGAGACGCACAAATTGGATTTAATAGATTTTTTTTATTATTTAAAGAACGATCATATGCTTCTCGCTTTTTGTTCGGCAGCAATGCGTTGACAGGTGGAATAGTGTTTGTTTTCTCATAAGTACGTCTAAGATGAGCGTGAAATATAAACAACCGTCCATATTAATTGCTCGAACTCTCGAACGTTCCGCCCGGAAAGAATGATTCATAACTTAATAAATATGATTTTCCATTTTAACTGGCAGATACCAATATTCTGTTATTCGCTCTTCTGTTGCCATCTGCAAGTAATAATTTGCTGCCATCCTTCATCGGTAAATTATTTTCTTGAAAGAAAATTTCTCTGAAACTACAAAAAACATACAATGAATTTTGTTTTTTGATGAACGGGAAACTGAAAAGTTTTTTTCTTACATTTTCATAGGTGTTCAATATGCCCCCTTGAAATGCACGCCATATGTCAGTGTGGTATCCAGAGTGTTCCCACACTGCAGCGAACATGCCTTGAGTTACAGCCTCCACAGTTGCTGTTATGCACTGTCTCAGTTCATTCATTTTTGTTGGTAACGGAGGCACATAAACAGAATATTTTATAAACCAACACAAGAAATAATCACGTACAGTCAGGTCCGGTGACCTTGGAGGCCAGTAATGCAAGACTGAGTCATTGGGTCCAGTGTGACCGACCCATCATTCAGTAATCCTTTGATTTAAAAATTCAAGGACTTCCAGATGCCAGTGTGGCGGTGCCCCATCCTGTTGGTAAATGAAGTCTTTCGAATCAGTCTCCAACTGAGGGAAAAGAAAGTTCTCAAGCATATCGAGATATGGTCCTCCTGTAATAGTATTCTCGCCAAAGAAAAATGGACCACTCACATTTTCTTGTGAAACTGCACGAAACACATTAAATTTTGGAGAGTCCCTGTCATGTTGCACAAATTCATGTGATTGTTCCGTACTCCATATTCTCTCATTATGATGGTTCACCTTTCCATTTAAATGGAATTAAAAGGAATGTTGTCTCGTTACTAAATTACACTAATTACAAACAACTTAAATTGGAAGGAACACATCGAAAATGTTATGCGGAAGGCTAACCAAAGACTGCGTTTTATTGGCAGGACACTTAGAAAATGTAAGAGGTCTACTAAGGAGATTGCCTACACTATGCTTGTCCGTCCTCTTTTAGAATACTGCTGCGCGGTGGGGGATCCTTACCAGAAAGGACTGACGGAGCACATCGAAAAAGTTCAAAGAAAGGCAGCACATTTTGTATTATCGCGAAATATGGGAGAAAGTGTCTCAGAAATGATACAGGATTTGAGCTGGACATCATTCGTTGCGACAGAATCTTATCACGAAATTCCAATCAGCAACTTTCTCCTCTGAATGCGAGAATATTTTGTTGACACCGACCTACAAAGGGAGAAACGATCACCACGATAAAATAAGGGAAACCAGAGCTCGTACGGAAAGATATAGGTGTTCGTTCTTTCCTCGCGCTATACGTGATTGGAATAATAGAGAATTGTTAAGGCGGTTCGGTGAACCCTCTGCCAGACACTTAAATGTGATTTGCAGAGCATCCATGTAGATGTTGATGTAGAAAGAGGCGCACCGCGTAGAAATCATGCAAACTGGTCACAAATTGATATTCAGACATGTATCGACTGAAAATGCAAATTTGTAAACTTTAGCGGCCAATGGATGAATGTGTGGTGCTGCAGCGCAGTTTCACCGCGCAGCTGACAAGGATAGTAAACAGGGAATATGTCAGAATTAATGCTTGAAGTTTTTGCTAGTTTCGTTCCACGAACTCAGTTAAGACGTCGGCACACGGGCCGTTTTTTTTCAAAATTCAAACCGACCGAGCTAGAGCAGCGGTTAGCGCACTGGTCTCTCTCTCGGGAGGACGACGGCTCAGTCCCACGTCGGGCCATCCTGATTTAGGTTTTCCACCTAAGGCGAACGCGCAAATGCCAGGATGCTTCCTTCTCCATCCTTCCCTAATCAGAGCTTGTAGTCCGTCTCAAATGACCCCGTTATCTACGGGACGCTAAACTCTGGTCTCGTCCTCCTACTTCTACTCGTCGAACGTCAACGTTGAGCGTGCCGAATTCGACGTGCTGCTGAACGCCCAAAAACGATGCGACTTATGCATACGATACGTGAGCCTCAACGAGGTATATGCGATGGCTGTATCTGGTCGCAAATCACACTGTTCACGAAATGGGCGGTCGTAAAATTCCTACGTTAGGTCTGTTAAAATGCACCTTTCCTCCCTCGTCCTTGTGCTAGTCAGGTCATTCTGTCTGTAGGTTACGTAGCTAAAAACTTACTATATCCATGAATTTGTTGTAAGGCAAAAAGGAAAGTGCTACGTCCCGTCAGTAAGAACATCGGCTTGTAAAACTTTTGTTACAAATAGTGCTGTACAAATTTACAAAAATCATACAATGTAGGCTTTCACGCCCGGCGTTGTCTTCAGTTGAAACTTCCGGGCTGAGAGGCCGTGGTCGATGCGTAAAATTTCCACTTAACGTTTCGTCTCCACCTGCGGGAGACATCTTCTGCGGTCGTCCGGATACTGCCACTGAGGCTGCAGGTACTCTCGCATTTATAGAGCGCATAGAGGGCACCGCGATTCGTCACGTGATGCCGACGGTATGCCTATCTTTGGAAGGCATCTTCATTCTCGATTAAGAGTAATCGATTGTCATTCTGCTGGCGCAACGTCGACATCCATATTTTGTCTAACTTCAAAACTTCCTCTCTTCTATTAAAATTCTTATGGTGTTTGTGAATTTCTATTGCTTCTCTACAAATGCCCGCGTGATAGTGGGATGTTCGTGGTAGAACGCTTGTCTCATTAAATTTAATTTTGTGGTTCCCAACTCGAAAAACATGCTCAGCTACAGCCGATTTTTCGATGTGTCCTAAGCGAGAGTTTCTTTTTTATTCTGGTAAGCGGGTGTTTACAGTTCTTTTCGTTGTTGCAATATATACTTGTCCACAACTGCATATAATTTTGTATACCCCAGGTGTTTCTAGGGGTGTCGCGCGTATTTTGCAGTTCTTAAATATTCCTTAATCCTCTTGGTGGGACTGAAGATTGTTTCGATCCTATGCTTGACCAGAACTTTCGCGATACAGTCCGTGACTTTATTAAGACACCCGACACCCCCTAGCAACACCTGGGGTATACAAAATTCCATGCAGGGGTGTCGCGCGTATTTTGCAGTTCTTAAATATTCCTTAATCCTCTTGGTGGGACTGAAGATTGTTTCGATCCTATGCTTGACCAGAACTTTCCCGATACGGTCCGTGACTTTGTTAAGACACCCGACACCCCCTAGCAACACCTGGGGTATACAAAAGTCCATGCAGTTGTGGACAAGTATATATTGCAACAACGAAAAGAAGTGTAAACACCCGCTTAGCCGAACAAAAAAGAAACTGCCCGCTTAGGACACATCGCAAAATCGGCCGTAGCTGAGCATGTTTTTCGAGATGGGAACCACGAAATTAAATTTAATGAGACAAGCGTTCTACCACGAACATCCCATTATCATATGCGCATTTGTAGAGAAGCAATAGAGATTCACAAACACCATAACAATTTTAATAGAAAAGAGGAAGTTTTAAAGTTAAACAAAATATGGATGACAACGTTGCGCCAGCAGAATGACGATCAATTAATCTTAATCGAGAATGAAGATGCCTTCCAAAGATAGGCACACCGACGACATCACGTGACGAATGGTGGTGCCCTGTATGCACTCTATAAATGCGACAGTAACCGGAGCCTCAGTGGCAGTAGCCGCACGACCTCAGAAGATGTCTCCCGCAGATGGAGACGAAACGTTTAGTGGAAATTTTATACATCGACCACGGCCTCTCAGCCAGGAAGTTTCAACTGAGGAAATTTACAATAGTTCTCCACATAAGATAAAAATTATTTCATCATTCCCACTTTTTGGCAAAACCGTAAGTTCATTCTTACTTGATCATTTTTCCTATGGCAGAATCTTTACAACACGTGAAATACGAAACTTAAAAGAAGAAAGTGCAAAATATCTTACTGCAGGTCGTGCTCGACGTCTTGTAGATTAAGCCAATCGAACAAATTCACTCTTCAGAAAGAGTGCACTTATATTTACATAACATAGGATATAATAGAATACACTTTTATTAAACTGTTAAAAAAGTATAAGAACCTATTAGAAAACGTGAGAGTTGTGGGAAAAAAACTGGATTTAGTGAGGCAACACATCACCTGCTATGTTACAATTCTATGACGTTGCTCATTACGCTACACCAACCATGAATGAATAGAGACCATAGTTTGCTTCTTTCTATCTCCTGAAAACTTTAATCGTAGATGTGTTATTGACTGACATTTAATTGCAACAAAATGCACCAAGAACAATGCTTTTTTGATGGTTCCTCAATGTGCCGTTGCCTTAAAACGGCATACTTTCGCAAGATGTCTCTCATGAATTTATTGCAACAAATCATACAGTTAAGGACGGGTTTTCGACAGAACTTGAAGTCAATATGGCGTCTCGCGACTATGTATCGGTGAGGGACAGCGTGCGTGTGATGTAGGTGGCGTTGTACCATTTCATTGGTCTAGGTTCAGATGCACGTTCAGAATATGTGACCTGCTAGATATTGCTCTGAAGGATCGGAAACACTCCCCAACTAGCTTATTCCGTGCTATGGCGTCAGAAACTCGACACAATCAACGCTCGAATACACGGTCCGTGTGCCGACAATTTTAGCGAGTAATTATGACTCTCAGACAGACGCATGAACAGTATACGCAGATGTAGCATTTGAGTGAGAGGACGTGTAGTTGGACTCGAAGACGGTTGGAGTAATTCGGCGAGTCGCTCGACATTTGAATAGGGGTGATGCCACTAATCGACGATGTTGGTATAGCGTTAAGAAGGAAGCGGTCGGCCTAGAGAGATGACAAAGTGAGGACCAAGAGAGGCCCTCAGAGCCCCGAATTCATCATTATCATCGATCCAGCATGTAGCCGGTGCTTCAGTGAGCATAAACAGGCGGCCGACTACCATTGACCTCTGTACACCAACAAGCCCATTTGACGTAGTGTCGGGCACTTTCGGCTGGAATCTCATTGACTGGGGTAGGATTGTCTTCAGCGATGAGTCCCGCTTAGAACTGAGCCCAAATGGTTCAAATGGCTCTGAGCACTATGGGACGTAACATCGGAGGTCATCAGTCCCCTAGAACTACTTAAACCGAACTAACCTATGGACATCACACACATCCGTGCCCAAGGCAGGATTCGAACCTGCGATCATAGCAGCAACGCGCGGTTCCGGACTGAAGCTAAACTGAGCCCAGATGACCAGCGAAAACGGATCAGGAGACGCCCGGACAGCAATTGGATACCAACCTGACTGTTACCCACCATACTGCCCTACAACCAGCAGTGAGGGTCCGGGGCGCCATTTAATTTCACAGTAGGACTTCTTTGATTGTCATCCGCGGCACCCTTGTGGCAAAGCTGTATGTCGACAATATTCTACGCACCGTTTTGTTGCCCTTAATAGCTAAATTATGGTTAAGAAAAAAGTTTATGGCTGCTAATACATTAGAATATCTTAGTTTCATTTAGAGTAACATAGTAATAAGATATCTAATACGTAAGTTAGACCTACTTCCAAGAGCGCAATAACGTCCGTGTACGTATGCTGCGGCTACCAGTAAGTCGTCGCTTTTGTGTTTGTTTACAACATGTTTATTCCTATTGTAAACGAAGTATAGAGTGTCACATCTCGTCGAAATCTGTGACTCGCAGGGTCTGGCCTGTCGTCGTAAGTGTACTCTACATCTTGCGGTGCCTCACCGTATGAGTTTGCTCCTTTTTAACGCGTGTTGTGATTTAGCTGCCGAACTTTGCAAACGCACCTTGCATTTTGATTATCGGCGGGCGATTTACGTTTCCCTCCCCCTCTGCGTGTGTCGTAATCTCGGTTCAGCTCTGCCCCTGCGCTCCCCTGCTCCCTGGCGTTTTATCTGCTTCAGCCCTGAGCGCTGGCTGCCGCCCTTTGTTAAAGTTATTAGCCGAGGCGTGTGTTAAGCAGGGCCGCGAGGGTGCACGTTAAATGAAGTGCCTGGGGAGGGAGGGAGGGAGGGAGGGAGGGGGATGCTGCCTCAGACCACCACCGTCTCCCCCTACCAACAGCACAGTGATGCTCTCCGTTTACACTTCCGCTACATTTGCAGCGCACAGGTCACCATTCGCTACGTCGCAGATGACCTTCATTGTCGCTTGCTTTTGAGCACTTTGTCGTTAAATTCTGGAATGAGGACTACAAATACTATTGTTCCTTTTCTGCCTCCACACAGTCGTATGTAGTTTTCGTCTCAGTCGCTGTACAGAGATAGAAAAAAAAAACTGAACACTGCAAGATTAAATGATTTGGGCAATAGTTCCGGGGATTGTATGTGGGGATCGTAGTTTTTATTGGATCCAGTCACTTTGACTATGATCCACACACCGAGCAACTTCCCTGATTCACAAGCCTTCTCCATATAACGTGATGATGCAGACCCGATCATTGGTCGCTGGTGTCCTTCGTGCCATGGTGCATCCTTCCTCTACTGTTCCACAGTCGTCTCTAAAGCGTCTCTGCTTGCGCGTTACACTGAGGTGATGGAAGCCATAGGATACATCCTAATATCGTGTCAGACGTCCTTTTGCCTGGCCTAGTGCTGCAACTCGACTTTGCATGGACTCGACAAGTCATTGGAAGTCATCAGCTGAAATATTGAGCCGTGCTGTAGTCACCCATAACATGGCGAAAGTGTTACCAGTGCAGGGTTTTGTGCTCATACTGTCATTTCGATTATGTCCCATAAACGTTCGATGGGATTCATCTCGAGTCTGGGTGGCCAAATAATTCTCACGTACTATCCAGAACGTTGTTCAAGCCAACTGCGAACTGTTGTGGCCCGGTGATACAGCGTTCATCCATAAAAATCTTATAGTTATTTAGGTACATAAAGTTCACGAATGGCTGCAGATGGTCTCCAACAAGCCATTTTCAATCAATGAACGGTTCAGTTCGATGGGAGGGCCCAGTCCATTCCATGTAAACACAGCCTACACCATTATGGAACCACCACCAGCTTGCGTAGTGCCTTGTTGACAACTCTGGTCCATAGCTTGGTGGGGTCTGCGCCTCAGTCCAAATCTACCATCAGCTTTTATCAGTGAAATTGGGACTCATCTGGCCAGGCCACGGTTTTTCATTTGGTCCAACTGATATGGTCATGAGCCCAGGAGAAGCGCTGCAAGCGGTATCGTGCTGTTAGTAAACGCACTCGCATCGCTCGTCTGTTATCATAGCCCATCTACGCCAAATTTCTCGCACTGTCCTGCCTGATAACGTTCGTCGTAAGTCCCACATTGATTTTTGCTGTTATTTCACACAGGATTGCTTCTGTATTAGCACTGGAAACTCTACGCAAACGCCGCTGCTATCGGTCATTAAGTCAAGACTAGCGGCTGCAGCGTTGTCCGTGATGAGAGGCAATCCCTGAAATTTGATGTTGTCGACACACTTTTGACACTGTGGCTCTTGGAATACTGAATTCCGTTACGATTTCCGAAATGGAACGTCCCATGCATCTTGTTGTAACTACCATTTCGCCTTCATAGAGAGTTAATTCCCTTCGCGCGCCATAATCACGCCAGAAACCTTTTCACATGAGTGAACCGACAGGAAGAAGATGCTGTGATATGCAAGTAATTAGTTTTTCAGAGCTGTGGTCGATCGGTTCTAGGCGCTTCAGTCCGGAACCGCGCTGCTGCTAGGGTCGCAGGTTCGAATCCTGCCTCGGGCATGGATGTGTATGATGTCATCAGGTTAGTTAGGTTTAAGTAGTTGTAAGTCTAGGGGACTGATGACCTCAGTCAGGTTGGTATCCAACCCCTGTCTGGGCGTTTCCTGATCGCTTTTCGCTGGTCATCTGGGCTCAGTTCGAAGCGGAACTCATCGCTGAAGACAATCCTACCCCAGTCAATAAGATTCCAGCCGAAAGTGCCCGACACTACTTCAAATGGCTTGTTTCAATGGTAGTCGGCCGCCTGTTTACTGTCCTTGTGGTCACTGAAGCACCAGATACATTCCGGATCGATGATAATGATGAATCCGGGGATCTGAAGGCCTCTCTGACGATTGATTGGTCCTCATTTTGTCATCTCACTAGGGCGACCGCTTCCTTCTTGACGCTCTGTTCGCTCATGGTTCCCACAGTTCTGCCAACATCGTCGAATAGTGGCATCACCCCTATTCAAATGTCAAGCGAATCGCCGAATTACTCCAACCGTCTTCGACCATAGGGCTCAGAGCCATTTGAACTATTTTGATAGCTGCACCAATGCGCTGCCCCTTCATATCTTGTGTACACAGTTCCACCGCCATCTGTATAGGTGCGTGCCGCTGTCCCTTGACTTTTGTCGGCTAAATGTATTTTCAACTGAAATACTGCAATCTACCTATTGATAGCTTCGATGGTAACTGTGTGTAAGTTTACAAACAACGTCAGGGATGGCCTTCTAATCGGTACACGGACCGTCGAAATAGCAACACAGCTGCATGACAAGTCTGGGTTACGCAAAGCACTTGCTGATGTAGTTTTATGAGAACAGAGTTTCACAATTTTGAGAATGTCGTAATTTACACAAATCTATAACGAGGTATACACTCATTATCATCACTGTTTCACTTGGCTGTACACAGGGTATACCGGTCTGCAGACTATAGCTATGCGAAGGTGTAAATGTGGAACTGTGTCCCTTTATGTTGCTTCTGTCTACATTCGAAAAAATCAGTCCTCAGATATTTTTTCTTGTTGGAGGATCTTTCTCTTTTGGTCTGGCTTCACTCAGCTTCCTGTGGTTTGCCGATTATGCTTGTGGGCACACGAACCGTATCGGTTTTCTTTTTGACAACCAACCTGTAAATGAGCGCCTTTTCCGAGCTGTGATGTTCTGTGCATCCACAGGCAATCAGCTGAAATGTATCCTGTGTTCAGTTAAACATAGCTCGTAATTTACTAGAAGCCTCACCGTTTTGGACAGTGGAAGTTATAACTATTGCAGGTGATTGCTGTGATCATATTTTGCTGTATTGTTCTGAGTTTTGGCTGTATTGTTCTGAGTTTTGTTCTTGATTTTGTTCCTACATTTCTTTTAACAGTTATGCTCAACGTAAAATGGTTATGTTGAAGTAGGTGTACATATAAATAATTTTTGCTTTTACGTAATGTGTTAATAAATGTCGAATTTTCGCGTACATCATTTGGTATTTCTAAAATGGATTTTCTTTCAAACCCGGAAGCTTTTCAGAGTTTTCCATTTAGCCGGCCTCACACACGTAACTAACATGATGCTACAGCCTGTGGCTTTCTATAACTCCACGGTGAGCTACCGTTCACATAGGACACCACAAATTCTGCGTAGTTGCATAGCTTTCAATACGGCGTCAATTAAAATCATGTGAGCGGGTATGTAAGTTATGGGGTAATTAACTGTGACACCAGTTAAACACAAAGAATACGGAACCCAAATGTTGGATCCAAAAATAGATTTTGCACAGGGATAAATCAGGTGCAACATAAACGCTTGGAGAGGAAAATGCTGCCTGCTATTACAAAATAGCTGGCAGGTAAAAATCATCTGCAGACACGCCACTATCCAAGATTCAAGAATGTTGTTATATTCGTTGATGTAGGCATTTCTAATAACTAATTGATATTTTACGAGCTGTCACATCACACTCGGGGGCTATTTCCCGCATATAATCCACAATTTGTACAGCCCTTGGTCACACAACTGAGGAAGTTTATATGAGTCTCTTTTTTTGTTTGCATATAAGTTTATTTATTTATTGATCCACAGATATTTTTAGATTGTGGGGTACATCATTGGTTTGCGAAGATTGAGCGCGCGTACACACACACACACACACACACACACACACACACACACACACACACTGCTACAGAAAATCAAACATACGTTGTTGCTCTTGTAGTTCCAGAAGTTGCAACAGTGTACCTTCCGACCTCTGTGCTCGAGTTTTTACAGTAATAAAATGAAAACTCTACATCTGCATCTACATTTATACTTCGCAAGCCACCCAACGGTGTGTGGCGGAGGGTACTTTACGTGCCACTGTCATTACCTCCCTTTCCTGTTCTAGTCGCGAATGGTTCGCGGGCAGAACGACTTCCCGAAAGCCTCCGTGTGCGCTCGAATCTCTCTAATTTTACATTCGTAACCTCCTCGGGAGGTATAAGAAGGGGGAAACAATATATTCGATACCTCATCCAGTAACGCACCCTCTCGAAACCTGGTGAGCAAGCTACACCGCGATGCAGAGTGCCTCTCTCGCAGAGTCTGCCTCTTGAGTTTGCTAAACATCTCCGTAACGCTATCGCGCTTGCCAAATAACCCTGTGACGAAACGCGCCGCTCTTCTTTGGATCTTCTCTATCTCCTCTGTCAACCCGATCTGGTACGGATCCCACACTGATGAGCAATACTCAAGTATAGGTCGAACGAGGGTTTTGTAAGCCACCTCCTTTGTTGATGGATTACATTTTCTAAGGAGTCTCCAAATGAATGTCAGCCTGATACCCGCCTTACCAACAATTAATTTAATATGATCATTCCACTTCAAATCGTTCCGCACGCATACTCCCAGATATTTTACAGAAGTAACTGCTACTAGTGTTTGTTCCGCTGTCATATAATCATACAATAAAGGATCCTTCTTTCTATGTATTCGCAATACATTACATTTGTCTATGTTAAGGGTCAGTTGCCACTACCTGCACCAAGTGCCTATCCACTGCAGACCTTCCTGCATTTCGCTGCAATTTTCTAATGCTGCAACTTCCCTGTATACTACAGTATCATCCGCGAAAAACCGCATGGAACTTCAGACACTATCTACTTGGTCATTTATATATACTATGAAAAGCAATGGTCCCATAACACACCACAGCGGTACGCCGAAGGTTACTTCAACGTCTGTAGGCGTCTCTCCACTGATAACAACATGCTGTATCCTGTTTGCTAAAAACTCTTCAATCCAGCCACACAGCTGGTCTGATATTTCGTAGGCTCTTACTTTGCTTATCAGGCGACAGTTCGGAACTATATCGAACGCCTTCCGGAAGTCAAGGAAAATGGCATCTACCTGGGAGCCTGTATCTAATATTTTCTGGATCTCATGAACAAATAAAGCGAGTTGTGTCTCACACGATCGCTGTTTCCGGAATTACAGTAGCAATTAACTCCACGATTAACTGCAACAAAATGCTCGTTTTTAGAAACACAGTCACCAATGAGCAGTGCAGGATTCTAAGGGGCGTAACAAAGTACTGACAAGTTGAACTTTCCGTGGGGTGACAAAAGTTGCATCTCTTAAGTTGCGGCACTGAAAATCGGGAGTTCTCACAGGCTAATGCGGTATGCCACCAGCTATGACGACACTTTTGTGGCGTGTGTGAACCTGGCTTTATTCACAACTCTACTACTTCAGTACTTTTCTTTTTTCCTGGGTGTGCAGCCTTAAACCACTGCGAATAAATTTCAGATATATTTCTTCCATACTTCTACGTTAAGGTGGTTGTGTGTAAATAAATTACTTTTATATCCAAAAGCTTGTGTTGTCGGTGCAATGCATCAATTTCTGTTATTATCATATACTCTGTTACCTAAACATAAGCAGTTGGTTTGCTCCAGGGTTGCATTTCTTGTCTTAATGTTTGACCTCACCAGCCTGTCCCATTTATATAATATCGTTTCGGTCCCTTTTGTGATTATCCTTACCTTACACACATCCGATCAAAAGTATCGAGGTAACTCTTGATCAGAATTATCGGGATACCTCTATGTAATGTGGAACTGACCACTAAATGCCGCAAAAGGCAGGCGCACCAGTATCAAAGGACGTGAAAAGTATTGTGTCGTCAGCAGAGAAGCTGTAATAGCAGAGCTCAGGGACTTGGAATGTGGACTAGTCATTGGATGTAATTTCAGTAACTGATCCATCAGGACCATTTCAGCCTTTCTAGCGCTGCCCAACTCGATTGATGCAGACGTGACTGTGAAATGGAAGCATTGAAGGAATAGCCGCAGCTGAACCAAGATCAGACCATCCTCGTGCCATGAGGGACAGGGATTTACAGCATTGGGGACAGTGAGTGTGAGAAAATTTGATGAAGTGAGCGGAAGCAATCTCTCGTGACTTCCAAAGGACTACCAGCGGTCCAGCTAGCAAAGTGAGTTAAGAATGGGGTACAGTGGTCGAGTAGCTTCTCATAAGCCACACATGCTAAGCGATCCTTTAGTCTATGCTAAGCTATCTATGCTAAGGATCCTTTATTGTATGATTATATGATAGCGAAACAAACACTGGTAGCAGTTATTTCTGTAAAATATCTGGGAGTATGCGTGCGGAACGATTTGAAGTGGAATTATCATATAAAATTAATTGTTGGTAAGGCGGGTACTAGGTTGAGATTCATTGGGAGAGTCCTTAGTAAATGTAGTCCATCAACACAGGAGGTGGCTTACAAAACACTCGTTCAACCTATACTTGAGTATTGCTCATCAGTGTGGGATCCGTACCAGGTCGGGTTGATGGAGGACATAGAGAAGATCCAATGAAGAGCGGCGCGTTTCGTCACAGGGTTATCTGGTAAGCGTGATAGCGTTGCGGAGATGTTTAGCAAACTCAAGTGGCAGTCTTTGCAAGAGAGGCGCTCTGCATCGCGGTGTAGCTTGCTGTCCAGGATTCGAGAGGGCAGTGATTGCTTCAGCACGATAATGCATTCTGCCAGAACGCAGCATCTATGAAGCTTTGATTTGTGGATAACGGAAACACTCCTGAAATGAACTGGCCTGCCCAGAGTCACGACCTGAACCCAATGGAACACCTTTGGGAGTCTTAAAACGTGGACTTCGCTGAAGTCCCAAGCATCCTACGCCACTACCTTCTGTAGTTTCGACTTTTGAGGAAGAATGGGCTGACATTCCTCCAAAGACATTAATGCACCCATTTCATAGTGTCCCCATCACAGTTTAAGCAACCATAAAGGCGAAGAGTGCACACAACCTATATTAATGGTCACTAATGGGTGTCAGATAGAGTTGTTCTCCAAACATCAGTACAAAGAGCGTGACCGTTTTCAATTGGTTTTTTTGTTTTCTGTTTTCATCCTCTTTTTTTTTTCTTTTGAACTGAACTGCATCATATTGTACGATTTCCCAAGTATCTCCGAATGTTATGGCTTAGGTGTCTGGTTGGTTGGTTCTGAGAAGAACCGTTGTGAATTAGTTTCGCGTTCATGTTTAAGCCAGGAGATCTGTAGTAGATAAGTCTACCTGCCAGCTCTGATACTCGTTTAGCACCACCCAGGGGATATGTGGAGACTGATACCAAATCCAACGATGACTGAAGTCGGCTGCTTCACCTTAATAACAGAATGGCCAATGCGAAGTCGAATATCACCTTTAACGGTCAGGTCCTTCACCACCAAGACTCTCCAAAATATCTAGAAGTGACTCTTGATATAACCCTCTCGTACTGGAAACACATAGAAAACACCGCGGCAAAGCTAAGATCATGCAATAACATCGTACAGAAGCTGAATGGTACCTCACGGGGCGCAAGAGCTACGACACTGTGATGCGCTGCCTTAGGGCTGATCTATTCTGTTTCTGAATACTGTGCCCCAGTGTGGCTCAATAGCACACATTTGAGAAAAATTGACGTGGAGCTAAATGCAGTAGTGAGGACAATAACAGGCTGCATACTGGTTACCACCTCTAATCAATATTGCGCCACCAGACCTCCGAAGACAGAACGCCCTCCTCAAGCAATACCAAAAATTACTTAACATCCCCGAGCTTCCGATTCACTCTGACGGTCCTGCACTCCGAATGAACCAATTAAAATCTAGGCAGCCATCTGTTCTACTGGCAGAATCTCTACAGGTAGTTACTTTCAGTATCAGCAAATAGTGGACAGAAATGTGCAACACTATTGCCCATGAGGAACTTCAGACCCTACGAAGACCTGACACAAGACCATCCGGTATGGAACTAACGCGACGTGCCAGGAAAACAATTAATCGTATCCTCGCAGGCCACGGCATCTGTGCTGAAAACCTCTACCTATGGGGAAGGGCGTCATCTTCACAGTGTGACTGTGGAAATGAACACCAGACGATCCATCGCATTGTAACAAGCTTTAGCAGAAGAGCCTAGCATGGGAACTTGGAAGATTTCTTTGAAGTGACAGAGGCAGCCCTTGAATGGATCGACAAAAAAAAAAAAAACTTATTTTTAAATTGTAAATAATGAAATTAATATGTTGTTGTTGTGTTGTTGTTGTGGTCTTCAGTCCCGAGACTGGTTTGATGCAGCTCTCCATGCTACTCTATCCTGTGCAAGCTTCTTCATCTCCCAGTACCTACTGCAACCTACATCCTTCTGAATCTGCTTAGTGTAGTCATCTCTTGGTCTCCCTCTACGATTTTTACCCTCCACGCTGCCCTCCAATACTAAATTGGTGATCCCTAGATGCCTCAGAACATTTCCTACCAACCAATCCCTTCTTCTGGTCAAGTTGTGCCACAAACTCCTCTTCTCCCCAGTCCTATTCAATACTTCCTCATTAGTTACGTGATCTACCCATCTAATTTTCAGCATTCTTCTGTAGCACCACATTTCGAAAGCTTCTATTCTCTTCTTGTCTAAACTATTTACCGTTCATGTTTCACTTCCATACATGGCTACACTCCATACAAATACTTTCAGAAACGACTTCCTGACACTTAAATCTATACTCGATGTTAACCAATTTCTCTTCTTCAGAAACGCTTTCCTTGCCATTGCCAGTCTACATTTTATATCCCCTCTACTTCGACCATCATCAGTTATTTGGCTCCCCAAATAGCAAAACTCCTTTACTACTTTAAGTGTCTCATTTCCTAATCTAATTCCCTCAGCATCACCCGAGTTTATTCGACTACATTCCATTACCCTCGTTTTGCTTTTGTTGATGTTCATCTTATATACTCCTCTCAAGACACTGTCCATTCCATTCAACTGCTCTTCCAAGTCCCTTGCTGTCTCTGACAGAATTACAATGCCATCGATGAACATCAAAGTTTTTATTTCTTCTCCATGGATTTTAATACCTATTCCGAATTTTTCTTTTGTTTCCTTTACTGCTTGCTCAATATACAGATTGAATAACATAGGGGAGAGGCTACAACCCTGTCTCACTCCCTTCCCAACCGCTGCTTCCCTTTCATGCCCCTCGACTCTTATAACTGCCATCTGGTTTCTGTACAAATTGTAAATAGCCTTTCGCTCCCTGTATTTTACCCCTGCCACCTTTAGAATTTGAAAGAGAGTATTCCAGTCAACATTGTCAAAAGCTTTCTCTAAGTCTACAAATGCTAGAAACGTAGGTTTGCCTTTCCTTAATCTTTCTTATAAGATAAGTCGTAAGGTCAGTATTGCCTCACGTGTTCCAGTATTTCTACGGAATCCAAACTGATCTTCCCCGAGGTCGGCTTCTACTAGTTTTTCCATTCGTCTGTAGAGAATTCGTGTTAGTATTTTGCAGCTATTAATATATTATTATTAATATAATACATTTTTGTAAAACTATGTAATCTGCAATTGCTAGTCGCTGTTCATATGTAATGTGATACGCTAAATAAATAAAATAAATCTCAAGTTCCGTTTGTAGAAATCTTTTTGATTCTCTATTTGTGGTCATTGTAGGACAACTTCTCCTATCAGACCACGTTGACCTTATTTCTAGCAGCAAGAGACTTCCACCGCTAACGATCTCTCTGTTACAGAACACCCAACCAGTTTTAGAGCAGGTGGGTGGAAGAAAAAAGTTAGGTGTATTGTTCATCCTTGTTCCTGAGATAGTTCTAAGAGAGGGCGAGAGTGCAAGTATCGTTTCATCGTCTGCTGTTTAGACATCGAGTGAAACCACACACCGCACCACCGCCTCGCGGTCGTTAAGTTTCGCTTAAGAAATCGATCTAGTACGACAACAAACACATATCTCCTTCCGTGAACAGTAAACAGATTTTCTTACGCAGCGGCTCTTAGCTTTGTGGATAATTCTGCGATACAATTTTCACATCGTAATTAGTACCATTTGCACGATAAAATATGTATTGGAGGATCAGAGCAATTCGTTTGCTTGCCGAGGGTTGAGGCAATATGTGTCCCAATCAGGGCAGTGCAAAGATTCTCTGTTTTTGCAGAATGTTTGTCGTATGCATTGAGAATGGTAACCATTGTAATCACAGGAACATTATTGTTTTCTCAACTATAGGCCACATGTAGTGTGGATACACATTCTGCATCTTTACTTTATTGCAGTGGTGTCCATTGCCTTCAGCATGTCTTTGGTTAATTCTTCTGCCTTTGAAGGAAAATCTTCTACCACAAGGACAAGAGGATGCCATGAAACTTTGACCACTCCTGTGCCCTCGTTGACAAGGTCGTTGGCAGGACAATGAAGACTCTTTATACGGAAAGCCTTCAGCCACCATTGTTAATGTTTTTCTTTTTTATATAAAAACTTAAAATAGTGACTGGGGTCAAACCTGAAACCCAAGACATTTTGATTACTAGTCAAAGACGCTACCCCTACACCATGGGTGCCCTCTATACAGCAAATAATGCCTCTATAAAATCGTCGTCGTCTTGAGTTTTTGGAGCATTTGTTAATTTATCTCTGAAGAAGTCTCCCGTAGATGGGGATACAACATCAGTGAATAGTTTTACACTGCAACCACGACCTCGTAGCCCTGACATTTTACATGAAGTGGCGACTGGTTGCAGTGAATCCTGCCACAGAAATAAATAACACTTTTTAGTATTCGTACATACACTGAGGTGACAAAAGTCAGGGGACAGCGCTATGCACATAAACAGATGGGTCATTTGTACTAAGGCGAGTCATGTGAGAAGGTTTCCGACGGGAATTAACAGATTTTCAACGCGGAGCTAAGCGTATGGGACATTCCATTTCGGACATCGTTAGCGAATTCAATATTCCGCGATGCACACTGTCAGAAGTGTGCCGAGAATACCAAATTTCAGACATTACCTCGTACCACCAACAACGCAGAGGCTGACGGCCTTCACTTAACGATTGAGAGCAGCGGCGTTTGAGTCGAGTTGTCAGTGTTAACAGACAAGCATATCTGCGTGAAATAACCGCAGAAGTGAATGTTGACGTTCGACGAAACTATCCGTTAGGACAGCGCGGGGAAATATGGCGTTTTAGGCTATGACAGCAGACGACGACGCGAGTGCCTTTGCTATCACCACGACATCGGCCGTTAGCGCCTCTCCTGGGCTCGTGACCATATCGGTTGGACCCAGACGACTGGAAAACCGTGGCATGGTGCGATGAGTCCCGAGTTATGTTAATAAGAGCTAATGGTAGTTTCGAGTGAGACCCAGACCACATGAAGCCATGGACCCAAGTTTTCATCAAGACACTGTGCAAGCTGATAGTGTCTCCATTGCAGCTTGGGAAGTTTTTTTCATGGAATGGAATGGATCTTCTAGTCCACTTGAACCGGTCATTGACTAGAAATGGCTATGTTCGGGCACTTGAAGACCATTTGCAGCCATTCATGGAGGCCATGTTCCCAAACAACGACGGAATTTTTATGGGTGACCGTGCGCCCTGTCACTGGGCCACAATTGTTCGCGATTCTGGACAATTCGAGCGGACCCCATCGAACATTTCTGCGACATAATCGAGAGGACAGTTCGTGCACAAAATCCTGCGCCGGCAATACGCACTGACGGACGGCTATAGAGGCAGCATTTCTCAGTAGTTCTGCAGCAGACTTTAGTCCATGCCATGTTGAGTTTGTACACTACGCCGGGCAAAACGAAGTATTTGGAGGTATACCATGACTTTTGCCACCTCAGTGTGTTTGTGACTGTAATGGAGAAAGTGTCCGGCCGAACACACGACGTTCACTGTTTCTACGCTCGGCGCCCGCGCTTCCCCTAGTATTAAAAGGGGAGGGAGGAAGGCTTGGCAACGCCGGCCCGTGGCGCGTTTTGTGCCATTAGTGGCAGCGGCGGCCGGCCCGTCGCTCTCACAGGTCAAGGCCCCTCAGCGACGCCACTCGCCGGCGGGAGGTGCTCGCGGAGCAGCGACGCCCTGCCTCCGCCCACGCACTCTGCGCCGCTTGCCGACACGATACAGCGTCCTGGCTGGCACCGGTGCAGAGTGGTGTGCACGTAAAGCCGTCGGCACACGGACCGTGCTGTCGAACGTTAACGTTGAGCGTGCCAAGTTCAACGTGCTGCTGAACGCTCATGAATGAAGCGACTTGTGCATACAGTACGTGGGCCCCAGCGTGGTATACGCGATCGTAACGCACCCCAGCGGCAGTTGACGGATGTTTCTACTTCGTAAATCACACTGTTAACTCAACGGGCTCTCGTAAAATTCCCACGTTAGCTCTACATTTTCTCCATCGCCCACGAAAAGTAAAGTACCATGTCCAATCAGTAAGGACAGAGACATATAAAAGTTCCATTACAAACAGTGCGATACAATACTTCTTCGCATAAGATAAACATTATTTCATCATTCCCACATTTTATTAAAACCCCAAGGTCAGTCTTACTTAATCACTGTTCCTACTCAGTAGCACAATGTTTGCAACAAGTGAATTATGAAGCGTAAAAGAAAAAGGAGCAAAATATCTTTATACAACTAGCGCAAGCTGTCCTGTAGATTAAGCCAACGAACAAAGTCACCCCTCAAAAAAGGTGAACTTATATTTACATAACATCAAATATCACAGTATATACTTATATTAAACTAATAATAAAGTATCAGAACCTAACAAAAACACTAATGTTAGGAAATAAAATTTAGAAGTATCAAGACGCAAACCTCCGCCCCAACTATCAAAGCAATACGAGACAGTAATGCTACTCATTACGCTAATCCAACAACACGTAAACAACCGTCGCAATTAATCAAACTCTGTTATCCGTTGCAGAAAACCTTATCGTATATATGTTACTAATTGAAATTTAAATATAACAAATTGTACCAAGAACAATGCGTTTTGGATGGATCTTCAGTGTGTGTCACTGCTTTCAAATAGCCTACTCTCATAAGACGCAAGTTCCAATAAATCTTTTTCCACGAATATGATCTTTCTCGTTATTTTATTGGAACGAATCACACAGTTAACAATGGGTTTTCCAATGATTCCGAATTTGCTGGTGCTCAGAAACGGCATATATACATATAAGCTTGAAATGAACGCCAATATGGCGCCTCAGAACTGTGTACTGAAGGGAGACGGCGTGCGTGTGACGTAGGTGGTGTTGTGCCATCTCATTGGTCAACGCTCAGAGTATCTGACATGCCAGATTTTGCTCTGCACGTTCGAAAAGACTGCCGAACGCGCTATTCCACGCTATGACGTCAGAAACTCGGCACACTCAACGCTCAACGTTCGGATGCACGGTCCGTGTGCCGACGGCTTATGAAAGCAGGTGAGGGGGCGTTGCGCGATAACAATGGACGGTGTACCAGGTGGCGCAACAGCCAGTAGTACCATTCTGTCGCGTCTGTCTGCACCTTGCGCTTCATGGTGCCCGAAGAACATTGACCCCAAATGGATGTCTCTGAAAAGGGCACTCGCTCAAGTTAGACACACAGACGTAGATACAAGGTAAATAAGTGCGAAGAAACCTTGGGTAAGAGAAGAAATTCTTCAGCGAAAGAAGGAAGTACAGAAACAGTACGACAATATAAGCCATTTATGAATGAAGAAAGTAGGAAGCGTCGGGAAGCCGAAGTCAGACTGCTGCAGAAAAATGTCAAGAAATCGAAAAAGTAATGGTCGTCTGGAGGACTCGTTTAGTATGGAGGAAACTCAAAATAACCGTCGGTGAAATCTAAAGAAAGATGTCAACATTAAGAATGTAATGGGAACTCCATTGTTAGACGCAGAGAAGAGAGTGGAAGGTGGAAAGGTGCATTGAAGGCCTTCCTGCGGGAGATGACGTGTCGTGATGCAAGAAGAAACTGGAGTTGATGTGGAAGACGTAGGGGATCCAGTATTGCAGTCAGAGCTTAGCAGACCTCTGAAAGACTTGTAATCAGGTGATGTAGAAGGGATGGATAAAATTCCTTCGGAGCTATTATAGTCGTTGGAAGAGCTGACAGCCAAACGATTATTGAAGCGTCGCGGATCGACAAGCTTCGTCAGTGGCCTAGTGAGGTGGCGCAGTGGTTACCAGACTGGACTCTCATTCGGGGGGAAGACGGTTCAAACGCGAGTTCGGCCATCCAGGTTTAGGTTTTCCGTGATTTCCCTAAATCTTTCCTGCCAATTGCCGGGATTGTTCCTTTGAAAGCGCACGGCCGATTTCTTTCCCCATCCTTGACATGATCCTAGCTTGTGCTCCGTCACTAATGACGTCGATGTCGACGGGATGTTAAACGCAATCTTCCTTCCTCAGTGCGGTGTTTGAAGTCATCTATCATTTGCATATTGCAAATCAATATCTGTACCAGACCGAACTTCGTTTGTTCGTACCTTGTTGGTATACAGCAGTATGAGGATGTATTCTACAGTCTAATCGAACATTGCTTCAAACAGCGCATGGAGTAGCTACCTTACATCTCATCAGTAGGTCGTTTATGAGGCACATTGAGTTGTGCAGTCTGGAAAATGGGCACTCGTTTGACCACGTCTCTTAAATGAATGTTCCATCACAACAAATCAATACACTGCCAATCATGTACAGCATGTTACATACATCCCTAAAACTATGAATGTTTGCTGTTCCCTAAAAAATTGATAGAACTTCGATTTAAATTGATTTGTACACTGTTGGTTTAAATACATCCGCTACATGGTAGAAAAAATGTTTTGTTTAAAACACGTTCTCTGACAATAAGGTAGTTTAAACTAGATAAGTAAATTTAGCGCCTTGTAACAATTCCATTGCTTACTCTTCTTATTTACAAATTACAGAAAAACACAACATGTCGCCAAAATTTCAGAATTGGAGGCTAATAAAGAATGGTATCGATATTCCCTCTTACCGCATAAACATTCGGGAGTAAAATGGGAAAGGGATTGCAGGAATGTATACTGTCACACTGTCATTACGTTTACATGTGACGCGACTTCCGGAAGACGAAAACCGAAATTAGTAAACCGATTTTCGCTTTTGTGTTAACATGTTAAGGTCTAAGCCGTTTTGCTAGATCAGTCGCGTTTGGCGCCTGGAAGATAGCTTTCCGGTTTCTGATTTAGTCAGCACAATGGCTGCTTCTTTTAATTAAGTCTCAGAGGTAAACAGCTTCCTACTCAGTCTAATATTTCCACTTCTTTACCGCATAAAAAGTGATTCCGTTCAGATTAAACACTTTTTTTTTTAAAAAAAAGCAACACGTAACGTAACAACCCAAGCACGTTTCAATATTGACTATTTGTACACAAAACGAAAATCGATTGTGGAAGTGGCAATCGCGCAGCCAGAACCACATATCCGGAATCATTTTGGAGTTTTTGCATGATCAACCAGAAGTGATATTGGGAGATTGGTATACGAAATCTGGTTTTCGGAGCCCCTTGTAAACATACTGTGTGTATTCTCTTCCATCCACAGTACGGTGGCGTACAGAGTACAGATTTCTTTAAAATAGGCTTTGGCTCGTTAGTGAAGCTCAGATATAGTAGTGAAATAGTGAAGACATATGCGATAGGAAAAGTGTATCGAAAATAGTACATGTACGACATTAAAACTTCGACTCCAGTATCTACTACCGGCCGCGGTGGCCGAGCGGTTCTAGGTGCTTCAGTCCGCAACCGCGCTGCTGCTACGGTCGCAGGTTGGAATCCTGCCTCGGGCATGGATGTGTGTGTGATGTCCTTAGGTTAGTTAGGTTTAAGTAGTTCTAAGTCTAGGAGACTGCTGACCTCAGATGTTAAGTCCCATAGTGCTCAGAGCCATTTGAACCATCCAGTGGCTACTCTAGAGACTACGAACGGCAGACAAATATAATACTTCCGGCTGCACGGCGAGACTGATCATGCCCACCAGTGGAATACATCTGTGAGTTTCATTTTCCCCTGTTGTCTTGAAGCTCGCACCTAACGTTTGAGCCTTTCGTCTTGGTTTGGTAGTGGTGTTATGGTTGCTGGATTCTGTAAAATAAAAAAAGGAGCGACGACTAGTTATTTGTTTATATCAGTATTTCAAAACTAACATACACACACAGACACACTATATTAGACAAAAAATTAATAGCCCTTCCATATATTTAATAGCGTGCACAAAATATTAATAGTGCAAAATTACATATCTAAAGAACTATATGTTTTCGTTTGTAAGGGCTGGTCAATCACACCCAGATTAATCCTAATTGTATTTCAGTGAACCTTTGGCACTTTTTAATAACTGAATATCACTCTTTGCAAATTTAAACATTTCTGAACAGGGCATACGTACATAGTTCACTGTTACCTGGCGTTCTCTACTTTGATGAAATCTGTTGAATATTTGTTTCTTGGGTCACACCTAGTATTCTCCTTGAATGAAGTGATTCTTTCCACAAAGGCACTGGAGCCAGAATAAAAACCGTACCACTTTTGAAATATTTGATACTCCTTGCTCAGGCACTGCAGAAGCGTATGTAACCCAGTGTGATCTACATCTACATCCATACTCCGCAAGCCACCTGACGGTGTTTGGCGGAGAGTACCTTGAGTACCTCTATCGGTTCTCCTTTCTATTCCAGTCTCGTATTGTTCATGGAAATATCACTATATTTGTTCTCACTGCTGCTAAGGTAATGTCGATGACCGCAGAACTCCACATACACATTATCTATGCAAATATTTTCGCTTAGATGATACTGTTTTGTGGCCTTTTCAAAATCTTGTAACACAATGCCTTCCTGAAGAGAAAATGGTGCAAGGGATGTATAGGGGATATATCTGTTATGTCATAACTTTTTTGCAGATACTGAAGCATATTGCTGTAAATGTTGTTAAGGTCTTAAGTTACTTTTTTCTCTAATGGATCGAGTCAGTCCATTTAGAAGTTCCATTGCTTTGCTGCCAAAAAAGTTGTATTTCCTTCTCTGCTAAATTTTGGAATTGAGAAGTCTAATTTTGCTTGTATCTAACTATCTATCTACTACACTTAAGTCAGACCTTTCTAATGTACCATTTCCATCTAGATCATAACAGGAGAAACTATAACAACGATATTATTCAAGATGATAGATTCTTACATATTTGTTTCATGAAATATGTTTCGTATTAGATTTCAATACAAAAAAAACGGAGAATTATGTACTCGGGCAAAAAATAAACGGAGAAAGAAAATGTGGACAAAAACCCAGAAGCGTACATTAAAAACGGAGTTCATGGTAACGCTAGGTGTTGTTGGCCTTAATTTGGGTTGTCGCATATTTTCGCTTACTTCCTCTTTACGTTTCCGCTGTTATCTGGAGCATGTGTCGGCGGGTCAGGCCAATGTGTGGTGAACAGTCGATGCACCTTCTTCCCCAGGTCACCTAGTGTTCAGCGACCGTAGAGTTTTCTCGTAGGAGACGCGACTGGTGGCCTGCAACCTCTGGACCATTGTCGGGACCACTACCTGCTAATGTCGCTCCTCGGAGAAAATGTGCTGATTTAGATATCTAGCCGGCCGCGGTGGTCTCGCAGTTAAGGCGCTCAGTCCGGAACCGCGCGACTGCTACGGTCGCAGGTTCGAATCCTGCCTCGGGCATGGATGTGTGTGATGTCCTTAGGTTAGTTAGGTTTAAGTAGTTCTAAGTTCTAGGGGACTGATGACCAAAGATGTTAAGTCCCATAGTGCTCAGAGCCATTTGAACCATTTAGATATCTAGCGAACTTCGGTGAGCGTTAAGGGCACCATATGGCAGTTGCCGATTATGCACTTGACTGCCATTACACGAGACGCAACGAACCTTAAAGTCCGCTCTGGTGCTGTATTATACATATCTGCGAGGAGTAGTGTGCCACTCGCAGGTATGTTCCACGCCGTAAGAACGTGGTCATAAAAAGATCCTAACCGACATGGATTGGGAAGAAGTGTCAGATCATTTCAGCGTCTATCGGTTTTGAACGCGTGCCCTCTCAACCAGTTGCCGAACGAACATTGCGATGGGAAGTAAATCCAGTGCACATTTGTAGTCGGTATCTCGCAAAAGGACGTATCTCACAGTGGTACATATAGCTGTACGTCTTCATGAGCCAAACAACACATGTATCTGATTGGAGGCTTGTAGTATGGTCCGACGAGCCGCGACTTCGCCTCTTTTCAAATAGTTCAAGGGATCGAATACACCGATGCTTCACGGTAACATTTAACCCGCAATTTATTGAGGACTTAGTTCAGACCGCACGTGGTTCTCTGATGTTTAGGGGTTATTTTTCGCATCATGACTTGGGCACGCCCATTCAGCTAATCGTTAACGTGAACCAGGGTGTTTATTCCAGCGTTCTTTGTGAGCAATTATTGCCTTTCTTCTTCTTCTACTTCTTCGTGGAAAAGTTGTGTACATTCCCGTCTTCCAAGATTAAAACAGCCGTGTTCACAGGACTGCACAAATACCATCCTGGTTTGCGAACACTCAGGCACGATATCACCCGAGCTTAATCCTATAGAAAATATCTGCGACTAACAGCGTGTGAAATTTAGCAGTCAACATCCCTGCAGTTTGATTGCTCTGCAGGATTCAATCATCAAAGACTGGTTTCAGTCTGTAGCAACCTGAGGATTATATTCTTCGCCGAAATGAGGCCTTTATCAAGACTAGGTGTGATATTAAACGATGTTTGCGTGATGTCTCCTGAAGGGGGATCAACATTTTTTTTGTGTGCTTCGTAGTGCAATTAGTAAAGGCTCTATTCAGTACGCACCACGTCGTTTAATAATTTAAATCTCCGTTCGAACAGGACTCGAGAGGCCCAACGGTACCAAGCTACCATACCGCACCATAAAAATCTAACGTTGCTACCGGCGAATGGGCCTGCAATTTATGCGTGTACAAAAGGCGAGCTGGAATGGTTTTTTCACATCTGGTATTCAGCACATAATGAATTTTAGAGAAACTGGCAAGGTCATAACCTGACAACCGCCGTGCCCTTTCGGCGCCAACCTACATTCAGCCCACGCTGCCAGTTCTTGTCCCGGCTATCCTTGGAATCACTTGGCTGCCACGACACTGCCATCCCTACAACTATGCGGGACCACGAGAACGGCGGAACGTGGTTTGTTAGTAACTTAGCAGGAAATACGGAAGCACCCATGGAGGGCGTTATTCCGAAAATGACCACACCATTAATATTGCAGAACAAATGCGCACTGCAGAATCTGAAAGGGGTGTAGGCGTAACATTGTACTGACAAATTTCTAATTCCCATTATTTCCTCTGTGAGACCGCAACTCGTGGTCTAGTGGCCAGCGTTGCTACCCCTGGATCACGGGTTCGATTCCCAGCCGGGTTGTTGATTTTCTCTGCCCGGGGACTGGGTGTTTGCGTTGGCCTAATCATTTCATCATCATTCGTGATAGTGGCTAGAATGGACTGTGAAAAAAAATTGGACTGTGAAAAAATTGGGACATTGTATGGGCGCTGATGACCGCACAGTTGAGCGCCCCACAAAGCAAACGTAATCATGATCATCATCCTTATTATTTCCTCCGTGGCAGCAAGTTACTGGAAAGTTATAACGAAGTCACGATAAGGCTCCAGAACAAAATGCAGATGAAGTTCATTGGTTGCAGCTACCCAAGTTGTAACGCAAGACAACATTAGAAGAGACGTAAAAAGTAACAGTGCAGAATTAAGCTGTATTTGTAAAAAGGGCAAGACGGTAATATTGTAACACTATCGATTTCTATAGGCCCACGCCGAAACGAACGTCTGTCAAAGGGCTCCACATACGCATTGTAATGTCGGAAAGTAACATAACAGATCTCTTCCAGTTGATATTTCATGTTTCTATGAAGAGGGGCAGCAGCCTTTTCAGTAGTTGCAGGGGCAACAGTCTGGATGATTGACTGATCTGGCCTTGCAACATTAACCAACACGGCCTTGCTGTGCTGGTACTGCGAACGGCTGAAAGCAAGGGGAAACTACAGCCGTAATTTTTCCCGAGGACATGCAGCTTTACTGTATGATTAAATGATGATGGCATCCTCTTGGGTAAAATATTCCGGAGGTAAAATAGTCCCCCATTCGGATCTCCGGGCGGGGACTACTCAGGAGGATGTCGTTATCAGGAGAAAGAAAACTGGCGTTCTACGGATCGGAGCGTGGAATGTCAGATCCCTTAATCGGGCAGGTAGGTTAGAAAATTTAAAAAGGGAAATGGATAGGTTAAAGTTAGATATAGTGGGAATTAGTGAAGTTCGGTGGCAGGAGGAACAAGACTTCTGGTCAGGTGACTACAGGGTTATAAACACAAAATCAAATAGGGGTAATGCAGGAATAGGTTTAATAATGAATAGGAAAATAGGAATGCGGGTAAGCTACTACAAACAGCATAGTGAACGCATTATTGTGGCCAAGATAGATACGAAGCCCACACCTACTACAGTAGTACAAGTTTATATTTCAACTAGCTCTGCAGATGATGAAGAAATTGAAGAAATGTACGATGAAATAAAAGAAATTATTCAGATAGTGAAGGGAGACGAAAATTTAATAGTAATGGGTGACTGGAATTCGCTAGTAGGAAAAGGGAGAGAAGGAAACATAGTAGGTGAATATGGATTGGGGCTAAGAAATGAAAGAGGAAGCCGCCTAGTAGAATTTTGCACAGAGCACAACTTAATCATAGCTAACACTTGGTTTAAGAATCATGAAAGAAGGTTGTATACGTGGAAGAACCCTGGAGATACTAAAAGGTATCAGATAGATTATATAATGGTAAGACAGAGATTTAGGAACCAGGTTTTAAGTTGTAAGACATTTCCAGGGGCAGATGTGGACTCTGACCACAATCTATTGGTTACGACCTGTAGATTAAAACTGAATAAACTGCAAAAATGTGGGAAATTAAGGAGATGGGACCTGTATAAACTGAAAGAACCAGAAGTTGTACAGAGTTTCAGGGAGAGCATAAGGGAACAATTGACAGGAATAGAGGAAAGAAATACAGTAGAAGAAGAATGGGTAGCTCTGAGGGATGTAGTGGTGAAGGCAGCAGAGGATAAAGGAATCCTTGGGTAACAGAAGAAATATTGAATTTAATTGATGAAAGGAGAAAATATAAAAATGCAGTAAAGGAAGCAGGCAAAAAGGAATACAAACGTCTCAAAAATGAGATCGACAGGAAGTGCAAAATGGCTAAACAGGGATGGCTAGAGGACAAATGTAAGGATGTAGAAGCTTATCTCACTAGGGGTAAGATAGATACTGCCTACAGGAAAATTAAAGAGACCTTTGGAGAGAAGAGAACCACGTGTATGAATATCAAGAGCTCAGATGGCAGCCCAGTTCTAAGCAAAGAAGGGAAGGCAGAAAGGTGGAAGGAGTATACAGAAGGTTTATACAAGGGTGATGTTCTTGAGGACAATATTATGGAAATGGAAGAGGATGTAGATGAAGACGAAATGGGAGATACGATACTGCGTGAAGAGTTTGACAGAGCACTGAAAGACCTGAGTCGAAACAAGGCCCCCGGAGTAGACAACATTCCATTAGAACTACTGACGGCCTTGGGACAACCAGTCCTGACAAAACTCTACCAGCTGGTGAGCAAGATGTATGAGATAGGCGAAATACCCTCAGACTTCAAGAAGAATATAATAATTCCAGTCCCAAAGAAAGCAGGTGCTGACAGATGTGAAAATTACCGAACTATCAGTTTAATAAGCCACGGCTGCAAAATACTAACGCGAATTCTTTACAGACGAATGGAAAAACTGGTAGATGCAGACCTCGGGGAGGATCAGTTTGGATTCCGTCGAAATGTTGGAACACGGGAGGCAATACTGACCTTACGACTTATCTTAGAAGAAAGATTATGAAAAGGCAAACCTACGTTTCTAGCATTTGTAGACTTAGAGAAAGCTTTTGACAATGTTGACTGGAATACACTCTTTCAAATTCTAGAGGTGGGAGGGGTAAAATACAGGGAGCGAAAGGCTATTTATAATTTGTACAGAAACCAGATGGCAGTCATAAGAGTCGAGGGGCATGAAAGGGAAGCAGTGGTTGGGAAGGGAGTGAGACAGGGTTGTAGCCTCTCCCCGATGTTATTCAATCTGTATATTGAGCAAGCAGTAAAGGAAACAAAAGAAAAATTTGGAGTAGGTATTAAAATTCATTGAGACGAAATAAAAACTTTGAGGTTCGCCGATGACATTGTAATTCTGTCAGAGACGGCAAAGGACTTGGAAGAGCAGTTGAACGGAATGGACAGTGTCTTGAAAGGAGGATATAAGATGAACATTAACAAAAGCAAAACGAGGATAATGGAATGTAGTCAAATTAAATCGGGTGATGCTGAGGGAATTAGATTAGGAAATGAGACAATTAAAGTAGTAAAGGAGTTTTGCTATTTAGGAAGTAAAATAACTGATGATGGTCGAAGTAGAGAGGATATAAAATGTAGACTGGCAATGGCAAGGAAAGCGTTTCTGAAGAAGAGAAATTTGTTAACATCGAATATAGATTTATGTATCAGGAAGTCGTTTCTGAAAGTATTTGTTTGGAGTGTAGCCATGTATGGAAGTGAAACATGGACGATAACTAGTTCGGACAAGAAGAGAATAGAAGCTTTCGAAATGTGGTGCTACAGAAGAATACTGAAGATAAGGTGGATAGATTACGTAACTAATGAGGAGGTATTGAATAGGATTGGGGAGAAGAGAAGTTTGTGGCACAACTTGACTAGAAGAAGGGATCGGTTGGTAGGACATGTTTTGAGGCATCAAGGGATCACAAATTTAGCATTGGAGGGCAGCGTGGAGGGTAAAAATCGTAGAGGGAGACCGAGATATGAGTACACTAAGCAGATTCAGAAGGATGTAGGTTGCAGTAGGTACTGGGAGATGAAGCAGCTTGCACAGGATAGAGTAGCATGGAGAGCTGCATCAAACCAGTCTCAGGACTGAAGACAACAACAACAACATGAAACCACGTAATGGAATGCCGTGATGATTATTTGGAGGGGAAAAAAAGCACGGTCAATTTTTTTTCGTATCGTTGAGCATCGAACTAATACTACGACTCCAATAATCGTGACATCGGTTAGTCAAACTTTCCTTTTTTTCTCCGTTTCCCATTGCATTTTTTTTTAATGTGCTCGTGCACGTACTCTGTTTTTACTGTAATTAAGTGAACAACTAGTGACAGGTTGTTAGCAGTGCCTACTTCTAACATCTCAGTTTCGTAGAAGTTACGATTTAAATTATCTGATTCTTTAATTTTCCCTTTTATTTTCCTTCGTTGGCACTCTCAGTGTTGTTATCATATAGCGCTGTCATTGCTGATATAAGTATTTATTTGTAAGTAGCCCATGAATGTCGTTGTCAGATAGACTGCGTAGCACGACAGTAATGTTTCATTAATTGTGAGAAAACCGACGCTTCTGCTGGTGGCACTCTTATGTCTGTACTCCGCAAGCTACCTTATGGTGTGTGGCGGAAGGTATTTTGTGTATCACTGTCAATTTCCTTCTCTCCTGTTCCAGTCTTGAATGTTTTACGGGAAGTACGATTGTTGGTAAGCCTCCGTGTTAACTCGAACGTCTCTCTAATCTTAAATTCGAGGTCTTTTCTCGGGATGTACGCAGGAGGAAACAATATATATTTATTGACACTTCTAGGTACGTGCACTCTAGTAGACCACTCCGTGATGCAAACGCCTCTCTTGCAGTGTCTGCCACTGAAGTTGGCTGAGCATTTCCCTGACGCTTTCGGTCTAAATAATTGAAACTGTAACGAAACGCGTTGTTCTTATATGGGTTTTCTCTGTTTGTTCTACCACCCTATCTGTTGCGGATTCCATACTGACGGACAGTATTCAAGTATTGGTCGAACGAGGGTTTTGTAAGCTACTTCCTTACCGAGTGAACTACAAATCCTGGGGATTTTTCTCAGTTTGGCATTTGCCTTACTTGCTGTTAGTTCTGTGTGATCGTTCTACTTTAAATCGCTACTTATGCATACTCCCAGATATTTAATGGATGTGGCTACTTCCAGTGATTGTACTGCAATCGTGTAGTAACACGAGAATAACGGGCCGTTCTGCCTATTTATCCACAATACGTGACTTTTTTATGTTAACGATCAGCTGCCATTTCCAGCACCAAGCGTCGATCATCTGCCTGCCTTCATTTCGCTACAATTTTCAAACGTTTCGACCTCTCTGTATACCACAGCACCATCTGCAAAAAGTCTCAAGAAACTTGCGATGTTATCCAATATATATAGTGAAAAATACAATGAACATCAAAAAGAATGATCCGATTTTTAAAAAATAGTAACTATTAAGTTATTTGAGATATTTGCGTGAACAAGTACTGTTGCAAAGAGCAAACTCTCGAGTTTTACATGGTCCCCGGTAGGTAGCAACAGTGTGCGCCCACTTCAGTTCTAGTAAAAGTGGTGTCGGGGCAACAGAAAGAAACAGGTTGTTTGTGTAAAGGCAAATCGCCTGGTCATCCCCGAGTGTCTGACACTGACGTCGAAGGCATCTGCCATAGTTTCTCAAGGAGTCCGAAGAAATCCGTTCGCCGTGCAGCTCGACAGCTCAACATGCCCCCTATGTTCGTTTGGCGTGTGTTGTGTCGACGTTTACACATGAAACCATGCAAAACTCGACTACTGTAAGTTCATCGTGAAGGTGGCAGGCAACAACTTATGGAGTTCTGTAATTTCGTTCTTGGCAGGATAGAGGATGACAATTTTCTTCCCTACTTAGTGTTTAGTGACGAGGCAACATTCTATTTAAATGGAAAGCTGAACCGTCATAATGAGAGAATGTGGGGTACGGAACAACCGCATAAAGTAGTGTAACATGAGAGGGACTCTCCAAAATTATGGTCCATTTTTCTTTGCCGAGAGCACTGTTACAGGAAGTACATATCTCTACATGCTTGAGAACTTTCTTCTCCCACAATTGAAGACTGTTTCATTTACCAACAGGATGGGGCGGAAATTTTGTAAATCAAAGGATTACTGAACTGGACCAAAGTCTTCAACTTTGTATTACTGGCCTCCAAGGTCACCGAACCTAACTGTACGTGATTATTTCTGTGGGAGTGTATAAGAGATTCTGTTTATGTGCCTCCGTTACCAACAATAATCAATAAACTGAGATATCGCATAACAGCAGCTGCGGAAGCTGTAATTCAAGATATGCTCGCTGCAGTGTGAGAACAATTTGAATACCGCATCGACATATGCCGAGCATCTCAAGGAGGGCATATGGAACACCAGTGAAAAGGTATGAAAAAAACTTTTTGAGTTTCCCGTTCATCAAAAAACAAAATACTTTGTATATATTTATTAGTTTCAGAAATACACAGGGTGAGTCACAGGGTTTTCCCTCGGTTTCTGCAGGGTATTCCATAGGTTATTTGGAGCAAAAAATGTAAATAAAGTAGTGGTTGGTTCAAATGGCTGTGAGCACTATGGGACTCAACTGCTGTGGTCATTAGTCCCCTAGAACTTAGAACTACTTAAACCTAACTAACCTAAGGACATCACACACATCCATGCCGAGGCAGGATTCGAACCTGCGACCGTACCAGTCGCACGGTTCCGGACTGCGCGCCTAGAACCGCGAGACCACCGCGGCCGGCTAAAGTTGTGGGATCAGATCCATAATTAAGGAGGTACAGTAATTGAAAAACTCAGAAAACGGCATAAAAAACTTTTATTGTAGGATTCCACTATCAAAAATGCACATAATAATTAATTTAGACAATTTTGTAGCAGTCTCTTGCATTCAGAGTGGATTTAAAGTAAGTGTACAAAATTCTCCCCCCCCCCCCCCCCCCCCTCCACATTTGAAGGGAATGAACCGCGCGAGTAAATTTCACATGCTCTTTCCTTATTGACGTTCCGGCATTGAAAATGCGTTGTATCAATTCATCTCGTGTTTCCACCTTAACTTCGTACACGATGTCTTTCATCCATCCCCAGATGCAGTCATCTAGGAGTAAATCTGGGCATCTGCCAGGCCAGTTGATAGGGCCCCCGCGACCTATCCATCGGTGTTGGAATTGCTGATTAAGATAAGTTGTTACCACATGGTCGAAGTGTGCACTTGCCCCGTCATGTTGGACGTGCACGTGGCGTCTTGTTTCCAGAGGAACATCTTCAAAAAGCTGCGGTAAGTCTTCTCGTAAAAAGTTACCATACAACCGACCATTAAATTTTCCGGGAGAATAAACTGGCCACACACAAAATCACTTCAGACATTGACACTGAATCTGCGTTGGAACTGAGATGCCGTGGCATGGGGATTTGCGTCTGCCCAGACATGCATGTTACGCATGCTGTTGATGCCATCTCTTGTAAAGGTTGCCTCATCACCGAGCATTATGAAGCGACGCCGATTTCCATTTAACCAGTTACAAAAATGCAAACGGTTGGCACAATCATGGGGCTGTAAATGATGAACTTTCCGTACATGAAAAGGATACAGTCCGTTCTCATGAAGAATCCTACACACCTTAAGCTGCGGAACGTTCAATCGGGTACCTAGGCGTTGTGTACTTGAACGAGGACTGTGCTCTAATAAATTAAGAATGTTTTCCTCTTCTTGAACGTCACCATGTCTTTCGGAGTGAATACGAATACTGGGAAGAGTACCAGTTTCTAGCAATGTTCGATATGCTCCACTAAATGTTTTGGCACTCGGAATCTTACGGTTAGGATACTGACGGTGATATTCTTCAACAGCAGCCTCCGCCTTACAATCACAGAAACCCAAAATTTACGCCATCTGTACATATTCCTGCGATGAAAACTTGTGCAGCATCGCAGAGTGAACTGTACACAGGAGACAACGACGGTAAACAGTGACTGCAGTATCAACAACGTGATTTTTATGCAAACGTACCACCTGAACTTGTCTACCTAAGACTGATCGTATGCCCTATGAACTCAAGTGTAGCGCTCCATACACCGTGGCAAGTTTCGGAACTCTGTTGTAGCTCTTTAATTATGGATCTTATCACATTACTATATTTACATTTATTGTTCCAAATAACCCAAGGAATAACTTCCAACAACCGGGGGAAACCTCCAGATTCACCGTGTAGACGTGCCAAGTGGATGATCCTTTTTGATGCACCCTGAAGTGGTCCGGTAACTCTCCGTTGAGTTACGTTCGAAGTTACTTTGACGTCTGAAAACTATTCTCCGTTGGGAATTGTTGAATCCTACCTAGTAGTCGAATATGAGGTGTCTAGGAAACCTCCTTTCTCGAATCGTTAGACAACGTTCAGTCAAATCGTATTAATGAGTCTTATTATAACTGAATAAATACAGTACTTAACTTTTTGTTACAAAAAAAAAGGTTCAAATGGCTCTGAGCACTATGGGACTTAACTTCTGAGGTCATCAGTCCCCTAGAACTAAGAACTACTTAAATCTAACTGACGTAAGGACATCACACACATCAATGCCCGAAGCAGGATTCGAACCTGAGACCGTAGCGGTCGCGCGGTTCCAGACTCTAGCGCCTAGAACCGCTCGGCCACTCTGGCCGGCTTTGTGTTACACAGACGTGTCGCAAGCAAAGGGCGACAAAAGCAATAAGCAAGTTTCGTCAATATAGACAATGCTACATAATACAAGCGAAATGACTTTTCTTGAAGCTATTCATTCCTTCGCTGGGCCGCGACCTCTTCGCACAGAGGCCGCTGCTGTCGCGTTGTCGTCCTGGAGAGGGTCCGGTCAGCATGCAAATGGCTGACGTCTTCTTTACAGTCCTCTGTGCTCTATCGTTCCTGACTAGCCTGCCGGCGCTTGACTTTACGCCGTAACAGGAATGAAATGACGTTTTCTGCTTGCTAAAAACTCTTCCGTTCACACAGCTGGACTGATACTGCTTACGCTCTTATTTTGTTCGTTATGTGGCAGTAAGGGACGTCGAACAGATGTGCAGTACTATAGACCTATATCACTAACGTCGATCAGTATAGAATTTTGTAACACGTATTATGTTAGAGTATAATGACTTTTCTGGAGACTAGAAATCTACTCTGTAGGAATCAGCATGGGTTTCGAAAAAGACGGTCTTGTGAAACCGTGCTATTTGTCCACGAGACTCAGAGGGCCATAGACACGGGTTCACAGGTAGATGCCGTGTTTCTTGACTTCCGCAAGGCGTTCTATACAGTTCCCCACAGTCGTTTAATGAACAAAATAAGAGCATATGGACTATCAGACCAATTGTGTGATTGGATTGTAGAGTTCCTAGATAACAGAAAGAAGCATGCCATTCTCAATGGAGAGAAGTCTTCCGAAGTAAGAGTGATTTCAGGTGTGCCGCAGGGGAGTGTCATAGGACCGTTGCTATTCACAATATACATAAATGACCTGGTGGATGACATAGGAAGTTCACTGAGGCTTTTTGCAGATGATGCTGTGGTGTATCGAGAGGTTGTAACAATGGAAAATTGTACTGAAATGCAGGAGGATCTGCAGCGATTTGACACATAGTGCAGGGAATGGCAATTCAATCTCAATGTAGACAAGTGTAATGTATGCGAATACATAGAAAGATAGGTCCCTTATCATTTAGCTAGAAAATAGCAGCTCAGAAACTGGAAGCAGTTAATTCCATAAATTATCTGGGAGTGATTTAAAATGGAATGACCATATAAAGTTGATCGTCGGTAAAGCAGATGCCAGACTGAAATTCATTGGAAGAATCCTAAGGAAATGCAATCCGGAAACAAAGGAAGTAGGTTACAGTACGCTTGTTCGCCCACTGCTTGAATACTGCTCAGCAGTGTAGGATCCGTACCAGATAGGGTTGATAGAAGAGACTGAGAAGATCCAACGGAGAGCAGCGCGCTTTGTTACAGGATCATTTAGTAATCGCGAAAGCGTTACGGAGATGATAGATAAACTCCAGTGGAAGACTCTGCAAGAGAGACGCTCAGTAGCTCGGTAGAGGCTTTTGTTAAAGTTTCGAGAACATACCTACACCGAAGAGTCAAGCAGGATATTGCTCTCTCCTACGTATATCTCGCGAAGAGACCATGAGGATAAAATCAGAGAGATTAGAGCCCACACAGAGGCATACCGACAATCCTTCTTTCCACGAACAATACGAGACTGGAATAGTAGGGAGAACCGATAGAGGCACTCAGGGTACCCTCCGCCACACACCGTCAGGTGGCTTGCGGAGTATGGGTGTAGATGTAGAGATGGAACTGTATGGAACGACTTCCGAGAACAATATATTCGAAGTCAACGGGATTGGTGTTGGAATCTTCGTCTGTCATCTCGATTGTGCCTGCCTTTGTTCTCCAAATACTCTTCAGGCTATTGTTGAAATAATACCTTTAAAAAAGCGATGTTCATTGAGTGTCGTATTTGTTTCGAGAAAGAATGATCACGATGTCTAAACAGCGTGCAACCATACTTTGTCTTATTTAGTTTGGCATCGAAGTATAAAAGCTCTAGCCGACCTCAGACGTAATAACGTACGCCCTGCCTGCACAGTTTTTGTTTGTAGAAATAGCACATTATTGTAAAAAACTGCCTATTTTCAAAATCGTGGGCTGTGTGTAATCATTTTACCAACGTTGTTGTTGGCGTCGATCCGATGCAGCTCTCCACGCTATTCTGTCTTACGCAAGGGTCTTTATCTCCGAATAACTACTACAACGTACAGCGTGGACGACAAGTCTCCATTCTTCCTCGTGTGGAATGCTAATTCATTTGATTTATTTTTGCACAAGTACTTACTTACGTATTAATTGACTCCAAACAGAGTTTTTCCACTGTTCAATCGTCCAGTATTTACACTCCTTACAACCAGCGAGACATCGTTTGGCATTTACCGACGTGATGTGTGGCGTATTAGCAGCCGCTCAACCATGAAATCTAAGTTTTCTCACCTCCCGCTTAACTGTCATAGCACTTACATTGGATCCTGATGCAGTTTGTAATTCCTGTGTGATGGTATGGGTAGATGTCTGCCTATTACACATTACGACCCTCTTCAACTGTCGGCGGTCTCTGTCAGTCAACAGACGAAGCCAACCTGTACGCTTTTATGCTAAATGTCTCTCTTCACGTTTCCATTTCACTATCACATCACACACGTATTAAGTGTGTAACATATCGGTATGTTCCCCGTCATGCTGTAAACACAATTCCATAAGCGTCCATTTTCTTCACCGACCGATGTGACGGAGTGATTAGTACACTGCGTTCCCGGGTTCGATTCCCGGCGGGGCCAGGGATTTTCTCTGCCTCGTGATGACTGGGTGTTGTGTGCTGTCCTTAGGTTAGTTAGGTGTAAGTAGTTCTAAGGTCTAGGGGACTGATGACCGTAGATGTTAAGTCCCATAGTGCTCAGAGCCATTTGAACCATTTTTGTAGTACACTGGACTCACATTCAGGAGGACGACGGTTCAGACTCGCCGGCCATCCTGGTACAGGTTTTCCGTGGTTTCCCCAAATCGCTTCTAGCAACTGCCGAAATGATTCCTTTGAAAGGGCGTGGCCGACATCCTTCCCCATCGTTCACTAATGCGATGGGACCGATGACCTCGCTGTTTGGTCCCCTCCTCCAAATCAGCCAACGAGTAATGTTCCTCTTGACACTTTTTTGAGCGCTTCCGGTGCTGTAGTGCGAAATGCATCGTTAACAGTATTGCCCAGTTCTTCGTGTGTAGCACGACGACGTGCAGATACGTGCGCCTTGATGATTCCCAGTAACGAGTTATCAGGTATGGTCAGATCAGGATTTCTTGGCGACCATTTCAAGGGAGCTGGTGTTCCCGATGAACCACGAGCTATCCACCGTCCTGCAAAGTGTTCATTCAGGAACTTGCGTACTACAAGACCGCAGTGGGGAGGCGCACCACCTTGATGCCCCTTTCTTCAAGCTGAAGTATTAACCATGTTTGTAACAGGTATAAATAATTTGCCGCCATTCACAGCCCCTTCAAAGAGTGCGTTCGAAGCAGCTGGTATGATGTCATAGCTGCCTATATCATTACGTGAGGCGAGATCGTCAGCTATTTTGTTGCCCGAATAGCAAAATTCGTCTACTACTTTCAGTGTCTGATTTCCAAATCTGGTTCCCTAAGCATCGCTTGGTTTAATTCGACTACATTCCACCATCTTTGTTTCGCTTTCACCATTTTATCGCACTTTTTATTTCTTTGTGTCGATGTCAGCGTGCGAGGTGCTGAAAACTCAATTGTTTCTGTTCGGGAAAAACAGACCTGAAACCCACGTCCGGCTCTTCAAATTTAGGTTTTATTTGGCCTTTGTAAATCGTGTAACACGAGTGCTGAGATGTGTAGTTTGATAAGGACTAGTCCTTGTCAAATTGGAGACCAGATTTTGTGACCTGATATTTCTTTCGGGATTTTTCAATTAGTTCGCAAGAGAAAGTTGAATTAAGTTCTGTGGTGGATGCAGCAGATAATGTTGAATCCATGTAATAGAATTTCGGTCAACAGTATGCAATTTAAGTTTTTCTGTGTTCGCTGCAACTAGCGGGAATGGCGCATTGCCTTTTCTTTCTTCTTTTTGGCATGCGGGAAAGAAGGCGTTTTTGTTAGGATCGCAAGTAGCATAAAAAGCTCCGTCTACTGGCCGCGCCAAGCCACACATCCTCTGCCACTGGCGTTGTTTTAATGCTGCATGCCAGCGAGACCGCACACCGCTCTCGCGGCCGGTGTCAACTCGCGAGACCATGAAGCCCCTAGTTGACATCACGACTCTGAGTGCACCCCACTCCAGTCCTCCTACCAAGAAAAAATCCCTGGCAGTGTCGGCTGTGGAACCTGCCTCATCCGTAGCTACGAAAGTGCACTCAGCCCTTGTGAGGCAAACTGAGGAGCTACTTAATTGAGAAATAGCGGTTCCGGTCTCCGAAACTGACATAAACAGCCAGGAGAGCGGTGTGCTGACCGCAAGCCCCTCCATATCCGCATCCAGTGACGCCTACGGCCTGAGGATGATACCGCGGCCGGTCGGTACCATTGAGCCTTCATAGCCTGTTCGGGAGGAGGTGTGTGTTTTTTTCCTACGAAAGTAGCATACGTTCCTATGATTTAATCTCTTTTAAATAATCAGCCACTATACATTGCAGTTCATTGAATTAGCTTTACACTTTAAATGGTATTAAAAAATTATTGAGGTTTTCGCTGTCACTTGGTGACAAAGTGTCTGTTGGCTTCTGTCTCGGTTTCAACTACGTCTACATCCATACTCCGCAAGCCATTTGACGGTGTGTGGCGGAGGGTACCTTGAGTACTTCTATCGGTTCTCCCTTCTATTCCAGTCACGTATTGTTCCTGGAAAGAAAGATTCTCGGTATGCCTAGGTGTGGGCTCTAATCTCTCTTATGTTATCCTCATGGTGTCTACACGAGATATACGTAATACTGCTTGGGTCTTCGGTAAAGCTATGTTCTCGAAACTTCAACAAAAGCCAGTACCGAGCTACTGAGCGTCTCTCTTGCAGTCTTCCACTGGACGAAGCGCGCTGCTCTCCGTTGGATCTTCTCTATCTCTTCTATCAACCCTATGTGGTACGGATCCCACACCAGTGAGCAGTATTCAAGCAGTGGGCGAACAAGTGTACTGGAACCTACTTCCTTTGTTTTCGGACTCAATTTCCTTAGGATTCTTCCAATGAATCTCAGTCTGGCATCTGCTTTACCGACGATTAATTTTATATGGTCATTCCATTTTAAATCATTCCTAATGCCTACTCGTAGATAATGTATGGAATTAACTGCTTCCAGTTGCTGATCTGCTATATTGTAGCTAAATGATAAAGGATCTTTATTTGCAGCACATTACACTTGTCTACATTAAGATTCAATTGCCATTCCCCGCACCATGCGTCAATTCGTTGCAGATCTTCCTGCATTTCAGTACAATTTTCCATTGTTACAACCTCTCGATATGCTACAGCATCATCCGCAAAAAACCTCAGTGAACTTCCGATGTTATCCACAAGGCCATTTATATATATATTGCGAATAGCAACGGTCCTACGACACTCCCCTGTGGCACACCTGAAATCACTCTTACTTCGAAAGACTTCTCTCCATTGAGAATGATGTGCTGCGTTCTGTTATCTAGGAACTCTACAATCCAATCACACAATTGGTCTGATAGTCCATATGCTCTTACTTCGTTCATTAAACGACTTTCATTTGTTTGATGATTTTTCTGGCGTATGATGGCAGAAGAAAGCGGAGGGTCTGACAATCGGAAATCGTCTCCTCCTCACCGGTGAAGAATGATCTCTAACAGAAACAAAAGCATAAGCAGGTGATGGAAAACCGAAGGGAGAGAAAGAAGACAGGACCAAGAACAGAAAAACAACTCATTCTGCAAAAAGAAAACTGCTTATAGATTCTTAGAAAATTGATTCGGGAAATAAAAGAAAAAAATGTCTTTTCTCAGGGTGCGGATGTCGTTGGGTGGTGTCTGGATAGAATGTGATTAATGTAGAGAGTGATGGCATTAGGATTACTCCGATTGTGAGGGTACATGACGTTTGCGACCATAACTGAAATCAATAAAATCTTCTCGGTTTACAAGTCGCCTCAGTTCGAATAGCTTTCGGTAGCTATCTCCGCCGTCGTCATCAGGAGTTAAGATCGCTGACTGCCATGGCTGGAACGGTCTTCTGCTTACACAGATGTAATGGCAGTGTCTGGGGCCTTCCTGGGAGAGCCGGAGTGACGCGTGCGCGTAAGGCAAGCTGGGCAGCTCCAAGCAGCTCCGGGAGGAGGCCCACGAGAAAGGAAGACAATGGCGCGAACGTCACAGAACGTGAGACTCCAGGTCTTGCGAGTTCCAGCAGCTATGTTCGGAGGGGAGCGAGTAACTGTTCCAGACGACCTTAATAATTCTTGACCGTTCATTTAAACGGATGTACATGCATTTCCCTTGGGCCTGCACGGAGCCGAGCTTTCGTGAAGTTTAGTGGACAAGATGTCATAAGTTCGTTGCAGTACCCGTATACCTCGCTGGCCCGGCGCGGGAGTGAGTGACGTCACATGGCTTGAGGGGCTGGAGCCATGTTTGAAATTGCCGCTCTCGCGTCCCTACAAGCTTCAAGCCTACGCGTTTGCTTTCGATCAATATCCAACTGCCTCCCTCACGTTCTACTAAGCGTGTACACGTGGTTTCTGTTAAAATTGTTGCTGTTAATTCTAATTTCGGCCGCTTGTTTGATAACAGAGTCCCATTGCGATGGTGTCTTTTCCAATTGAATTTGTTGCTCGTTTTCTAGCAATGTCCAGCCATAGCCGACTTTTCATGTTCCCTTTGTTTAATACGTCTACGTCTACATCTACATATAAACTCCGCTAGCTACCAAGAGGTGTCTGGCGGAGGGCACAATTCGCGCCAAAGTCATATTCCCCCTCTCTGTTCCACTCGCGGATCGCACGAGGGAAAAACGACTGTCTGAACGTCTCAGTACGAGCTCTTATTTCCCGTATCTTTGAATGATGATCATTACGAGATTTGAAAGTTGGTGGTAATAATACACGCTGTACATCCTCGGCGGAGATTGGATTTCGAAATTTAGTGAGCGGCCCTTTTGTTTAGCGCGTCGTCTGTCTGCAAGTGTGTCCCACTTCAAACTTTCTATGAGTTTTGTAACGCTCTCACGATGGCTAAATGTACGAGTCACGAATATTGCCGCTCTTCTTTGGACCTTCTCAATTTCTTGAATCAGACCCAACTGGTAAGGGTCCCATACGGACAAACAATACTCTAAGACTGGAAGAACTAACGTATTGTAAGCTATTTCCTTTGTTGTAGGACTGCATCGCTTCAGGACTCTACCAATAAACCGCAATCTAGAGTTAGCCTTCACCGTTACTTGTGTAATCTGATCATTCCATTGGAGATCATTTCGAATAGTCACACCCAGATACTTGACTCATGTTACCGCTTCCAAAGACTGATCATTTATTTTGTACTCATACATTAATGGGGATGTTCGCCTTGTTATACGCAGTAGATTACACTTACTAATATTGAGAGATAACTGCCAGTCATTACACCACGCATTTATTTTCTGCAAATACTCATTGATTTGTTCACAACCTTCGTGTGAGACTACTTTCCTGTAGACGACAGCATCATCGGTAAACAATCTAAGGCCCATGTCAATACCACCATCAACCAAATCGTTTATGTAAACCGTAAAAAGCAGAGGATCTATTACGCTGCCCTGGGGCACACCTGACGTTACTCTCGTTTCTGTTGAAGTTAACCCGTTCAGGACGACATACTGCTCCCTGTATGTTAGAAAAATTTCTATCCTACCGCATATGTCACTGGATAGACCGTAAGCGCGCACTTTTTGTAGCAAGCGACAGTGCGGAACCGAGTCGAACGCCTTTTTGAAAGTCGAGAAATAAGGCATCAGACTGGGAGCCGGTATCTAGAGCCTGTTGTATATCATACACAAAGAGGGCGCCTCGCATGATCACTGTTTCCTAAAACCGTGCTGGTTTCTGCAGATGAGCTTCTCGTGAATGCTTTGTACATCGTTCAGCAACAGTGCAAATAGTTTGACCTATGTGAATCCTACCACGCTCACAAGAAACACCGTACATGCCTGGATCTGGAAGACCCATGTTGTCTTCAATGGAGCGTAAAATATCTTTTATCTTGGAGGCGGGCTGGAACACCGGTCTCAGTCCATGTCTTTTCAACACGTGTCACACCTAGCTAGTAGTTCTTCCACAGTATGGAAGGAACGCAACTGGGTTGTCCCTTACACCAACTTAGGAGGTGCCTGCGTTAGTCGCGCTTGAAAGCTTTCGCAGTTTCTCTCTTGCTGTAACTATTTTCTCAGAACACGCGCTTCAAATACTGAAATTCAGACCTTTTTTTTATTCGAAGTACCCTGCCTTGTAAACCAGGAAGAGTTTATTGAAGCATGCCACTCCGAAAAACCCCGAGGACACATTGTTGAAATATTTCATGTGCGAACACATCCCCAACTGAAAAGCACTCTCATCCGATTGTGGGGGTAAGAGTACGTAGTTGACTCTTTTGTATGCTCGCAAGAATTGTGGTCTGTCTTAAAGAGTAAAAATACATTTATTTTTAGGATGATTTGTATGAAGGTACTTAGATGACAAAGTGAAGTATAAATACAGAGGGGTAAAAAAAATGTATCGACTGTTTAAGAGTGCGTAACTTGGAAACTAATTGACGGAGTTGTCTCATTTTTGGTGAAAGTGTAGCTTAAAGTCCAACTTAAAGATAGCACTGTAGGTGTTCGAAATGGTCACCATTAACATCCACACACAAACGATGCCGCCGAACTGCAGCACGAACTACTGACTGCAACGTGTTCAGTTGGATATTTGCACATGAATGAACGATGGATTCTCGAAGTTCATTCAATGTGCGTGGCTTTTGTCGCTAAACGACGTCCTTTAGTGTTCCCCACTGGTAAAAGTCCAGATGAGTTAGGTCTGGGGAACGTGGTGGATACTCCAGAGCACATCTACTGCCTATCCATCTTCCTGGTAGATTTTCGTCGACATACGCCCTAACACGATTTTGGTGGTGGGCTGGGGCACCAACTTGTTGAAAGTAAACTATTCCGTCTCCATACTAGTCTGGGATGGCAGGTAAAATGTATGTCTGAAGCTTCTGAAGATACACCTCACCGGTAACTGTGCCGTCAAAGAAGAATGGCCCAACCAAGCCCCGGTAAGACAACCCACACCACACATTTACTCCTGTCAAATTCACGGCTTTATCTACATGGACGTTGCGATTTTCGGCGGCCCAGTAGATGCAATTATGGCGATTTACTGTACCATTGAGTTTGAACTGTACTTCATCAGACCACACAATCATCTCTGCAGACTCTTCATCGTTGCGCACCGTGATAGTAAATCACTTGCAGTGCTCCATTCTACGATCTGGGTCGTCCTCGTTCATTGCGTGTAGCAGTCGTGAGATGTAGCACTTCCAGTTTGCTGTCTTCAAAATTCGCCTAACACTTGAGCGATTCACACCAGTCCCACGGGCACTCTGTCACACAGACTTTTGTGTTGAGCGAGTGAATTGTTGTAACACACGACGGGAGTTTGCGGGACTTGTTATAGTTACAAGTTGTCCAGATCGTTGTTTGTGTACATCTTTAACATAACCTTCGGCTGCAAATTTGTTTCGAATGCGACGAATCGTTAAACGTTTCGGTGGCTCTGTTTGATACTCATTTCGCCATTGCCGTTGAACCTCATTAATGTTTTCGTACTTAAAAATACCACCTCAAAACTGACTTTCTTTCAACGAATGTAAGCATTGCGCCAGCCATGTTTACTCGAGTAACTAGGTGCAACTAAGAACAAAACACTATCTGGCGATTGTCATCTGACAAAACAAAATAACGCAATACAACGCTTGTGAGGCGATTGCCGGAACTACAAACTATTATAGTACCAAAGATGAGACACCCCGTGAATTAGTTTGCCAGTTACGGACTTTTAAACAGTGGATACACTTTTTTGGACCCGTCTGTAGATTACAGTAAAAGATCAACTGGGCAGTCGTACTCGAATCTGCCTTATGCGACCTTGCCCGTTTTGTCGACATCCCGCCGTGACTTGGTAATCGCGTAGGTGGAATATTGGGAGCAGCTGCGGATGTCAGTTTTGCGCTGTTTCAGCTGGCTCTGTTCGTGTCGTCGGTAGGGGGCGGACGGCCGCCATGTCTCCGTTAATTGACGCTGATTGGCGGGCGGCGGGGGGGGGGGCGGGATTGGGGTTCTCCCCCCCCCCCCCTACCTCCCCTGCCACAAGCGGCAGCAGCAGCGGATGACGGACGAGCACGGCGTGAATGCCGCTCCCAATATGCGTGGCCGGCCGCGCCGGCAAATCGAAAAGCGCTTAAAGGGACGGGGACGGGGTTAGCCGGCGTGACCTCGGCAGGCGGGAGCGTGCCACGTGTTAGGCCAGGCGCTCATTGGGACGAAGATGACGCAAGAACCCGTATTTTTCAGACAAATGTCTCTACACAACAGGGCAGTGCAGAGAAGAGTGGTACCTCGCGCACTGCCGCCTGCGCCACACAGTTTTCCAGACGCAGTTTACTGCGCGCGCATCGCGTTATTGCTCAGACTGAAGCACACCTCACTGTGCGTCAGAATGTAACGGTTGTTGGGTACTGTAGACGATGGCGTGAACACTCAAGAAGGTTAATTTGCAAAGATGAGGCAAAATAATTACGTGCAGAATTTCTCTGTTTTATTGCACGCGGTGGCGTTTGTCTTTTACCTACCTGTCAACTGCTATCCCGACCGTGGCTGGCACCGAACCAATTCTCTTCTACCAGGGGTTCAGTTGATGGTTAATTTACACAATCTGTAGGACAACAGAGAGAAGCTACAGAGAAGATAACATGCGTCTGTACTGGGAAATGTATTATATTGTTCCTCCAATAACACATAATAAATAGGGGAGGCAGTTTGATATATGAGTATAATTGTAGATTTATGAAAGGCAGAGCCTATTGCTTCTTGATGCAGCACAAGATTACAAAATAAAAAAACATTTAATCGTATGGTAAATGTCGTGTGACTAGGGCCTCCCGTCGTGTAAACCGTTCACTAGGGGCAATATTTCGATTTGCCGACACGTCGGCGACTTGCGCGTCGATGGGGATGAAACGATGATCATTAGAACAACACAACACTGAGTCCATGAGCGGAGAAAAGCTCCGACCCAGCCGGGATTCGAACCCGGGCCCTTAGTGGCGACATTCTGTCGGGCTGACCACTCAGCTACCGGGGACGGACAATCGTATCGTCCTCTGTGCTCTATCGTTCCTGACTAGCCTGCCGGCGCTTGACTTTACGCCGTAACAGGAATGAAATGACGTTTTCTGCTTGCTAAAAACTCTTCAGTTCACGCAGCTGGTCTGATAGTGCTCACGCTCTTATTTTGTTCGTTATGTGGCAGTAAGGGACGTCGAACAGATGTGCAGAACTATAGACCTATATCACTAACGTCGATCAGTATAGAATTTTGTAAAACGTATTATGTTCGAGTATAATGACTTTTCTGGAGACTAGAAATCTACTCTGTAGGAATCAGCATGGGTTTCGAAAAAGACGGTCGTGTGAAACCCAGCTCGCGCTATTCGTCCACGAGACTCAGAGGGCCTTAGACACGGGTTCACAGGTAGATGCCGTGTTTCTTGACTTCCGCAAGGCGTTCTATACAGTTCCCCACAGTCGTTTAATGAACAAAATAAGAGCATATGGACTATCAGACCAATTGTGTGATTGGATTGTAGAGTTCCTAGATAACAGAACGAAGCATGCCATTCTCAATGGAGAGAAGTCTTCCGAAGTAAGCGTGATTTCAGGTGTGCCGCAGGGGAGTGTCATAGGACCGTTGCTATTCACAATATACATAAATGACCTGGTGGATGACATAGGAAGTTCACTGAGGCTTTTTACAGATGATGCTGTGGTGTATCGAGAGGTTGCAACAATGGAAAATTGTACTGAAATGCAGGAGGATCTGCAGCGAATTGACATATGGTGCACGGAATGGCAATTCAATCTCAATGTAGACAAGTGTAACGTGCTGCGAATACATAAAAAGAAAGATCCTTTATCATTTAGATTCAATATAGTAGGTCAGCAACTGGAAGCAGTTAATTCCATAAATTATCTGGGAGTACGCATTAGGAGTGATTTAAAATGGAATGATCATATAAAGTTGATCGTCGGTAAAGCAGATGCCAGACTGAGATTCATTGGAAGAATCCTAAGGAAATGCAATCCGACAACAAAGGAAGTAGGTTACAGTACGCTTGTTCGCCCACTGCTTGAATACTGCTCAGCAATGTGGGATCCGCACCATATAGGGTTGATAGAAGAGACTGAGAAGATCCAACGGAGAGCAGCGCGCTTCGTTACAGGATCATTTAGTAATCGCGAAAGCGTTGCGGAGATGATAGATAAACTCCAGTGGAAGACTCTGCAGGAGAGACGCTCAGTAGCTTGGTACGGGCTTTTGTTAAAGTTTCGAGAACAAACCTCCAGCAGGATATTGCTCTCTCCTACGTATATCTCGCGAAGAGACCATGAGGATAAAATCAGAGAGATTAGAGCCCACACAGAGGCATACCGACAATCCTTCTTTCTACGAACAATACGAGACTGGAATAGAAGGGAGAACCGATAGAGGTACTTAGGGTACCCTCCGCCACACACCGTCAGGTAGGAGGCAATGTACTGGTAAAAGTAAAGCTGTGAGGACGGGGCGTGAGTCGTGCTTGGGTAGCTCAAATGGTAGAGCACTTGCTCGCGAAAGGCAGAGGTCCCGATTTCGAGTCTCGGTCCGGCAAACAGTTTTAATCTGCCAGGAAGTTTCAGTATTGGCTATTCTATGATATTGCAGATTTAATCAAATCAGACGAGAGAAATTTCGTCCGTAAAATTCCGTTATTTGCTAACTTTCCTGGAGTTGAAATCGACAGTGTGGTTTTCAGTGGGAAGATGCTGTCAGTACCCCAGAGCGCCTCAGCGGCTCCGCTTGCAGTGCGTGAGTCAGCTCGTCCCACACACTTCTGCTGCTGCCGTCAGCCTCTCACTGCTCCAAGGCGTCACCACTTAAGAGGTCAGGTCACGCCACTGTGCAGACAATTGGTGCAGCCGTCGCGATCGGAGCTGCCGCAGCGTCCACTCGCCTGTCCCATTACCAAGATGACCAGCTCGGAGGGAATTGTCTCTGTTGACGAGTAGCCGTTCTCAAGCCCCTTTTGCTCTAGCGACTTTCTTGTCTCAATCGAATATTCGCTTAAGTGAGTCTGATGCAACGCCCGAGGCATTTTATTCTTTTTGTGAGCCACGCCTGTCACGAGTCGTCGGTTTTTTGTTTATGCGCCGGCATCAAAATTATGGATGCTGCGTGAGAGCTGTATGCTGTGCAATTTGGCGATTGAATTGTAAAAGTGAGGTTGTTAGGAACTACACTTTTCAAGAGAATAATCCCTAGACGCGTACAGAATTAAGAAACTAGCAGTGACAATAGACTTTGTTAATGACCAAAGCAAAACTCATGGCGGACGTCATTGACAAAGATCACTTGGTAGTTCTCCACACTGTAAGCACAGAAATAGTAGATACGAGATACACTGCTTGAAAAACAGAAAGTAAAACACCCTGAAAGGGAGCAGGAAACAGAATGGAACTTTATAGATCGAAAGGCTGTTGTTTGTTGTGCTCTTCAGTCCAGAGACTGGTTTGATGCAGCTCTCGTGCTACTCTATCCTGTGCAAGCTTCTTCATCTCCCAGTACCTACTGCAACCTACATCCTTCTGAATCTGCGTAGTGTATTCATCTCTTGGTCTCCCTATACGATTTTTACCCTCCGCACTGCCCTCAGAATAGTACTACCAATCGATCCCTTCTTCTAGTCAACTTGTGCAAAAAATTTCTGTTCTCCACAATTCTATTCAGTACTTCCTCATTAGTTATGTGATCTACCCATCTTATCTTCAGCATTCTTCGGTACCACCACATTTCGAAAGCTTCTATTCTCTTCTTGTCTAAACTATTTATCGTCCATGTTTCACTTCCATACAAGGCTACACTCCATACAAATACTTTCAGAAAAGACTTCCTGACATTTAAATCCATACTCGATGTTAACAAATTTTTCTTCTTCAGAAATGCTTTCCTTGCCATTGCCAGTCTACATTTTATATCCTCTCTGCTCGACCATCATCAGTGATTTTGCTCCCCAAATAGCAAAACTCCTTTACTACTTTAAGTGTCTCATTTCCTAATGTAATTCCCTCAGCATCGCCCGACTTAATTCGACTACATTCCATTATCCTCGTTTTTGTTTTGTTGATGTTCATCTTATACCATCCTTTCAAGACACTGTCTATTCCGTTCAACTGCTCTTCCAAGTCCTTTGCTGCCTCTGACAGAATTACAATGTCATTGGCGAACCTCAAAGTTTTTATTTCTTCTCCATGGATTTTAATACCTACTCCAAATTTTTCTTTTGTTTCCTTCACTGCTTGCTCAATATACAGATCGAATAACATCGGAGAGAGGCTACAACCCTGTCTCACTCCCTTCCCAACCACTGCTTCCCTTTCATGCCCCTCGACTCTTATAACTTCCATCTGGCTTCTGTAGAAATTGTAAATAGCCTTTCGCTCCCTGTATTTTACCCCTGCCACCTTCAGAATTTGAAAGAGAGTATTCCAGTCCACATTGTCAAAAGCTTTCTCCAAGTCTACAAATGCTAGAATCGTAGGTTTGCCTTTCCTTAACCCATTTTCTAAGATAAGTCGTTGGGTCAGTATTGCCTCGTATGTTCCAACATTTCTGTGGAATCCAAACTGATCTTCTCGGAGGTCGGCTTCTACCAGTTTTTCCATTCGTCTGTAAAGAATTCGTGTTAGTATTTTGCAGCCGTGGCTTATTAAACTGATAGTTCGGTAATTTTCACATCTGTCAACCCCTGCTTCTTGTGATGTTATTTCGTTGCTAACAAAATAGAGTCAAATGTGCAAAGAAATCGGCAGTATGTGCCCACTTATCAGTACGACGTTGCGCATCTTCACGACTGGATGCATGCACTGATTCGTTTGGGAAAGGTGTCATAAAGTTGTTGTGGCAAGCCATTGTGCCAGGCTGGACTATAACCGTTGTAACTAGTACTTGATCTCCTAGATACTGGGATTGACTTTACGTCCTAACCGGTACCACAGATGATGTATCGGGGACGGATCTGGGGGTCTTGATGGCCACAAGAGTGCGTAAACACCACGATGACAGTTAATAGAGACATGTGCTATGTGTGGACGATCATTGTCCTGTTGAAAAATGGCACCACGATACTGTCGCACGGGAGGTTAACACTTGAGGATGCAGCATGCCCGTGGCGGACTGCTGTGCCGTCAGAGTGCAATCGGGCGCTACCAGCCGTGACACGAGGTAATATCCCACACTGTGAGCCCCGCCGGGCGAGGGGCAGCAATGGTTTACACACTGGACTCGCATTCCGGAGGACGACGGTTCAATGCCGCATCCGGCCATCCGTGATTTCCCTAAATCGCTTCAGGCAAATGCCGGGATGGTTCCTTTGAAAGGGCACGACCGACTTCTTTCCCCATCCTTCCCCAATCCGATGAGACCGACGACTTCGCTGTTTGGTCTCTTCTATCAAATCAACCCAACCCATCTATGAGCCCTGCAGGAACACAACTATGCCTCTCCAAAACCGCTTGTGCGGTACAGTGTCAAAAGCCTTCCGGAAATCCAGGTATGCGGAATCGATCTGAAATCCCTTGTCAATAGCACTCAGCACTTCAAGTGAATAAAGAGCTAGTTGTGTTTCACAGGAACGATGTTTTCTAAACTCATGTTGACTGTGTGTCAATAGACCGTTTCCTTCGAGGTAATTCATGATGTTCGAACACAGTATATGTTATAAAATCCTGCTGCATATCGACGTTAACGATATGGGCCTGTAATTTAGTGGATTACTCCAATTGCCTTTCTTGAATATTGGTGTGACCTGTGCAACTTTCCAGTACGGATCTTTCGTCGAGTGAACGGTTGTATATGATTGTTAAGTATGAAGACCATGCATCAGCATAATTCCAAAGTAACCTAATTGGTATACAGTCTGGACCAGAAAACTTGCTTTTATTAAGTGATTTGAGTTGCTTCAGTAAGTGTGGCACAGTTAGTCCCCGTGACGGAAAGTTTGCACTCTTAACATCTGAGTGTACTGCAATTCATGTGAAAGTGTGCGAAACTTTTCGAAATATTTGCGAATCGTTTAACAAAAGCGGGACTGGGCCGTCAGCCCAGTATTCACGTAGTCGGACGTGGGATACCGCCTAAAAACCACATCCATGCTTGCTGGTACACCGATCCTCGTCGTTAACCCGCCAGACGAATTCGATCCGTTGCTACCTGATATCCTCGTCTCAGAAACGGTGATTTGACCCATACGACTACCCCGGGCGGGTCACCGTTCAGGATGACCAAAAATCAGTTGCACGCCTAAAGTTCACTGCAGTGCAGCCTGCGATGATTTATTTAGATTCTGTTCGTGTGTGTTTCTTCTGTTAGTTGCAAATTTATGCAATTCTGTATTGCGTGAAACAGCCTGTGGGTGCACCTTCTGACATAGGGGAGTAAAGAGAATTGGGTCTCCAGTCCTCGCTCTTCTATTTGCAGGCAGACTGTACTTTGTTTTCCTTTTTTAGGGTTTTGTACCTTAATCGGTAAAAAGGGAACCCTCATACGATTGCTCCGTTGTCCGCCTGTCCGATTGTTAAGACGCCAGTTTCTCAGAAATGGGTAGAGTTACCACGTTCAAATTTATGTTACCTGCTAAGGTATGCAGTTCCTTGAATGCATCTGAAATTTAGCCTTTCGATACTCGCTATCACCCTCATGAAAACCCACTGATGAAACTACTTATAAAAGAGTCGTATTCCAAAACTAAGGTCTGGTGGAAAAAAAATGGCTCTGAGCATTATGGGACTTGACACATGAAGTCATCAGGCCCCTAGAACTTAGAACTACTTAAACCTAACTAACCTAAGGGCATCACACACAACCATGACCGAGGCAGGATTCGAACCTGCGACCGTAGCGGTCGGGCGGTTCCAGACTGTAGCGCCTAGAACTGCACGGCCACCCAGGCCGGCCTATGTCTAGTGTATAGACCTGAAATAATAAGTGACAAACAAGTTGAAAATTGTGTCGAGAATTAAAAAATGGCCGCACAAATGTTCACGATGAACAACGGAATTGCAGGCGAAGTATTCGGACAGAGGACATCGTTGATCAAGTGAATCAAAACTTTCGATGTGATCGGCGATTGACGGTTAGCGGTCTGGCTAATGAATTCCAAAATGTTGCTCGAACCTCAGTTTACAGGATTGTCAATGAACAGCCTGGATATCACAAACTGCGTGCGAGGTGGGTTCCAAAAATCCTTGGTGATTCGCACAAAGAGCAGAGAATACGTAGTGCGCGACAGTTTTTGGAGCGCTGTTGACAAGATGGATGTGATTTGTTTACCCACATTGATATGAACGATGAAGCGTGGAGATCTTACAGCAACGAAGAATCGAAACAAAGGTCAATACAGTCGCGCCATTCAAGTTCACCCATACCAAAAAAGTTTTAGCAACCTCCGTTCGCGAAGCGCAAAATGATTGTTACCGTTGTTGGGGACGAAAATGGCTGCCTTTTGATTGATTTCATAGGCCGTGGATCAACAATTGCAGCTGACGTATAGCCTACTGTGAAAAGCAAACGAAACTGAGACACCGCGGGAAACCGTCGTCTGGCATAAACATCCTTCACGACAACGCACGCCCTCACACCATGCCAAAACCAAGGAGAAGGGCCAAGATTTTCGTTGGGAACTTTTTGAGCACCTTGAATACTTCCTGACGTTGCACCAAGCGACTATTTCCTCTTCTTGCATTTGTAAAAGTGGGTGGGTGGAAAACTATTTCAAAACTACGACTAGCTTAAGACTGGCGTTACTAGCTGGTTCAGTTCTCACGAGGAAGATGTCTATGCGGAGGAGTGAAGGAAGCTGGTGCAGCGATATAGAAAGTGTATACATATGAACCGTGATTATGTCGAAAAGTAAAGTAGGTATGTAGTAAAATATTACTGCCAGTAAAATTCTTCTCTCACGTCCTTATTTTTTTTTTAATGACAAACGGACATTGGTTTTGCAATACGCCTCATACGTGTTGGGACTGGTGATCTCGCCGTATAGCACGTGGCTGGATATTGAGAGGCTGTGAGATCGAATCTCGGTCGAACTAGGATTTTTCGGTCGTCGTTACAACTTCGCCCTCTCCTCTCAACGATGTGAGGCTTCGCCGGAAACAACAAGTGGTTTCTGGTTCCACATTAAAACTGTAGATCACTTTCCCCCAGTTAGATAATAGGGGCAGGTTAGGGGCGCGCAAGTCGCTGAAGTGGCGTCCAATAGAGAGACTTGCACTACTCCACTGGACCATACGAAGTTATCATCACTTGTATACATAATTAATGTTGGGCATTCAAAAAGAAACGAGCTGGAGGCAAAATTACAGAAACCAGTACCTGTATTTGTCCCCGTGCTGACGTTCTTCTTTGACCAAGATGGTCTCCTTCTGATTCACTTCCTGCAGCACGCGACAACAGTGAATGTCCAGCGTTACTCGCAGATCTTGACTACCCTTCGACAGCGATCAAATCGAAACGACCAGGCAGTCTTACCCGTGAGGTTATTCTGCTCCACGACAATGCAAAGCCTCATACGGCCAACAGAGTGGCGGCACTCCTGCAGAAATTCAAATGGGAGGTTGTCAGCCACCCTCCATACAGTCCGGACCTCTTCCCCTGTGATTACGCCATTTTTGGTCCCCGTGAAAGGCTCTGAGCGGCAAACGACTCACTTCGGACGACGATGTCCAGCTGTACGTGCGGAACTGGTTAACATCGCAGCCCCGGGAATTTTAGGAGACAGCCATTCACCGCCTTATGTCACAGTGAGACAAGTGTCTCAACAGGCGGGTCAATACTTTTAACATACAGGTACTGGTTTCTGTAATTATGCCTCCGGCTCGTTGTAAGAGGTCCATAATTAGAGAACTTGTTGCTAGCGCACTCGAGCTGATGTAATTTCGATGTATTGCTCACGCGCTGCCTGCGATATGTAAGCTAGAAGAGAATCTGAGACCAAAGAGTAGTATTGACTGCAGTAGGAACTGTGTAGCAGTAGCAGTTAGTTGTTGGTAGCGAGCAGTCGTGTCTGGTGTAACGTGTTGGATGGGCCGGTCGTGTGCAGCGACGGCGGAGCCTGAGCGTTATAGGATAAGGTAAAAGCAGCCTCGCGCATATGTAGTATTGTTACATCATGTCCCATATAAATGTTTTTAAAAAATCTGTTAATAATAATCTTTCTCATAAAAAGTAACTTTTGACATTTATCTGAATTTAAAAAATTCACTAATTTCTTCAATCATTGGCAATCCCGATTATTGAAAAGAAAAGTCAGTTCCTTCCTTTTTTATAAGACAAATCTATCGGCCAGCATTGCACTTAGCTGCGCCAGGAAAATTTCTTATAGGAGCAGATATATACGCGTTATCCGGCGATCTAATTAAGGTAAGATTTTTCAGTTGATTCAGAATGATGTATCAGGGCCATGACGCAGCATTGCTGACGTCCAAAATTTACCAGGGTAAATTGACTGTCAATTATTGAAAGGTTATAGGTTTGTCACATTGTATTATATTTTCACTGTTGGGTAGTTACGCTAAATGAGAGTATTATTCATAATATTTTATTTTGTGGGGAGGTTACATCGTTTCTTTTTGAACGCCCGTTCTAAGTTTGTACGGAATCCTGATAGCTCGAGTCCTACTTCTTTTTTATATTCTGCATTGACACACTGGAAAGGAACCACTTCACATTTGCTGGCCTTTGGTGGCGGAGTGGCTCTAGGCGCTTCAGTCTGGAACCGCGCGACCGTTACGGCCGCAGGTTTGAATCCTGCCCCTGGCATGGATGTGTGTGATGTCCTTAGGTTAGTTAGGTTTACGTAGTTCTAAGTTCTAGGGGACTGATGACCTGAGATGTTAAGTCCCATAGTGCTCAGAGCCATGTGAACCATTTGAACCACTTCACATTTATTCGTTCTATTCGCAATCACAAGCCCTACTTAACGACAGTTACCTGCTGTGAATGGAGTGGAAGCCCAAGTTTCGCAATAGTGTCTGTAGCAGCATAAGCGCTGCTGCCTCCAGTTTGTCCGCCTGAGAGCAGCGTGTGCTGACGCCGCCGCCTCGAGGATGGACGTCGCACTGCATTCTCTGGGGCACTTGACGGCCGTGCATGGGATCCATTGTTCATCACGTTATAGGAGCAGGGGACTCCCCGGGGCAACCGTAAACAAGGGACGTGAGATGGGGTCGTTGTTGGCGATCCGCCCTGCCGTGATTAATAACGTCGCGTTGCGCCTAAACGCAGCGAGTTAATAGCTGATCGCGTGACACACCGGACCGCTTCCCGCTTTTCCTTTTTTTAACGACCTCCCTTTCCGCTGTCGGTTTTGGTGGCCCACGGAGACCGATGGTTATCTACGTTATCGGAATGTACACCAGGAATAGCTCCCAAGTGGGGCGTGTCCATTCTCAGCAAAGCTCACCGCTACTCCGCTGTAGCACTTTGTGTCAGTTCTAGATCGATACGGTCAAATTACATTAATGTGACCACCGCCTATGTTCGACATCGGCGTTCAATAACCATTCACAGACGGCAGCACAAGAAGTGGAGTTTTATAAAAAGTGTTTAGGGAACACGAAAACGGGGCGAGTCATCTGGCATCCAAATGGGCATGATCCTTGGCTTTCGGGCCAAGGGTGGAAGCATTTTGGAAACGGCTTAGTCTGTAAACTGTTTATGTGCCGCCATGGTTGAAATGTACTATGAATGGAAGAACAGCGACAGAGCAAATGAAACAAATAATCATAAAGATCAAACCGTGGCCGGCCGTTGTGGCCGAGCCGTTCTAGGCGCTACAGTCTGGAACCGCGCGACCGCTACGGTCGCATGTTCGAATCCTGCCTCGGGCATGGATGTGTGCGATGTCCTTAGGTTAGTTCGATTTAAGTAGTTCTAAGTTCTAGGGGACTGATGACCTCAGCAGGTAAGTCCCATAGTGGTCAGAGCCATTTGAACCATTTGATCAAACGTTCCATAAATACAAAAACACCCGACGAGAAAATCATAAACAGTATACACATAAAACTATAACAATAGAATGCACTCATCACCAAGGTAGACAAAGGGCAAACTCTAGTCTTAATAACAGAAGCAAAGTACATTGAGAAAAGAGAAAAGTTCTTGGAAGAAAACAAAAAAACCAAGCTAACTAGTGCCCCAACACAAAGGTACCAAAGGAACCTGAAGATTCTTAAAAAGTATCACATACCCAGCACACGGAAACGGAAAAAAAGAATGACACAAAATAACCCTGAAGTTCCAGTCTTAACAAGCCTTCCAAATATCCACAAACCTCTTACACCAGTCAGACAAGTGCTTGATTTCAGAAAAGTCCCATCTTTCTTACTGTTGAGTGCCACACACCCAGTTCCTACAGAAAACACGCACAAATTACAGAACCCACAAAACACAGAAGATATACCCCCCTCCCCAAACGGCAACATTAGTTTCTATTGACATTACATCCATGCACACATAAATACCACAGAAGAAACTGCGAACATTACAGAACAACAGTTAAAAAGCAGAAATTCCCAGTCTTAGAAATAAGTGAAATCTTATCCACCCTTAAGCTAAACGTAGAATAAAAATACTTCACTTTCAACAATAACGTTGATTTGCAATACCGTCATTGGAACTTTAGTCAACATTTCCTTGAATCGAATGGAGAACATAATATTTAACAACACTGTAAAACATGAGGGGTAAAAAATAATATAACGGCACCGATAACGGAATGACGTAATCTGCCTCGTAGATAAAACACAAAGTAGGTAGAAGAGCTTTACATTAACATAATTACAGTGGAAATTGAAGGAAATAAGAAACTAAAGTTCTTGGATCTTACAGTTACAGGAAACAACAACTAACAAGTATTTTCCATCTACAGAAAATCCACATCATCAAGCACTGTTATCTATAGCTCATCCAACTACCCAACAGTTCATACATACACCAGTTTCATACGCATGCTGCACAGGATAAACACGACACCTATTAAACCAGAAAACGACACACAGGAACTAAATATAATCAGACAAATTGCTGTTGAAAATAATACAAAACATTCACCATAAAGTAGCTCAACAACAAGATCTAAATGAAAGATAACGACAGTGGCTACATACTCAGGAGCACAACCAAGGTATTGAAATCACAGAGGCAGAACACGCAGGCAACACGACAGGAAAAAGAAACAGAAGGTACACACTAACATGCAACGATAAAACAGCACATAGAATTCTAAACATATTGAAAAATTAACGATCCCAATAACATTCAGAACAAATAACATAGTTCAACAAAGACTGAGATCAGACAAAATGCCTGTGGCCGAGCGGTTGTAGGCGCTTCAGTCCGGAACCGCGCGCCTGCTACGGTCGCAGATTCGAATCCTGCCTCGGGCATGGATGTGTGTGATGCCCTTAGGTTGGTTAGGTTTAAGTAGTTCTAAGACTAGGGGACTGGTGACCGCAGATGTTAACTGCTTAGAGCCATTTGAACCATTTGAGTCAATAAAGTAAAGAGTCTGACAGGTAGCGAAACAAGTTTAAATCTAGCCTAAAATCATTCCTCGGAGCAACTCCTAAATTTCGTTTCACAAGTAGGACTAAAAACGTGTTCATTTATGTTAACACTAACATTGCGCAATATCCCGTAAACTAACTCGTTCCATATCATTTCCATAAAAGAATCGTTTAAATGGCCAACGGAACGTGTAATTAACTAACTAAGCCATATCTCCTCACCTCTTCCATTTGCGCATGGAATAAGAAGCAGTCTTATTAGTGGTACGGTGAAAAGTACGCTCTGAGAAAAAGAACATGCAGTCCAATAAGAAGAATCCGACTAAGCGATTCCCCATCGTGGGATAATAGTTTAATGGTGAGGTGCATCCCTGGAAATACAAAGGTCTCGAGGTCGAATCGCGACTCGACAACGCATTATTTCTGTCGGCCTGTAACCTAGCCTTCACTTTTTAATTATTAAACATTAGTCAGGAATGACACGTGGTTCGCATTGCACGTTAAATTGGAGGTCCCTTTTTCCCCCAATAGGGCGACTTGGGTAGGTAAGGGAAACGCAAGTCCCCGATATGAAGTCCAATTGGAAGCCTTACACGTAGCCGTTAAGAAACGCGGAACTATTATTATTATTATTATTATTACATCCTTGGCCTCGATGGACGAAGTGTCACGGATATCGTAGAATTAGCTGCGGTAACTACGCCGGGTAATAGCTAGCTGCTCAAGTCGACCGTCTCTGGTACTACAACGACGGCGTTGTAAACTACTGCAGGACAGGCGGCTGTTTCTCTCCGGGCAGTCACGTCAAACAGATGATTGCCAGCTACAGCTATGCCAACGAGAACACGGAAAGTAGCATAAACCGATTTCCCAGAAACTTTGCGCGGTGGAAGAGGAGTCGAAATAATGAATACGTGTCTCTACTTGTACATACTCGACCGTTTCTCAGAAAAGGACGGTCAAAATTTTCGAAATACTTTGTGTGCATTTCAGCCAAATTGGTGGCACAGGGGCTAGTGTCGCGGTCTCTCAGCTTTGCACCCCGTGTTCGAAACCAGTTTATTGTTTTTATTTCATCATTTATCTACATTGTTCGTATTTTTTATGTACCTTCCCGTGTCCCCGATACAGTGTTATTACACGAACGTTTCCTATCAAGTTAGGGGACACAACGGTGTTATATTAATTGTAAAATTACGACTGGGTTTCACAATAAGTGTCGTACATTTATGAGGGTGGGAACTTTAATAGTGGCAACTATTTATTTACAGCTCTTACAAAATAGACACGTGTTTCAAAGTTTTACTGACCTTCAAAGTAGTCACCAGCATTGTGTATAACACGTTGTCAGCGATGTGGAAGTCGCAGGATACTCTTAGCAGTGCCACTTGTGTTGACAGTTCGAGCGGCGCGGTCTATTGCCCTACGAAATTGTAGCAGTTCTGAAGCGAATGCCGTGAAGTGTTTCTTTCAGTTTAGAAATCGAATTGAACTCACGAGGTCTTAAGTGAGGGGAGTGCAGTAGTGGCATGGCACTTAGCACCCCATCAGTCAAACAAATCAGTAACAGCTTGCACTGTACGTGCTTGAGCTTTGTCCTGTAAAATGATGGTCCGGTCCTCCAGAATATGTCATCACTTCTGTCTCTATGCTGCTCATTTTTGGAACACAACCTACGACCAGATTGCAATTGATTATGACTCAAGATACACAACTTGAATTTCACCGAAAATTATTTTAAATAATTTTCTCATTCATTAATTAAATTACTGGACGAATAAGAACAACGTTATTTCAATCTACATTGGAAATATTGGTGTGGTAATCTTCCACAGACATGGGCAGATAAATTAAAAACAAAAATAAAAATAATAAACAGCTTTCGAGCGCCGGGCCCAGAACTGTGAATTCCTGGCGGTAGCAATTGTGCCACAGCTTTTGTCGAACTGTTTACCCACTAAAAGGCGCATACACGTAACTAGGAAACATTGACTGTCGCTTTCTCAAAAATGGTGGAGTATCTACGGAAAAGCCGGTCGAGTATCTACGGAAAAGCCGGTCGAGAGTGTACGGAAAACCCGAGACATTTATTCGCTTACTTTGACACCTGTTCCACTGAGCGAAGTTTCTGGGAAATCGGGTTATGGCACTTGCTGTGTTCTCGCAAGGTACCTTTTTCTCACCGTCACTGCCGCTAAACTATGTTTACAATATCGCTCCTCTCTGTCAGCAGTGCGCGACTTGGGGAGATGCACTGGAAATCATTTCCTCCAGAAACCAGTGCTGTTGTGGGCTATTCCATATGGAACACTCTGCTCGTAAGTTGTTCAAATGTCACTGATGGCCTGCTGTAATACACCCTGACCTCTGTGACTTCAAGTGTCAATTTCTTCCTATCCATTTCTTTCCTCGCAAACTTTTAGTAGAATAAAAATGTGCTTCAATTGCCGGTAATTTTTTATTTATTACACGACTGGTTTTGAAGGATGAAGCTTCAACTTCTGGTTCCATAATTAGTTGGTGGCACCTGGAGATGAAGCTTTAGGCTTCGAAACCGGTTGTGCAGTAAATAAAAAATTACTGACAACTGAGGCAGAGTTTTTACTCTTAAATTCCTCAGTTGCGGATGTTCGCCTGATCAGATACACAACTGGCCATTAAAATTGCTACAGCACGAAGATGACGTGCTACAGACACAAAATTTAACCGACAGGAAGAAGATGCTGTGATATGCAAATGATTAGCTTTTCAGAGTATTCACACAAGGTTGGCGCCGGTGGCGACACCTACAACGTGCTGTCATGAGGAAAGTTTCCAACCGATTTCTCATACACAAACAGCAGTTGACCGGCGTTGCCTGGTGAAAAGTTGTTGTAATTCCTCTTGCAAGGAGGAGAAATTGGGAACCATCACGTTTCCGACTTTGGTAAAGGTTGGATTGTAGCCTATCGCGATTGCGGTTTATCGTATCGCGACATTGCTCCTCGCGTTGGTCGAGATCCAATGACTACTGGCAGAATATGGGATCGGTGGGTTCAGGAGGGTAATTCGGAACGCCGTGCTAGATCCCAAAGGCCTCGTATCACTAGCAGTCTATATGACAGGCATCTTATCGGCATGGCTGAACGGGATCGTGCAGCCACGTCTCGATCCTCGAGTCAACAGATGGGAACGTTTGCAAGAAAACAACCATCTGCGCAAAGAAAAATGGTTGAAATGGCTCTGAGCACTATGGGACTTAACATCTGAGGTCATCAGTATCCTAGACTTAGAACGACTTAAACCTAACCAACCTAAGGACATCACACACATCCATGCCCGAGGCAGGATTCGAACCTCCGACCGTAGCAGCAGCGCGGTTCCGGACTGGAGCGCCTAGAACCGCTCGGCCACAGTGGCCGACTTCTGCACGAACAGTTCAACGACGACTTTTGCAGCAGCATGAACAGTTCGACGGCGTTTGCAGCAGCATGGACTATCAACTCGGAGACCATGGCTGCGGTTACCCTTGACGCTGCATCACAGGTGGGGTACTCAACGACAAACCTGGGTGCACGAATGGCGAAACGTCATTTTTTCGGATGAATCCAGATTCTGTTTACTGCATCATGACCGAGCGAGGTGGCGCAGTGGTTAGACACTGGACTCGCATTCGGGAGGACGACGGTTCAATCCCACGTCCGGCCATCCTGATTTAGGTTTTCCACGATTTCCCTAAATCATTCCAGGCAAATTCCGGGATGGTTCCTTTGAAAGGGCATGGCCGACTTCCTTCCTCATCCTTCCCTAATCTGATGAGACCGATGACCCCCAAACAACCAACCAACCAGCCTTACAGAATCATGATGTTCGCATCCGTGTTTGGCGACTTCGCGGTGAACGCACATTGGAAGCGTGTATTCGTCATCGCCACACTGGCGTATCAACCGGCGTGATGGTATTGTGTGCCGTTGGTTACACGTCTCGGTCACCTCTTGTTCGCACTGACGGCACTTTGTACTGTGGATGTTACATTTCAGATGTGTTACGACCCGTGGCCCTACCCTTCATTCGATCCCTGCCAAACCCTACATTTTAGCAGGATAATGCACGACCGCATGTTGCAGGTCCTCTACGGACCTTTCTGGATACAGAAAATGTTCGACTGCTGCCCTGGACAGCACGTTCTCCAGATCTCTCACCAGTTGAAAACGTCTGGACAATGGTGGCGAGCAACTGGCTCGTCACAATACGCCAGTCACTACTCTTGATGAACTGTGGTATCGTGTTGAAGGTGCATGGGCACGCCATCCAAGTTCTGTTTGACTCAATGCCCAGGCGTATCACGTCAGTTATTACGGCCAGAGGTGGTTTTTCTGGGTACTGATCTCTCAGGATCTATGCACCCAAACTGTGTGAAAATGTAATTACGTGTCAGTTATAGTATAATATATTTGTCCAATGAATACCCGTTTATCATCTGCATTTCTTCTTGGTGTAGCAATTTTAATGGCCAGTAGTGTATTTCGTGAACTTTAATTTTTCCCGGTCATTAGCGATCCAGTTGAAGTAATGTTGGATGAGAAGTGCTGTAACTGTATAGGTGTTCATTTATTGCTGTACGTTACGGCGTAAGTGGGAGAGCAGGGTGTACCCTCTGCCATGCACTTGACGGCGGTTTGTGGAGTGTGGGTGTAAGTGGGGGCCGTCTTTGTGCGATGCGACCCCGGCATGAGCAGCGGCCTGGTGGCGGCGCGGATGGCGCGCTGCTGCCGAGTGCGAGGCTGAAGCTGAGGAGGCCCTTGGCTGGCTTCAGGGGCTCGTTTGCTGGGAGTCTGGCGGCCGCGTAACGAGAGACGGCTCCCCAGGGCGGCCGCGGGCCGGGTATCGCGTGACGTGACGGGCCCAGACTCAGTCTGCCCCCACCCATCCCCCTCCAGCGCGCTAATCACGGCGGTCCCTGGCGCTACCCAGGCTCGGCTCACCTGTCTCCACTCACCGGCATGCCATACCTGCTACGCTGTACCTAAGGTCCTGTTTTCTCTGGAACGTGTCCTGTGACAACCCACTGTAGGGTTTCGATCTTCGATGGCTCGTGTAAGCGACTTTGGGTCGTTTCACTCCGGACTCCACGGAATGATACGGAGCGTGAAAACTTCCCACACTACAAACGTACGAAGTCTTCCGTCTTCGGGAGCAAGGTCACTGGTAACCAATCCATTATAGGATCCGACCAATTTTACTCACTCACCGTCACTTCTTTATCAAATTACTTAATGCTGTATGGGTTTTTGTAAAAGTCAAAATAGAAAACTGGAAGTACTGTACACAGTAAAAAGAGCCAACCCAGGATCCCCACCGGCGAAAGGGGGATGAACGGCGAAAGATTTGAGATCTCATGACAAACGGCCCGGTACACTTGGTACTAGTCAATACCAATGACATGTTCCACCTTAATTCAAGCCGATAGTGAACCGATACATCTGTCTGCATGTTGGAGCATGCGGAGATTTCTTTCTGTGGGGAGAGGGGGGGGGGGGGGGGCTTGATACGGCCAGGTCTATAAACCTCAGCTGGCCGGAGTGGGCGTGCGGTTCTAGGCGCTACAGTCTGGAGCCGAGCGACCGCTACGGTCGCAGATTCGAATCCTGCCTCGGGCATGGATGTTGTGATGTCCTTAGGTTAGTTACGTTTAATTAGTTCTAAGTTCTAGGCGACTGATGACTTCAGAAGTTAAGTCGCATAGTGCTCATACCCATTTAGAGCCAGCCTATAATCACGTTTTAGAGTTTGAAGACCTTGGAGCAAGAAGCGTATAAATCCGCTTTTCCCGTAACATGTACCAGCCACTGTAAACTTTACCGAGCGAGGTGGCGCAGTGGTTAGCACACTGGACTCGCAATCGGGAGGACGAGGGTTCAATCCCGCGTCCGGCCATCCTGATTTAGGTTCTCCGTGATTTCCCTAAATCGCTTCAGGCAAATGTTGGGATGGTTTCTTAGAAAGGGCACGGCCGATTTCCTTCCTCATCCTTCCCTAATCCGAGCTTTTGCTCCGTCTCTAATGACCTCGTTGTCGACGGGACGTTAAACAGTAATCTCCTCCTCCTCCACTGTAAGCTTTAGAATCTTATCCCTTATATCACTTCGGTGAAAGGAAACGGATAAATCCTAGAGATATCCATATTTTAATCGAACATACACGGTTCAGTCGCATTAATGGGACTACCGCTCATGTTCGGTATCAAATTCGTAAAATGTGAGTTACCTCCTTCTCGAACTGAGGCACTCAATTTTGATTAAAAAATTTTAAAGAGAAAATTTAAAAATATTGCTAACGAAAACTCTTTCTAATGTGACACGTACACTATTCCAACACCAGACGTATGTATGTAGATATTAATACTTAGAAGGACATGTTATGGATGAATCCTCTCAGCTTTTTTTCATACTCATTGGTATTTGAAGCTGAGTATCAGGGCATAACTTTCATAAAGGAGATTGATAAAACTACAAAAATAAAATGAAAACTGAACAAATAGACTTTGAAGATTCGAAGATTTCCGGCCGCTGTTAATCACAAAACATTCGTCGTGCTTAGCACGAAAGAGCTCTTGTAACGTCGCTGGTTCGAATCTCACAAGTAGCAACTGATTTACTTTTCTTTAAATTCAATTTTTATTATCAAAGCAAACATTAATGAACGAATACTGATTTTTGTATCAAGAACAACATCTTGTTACTGGTCGTATAAAAATAAATTAAAATTCGGTCAGAGACGTGAAGTTTCTCATTCTTAAGTGGAAAGACTCTGTACGTCAACAATACTGTTGGATCCCTAGAACTTAAAAAACTCACCTATTAGCGACGATGTTGAAACGGTGGAAATGTTTTAAACAGGACTCGGAAATCTTCAAATGCCACATTATCGAGTTTTTTTTAATGGCATTGTGCTGATTTACGGAAATGATCTCCGGCCACTGATCTTCATAATCTATAAGTATGAAGAAAATGGCAGAGGCCAGCCCCGAAGGTCCCCTTGTTAGATAAATACCGTATTTATGCTAAACGCGGCTCGATTAAGCAATTTTCAGAATTAAAATTTAAAAAAAAATTGTGATTCGAGCGAAAGATACTGAGATTAGAATGAGCTCCTAATAGACCCAGTGCCCTTTAAGCCTTTCAGAGGATTACGAGCTGTGCCTCAGAAGCTGAAAAGTGAAAATGATACAGGGAACTGTTTTGATGCATTTTTTTTACACAAAATGAAAACACATTCGTGAAAACTGGGACGGACATTATGATGGCATTCTTTTAAAAAATACGGATTTAACATATTGAAATACGGGTACCATAGTATTGGAAGCTCTTGTGTTAATTTAATACTTAATTATAGCAAAGATATAAATTACCAGCCGTGTACACTGAACCAGAAGTCGAGATTTCGAGAATAGTTTGAAACTGAACAAGAACACGCGAACGAAATGAACGAAGAAACAGGAACTGGCATTGAACAAAGAACGGTGGGAACTAGGAGCGAGTAACCACCCGAAAAAGAACGAGACCTACCCGAAGGGAACGATGAACTACAGTTCCTTAGAAGCCCGTTCCTCTGCAGCAATTCCTTCGCATAAGATCCATTAGTTTTCGACAATGCATTTCGAATGGCGGTATTCACAGTCTGTCAAGGTACGGGACGGAACGGAAAGTTGACATAGAAAATCCGTGGGAAGTAAGTTTTGGTGTGTGTGTTGGCGGAGGAGTTGGGGGCGGGGTATGGATCGGAGGCTCCTCTGTTAACATCGGAAGTTACCATCCCCGCTTCATAATTCGCCCACAGCTTGAATTGAATCTGATGCTACTGCCTGAATTGCCCGTTACTCGTTTTGCGCTTGCGTAGAGGGCAGTTTTCGTCTCCCCACGCCGTTCGCCCTTCTGGCGACGAACATCTTGCGCCGCGACAATAGCAAAGTACAGTACAGTACTCTCAACACTCGTTCGTGTTACAGCAGCAGATTTCGTGTCGATATTTTATTGTTCTTTTGTTTCGGCTGCTCATAGTGAAGATATCACGAAGACTTCAAGTTTTACATGTCGGTATTAAAATGGCTCTGAGCACTTTTGGACTTAACATCTGAGGTCTTCAGTCCCCTAGAACTTAGAACTACTTAAACCTAACTAACCTAAGGACTGCACACACATCCATGCCCGATGCAAGATTCGAACCTGCGACCGTAGCGGTCGCGTGGTTCCATGTCGGTATTATCCTACGAAAGAAACCATTTATCTGAAAGCGAAAAATGAGTAAGGTTTTACAGTATCTGCACGAATAAAAAACCTTAACAGTATGTATAAAAAATAGTAAAGCACACAGAAGGCAAGGAGGAAAGGAAATTATTTTTTCCGGGATGAGAGCCTACGTGACATTACTTCAGTAATTACAACGTAATGGCCCACTTACCAGCATGATATTACATCCCCTCTAACTGGCTTGAGAAGGGTGTCGTAAAGGAGTCGTATCCTCTCCTGAGGCAAGCCGGCTCACAACTTTTGTAACGGGTCGTTGGTCTCCTGGGTACTGCGACAGAGGTGATGACAAAAATAGTCCCACACATGTTCCACTGGCGCAGATCTTAGGTCCTTATTATCCATGGGAGTACCACAACATTGCACAAGCAGTTCATAAAGACAATTAGCGTTTTTAGATGAGCATAGCCCCGTTGAAAAATGCCACTACGTACTGTCGCACGAGAGGTAACACATGAGAACTCAGAATTACAGGATATTAGCTCCTCCTTTTTGCAAACATAGTTTTTTCTTTCTGCCCAAACATGTTTCAGCACCTGTGGGCCATCATCAGTGGCTTTTTAGTTACTGAAAACTGTAAAAGTGGAAGAACTTTAGACTATGACTGATTTTACAAAGTGAGGCTTAAAGAAAAATTTTGTTTGTTTTCCTTCTTACCGTGATTTTACATTATATGGTTTTGCAGGAGCAACTGTATGGTGTCCTGCACCAATAGCTTGTCATCTGCAAACCAAATTCATCGACAAGTTAACACATACCTTGATTTAAAAAAAAGAAAAACGTTGTTTTGGCGTGTTCAAAAGTTTTGCAAATACAGGGTGGTTCACGAAGATATGCAAATATATGTTATTCTACAAGTAAAGCTAAAGAAAAAGTTTTATACAAACATGGGTCCGCAAATGTTCAGTTACGGAGTTACGGCTAGTAAAAGATTTTGCCTGAAGTTTAGCAACTTCGCTAATATGAAGCCATCGCAAAAATGTACGAGGCTACAGTAGAGCACGATTTCCATTTATTTGGTTGTTACTGTTTTGATGAATCTAATGAAGAGGGGCAGCAGCCTTTTCAGTAGTTACAGGGGCAACAGTCTGGATGATTGACAGATCTGGCCTTGTAAAAATAACCAAAACGGCCTTGCTGTGCTGGTACTGCGAACGGTTGAAAGCAAGGGGAAACTACGGCCGTAATTTTTCCCGAGGGCATGCAGCTTTACTGTATGATTAAATGATGATGGCGTCCTCTTGGGTAAAATATTTCGGAGGTAATATAGTTCCCCACACGGATCTCCGGGCGGGGACTACTCAACAGGATGTCGTTATCAGGAGAAAGAAAACTGGTGTTCTACGGATCGGAGCGTGGAATGTCAGATCCCTTAATCGGGGAGGTAGGTTGGAAAATTTAAAAAGGGAAATTGATAGGTTAAAGTTAGATATAGTGGGAATTAGTGAAGTTCGGTGGCAGCAGGAACAAGACCTCTGGTCAGGTGACTACAGGGTTATAAACACAAAATCAAATAGGGGTAATGCAGGAGTAGGTTTAAGAATGAATAGGATAATAGGAATGCGGGTAAGCTACTACAAACAGCATAGTGAACGCATTATTGTGGCCAAGATAGACACAAAGCCAATGCCTACTACAGTGGTACAAGTTTATATGCCAACTAGCTCTGCAGATGATGAAGAAATTGATGAAATGTATGATGAGATAAAAGAAAATATTCAGGTAGTGAAGGGAGACGAAAATTTAATAGTCATGGGTGACTGGAATTTGTCAGTAGGAAAAGGGAGAGAAGGAAACATAGTAGGTGATTACGGATTGGGGCTAAGAAATGAAAGAGGAAGCCGTCTGGTAGAATTTTGCACAGAGCATAACTTAATCATAGCTAACACTTGGTTCAAGAATCATAAAAGAAGGTTGTATACATGGAAGAATCCTGGAGATACTAAAAGGTATCAGATAGATTATATAATGGTAAGACAGAGATTTAGGAACGAGGGTTTAAATTGTAAGACATTTCCAGGGGCAGATGTGGACTCTGACCACAATCTATTGGTTATGAACTGTAGATTAAAACTGAAGAAACTGCAAAAAGGTGGGAATTTAAGGAGATGGGACCTGGATAAACTAAAAGAACCAGAGGTTGTACATAGTTTCAGGGAGAGCATAAGGGAGCAATTGACAGGAATGGGGGAAAGAAATACATTAGAAGAAGAATGGGTAGCTTTGATAGATGAAGTAGTGAAGACAGCAGAGGATCAAGTAGGTTTAAAGACGAGGGCTAGTAGATATCCTTGGGTAACAGAAGAAATATTGAATTTAATTGATGAAAGGAGAAAATATAAAAATGCAGTAAATGAAGCAGGCAAAAAGGAATACAAACGTCTCAAAAATGAGATCGACAGGAAGTACAAAATGGCTAAGCAGGGGTGGCTAGAGGACAAATATAAGATGTAGAGGCTTATCTCACTAGGGGTAAGATAGATACTGCCTACAGGAAAATTAGAGAGACCTTTGGAGATAAGAGAACCACTTGTATGAACATCAAGAGCTCAGATGGAAACCCAGTTCTAAGCAAAGAAGGGAAAGCAGAAAGGTGGAAGGAGTATGTAGAGGGTCTATACAAGGGCGATGTACTTGAAGACAATATTATGGAAATGGAAGAGGATGTAGATGAAGATGAAATGGGAGATACGATACTGCGTGAAGAGTTTGACACAGCACTGAAAGACCTGAGTCGAGACAAGGCCCCCGGAGTAGACAACATTCCATTGGAACTACTGACGGCCTTGGGAGAGCCAGTCCTGACAAAACTCTACCGTCTGGTGAGCAAGATGTATGAAACAGGCGAAATACCGTCAGACTTCAAGATGAATATAATAATTCCAATCCCAAAGAAAGCAGGTGTTGACAGATGTGAAAATTACCGAACTATCAGTTTAATAAGTCACAGCTTTAAAATACTAACGCGAATTCTTTACAGACGAATGGAAAAACTAGCAGAAGCCGACCTCGGGGAAGATCAGTTTGGATTCCGTAGAAATGCTGGAACACGTGAGGCAATACTGACCCTACGACTTATCTTAGAAGCTAGATTAAGGAAGGCCAAACCTACGTTTCTAGCATTTGTAGACTTAGAGAAAGCTTTTGACAATGTTGACTGGAATACTCTCTTTCAAATTCTGAAGGTGGCAGGGATAAAATACAGGGAGCGAAAGGCTATTTACAATTTGTACAGAAAGCATATGGCAGTTATAAGAGTCGAGGGGCATGAAAGGGAAGCAGTGGTTGGGAAGGGAGTAAGACAGGGTTGTAGCCTCTCCCCGATGTTATTCAATGAGCAAGCAGTAAAGGAAACAAAAGAAAATTTCGGAGTTGGTATTAAAATCCATGGAGAAGAAAAGAAAACTGAGGTTCGCCGATGACATTGTAATTCAGTCAGAGACAGCAAAGGACTTGGAAGAGCAGTTGAATGGAATGGATAGTGTCTTGAAAGGAGGATATAAGATGAACATCAACAAAAGCAAAACGAGGATAATGGATTGTAGTCGAATTTAGTCGGGTGATGCTGAGGGAATTAGATTAGGAAATGAGACACTTAAAGTAGTAAAGGAGTTTTGCTATTTGGGGAGCAAAATAACTGATGATGGTCGAAGTAGAGACGATATAAAATGTAGACTGGCAATGGCAAGGAAAGCGTTTCTGAAGAAGAGAAATTTGTTAACATCGAGTATAGATTTAATTGTCAGGAAGCCATTTCTGAAAGTATTTGTATGTAGTGTAGCCATGTATGGAAGTGAAACATGGACGATAAATAGTTTGGACAAGAAGAGAATAGAAGCTTTTGAAATGTGGTGCTACAGAAGAATGCTGAAGATTAGATGGGTAGATCACATAACTAATGAGGAAGTGTTGAATAGGATTGGGGAGAAGAGAAGTTTGTGGCACAACTTGACCAGAAGAAGGGATCGGTTGGTAGGACATGTTTTGAGGCATCAAGGGATCACCAATTTAGTATTGGAGGGCAGCGTGGAGGGTAAAAATCGTAGAGGGAGATCAAGAGATGAATACACTACGCAGATTCAGAAGGATGTAGGTTGCAGTAGGTACTGTGAGATGAAGAAGCTTGCACAGGATAGAGTAGCATGGAGAGCTGCATCAAACCAGTCTCAGGACTGAAGACAACAACGACAACAACAACAATGAAACATATCCTAGATGTGTATCTGCAGAAGTTTTTCAGAACATCCAGAGAAGCAAAGAAGTAATTTCGTAAAATTTTTAATTTATTAACTACTTGGCACAATTTGTTATTTTAAATTCCGACAATTGCATAAAGTTTCCAACAGAAGTTATTGAGAATTTAAGTTTGTAAAACTGATGGTATAACGTTAACTGAAATGTATGAATGTGTCATATAATGTGCTTTATCAATACTATAGCACACCTGAATTCTTGCTAAACCGTAAAAATACAAAGCTTGGTGTTACGGAAGTTGTACAGTGTACATACAATTTCACAATACATTCAGAATAAATGTTTCAAGGTTGGGAAACTACTGAAACAACTCACTAATGGTTGAAAACAATAACATGAATATTTCTACATTCTTAATGGAAAGCAAACAAATTTATTTGTATATGCCTAATAATCGTTGCTTCTCTGGATGCTTTGGAAAACTACTGCAGATACACTTCTGGGACATGTTTTATTATATTCACCAGATCAGTGACAACAAAATAAACGGAAATCGTGCTTTACTTTAACCTCGTGCAGTTTTGCAATAGCTTCATAATAGCGAAGTTGCTAAATTTCAGGCAAAATATTTTATTAGCCGTAACTCTGTAACTAAACATGTTTATATGAACATTTTTCTTTAGTTTTACTTGTAGAATAACATATTAAAATATTTGCATATCTTCGTGAGTAATCCTGTATAATGATTACTACTCACGCTTTGTTGTGACTGATACTTCTTCTTTTAGGTCCCAAGGACACTGCACACACATATTAATGTACTTAGTTTCTTTCTCTATAAACTCCTTCTTACCTCGCAAACCGCGATGAACACTATGTTGTTATGCTCTCGAACCCCGTAGGCTTTACAGTTTTCTACGAACAAAAACCTACTGATGATAGCACAGAGGCGCTGGAACACGTTTGGGTAAAAAAGAAAACAAAACAGTGCGTTTCCAAAGGCGGAAACTATATCCTATAATTTAAATGCAAATGCTGAAACAAAGGATAAGAGCTACAGATGGAAATTAAATGGAAATGTTCGTATGGCATTGTTGGCCGGGAGGTTCCATTCAGTTGAGTTCGGCCGTCGTATTGCCAGTCCTTCTTAGTTGACGCCACTTCGGCGACTTGCGAGTCAGTGATGATGGACAAACACCCAGTCTCTTGCCGGGAATCGAACACGGGCCCCTGCGTGGTAGGCCGTAACGCTACCGCTACGCTACGGAGTCGGACAGAGCTACAGATAAAAAAAAAGATGAATAGAACGCAGAATGTTCGTAATGTATCGTTTTGTCGTCAGAATTCCCTCTGTTATTACCAGCCATGACCTGAGGTCGTACCCGATGGCTCCACATACGATGGCCACTGTGCCTCTCCAAAACACAGGAAGGGAGGCACCTCTCCCACGTCGCCGCCATATTCGCCGTTGATGGTCATTCGGGGTAGTGCAGAAACGCGATTCATCGCTGAACAATGCGACGCCAGCCCGTGCTTTCCGGTCACGCCACTAGCCCAAACGCAGCTGGTTTTTGTTGCAGAGGTACCGGCAGCGTACGCGTGGGACGTTTATTCCCCAGCTCGGGTGCTGCTCGTCTCTGTCTTGTGGTGTAGGATGAGGCAGAATGGCACATGGAGTCTGTTAGTTGCTCTCATACGGCAGGCGCAGATGTGAAGGTGTTACGTTGTGTTTGGTCCACTGTGCGGCAGTCTTCCCTAGTAGTGGTAGTTGTAATAGTGGCCGACCGCAACATTGACGACGAGCACGACTGTCCTCACATTCCCATGTAGTCCAACGACGGGTTCCCGTCACATCCTTTGGCCCCACAAATCTGGATATTGCACGATTCGGTCGGCTGGCCAAATGGAGGCATACCTTGATGCTCCTTTCAAACACGGCCAGGTGCCTATTACGCACTTTCGCACGAGTACGTGGCATCTCCTTTTCCTTCACAGTGTTCACTCAACATGTGAAGCTGTTCAAGCCCTTCATATTCGTATGCCTTACCAAGCACAGTGACAGCATTAAAAACAAACAACATAATGCACCCTTGTCGCGTTTCTAACTGTCACAGAGAACTGCAGTTCTAATCATTAATACGGAGCAGTCAGATGAAAACGAGACAGATCAAAAAAGTAAGTAAACTGTTTATTATTTCAAAAAGTAATCGCCGTATATGTTAATGTATTTATCCCACAGTGAAACAAGACAGACAGTGCTTTCTTGAAAAACGTTTGCTTTTGCTTACGGAATCATGGATTATATCCAGCCGTGCACCTCTTCGTCCGAAGCATATCCACTGCCAGGAATTTCATCCTTAAGGGCACCAAAATTATGGAAACCGCATGAGGAGTGGTCGGGACTGTATAGAAGATATGTAAGCGCTTTTCAGCGGAGAAAAAAAATGTGCAATGTAGTCGAAACAACCGTGGCAACATGTGGACACAATAATTTTTCTATTTGTACGTGGGATAGTTGGTTGTTGAACTTACCCATTTATCATTTTTCAAATTCTCTAGCCTATCTATCTGGTCAAAGGAACGCCAGTTTTATTTCTTCCGGTAACAACATTCTTCTGAATAGTTTCCGCCCAGGGATCCGAGTGGGGGATTATTTCACCACCGAAATATTTTAACCAAGGCGATGCCATCATCGTCAAGCCACACAGTACAGCCGTATGTACTCGGGGGGAAAATAAAGGCTACAATTTCATCTCTCTTTCAGTCGTTCGTTGGCAACATAGCAGGGTCATGGATAATGGTTCAAGGCCAGATCAGTCAACAATCTAGACCAGTGTTGTCCAACCGTATTCACGCGGGCCGCAAGGACGTACTGTGCTCCGTTATAAGAGAATCTTTTTAGAGTTATAATTCTCATGATTTATAATTATAAAATATTTCACGTGGAGGGATATACTGAGGAAAAGATGAAAGATATGGAGTAAATTTCTTTTACTTTACGTCTGTGGTCACAATTTTTTGTCATCAGATTACCGGTTCGGTCGATAATGACCACCTTCAGGTCCGCAGCAAAATATGGGAAAACATAAATACTGTAGCAAATTGTCTGCAGCTTAAAGCAATAAAATAGACTATAAAGAAAGGAAACTGACGTATAAGTACATTTGTGCGTTTTAAGTATGAAGAGGCATATCTGTTCTATAATAACTTGTACTAATGTACTGCAGCCATACCAGCATCGTCAAATATTAAACAGAAAATTATCAAATACATACAAATAACAGCATATGCAATAGTCATCTTGTCAACAGCACTATTCTTCCAAACAAACTGCCCTACAGTAGCCACAAAATGTTTGTGTTGCAAGTTCACCAGATGTCGCTACTGTAATCATGAACATATTCTTCAATAATTAATTGACCAACTTAAAATAAAGGGGGAATACAATCGGTAAATTCTGTAATGGGCTTATAAAGTATAAGAGGCATTACAGTAATAAAAAGCGTTGAAATAATACACCACAAAAGTTAGATAGTTAAGAAAGAGTTAAGAGAGTAATTGACATATGCTCAAGTGCCAATATTATAGATAACGGCTAAAACAGCTTCAGATGGCACAGAATAATATAAAAAACTGTAAACCAAATAGCTAAATAAGTCGTAATGAAAGGAAAACAGACTGCCGCACATAATCAGCGCCCTCTGTTAGCGCTAACGCCAGAATTCCGCATAGGCGAAAAGTGGTTAGAGGAACGCAACCGCCAGGAGGCTCCTCGTACCCTACGGTACGCCGTTGCACGAAAAGGATGATAAAACTCAGTACCAGTGTATGAAAAAGATTATCTAGTAAATGAAGTATCTTATATAAACAGAGAAGGAACATGAAAACACTAGAGTTATGCACACAACGTAACAAAACGAAGTAAATGTATAGGGTGCTCTGTACTAGGTGAAAGTATCAACAAACTATGTGACAGAGGCTTTCAGTGATTAAAGTAAAAAACAGTCAAACAAAGCAAAGTAGACAGTGGGCACGAAATCGCTTTGGCAGTTGAGCAGTATTGTTGGTTCTTTCTTTTTTGCTTTTTTAATTTCAAGCTCCTGTAACAAATTAAGAGCACGGCAGTTCTCCATCCTGTGGAGAATATCCATAGTTCCCTATAGAATGACAGCTTCAGATAAATGCTGTCCCAAAGCAGTTCTGTTCTGTGGCTGTAGATGTTCTTTAAACCTTAAGTTAAAAGAGCGGCCTGTTAGACCGATATAATATTTGTCACAGCTACTGCAATCGATCCTGTATACTCCAGAGCTGTTGTCATACGTCCTTTTCAGTTTGTTTTACTCGGAGGATGTTGTTAACCTGAAAGCCACATCTGACAACAGATTTCCTAAAACATTTTTGTATTTGCAGGTACATTTTGCTTTTAAATTCCATAGGAATGGCTTTCGTTCTTTCTTTACTGTTTCTACTTTGTGTGTATGTGTGTGGCTGCTTTTTGTTACACCGAGTAAGGTGCCATATAAGTCGACAGAATGATAAATCAATCTGTTCCTCAATGAAATGCGGCCCGCTGAAGAAGAATATGTTTTATTCAAGTTAGGGGGGAGGGAATGAATGTGTCGGGGTCTTTCCAGCTTTTTCTGCTGTTTTCTTTCTTTTGCTTGGAGCCAATCAAACAAACAGAACAAAAGTCGCGCAGAGGTGCGTAGTGCTTGTGACATGGGTTCGTTTTTGGTAAAATAAAGAAATACTTTGGTTTAGTGTTTATCGTCTAGATACTGGTTTTCAAGACTGTCATAAGAAACTGTACACGGTGGACACTTTGGTGCGCAGTTCGAAACGCCGTTCCAGTTTCCCGTGTAATCTTCTATTCATTATAAAAGTAATTAAGGTCGTGTTGTGGGAGGCAGCATTATTCAGATCGAGAGGTAAGATTTTTCCGCAGTTGCCCTAAAATGACGCCCGACCTCCTCCTCCATCTCCGTGCTAGCGGAGGTGCTGCTCCACCTCTGATGACCTCTGCTGACCGCACATTACTTCCGTTTTCATCATTAAGGAAGCAGCTTTTGACCTCTAATTTCCATAGGTCAACGACACTGTGAGCAGCATTATAATAATAACTAACGAATGAATACTTCTGAAGACAGTCGTGTTCAATAACCACTGCTTATGAAACATCTTTGTTCACTAGCAGTTCTAGTCAAGGTCACATAAAATTGTTTACATCAGAGTGCACTCCACGCAGGAGGACTGAATCTGAACATAGGCAGTATACTAAGATTATTTAACTATATTAATGCGTTTTATTTTTGACTGTATTAATACATTTTGCTATGGACTGCAGTTTCAGTGGGACAAGAGAGTTTTTCACTTTAATTTTTACTCCACCGTAAGAACGCTGCCGTACAGGTTGATGTAAATAATTATTTATTAATTAATGATGATCGGGCGAGAGAAACTGGTGCTTAATAAAGGTACATTTAAGCAGTAGTTCTGCAGATATTTACGAGCTGTTGGGTACCACAAGCACAAAATGTATTGCAATGAAATGTATTTACTAGCGTGTAAACGTACGTGATTTTTTTCTCCTCAAACAGCTTTCTCGCGTCACTCCCGTTCCGTTTCGAACTTGCTGACGCAGGTGGCAAGTGTATGCTTCCACGGTATTCACTTTTGCTATTAGCTGCCCAGTGTAAACAGCAAGATCCGTTCTCCCGCCTGTAGCACCGTTTGAAAGGTTCCGCTTGTCTGACCCCAGGCAAGTATAAGCCAATACGTTCGTGCGCTACTTTCATGGCCATACTGTTTAGACGACCTGCCTCTTCCGCACCACTGATACGTTATACGTGCACAACTTAGTTCGTACCGGAGTTGGTGCCATAATGAACGCCTTTGTATAAATAGTTCGGCTACAACAGTGTATAGAAGTGTATTATATAAAGATTTACAACGTGGAATGGGTGTGTGCTTTCTGTAAGTAGTTACTGAGGATCGTGAAACTTACAAATGTTATTTAAAGAGTCCGAAACTCCAGTTTTTTTTCAGTACATTCTTGATAAGTTGTTAATTAGAGAACAGTGTACTAAGACGATAAACATTTATACTTACAGGAGTAAAACTAGATTTACTGCTCCTACTCGTACAAGAGAGTCAATGTAACAAATGTATTGAGTGGTATCCAAGTGATCCTAACAGACGCTCTCTGATTTGAGTGACTGTAATTCCATCTTCTGTAAATGGAATGGGACTGCCCCTGCTCGAAGACTTGAGAAAATAGATACTAACAGCCGTGATTTTATTTAATAATTGTATGCAGTTGCCAGTTTCGGTGCCTTATTTGCACAATCTTCCGGCCCCTGTGCACGTGCATTATCCTGCTGAAATGTAGGGTTTCGCAGGGATCGAATGAAGGGTAGAGCCACGGGTCGTAACACATCTGAAATGTAACGTCCACTGTTCCAAGTGCCGTCAATGCGAACAAGAGGAGACCGAGACGTGTAACCAGTGGCACCCCGTACAATCACGCCGGGTGATACGCCAGTATGGCGATGACGAATACACGCTTCCAATGTGCGTTCACCGCGATGTCGCTAAACACGGGTGCGACCATCATGATGCTGTAAACAGAACCTGGATTCATCCGAAAAAATGACGTTTTGCCATTCGTGCACCCAGGTTCGTCGTTGAGTACACCATCGCAGGCGCTTCTGTCTGTGATGCAGCGTCAAGGGCAACCGCAGCCATGGTCTCCAAACTGATGGTCGATGCTGCTGCAAACGTCGTCGAACTGTTCGTGCAGATGGTTGTTTGCTTGCAAACGTCCCCATTTGCTGACTCAGGGATCGAGACGTGGCTGCACGATCCGTTACAGCCATGCGAATAAGATGCCTGTCATCTGGACTGCTAGTGATACGAGGCCGTTTGGATGCAGTACGGAGTTCCGTATTAGCATCCTGAACCCACCGATTCTATATTCTGCTAACAGTCATTGGATCTCGACCAACGCGAGCAGCAGTGTCGCGATACGATAAACCGCAGCCGGCCGCGGTGGTCTCGCGGTTCTAGGCGCGCAGTTCGGAACCGTGCGACTGCTACGGTCGCAGGTTCGAATCCTGCCTCGGGCATGGATGTGCGTGATGTCCTTAGGTTAGTTAGGTTTAAGTAGTTCTAAGTTCTAGGGAACTGATGACCACAGCAGTTGAGTCCCATAGTGCTCAGAGCCATTTGAACCATTTGATAAACCGCAATCGCGATAGGCTACAATCCGACGTTTATCAAAGACGGAAACGTGTTGGTAGGTATTTCTCCTCCTTACACCAGGCATCACAACAACATTTCACCAGGCAACGCCGGTCAACTGCTGTTTGTGTATGAGAAATCGGTTGGAAACTTTCCTGATGTCAGCACGTTGTAGGTGTCGCCACCGGCGTCAAACTTGTGTGGATGCTCTGAAAAGCTAATCATTTGCATATCACAGCATCTCCTTCCTGTCGGTTAAATTTCGCCTCTGTAGCACGTCATCTTCGTGGTGTAGCAATTTTAATGGTCAGTAGTGTAGTTAGACAATCAAATGTATATTGTTTCTCATAGTTTTCCTTACACGTCTCATAGGTACTTCTTTACGAATAATTAAAAATACATTAGCTCATTAGTACATCGTTTCTTTCAATTAATATGCAAAGTTATTTACATATGTAAAATTAATTACAATATTTTCTGGCGTTAATTAAAATTGGGGCTACTTTTAAACACAATTATAATGTAGTATTTCAACTGCCATATTGCACAGCGTGATTCATCACTCCAAATCACTCGTTTAGAGTCATCCATTGTCCAGTGGCTTCATTCCTTACATCGCATCAAGTAGCGCTTAATACTAACTACAGAAACATGTGACTTAGGGGATTTGCTCCACCATTGTTCGCCATAAATCCGTATGTGCAGTCGTTGCTCTAGTTGGACGGCTGGAAGCATCTTAAGGCCACGAGTGATACCTCCCGCACATTGGTGGCTGCTGATCATGTCCTAATGTGCTACAGCACACTGTAAATATCACACTAAAATTATACCATTTCTCTTCAAAAAGCGAGCCAGAAATCTTACTACAATTACCATATTTCTCTTCGAATGCGTGCTGGTCGTGCTGGTATGCAAATGAAATGTACAAATGTTTTGTAGCGCTCTCTCCGCGATAATTAGAAACCAATGTCGAGTTCTGAAATGATGTTCAACCCCACTACGGGGCTGTCCGTCCAGGACAGCACATGTCCTGATCTGAATTCATCCCTAAGTGAACTGCGTTGCTCATAGCAGCAGGTCAGTATTTTTCTTGGAAAGTGCGTGAAAAACATTATGCAAGCAACGTGGAGAGGTCTGTAGATGATCTGTTAAAGAGGCCCTTTTCCAACAGGGCATTAGAGAAGAAAGTGAGAGTTACTCCAAATTTAAATCTATCAGGGGGAGGGCGTGGAACCAGGACTCACCGATTGGGCCCACACTGTGTGAGGAGAAGCAGGTAGATGCCCTTTAAACTTCTTAGAATATTTCGCTTGAGTAGGCCGTATGAAAAGGTGAAACGTTCTCTGAAGATTTACGAGTAGACACTGTGGCGCAGTGGTCAACTGGCAGTTCGTCGTCTCGGGTTCGAATCTCGCTGCTACCATCTTTTTAAAAAAAATATTGTTTTATTCCTTGCTGCGTTAAACTATAAATTATAAAATTTGAATGTAATTAAACAGTTCAGTTTTTGTACATAAAATAATTACATTCATTTTAACTTTTTACACCTGGGATTCACAGTCATGTAGAACTTTATAAAAGACATCATATTTACACCAGTGACTGTAACACTTTCTTTATTTCGCTACTGCAGTTTCGACCTTAGGCCATTTACAAGTGCAGCTTTTTGTGGCTTTACGCCATGTCAACTTAAAATGAGCTGACACATTTATATGTCGTTGTCATTAATATTAAATACATTCGTGACGCTGTTACATATTGCGAGCACACATATCCATATGTCATAACACAACATAGTCTGTAGACACTCATATCATAAGTGACTGTCGGCCGCGGTGGCTGAGCGGTTCTAGGCGCTACAGTCTGGAACCGCGCGACCGCTACGGTCGCAGGTTCGAATCCTGCCTCGGGCATGGGTATGTGTGATGTCCTTAGGTTAGTTAGGTTTAAGTAGTCTAAGTTCTAGGGGACTGATGACCACCGATGTTAAGTCCCATAGTGCTCAGAGCCATTAGAACCATAAGTGACTAGTGATGTTAGGCCAAGCGTGGATACATGACAAACAATATTCAATAAGCACTGGTAACGCAGACCAAATCTCTTACATTCGTCACAAAATTAACTTCCATTTGCCTGCAGTGCCGTTATACCTGCCTGAGCTTGTTTTATACTTGCCTTGAAGGCCATAAAGTGGAAGGTGGACAAGTTGGAGGCTTTTCTTTTCAACATATAGCTTATTCTTTCTGTAGGCATAAGACGAGCTAAACCAAATGCGGTAGTCCCGTATTATGTGAAAATATGTATTCATACAATGCTCTACCCGTAGAAAACTTGTTTTTCACAAATATTTAATTAACTGTAAAATGATTTATTCGAGACACCAGGACATTTATGTGAAAACCGTGACTGTCCCAGAAAAACCGGGAAGTCTTGTGAGCCTACATCTACTGATGCATTCCGCATTACCTAGCTGTGTCTGAATACTTCTAATCATATAGTGTACGCGTAATGTTTTGGTAAAAGGCTAAGGGAAGCTGGAACTGAAATTCTATGACAGGAGCACTGCCACAACGCGTTTACGCTTGCATAAACAGTCAGACAACGATATTTTTCATGTCATTCGCCACTTTGCTGTGTTCGTCGACTACATCCGTCTCGCAATACAAGATAACCTTATCTGAATGTCACGTTTTGCATCGCGCCTATAACTAGCGTTACATCAAACGAGATCTATGTCCTGATCACTTTAGAACCTAAAAACAGTAACGCAGAGTCCGTAGTGTTCGCATGTTCTTATATTCTTCTCTCGTGTTCTCTTCCCGCAAGTGCAAACACTCGTTCAAAGGCACAGACGAGCGGTACGGAGCATAAATAGTTGTTCTGAGTGCTCGCTCTTTTGCGTTCGTACCCATTCGCTCCGGTGTAAACAAGGAAATGTCGAAAGGGCAAGCAGTGTGCAAGCGCTGCGCGCATATCCACTGGTGCTAGACCAGCGGACAGAGTGAAGGAGACGTTAAACGCGGGATACGGCTGCCTTCGGTGGGATTCGGCAACTTTCGCCGCCTCCCGCCAGCTGCTGGTTCCTATCCGTCACCAGAGCGACGACCGTGATTCTGGCCGCTAGACTCAACATCCGCCCTGTCCCTGGCACAGAAAAAAGTCGGTACGCATGCAGCCTTCGTCGCAAGCAGTACAGGCAAACACAAAAGCAATTATATTTCCAATAAAGGATAATTTGCGAAGGCAACAAAAGGTAATTTTCGACGTGTGAGTCATGTTGGACTGTGCGGGGTCCGTCATCTTTCGGTGACATCTTCGTATATCTGCAACTACATACATACTTCGCGAATCTCGTACGGTGTATCATGGGCGGTTCCTTGTAACCCTACTAGTCAGTTTCCTCTCCTGTTCTGTTCGCAAAGAGAGGGAGGGATAAACGACTGTCTAAAAGCCTCCGTAGTGGCCCTAATTTCTCTCATCTTATTTTCATGGTCGTTACGTGCAGTCCGCAGCTCGTGGTCGTACGGTAGCGTTCTCGCTTCCCTCACACGAGTTCCGGGGTTCGATTCCCGGCGGGGTCAGGGATTTTCTCTGCCTCGTGATGATTGGGTGTTGTGTGATGTCCTTAGGTTAGTTAGGTTTAAGTAGTTCTAAGTTCTAGGGGACTGATGACCATAGATGGTAAGTCCCATAGTGCTCAGAGCCATTTGAACCGTTACGTGCACGTACGAAGGCAAATCAGTTATTATCCGCAAAGTAGTTATAAAATTTTATTGTAACCAAATAGGAAACTTACAAGAACATTTTTCGACATAGTCTCCTTTCGTTTCAACGCACTTGGTCCATCGTTGTACAGGCTTCCTGATGCCCTCAGAAAAAAAGATTCTCTGTTGAGCTGCGAGCCAGGAATGCACCGCTTCTTTCCTTGCTTTGTGCAAGGGAAATCGACTTCCTCTTAATGCCTGTTTGAGTGGATCAAACAAGTGATAGAAGGGACAAGATCGAGACTATATGGAGGATGATTCAGTTCTTCAAATTTGAGTTTCTGGAGCGTTCCAGCAGTGTGGGCAGCAGTATGTGGACGGGCATGGTAGTGCAACAACACAACACCTTTTGACAGCAATCTTTGGCGTTTGCTTCGAATTGCAGGTTTTAGCCTGGCAGTAGCATCTCACTGTAACGTACACTGTTAATTGTTGTGCCCCTTTCTGCATAATGTTCCAGTGCTGGACCTTGTGCGTTCCAAAAAGCCGTAAGAATCAGTTTTCCTGTGGGCGCTTGGGTCTTGAACTTTTTCTTACACTTGCCGTTTACGCTCCGGCTCGTAATGATGGATCCATGTTACGTCTCCAGTAATCATCCTGTCTAAGAAGTTGTCCCCTTCGTTACCATAGCAATCCAAATGTTTTTTGCATATGTCCAAGCTCGTTTGTTTATGCAATTGTGTGAGTTGTTTTGGGACCCATCTTGCACAAACATTATGAAACCCGAATCGGTTGTGGATCATTTCGTAGGCAGAACCGTGACTAATTTGCAGACGATGTGCCACTCCTCAACAGTTAATCGTCTGTCTAAGAGGATCATTTCACGTGAACGCTCAATGGTTTCTTCATTTGAGGCGGTATACGGTCGTCCGGCTCCTTAAACGTGCCTAACACTTGTGCGACTATTTCGGAGTTTTTCAGTTCATTCGTAGACACTCCGTTGTGACCAAACACTGTTCCCGTACTGTAACCAAAGTCTTCGATGAATTTCGGCCACAAAAAAACGGGTAACCGAACGTTGCTCTTCTTTGGTGCAAATAGACGGCGGAGCAGCCATGATTAACAGCACGGCAGCGATAAAGAAACTAACCTAGCAGCTTGAAAATTGCGAAGATATAACAACAAATAAACCAAGCACGCGTCATCAACGTAAAACGAGAGTACTACCAAAATAAACAAAAAGATAACTAAATTGCGGATAATAATTGACGTACCATCGTATGGTTGAGGCAACAGAACCGTTCAGCAATCAGCTTCAAATGCTGGCTCTTTAAATTTGTGCAATAGTGCCTTGCGGAAAGAGCATCGTCTTCCCTCCATGGATTCCCATTTGAGTTCACGAAGCATCTCTGTAATACTTGCGTGCTGATCTAGTAGCGCACCTCTGAACTCCTCCGATATCGTCCTTTGATCTGACCTCCCGGGTTCGATTCCCGGCCGGGTAGGGGATTTTCTCTGCCCGGGCACTGGGTGTTTGTGTTGTCCTCATCATTTCATCATCATCATCATGATAATGGCTATATTGGACTGCGTAAAAAAAATTGGAGTGTGAAAAAATTTGTATGGGCTCTGATGATCGCACTGTCTAGCGCCCCACAAACCAAACATCATCATCATCGACCTGGTGAGGATCCCAAACACTCGAACAGTACTCAAGAATGGATCACAATAACGTTCTGTATGCCGTCTCCTTCATGGATGAGCAACAGTTTCCCTAAGTTCTCCCAGTTAAACGAATTGAGCCTTCCCAATTACCAACCTGACGTGCTCATTCCATTTCATACAGCATACGCTGAGATATTTAATCAAAGTGACTGTGTCAAGCTGCACCCTACTGATACTGTATTCGAACGTTAAAGGACTCATTCGCATTAACTTATATTTTTCTACATTTGGAGTAAGCTGCCAGTCATCAGACCAACTAGAAATTTTGTCCAAGTCATCTTGTATATCCGTACAGTCACTCTACGACGACACCTACTGCACTCTTAACTATTGCCTTGTATCTGATGAACACTCACCGTCATGGACCACGCACTGGATTCTATTATATAAGAAGTCTTCGAGCCACTCTCATATCTGCGGACCCATCCTGTGTGCTCGAATCTTCGTCAACAGCCTGCAGTGGAGCACCGTGTCAAAAAGTTTCCGGAAATCAAGGAAAATATGGAATCTCCCCGTTGCCCTTCATCCTTGGTTTGTAAGATATCACTTGATCAGAGGACAAACCGATTTCTAAATCTTTAGTGATTTGTAGACAGAAGCTTTTCTCTGTCAAGGAAATTTGTTACAAGTGAACTCAGAATATGTTCAAGAATTCTAAAACCGAATTGGGATTTCGTCCGGAGCTACTCGGATGCCAATTTCTATGTCCTCTATGCGGGAGTCTGTACGACAGTCCAACGACGATACGTTTGTACGATCCTCTTGCACGAACGATTACGCAAACGTGAAATTTAAAACTTCAGTTTTGCGTTTGCTTTCTTCTATTGGCACCCTGAAGTGGTCGACAAATTACTGGACGGAAGACTTTGACCCGCTTAGTGATTGTACGTTTGACCAGAATTTTCTCGGGGTCTCGGCTAGATCTTTCCCTAAGGTATGTCGGTGAAAGTTGTAAGTTTCTTGCATTGCTCTACTCCGTAAGCCAGTGTACATTTGTGGTGGATAGTACTTCGAATCAGTGTTAGTCGTTTTCTGTCCTACTGCCATAATGAGCTGTGCGAAATAAACGTGTATCGGCGCCTTAATTTCTCTTGTGTTCATATGATACGAAATAGACGATGGTGGCCGTACAATTGTCACACAGTCTTCCCTGAGTAATGGTTGTCTTAATTTAGCCATCTATGTTGTCTGTCTTTCGAAGATTACCATTTAAATGCCCCGAACACTTCGGTTACCCTTTCGTGTGAGCTATGGCGATGCGTTACATTGCTAGTAGCACATGTTTGGATTTGTTCGATGTCTACTGATAATGACGCCAAACGCTGGAATAGAACTCGAGAATTGGCCGCGCTATCGCCTTGTAAACTATTTTCTGTGCAGTTGAGTAGTACAAGGTGACACAGAATATCGGGAATGTTTGAAATGAGTAGCGGCAGCCATAGGCAGGTGGCAGAACAGCGTATTTGCTAATTTCCGTCACCCATCATTGGAACGTTCACTTAGCAAATTTGTATTTCCAATTGATGGTTAATGCCACAAACAGGAGCATATTTTAAAATGAGCGTAGCGTTTATCTGTACGAGAATGAAAAACGACCCACAAATTACTAAAATTCCGTCCTGAATCGAGATAGTTACGTTATGGTTTCCGACCGAATAAGAGCCTCACCTTCTACAGGAGTGAGACAAATTCTCCCATATCACGCTCTTCCGAGTCAGCACTGAAAAGGGTCGTATCATCGAATATACAGGACAAGGAAATAAAAGTTGCGATTTAGGGGCAATAGCGGTTCAGAAACGGAATTGTCTCACCTGGTACTTACATGTTATCGCTGTCGAGATGGTAAAATTGGGTCCCCGTAATCGTCTACAGGATTTCAGGCGGAACGTCCTTTCCATTGTGATACGGCTGGCTTTACGGTACGCTTTTAAACCAGGCGGCTGTCAAACACGACATTATAGTTATTGCGCGTTCTGCTTTCATGCATCTCAATTCTCACCGAAACGTACTACATTCGTGTGCCTTTCTCTACGTAACAAAAAAACCACTGAATGCATTGCGTAAGACGACGTCGTAAGGCGGGCGATGGAAGTAACTTCTGTCCGTCAAGCTCATCTGTTGGCTCCCGTCCCGTTTCTTAATTTTTTTTATTGGATTGAATTTTCTCATTATGAGAGTGTTGAAGGGCGATCTGTTTTAATCGTAAAAACCATTCAAAAGTCAAGATCGTACAAAATACTTTTTAATCAAGACAACCGGTTTCAGCAGTCGTAGTTGGCATCTTCAGGTCTTAAACTTCTTTCAGCACTTTATAAACGTTTTCCATCGCTAAAGTATTTAAAAACACACGGCACCTTGTTCAAACTGCCGTATCCATATGCATACTGCCCACAGATGCTTGTTACATGATACGAATATGGTACACAATAGCACATCTGTATACATATCCTGGACCATACTTGATTTTGATTTTATTGGCATTTTACTGAAAACTTTAGTCATTTACAACTACTTGTTAAGGACAGTGATGACAGTTAAGTCTCAAATATTCAAATAACTTTATACGTACATAAATTTACAAACGTCAATTTTTGTTACGTCAGAGATTTGTTTTGTATCCCACATGGAAGGCGGCGCGTGGGTCTGCTCCTGTAAACTCAAGGGTAGGCCGAATGTAGGAAGTGAGCAGGAGGAGGAAAAAGTGAAATGCTTCGGTACTGCGGGTGGATTTTACAAGTTTACTATAGCCCGAATTAGGATTGCATTAGGCTTACTTAACTTCGGCTGATATGAGCACGTAGGTGCATGTATTAACGCTAACACCTACTAGAAGTTACAAAGGCAAATCTGTGGTGGCTCGCCTACTATGAAGTAGAAACAATGTTACTTGCTCGTCCGTCTACTCGGAATCAAATGGGCTGAATCCGGAGCGACGCTCGTAGAACTGCACAGCGCTGGCTAGAGGGCGCTGTCGTCGGTGTCGGTGTCGTAGTGCCAACCTAGCAGAGCGCACCTACGTTGTGGCATCGTAGCTATCTCTACCACAATTTGTGTCTTCCTCTTGCAAATAACCTGCTGTTTAACTATCAGTTTCATGACTGTTCTGAGTAATTAGTGTTTTAATATTTGTTGACAAGATAATCACTATTTTTTTGCGAAGGTTTTCTCACAGTTTATTTTGGTTTGTAGCGTATTTAATACATACAAATATGACGTGGTTTAGATCTCCATCGTCTTTTCGATTTTTACTGCATGTAGGATGTTAGATTAAAAAAAATTAAAATATGTGGCCTTGAAAATACATTAATTACATTTCACCTTACTGTACGACATGCCGGCAATATTATTGCGTTGCTGTTTCTTCAATACAGCTTATTATCTTAACAAATTAATGGCAATCCTTTCATCGTAGTTGATTTGATAGCAGTGATAACCAGTAAACATCATTGAAAATTTGCTTCTGACTTAGTCTGCTATGGATAATAATTTAAAGTTTGTCTAGCTTTGCCTGCTCAGTGAAGCCACTATCTTCAGCTAATTTAATTACTAACTGCGCTATTAGCATTCAGGTATTAGGTAGGGTAATTTATAAGGGGCAGACAGATAAAAAGTAATCGCCATAACTGTTAATACATTTATTCTTCTGTGAAACAAGAAGGTCAATTTCCTCTTGGAAAAATGTTTGCGGTTACCATAGGAACCATGATTGAAACCGTGCGTGCATCTCTTCATCTGAAGCAAATTGAGGCCGCAAATTTCTGTCTTCAGGGCTCCAAAAAATTTGAAATCGCATGGAGAGTCATCGGGACGGTATGGAGGGTGTGCCCGCCCACATATTACCAAGGTTATTTTGACTAAGCTGCAGAAGTTACGCTGGCAAGCCCTCACACACCCTCCATACATTCCCGATCACTCCTATGCGATTTCCATATTTTTGGAGCCCTAAAGAGAGACGTTCGTGGCCGTCGATTTGCTTCTGACGTAAAGGTGCATGCCAGGGTACGATCACTGTTCCGCAGTCTAACAATACCACCACTTGCAAAGTAGGTTAGAAATCAGATTAATAATGTTGCTCACGCAGCTTATGTTCGCTTTATCGGGCAACAACAAAGCTATTGACTGTGGATGGGACTGTGGATGGTATCGTCAGAATGGAAATAATGAAGTCACTGCAAAAAAGTCATTAATTTTGGCACATATCTTGAATGGATTTCCACGTAGATTTCTTCGAAGTTGTTATGGCTCATCTTGTTGATTCTAAGGTGATTCCACTTTGACTGCTAGAAGGTCCAGATCTGTATTTTAGCAATATTTGAAAACCTAACAAATGCGTTTTTCAGGAAATTCTGAATTATCAAACAATCCTAGATCAGAACAATGGTATGGTAGAAATAAATTTTGACTTGGTGTTCACGATCCACATTTTTATCAAACTTCTTGTAAATTCCCATATACTTCTTCTTAATTGTCAAATCATCAAGAAAACAGTTTTGTATCAATCTTCATATATTTAATTTCCACTTTAACCAAACACAAGACTTGACTGTTCTTTTACAAACCGAAATAACAACTTAACTTGTGCAAAGTGAAACACTGCTCTGTGCGCATTCGCGCCAAAACAAGTAAGTCAAAGATTGTCAGTCTTACAGAAATGAATACACACAAGAACCATATCACTGTAATATATCGATACATCGGAGTACCTATACATTAATTAAACCAAATGTGAATATTGTCACAAAAATATGTCTGTTACTTCGCAGAAAAGTAGCTCTATATTACTGGTATCGAGAACTGGGGTTGGAGTGCCGTAATGTTCACGTAAATAAAGAACCATTACAGTAGGCAACTGCAATCATTTTTCCATGAAGGTATTGACCGTCGTTTCTCACAGTGGGATAAAAGTATTAACAGTTACAGCGATTACGTCTGAAATAATAAACAAGTTTATTTGCTTCTTTCCATTTGTATCGTTTTCATTTGATGGCTCTCATAGTATAAATGCCACACCTTGCTGCGTCCTCGTCGCTGATTGGCTGTCGTTTTATGGCCGTAGTTCCAAAAGTGTGCATTTGCCACCGTGGGTATGTGGAAAATTTTGCCTTATTCGACGTCTCCTACCCTGCTCGAACCGTGTTATCCATTCGTATTTCTCCACATTGTATACTCATATAGGGATGTTGAATTGCCGGAAAATTGTAGCGAAATGGTGTTAACACGCTTCGTGCAGGGACTGGGAGTTGACCCTAAACCTAAATGAAAGATAAGAAGGAAGGCTGATGAGTCGTTAGCGTCCATTTGACGAAGGGGTCAAAATCAGTAGCGTTATTTTCAAAGGAAACATCGCGGCATTCGCCTCTCTATTGCGAGTAAAATGTCCTAGCCATTCGACCACCACAGTCGATTCAACGTAAACAAAAGTACTGTTTTCCGTATAAGTCACAGAAAATTTCCGTAGTTGCTCTTATACACGAGTCCGGATGAATCGTTAAATATGTAGGAACATACAAACAGAGTTACAGGGATGGGCCATTCCATTGTGACTACCTGCTTAATAGCCTGTTGGTCCACCTCTGGAGCGCTGTTCTGCAGCTACTCTGGTTGATATAAATTCGGCAAGTCCGGAGGCAAATGACACTATATGTCTACGAACAGGACACACACTTCCCGTAAATTAAGGGCCGCTCGTTTGTGACTGGGGACCTGGCGCCCAGTAGCGTCCCAGTTGTGTTCCATTGGATTCATACCAGGCGAATTTGGTAGACGATACATGAACTTGAGCTCACTATAATGCTCTGAAAACAACTACAGCATGGTTCAGACAGTTATTTTGCTGGAAGGTGCCATCGCCGTCGGGAAAGACGTCAAGCATGAAGGGGCGCAGGTGGACTGCAATAATATTCACGTAGTCCACTACCGTATCGGTACCTTGATTACTGCCACAGTCTCCAAAGTGGTCCTGGTGGAGTGCCCTCGTAGCATAATATTGAAGCCACCCCCCCCCCCCCCCCCCCGGTCCACCTCTCGCCAGCCTTCATCTGCGGCGTGATCCTTGTTTCGAGGAGGAGTTCGCCTGAATGACACTGTATCCGGACACAATCATCAACCTGTTATAACAAGAAACTTTATCCTTTCGACCAAGCAACACATTTCCTTAGGTCCATTGTTCAACCTGTACCGAGCGAGGTACACGGGACTCGCATTCGGGAGAACGACGGTTCAACCCCTCGTACGGCCATCTTGATGTAGGTTTTCTATGATTTCCCTAAAATCGCTCCATGCAAATGCCGGGATGGCTCCTTTGAAACGGCACGGGCCTTCCCCAATCCTTCCCTAATCCGAAGGGACCGATAGTCCCCTCCTCCGAATCAACCAATCAGCCGACCTCTCTGCTACCACGCCGATGGCAGTCATAACTGACACCGTTCCTCACAAGCGACTTCTAATCGAGCTGCGGGCCTATGGGGTATCGTCTCAGTTGTGCGACTGGATTCGTGATTCCTTGCAAGGAAGGTCGCAGTTCGTAGTAATAGACGGCAAATCATCGAGTAAAACTGAATTGATATCAGGTATTCCCCAGGGAAGCGTCCTGGGACCTCTGCAGTTCCTGATCTATATAAATGACCTGGGTGACAATCTGAGCAGTTCTCTTAAGCTGTTCGCAGATGATGCTGTAATTTACCGTCTAGTAAGGTCATCCGAAGACCAGTATCAGCTGCAAAGCAATTTAGAAAAGATTGCTGTATGGTGTGGCAGGTGGCAGTTGACGCTAAATAACGAAAAGTGTGAGGTGATCCATATGAGTTCCAAAAGAAATCCATTGGAATTCGATTACTCGATAAGTAGTACAATTCTCAAGGCTGTTAATTCAACTAAGTACCTGGGTGTTAAAATTACGAACAACTTCAGTTGGAAAGACCACATAAATAATATTGTGGGGAAGGCGAGCCAAAGGTTGCGTCTCATTGGCAGGGCACTTACAAGATGCAACAAGTCCACTAAAGAGACAGCTTACACTACACTCGTTCGTTCTCTGTTAGAACATTACTGCGCGGTGTGGGATCCTTACCAGGTGGGATTGACGGGGGATATCGAAAAGGTGCAAAAAAGAGCAGCTCGTTTTGTATTATCACGTAATAAGGGAGAGAGTGTGGCAGATATGATACGCGAGTTGGGATGGAAGTCATTAAAGCAATGAGGTTTTTCGCCGCGGCGAGATCTATTTACGAAATTCTCTTCCGAAGACGAAAATATTTTGTTGAGCCCAGCTACATAGGTAGGAGTGATCATCAAAATAAAGTAAGAGAAATCAGAGCTCGAACAGAAAGGTTTAGGTGTTTGTTTTTCCCGAGCGCTGTTCGGGAGTGGAATGGTAGAGAGAAAGTATGATTGTGGTTCGATGAACCCTCTGCCAAGCAATTAAATGCAAACTGCAGAGTAATCATGTAGATGTAGATGTAGTTGGGTCAGCATTCGAACATTTCGAGATCGTCTGCTGTAGAACTCCTCTTCAGCAATGTGCGCTGAACTGTGCGCTCCGAAACAGTTTCGTCTGCACCAGCAATATACTCTGTTGTCAGATTACCACATATAGTCGCCTGTCCTTCTTCATAGAGTGGACAAACCTCCGATATCCACGTGTTTTGATGAGGCGTGAACGTCCAGCACATTGTCGCCCACTGATGGTTTCAGCGTCCTTCAACCGTTTTCTATAGATGCTCGCAGCAGTAGCAGGCGAACAGCCGACCTGCTTCGTCGTTTCAGAGATGCTCTTTCCCAGGCACTGGGCCACAGCCAGCCCTTCGTCAGGGTCACTTATATCAGTGGATTTTCTCCATTCGTCTGTGCCCCGTCTGAATACTTTCCTTACCGCGTCACGTACCCGCCAAAGCCACCAGTCGGCAGTCAGTCTTTCGTTGGCTCATCAGTGTAGGAGGACCTTCAATTTAATATGGGCCTCGAACCTCGGTGCAACTTGGTACTTTCCACATTAGTAAATAATTGGGAGAAGTGAAATAAGCGGCGAGGGACAGTAAAAATTATAGAATCACTCGAGCACTGATCCCCATACCTTCGAATTTGCAATCTAAACTCACCTAGTCACAATAATTGGGAGAAGTGAAATAAGCGGCGAGGGACAGTAAAAATTATAGAATCACTCGAGCACTGATCCCCATACCTTCGAATTTGTAATCTAATCTCATCTAGTCACAAAGCCCCCCCCCCCCCAAAAAAAAAGAAAAAAGCACAACATTGCACCACGGACATACGTGGCTGGTCGGTCGGTGGTGTAGACCAAAGACTGGCATCTGTGTGGTGGTGTGGCAGTGCCCGCGTTTTCTCATCCACGCCCTTCAGCTGCCAGATGGAAGGCCGAGCTTCAGTGAGAATGCAAGCTGGGACCCCGCTCGCTCTCATACCCGTCCGCTGGCAACACCGCCTGCGAGGAACACGCCAGGAAGTGTTGGCCGCGAGCCAGCGAGCGCTGAACACTGCAGTCCCAAACACTTTCTGACTCACAACGGGAAACAGGCGCATCGTTACACATTACCAAGCCGTCAAAAAGCATTACTAACCAACACTTATGGAGACAGACTGAAGTATCCTACGAACGAAAGGCAACGGTTTTTTACCCTTGAAGATGTCTATCGCCCACTCTAAAAAAGTCGTCAGCGCACTGATACGCGCAAGATCATGTTTTGCCATGTACAGCATTAGTATATTAACTAACAGGTATTGCTCCCACAGATATCTGTCTTACAGTGCTGTGTTGTCACCAAACCTAGTCTGTTAACCCCTTAAGAATGGGGAAGACATAAAGCAATCAGCCTAGTTTCACGAATTAAGTCCTGTTTACCTTATTTTTACTGTTTCTATCGATTAAGTAGCCATATCGATTTTTATCTGTGCGTCGGACTTCTCTTGGCGATCATAAAATATTTTCGATCGTAGAAACTTTAATGAACAAGAACAGGCTCACTTCCATTCTGACTAATACAGTTGTGATTTATCACGGTTTTAAATAACATTTTACGAATTCACAACCAGTATCCCTCCGTACTCTTCCGACATTAAAATATTCCTCAAATTATTTATCACCGTAGCTGTGATCAGTAACAAGTAACAACACTGGCGTGTGTAACTGCTAACTGTAATCTGGTAGATGAATTGTGTCAGCGCATAGGAAGTGAAATGTTCTCACCTGTAAAGACGATTACTTGTCAACATATATCTACATGGTCTACATCTACTTGGATACTCTGCAAATCACATTCAGGTGCCTGGCAGAGGGTTCGTCGAACCACCTACACAATTCCTTATTATTCCAATCTCGTATAGCGCGTGGAAAGAATGAACACCTATATCTTATATCTTTCCTTACGAGCTCAAGATCTTAGGTTAGCATTTTCAGTAACCGAACTAACAAAACGTTACGTTAGATGTTATTGTTAATAATTGCAACTACAATTTCGCCACTTGTTACAGGGCAGCCTGGAGAGCGGTATTGTATCCCCCATGAAATATTGGTTGTGGTGGCAGACTTAACTGTAGCGTAATCAGAGATCTAGGTGATAATTTGGTTTTGAGTTGACGAATCCAATGAAAGTGATTGCCAATAAAGATTGTGGAAACATTTTGTACTGTAGCATAGCCAAACACACTTTGCTACGTTTGACACAGGCACTTTTCATCGTAGAAGCTACAACTGAAAGGCAAACGAAAAATGCAATGAATGTGTGTGTGTGTGTGTGGGGGGGGGGGGGGGGGGGGGGAGGAGGCCCTACGTAATTTTTACCATATGATAAACTTACGTGAGAGCTAGACACGCTTGTGCACAGGGAAAATTTTATCCTAACAAAATAGTCTGTAGTAAAAATTGCTAACATTGTTTCTTCATATGGCTTTAAATTTTGTAGTAGTGGAACAAGCGTGAAAATATTAATAGTGCGTGTTAAGAAGCACAACTTAAATTGCCGCACAATACAGCAAGAGTCCGTGTTTTAGGATACGAAGTTTATTGCTTCGACCACAGATAGGTTATACATCGATAGACTAAGAGACAAGGTTTTTAGAATGAAGTATGAACGTCGGTCAACAGATGGCACGGAGCGTTGAGTTTTATAACACTACTTTTCCTTATTACTTGTGACTTGAGATCAGTCGACATAACATAATAACTTTCGAAATAACTTTGTAACAGTCGAAGTAACATATGACTTCTATTCACGGCCAATACTGATGGAAACTCACTTCGCCGGTCGGTGTGGCCGAGCGGTTCTAGGCGCTTCAGTCTCGAACCGCGTGACTGCTACGGTCGCAGGTTCGAATCATGCCTCGGGCATGGATGTGTGTGATGTCCTTAGGTTAGTTAGGTTTAAGTAGTTCTAAGTTGTAGGGGACTGATGACCTCAGATGTTAAGTCCCATAGTGCTCAGAGCCATTTGAACCATTTCTTGGAAACTCACTTCTCAGTCACTTGTGATTTTTAACGGTTACATTATTTCTTGCACACTCGTGCGCCATGCAGTGTCGAAGGTGAACACAATGTAGTAGCACTATTCCACCGTAATCTTCACGGCTGAAGCATTCAGTGGGTGTTTCATCTACACTCATATAGTGCCACGGAGTATCTGGCTGTCGGTATGTTGTTCCATTCCACTTCCATTACACGTTACAGGGTCTGGTAACGCGCCCATTGCGTGTGCATTGCGCGGAACGGCCCTGGGCGTCTTAGGACTGGCGCATGACAAAGAAACGCAGCCAGCGCAGAGTGGCACGGCCTCCGTTACGGTAGGCGAGCCAAGCAGATCCTCCTAGGGTGTCGGTAGAGGAAGTCTCGCGTACGCCGCGTTTATGTGGACTCCCAAATTCTGTTTTTCGTAAACCCATTTCCCTGAGGACGTCATTTGTTTCTCAAAATTTTGTTTAAAGTGGGCCAAGTGATTTTCTGTGGAATGAAGGAAGAGAAACAGCACTGGGCTGACTTCGAAGTTATTAATTTCCTTTACTTAAAGAATAAAGAGGGTATACCTCCTACTGGAACACATGTTACGGGCATTTTCATTCCATTTTCATCTGTATGAGCAGTAATTAATCTTGCCTTCGCGGTTCTTTGGGGTGTGTAGTATGTTCCTTAAGTAACACTGGTTCTTGAAATTTGGTAAGCAGTTTTTCGTCAGCGAGTCGACATCTGTCTTCAAACATCAGCCGTTTCTTGTTTTTCTGCATTTGTACTTAACAACTGCACGCTCGACGCAAGGCCCAGCGACTGATAAGTTACACAGGTGACAACAATATTCAAGAAAAGTAGTAGGAGTAATCCACTAAATTACAGGTCCATATTATAAACGCAGCAGGATTTTGGAACATATATTGTGTTCGAACGCTATGAATTACCTAAAAAAGAACAATCTATTGACACAGTCAACACGGATTTAGAAAAATCGTTCTTGTGAAACACAACTAGCTCTTTAACCACAGGAAGTGTTGAGTGCTGTTGACAAGGGATTTCAAATTTATTCCTTATTTATAGATATCCAGAAAGCTTTTGACACTGTACCTTACAAGCGGCTTGTAGTAAAATTGTTTGCTTATGAAATATCGTCTCAGTTGTATGACTGTATTTGCGATTTCATGTCGGAGGGGTTACGGTTCGTAGTGATTCCCTAAAGTCATCGAGTAAAATAGAAGTGATTTCTGGCGTTCCACAAGATAGTGCAATTGGCCCTCTGCTGTTTCCTATCTATGTGAACGATTTAGGAGATAATCTGCGCATTCTTCTTAGGTTGTTTGCAGATGATGCTGTCGTATATCGTCCAGTAAAGTCATCAGAAGATCAGAACAAATTGCAAAACGATTTAAAAAATAATGGTGCAAAAATAAGCAGTTGGCCCTAAATAACGAAAAGTGTGAGGTCATCCACACGAGTGCTAAAAGGAATCCGTTAAACTTCGGTTAAACGATATATCAGTCAAATCTAATGGCCATAAATTCAACTAAATACCAGTGAATTACAATTACGAACAACTTAATTTGGAGAGAACTCATAAGAAATGTTGTGGGGAAGACAAACCGAAGACTGCGTTTTATTGGCAAGATACTTAGAAAATATAACAGATCAACTAAAGAGACTGCCTGCACTACGCTTGTCCGTCCTCTTTTTGTAATACTGTTGCGCGGTGTGGGATCCTTACCAGATAGGATTAACGGAGTACGTCGAGAAAGGTCAAAGGAGGACAGCACGTTTGGTATTATTGCGAAATAGGGGAGAGAGTGTCACGGAAATGATACAGGATTTGGGGTGGGCATCATTAAAACAAAGACGAGTTTCGTTGCGGCGGAATCTTCTTTATGAAATTTCAATCACCTACTTTCTCCTCCGAATTGGAAAATATTTTGTTGACCCTGACCTATATAGGGAGTACGATCATCATAATAAAATAAGAGAAATCATAGCTCGCAGGGAGAGATACAGGTGTTGGTTTTTTTCCCTCGTGCTGTTGGCGATTGGAATAATAGGGAATTGTGGTGAATGTGGTTCGATGAACCCTCTGCCAGGCACTTAAGGGTGATCTGCAGTGATTCCATGTAGATGTAGAAATTGACAAGCAGATCACAGACGAAGTTAATACCTTAAAATATTTAGGGTAGAGTATTACACACAGGGCGAACAATTATATGGAAAAGAAATTAGACATATTTAACTATTTGTGGGGAAATTTACGCAGAACATTGGGAAAGGAAGTCCACTGAGATACTCTGCTGAATTTCTGTAAGGTTGTCTAGCAGCACTGCTCTACGAATGCGAAAATTGGATTCTTAAGAAGGGAGTGGAAAAGAGAATACAGGCAAGTGAAATGAATTTCCTGAGATACGTGGCTGGATCTACTTTGATGGGTAAAAAGGGAAATGAAATCCGAGCTGAACTGAATATGCGAAACATAAATTGTAAGTAGACTGTTTAGGTTTTTATGTTGGTAACGCCACGTAGCGCTCTGTACGAAAATCACTGGCTGTGCTGTGTGCAGTTTGTGACTGGTTTTCATTGTTGTTTGCTATTGTAGTGTTGGGCAGTTGGCTGTTAACAGCGCGTAGCGTTGCGCAGTTGGAAGTGAGTCGCCAGCAGTGATGGATGTGGGGGAGAGAGATGGCGGAGTTTTTTCAGAGCGGATGATCTGGACATGTGTCCATCAGAGACGGTAAATTTGTAAGACTGGATGTCGTGAACTGCTATATATATTATGACTTTTGAACACTACTAAGGTAAATACATTGTTTGTTCCCTATCAAAATCTTTCATTTGCTAACTATGCCTATCAGTAGTTAGTGCCTTCAATAGTTTGAATCTTTTATTTAGCTGGCAGTAGTGGCGCTCGCTGTACTGCAGTAGTTCGAGTAACGAAGATTTTTGTGAGGTAAGTGATTTGTGAAACGTATAGGTTAATGTTAGTCAGGGCCGTTCTCTTGTAGGGATTATTGAAAGTCAGATTGCGTTGCTCTAAAAATATTGGCTGTCAGTTTAGTGTTAATAGAATAGGTAAAGAGCGAAATGTCTGAGTACGTTCAGTACTGCTGAGCTGTTTGAAAATCAAATAATGTAAGAGGTTTATCAGCACAGTAATTCATTAATTTTTCTAAGGGGACGTTTCAAAATGACGTGATAAAATAATCTCTGTTAAGATGGGAAGAACATTCAGACCGCAGGCAGGAGTGGCCGAGCGGTTCTAGGCGCTACAGTCTGGAACCGTGCGACCGCTACGGTCGCAGGTCCGGCCTCGGGCATGGATGTGTGTGATGTCCTTAGGTTAGCTAGGTTTAAGTAGTTCTAAGTTCTAGGGGACTGATGACCTCAGCAGTCAAGTCCCATAGTGCTCAGAGCCATTTGAACATACAGTCCGTATGCTAGGTGCATTAATCACTAAAGCCAAAAAAGAATGTAAACCAAGAGGCAAAAGATATTTAGGAAGACCAATGAAGAGGTGGCTTGACCAATTTCGAGGGAAATGGAACGGACCAAAAGGTAGAATCCTTGATGTAGATATAAATTACCCAATGTCGTAAGCTTAGGCTTGGACTATAAAACAAGATTTGCTATATAGCATTTCGGCAACTGAGAAGCATGGTAATTAATTTAGAGAGATCCGCTTATGTTGTGCTAATCTTTTATTCACACCAGATGGTTTGAATAAATAATTGGTACAACTGAAGCGGATCTCTCTAAATTAATTATTAATATTATAAATGCGAAAGTAACTCTGTTACGTTTTCATCGCTAAACCGACTGTAATGAAATTTGATATTGACGTAGCTTGAACGCTGAGGAATAACATACACCACTTTAGAAACTTGATAAAAATAGGGAATGGATCACCGTTACGGAATGAGACAATCTATTTTGCCCTAGTGAACACAAATTATGTTAAAAATTATTAAATTTGTTGTATAATGTACACGTAGTGTTGCTGCTTCAGTAGCACGATGTCTGTATGCACGCTCCACCACACGCTCATCAGTAGGCAACTCTAGGCAGCGACGCTGCGTGTCACGTTCTCATACGCTTGGCTAGTGGTGGTGGGGGGCTACATACATTCAAACATAACACCTATAACTATCTACACCACTGCCATCCGGATTTTTGTGAATTACTAGCTTACTTACTCACATTACAACTAAACTACTGATATGCGAGTGCAACTGCAGGTAATAGCTACGCTCAATTAAGGTGTGAGAGGGAAAATAACTGCAAAAGTATGTAGAATGAAACATCGTGATTTAAAAACTACGAGCGGCGTTATAGGCTTCTTCGTCCCAGTTATCTGGGTCTGTTGTCTTGTCGAAAAGTGAAACTATTTGACTGCTATGTAAGGTTTTCACGAAAGGAAATGCAGAACTCCACCGCATAGCCTACACTGTAGGCAGTCGTTTCTTTACTTGTTCATCTAGAGCTAAGGGTCTTTTGGTTGGCTCGGATAGAACTAGAAGGTATATTCAAAGTGAGGAAAAACTTTTGTAGTTTTTTTGCACAGCTTGTGATAGTTCTGAATTTAGTCGATGAGTGAAAGGGTGAACGAACATTATAGTAGGAAACGTATTGATCACTCTTGATTGCAATCCGTTCAAGTGACCAGCGATAACTGCAGCTCCATAGCAACTTTGAGCATGTTCATGAATTTCAAAATCAGCTGTGGCACAGTGAAGTGTTGACTAGACACATGAGAAATTACAGACATCAGTTGCCTCATTAAGAATAACTGACGAAATTCGGTCCGACAGTCAGTGCGTCTTCATCTCACAATAGCACTTGCCACCTACGTCCTCAATTATTTGATGGATGTACTCCAATCTCTGTTTTCCTGTACAGTTTATGCCCTCTACAGCTCCCTCTAGTACCAAGGAAGTCATTCCCTAATGTCTTAACAGACGTCCTATCATCCTTTTCCGTCTCCTTGTCAGTGTTTTCCACATGTTCCTTTCCTCTCCGATTCTGCGCAGAACCACCTCATTCCCTGTCAGTCCATCTAATTTTCAACATTCGTCTGTAGCACCACATCTCAAATGCTTCGATTCTCTTCTGTTCCTGTTTTCCCGCAGTCCATGTTTCACAACCTTACAATGCTATGCTCCATTCACAGAAATTTCTTACTTAAATTGCGGCCTATATTTGAGACTAGTAGACTTCTCTTGGCGAACAATGCCTTTTTTGTCAGTGCTAGTCTACTTTTGATGTTCTGCTCGCTCCGTCGGTCATTGGTTTGCTATCCAGGTAGCAGAATTCCTAAATTTCGCCTACCTCGTCACTGTCAGTCCTGATATTAACTTTTTCGCTGTTCTCGTTTCTGCTACTTCTAATTACTTTTGACTTTCTTTCATTCACTCTCAATTCATATTCTGTACTCATTAAAAATTGTTCATTCAGTTCAGCAGATCATGTAATTCTTCTTCACTTTCACTCAGGATGACAACGTCATCATCGAATCGTATCATTTCACTTTAGTGTTAATTCCACTCCTGAAGCTTTCTTTTATTTCCATCATTGCTTCTTTGACGTACAGACTAAACAGTAGGAGCCAAAGACTACATTTCTATCTTATACCCATTTTAATTAGAGTACTTCGGTTTTAGTCGTCCACTCTTGTTATTTCCTCTTGGCTCTTGTACATACTGTATATTACCCGTCTCTCCCTATAGCTTACCTCTATTTTTCTCAGAATTTCGAACATCTTGCACCATTTTACATTGTCTAAAGCTTTTTCTAGGTCGACGAATCTATGATCGTTTCTTTTTTTAGTCTTGCTTCTATTATCAGCCACATTATAAGAAGTGCTTCTTTGGTGCCTTTACCTTTCCTAAAGCCAAACTGATCGTCATCTAACACATCCTCAATTTTTTCCATTCTTCCGCATATATCGTTGTGAGCTGTTAAGCTGATAGTGCAATAATTCTCGCACTTGTCAGTTCCTGCATTCTTCGGAATTGTGTGGATGATGCTTTTCCGAAAGTCAGATGGTATGTCGCCAGACTCATACATTCTACACACCAACGTGAATAGTCCATTTGTTGCTACTCCTCTCAATGATTTTAGAAATTTTGGTGGAATGCTATCTATCCCTTCTGCCATATTTGATCTCAAGTCCTCCAAAAGTCTCTTACATTCTGTTTCTAGTACTGGATCCCCTATCACTTCTAAATGGACTCCTGTTTTTTTCTTCTGTCACATCAGACAGATCTTTACCCTCATAGATATCATCAATGGACTCTTTCCATCTATCCACTCTCTCCTCTGCGTTTACGAGTGGAATTCCCATTGTACTCTTTAATGTTACCCCAATAGATTTAAATTTCACCGAAGGTTGTTTTGACTTTCCTATACGCCGAGTCAGTCCTTCCGACATTTTTCATGCAGCCATTTCGTCTCAGCTTCCCTTTACTTCCTACTTATTTCTTTCCTCAGCGACTTGTACTTCTGAATTTCACTAACATTTTTGTACTTCCTTTTTTCATCGATCATCTGATGTATTTCTTCTGTTACCCGTGGTTTCTTCGCAATTACTTTCTAAGCACCTACGTGTTTCTTTCCAACTTCTATGATTGCTCGTTTTAGAGATGTCCATTCGTGTTCAACTGTATAGCTTTAAGCTGTATCGTAGCAGTTAAGTCCCATAAGAGTTCACACACACAATTGAACTTTTTTTTGTATTGCCTATTGAGCTCTTCCGTATTGCTGTATCTATAGCTTTAGAGAACTTCAAGCGCATCTTTTCATTCCCTAGTATTTCCGTAGCCCATTTCTTTGCATATCGATATTTCTTAAACCTCAGTTTACTCTTCTTCACTACTAAATTGTGATCTGAGTCTACATGTGCTCCAGGATACGCCTTACTACTCTGTATATGATTTCAGAACCTCTGTCTGACCATGATGTAATCTAACTGACGTCTTCCGTATCACCCGACCTTCTCTAAGTATACCTCCTCCTCTTGTGATTCTTGAACAGAGAATTCGCTATTGCTAGCTGAAATTTATTGCAGAACTCAATTAGTCTTCCTCCTATCTCACTCCTTGTCCCAAGCCCATATTCTCCTGTAACCTTTTCCTCTACTCCTTCCCCTACAATTGCATTCCAGTCCCCCACGACTATTAGATTTTCATCTCCCTTTACGTACTGTATTACCCTTTCAGTATGCTTATATACTTTCTCTATCTCTTCATATTGAGCTTGCGACGTCGGCTTTTAAATCCGAACTATCGTTGTCGGTGTTGGTTTGCTGCCGATTCTAATAAGAATAGCGCTATCACTGAACTGGTCACACTATCACACTCTCTGCCCTACCCTCCTGTTCATAACGAATCCTACTCCTGTTATATCGTTATCAGCTGCTGTTGATATTAACCTATACTCATCTGACCAGAAATCGTTGTATTCTTTTCACTTCGCTTCACTTCACTGACGCCTACTATATCTGGATTGAGCCTTTCCATTCCCTTTTTCAGATTTTCTAGTTTCCCTTCCACGTTCAAGCTTCTGAAATTCCACGTCCCGACTCGTAGAATTTTATCCTTTCGTTGGTTAATAAGTCTTTTTCTCATGTTCAACTGCCTTTCGGCATTCCCCTCCGAGAGACGTTTTGATAATAAGCAAAAACGCTACCCGTAGACCAAGGGGAGCACCACGAATATCGGTAAGAGTCATTGAGATCAGTAGCGCTGATCTAAAAATATTCTATAATATCTCATTTATCAAGCCACGTCGAAATGGCAGGGAACATGGATCTGGGGGTGGTAAGGTGCTCAGTGTACAAAATACGAACATTGTATCTCTTTATTGTGCCTCAGCGGCACTGAATAATATAAACACCGAAAAAAGATTATTAAGTCGCGGAAAACGGGAGTATATAAATTGATACGACGCTATTTAACCACAATACAATTTCTGGCAGTTACTTAATTCTCACAAACATTGAAAACCTTGCCCCAGAGGCAAACTATTAACAGCTATTTTGCCTACTTGTAAATGAGGTTTTAGAATAATGACCATTTGAATGACTCTTAAAGCGTGTATGGGAAAATATGTGAGTCCAAAAACCTTTGACTCACACAGGGACCATCAGAACTGTTAGTCACGGATTTTGATGAGTCACTTTTATGTTGTAGAGGGACTTGTTCCGAGTATCTGGTTAGCGGCTTTTCATGCGACGGCCCTTAGTTCCCGAGAAAATCGATAATGAAGTTTTCTGCGTACCTCCTATACCCGTAACGTTAGTCATGTTTCCAGCAAGCGAGCGTAGCGCAGTTGCTAATGTTCGCGGCTACCTCACTGCCGGGAACGGTCCGTATCCTACCCATAAACTGTTCTTTACCTTATTGATTCGTGGAGATGGTAGACTGATTACACTCTTTACGATCAGAAATTTCTAGATGAGAGAGCGCGCAGTGGAAATTAACGGACTGTGAACGCGGAATGGGAGTTGGAGCTATGGGCATTCCGTTTCGGAAATCGTTAGGGCGTCGATATGCTGAGGTTCCAAATTTCAAGCATTACCTGACACCACCGACAACGCAGTGGCCGACGATCTTCACTTAGCGACCGAGAACAGCAGCGCCAGAACCGTAGAAATCAATGTGGGACGCACAACGAACATAGCCGTTAGAACAGTGCGGCGAAATTTGACGTTAATGGGCTATGGCAGCAGACAATTAACCGGAGTGCCTTTGCTACCAGCACGACATCGCCTGCAGCTAGTGACCATATCGGTTGGACCCTAGGCCTGATCAGATGAGTCCCAATTTCAGTTTGTAAGAGCTGATGATAGGGTTCAGGCGTGGCGCAGACCCCCAGGAAGTCACGGACCCAGGTTGTCAACAACACACTGTGCAGGCTGGTGGTTGTTCCATAATAGTGTGGGCTGTGTTTGCACGGAATGGATGGGGTCTTCTGGTCCAACCGAACAATCATTGACTGGAAATGGTTATGTTTGGCTACTTGGAGTATGACTTTATGTTCCAAACATCTATGGAATTTTTACGTATGACAACGCGCCACGTCACCAGGCCACAGTGGTTCGCAGTTCGTTTGAATAACATTCTGGACAGTTCGAGCGAGTGATTTGGCCACCCAGATTGCCCGACATGAATCCCATCTAACGTTTATGGAACATAATCGAGAGGTCAGTTCGTGCACAAATCCAGCACCAGCAACACTTCCGCAGTTATGGACGCTATAGAGGCAACATGGTTCAGTATTTCTGCAGGGGAGTCCCAGCGAATTGTTGAGTGCATGCCTCGTCGAGTTGGTGCACTACATCGGGCAAAACGAGCTCCAGCACAACATTAGGAGGTATCCACGACTTTTGCCATCTGAGTGTAAACCACGAGTGCTTTTCATTTAATAGACAATTGGAGATATGAAGGTTTTATAACAGTCCCAACCACTAAGCATTCAAAATAAAACACAAATACAATTTTAAAGAATCAATATTTCGCTAAGAAATGAAGACCAGAGAAGTGCATCGAGTGGTCGGAATTGATATGAGGAATGCCTTTAAGGTTCAGCGTTTCCGCTAGTTTCGCCGTTGTTTCCAGTTTGTGCTGAGCGAGCAAAGCTCACCTTGCATCCCCTGAATACATGCCAGTATTGCCGAGGACCAGCTACACAAACAAAACAACCAACGGAGACGTTCGGAAAGATATTAATGAGCGGTGATACCTCATTGCAGCTACTCATAAAAGGAAAACAATATTTTATGGGCATCTATTGAGATATGTAAATTTTTAATAAAAAATTTTGGCAAACAAAATAGTGGATATACCTAGAAAGAAAGTAGCCGAAGATCTTTTGGAAGCTTGAAAGGGTCAAAATTATCAAGAAATGAAGAGGACTCCACAAAATAAGGGAGATTAGTTTCAGCGACAAGACATAAACTTTGAAAGAAGAGAGGTAATTATGAATCTTATTTGGTATGGACCATTGTAGGTCTCGCGCACAATGTCTCAAATAGCGTAACTGTTATCCATAACACAACTGAAGCATGTAAAATTGCTCTCCTCACTGAAATCCGAACCGAATGGTTCCTCCTCTGTCAACCCTTACCTACCAGCATTTAAGAGAGACGTTAAATATGACTTTATATTTCTAATAGTTTCCTCTGGATGACCATGGGGTGTCTTTGACGTGTACATGTACGCTGTCTGACAAAAAGGCAAAGTACGGTATTGCAGTATCTGTGTTGTTCAGATACACGATGAAAAGTTCCTATCGACATTCATGTGTGTCCGCAGGAACTCAGCATCGTATTTCTGATCAACTCAGGTGCCGCAGGAAAGCAGCTTTCAGTTACAATGTGTCCACTGTACGAGAATATACATAAGGGATGTGCGAGTACAGGTTGTTTACACATAGTTGTCGACTCTTGAAAATTTGGTTCTGGCTGTGGGTCGTGCTCGGATAGCCAAATGGTACAGCGACGGTTCGCGATAAGCAGGAAATCCGTATTTGAATCCAGCACATATTCTCATTTACACCATTCAGTTACAAAGCTGATGGTTGCCCATATTCGCAGTTGCAGATACATTTCATGAGAAAGATGAAGCACCTAGAAGACGAGGCAATGTAACTTCGTTCACGTAGACACAAATGGGAGTCATGTAAATGATCAGACTTGCAATGCTGTGTGACAGCTGGAACATCCACCAGAGTGCATTAGTACTGTTCTTGTTTCGTGTTGTTGGAAGGTAGCCTATGGTGGCGGCAGGTCTCCGCCTGCCAGACGACTAAAAAGCCGTAACCACCACACCCAAAAAGTGACACGTTTATCAACAGCGCAAGGAAATCTGACATTGGTTAAATAGTGGCCCCTGTGTGAATAACCTAATGAGTTGACTAACTTGACATAAAATTAATTTTAATTCCTTCAAAGCCACAACAAAATAAATGACATCGTAGGGAATGAGAATGGGTGTCTTTAAAAAATTAATAATAAGGAACTACGGTATCACAAAGAGATTTATTAACTAATATCAAGGTCAAGAGAGAACAAGCATACAAACAGAAACTTCTACTGTATAACATTTCATTAACACGTACTCAGGTTTGTTGGCAATAGACTTGGGGAACCTGCCTGGAATTTACATGTAGATGAGACTGGCTACTGTGGGTGGAAGAATGCCAGTCTAGGCAAGCAGACTCTGCTGTATCGTTCCACTGGTTGGTCTCTCACGTCAGAATGTAATTAAGCATGCAACGGAAACTGCGAGTGACTACTGCGAGTACAAGGTTGCTATACAAAAAGGTGGCCGTGAAAACGATGGATAGTCTTCTGAATTTGCCTAAGCTGCACAACGTTACCAATGTAGCTGGTGAAAGACGAGATGCTGTCGTCTGCTTTTGGGTGCTGCCAAATGCTGCTAGGATTGGTGGCACGTTGTGTGTGCGGGATATGAGCCCACGTCCTCCGGTGATTGTCTCATGCCCGCCAAAATAAAGTTTCGCCCAGGTGTCTGGACGTGTTTACAGCTGACTGCTTTCTCTGTAGAAACGGAAGACTCTAAGCGACTGTACTCCGCGACTGTCGAGAAGCGATTCAAAATGGTTCAAATGGCTCTGAGCACTATGGGACTTAACATCTGAGGTCATCAGTCCCCTAGAACTTAGAACTAATTAAAACTAACTAACCTAAGGACATCATACACATCCATGCCCGAGGCAGGATTCGAACCTGCGACGGTAGCGGTCACGCGGTTCGAGACTGAAGCGCCTATAACCGCTTGGCCACACCGGCCGGCCGAGAAGCAAGTCCGAGCCTCTCCCGTTGCTCAAAACCTTTCTAAAAACAGCGCCCCCCCCCCCCCCCCATGTTCTTGAATAAACCTATCTGGTCCAGCAGTCGTTACCGTGACAATCTTGTTTTCCAGCAAGGAGACCAGATCTTTCTCAGCCAATCACTGCAGTGCGGTACACATTCTGTTCTCCGAAAAGAAAAAAGAAAAACCACAGTACCTGGAGGTCCTGCAGCCAACCCCCGGCGCATTTCAGATGATGAGGGAAGCTTCCTAGTGAAAACAAGCTCCGTCTCGTCCATAAAACGATTTAGTAGCCGTCGTTTTGACGATGCTCTGCAGCACGACATCCAGAGGAATTCGTCGTCCAGTGTTACAAGGAACGCTGTTCTTGTAATAAACACATTAGCTGGGCGCGAGCTCGACGCCGCTTTACCTGGACATGTACACGGGATAAGGAGACCAGACTCCCACATTACGTCCACTCGCTAATAAAGCAGTTAGGCCGCCAGTTTCTAAAGAAGTGTCATTTCGCATTCAGCCACGGGGTTCCCACCCTCTTGTTTGGCCGCCAGCGGAACAAGACCGACTGCCAGAACCGCAGCCCATAAACTACTGCGTTGCAGGGCCCTCGGCCAGTTTTGGTGACTAAAAGGCAGGCAAGCAATGAGAACGTTCGAGAACTCGTTTGCTGCTCGGGGAAAGTTCTAAAGCTGGCCCTAATGCAATGGTCACCTCCAGCGACCAAAAATCTGTCTCTATAGCCGAGTTTAATTCTACTACTGCTAATGAAGTCATTCAAGTACTGTGAGATCAGTCAGTGGTTTACCCTAACCCTAGTAGTCCATCAGATTAATGTCAATCAGGGAAAATTTAGATACACCAAAGGCGAATGAAATTGTATCATAATCATCGAAACAAATTGAAAGGTAAAGTGCCTGACGGGTATTACCATGGCAGTGGCCTTCCCGAAAGGCACCGCCGTCTTTCATTTTTAACAGGCCTGGTAGGATATATAAGTGCGTAAACAGGCCAGATGTGAAATTATCAGCCTGAAAGATACAAATGCTACATACTCCTGTGAGACAGCATCATCAGCACCTACTCTGTAGGAATCAGCATGGGTTTCGAAAAAGACGATCGTGTGAACTCAGAGGGCCATAGACACGGGTTCCCAGGTAGATGGCGTGTTTCTTAATTTCCGCAAGGCGTTCGATACAGTTCTCCACAGTCGTTTAATGAACAAAGTAATAGCATATGGACTGTCAGACCAATTTTGTGATTGGATTGAAGAGTTCCTAGATAACAGAACGCAGCATGTCATTCTCAATGGAGAGAAGTCTTCCGAAGTACGAGTCATTTCAAGTGTGCCGCAGGGGAGTGTCGTACGACCATTGCTATTCACAATATACGTAAATGACCTTGTGGATAACATCGGAAGTATCGGAAGTTCACTGAGGCTTTTTGCGGATGATGCTGTGGTATATCGAGAGGTTGTAACAATGGACAGTTGTACTGAAATGCTGGAGGATCTGCTACGAATTGACGCATGGTGCAGGGAATGGCAACCGAATCTCAATGTAGACAAGTGTAACGTGCTGCGAATACATAAAAAGAAAGATCCTTTATCATTTAGATTCAATATAGCAGGTCAGCAACTGGAATCAGTTAATTCCATAAATTATCTGGGAGTAGGCATTTGGAGTGATTTAAAATGGAATGAGCATATAAAGTTGATCGTCGGTAAAGCAGATGCCAGACTGAGATTCATTGGAAGAATCCTAAGGAAATGCAATCCGACAACAAAGGAAGTAGGTTACAGTACACTTGTTCGCCCACTGCTTGAAAATTGCTCAGCAGTGTGGGATCCGTACCAGATAGGGTTGATAGAAGATTGTTCAAATGGCTCTAAGCACTATGCGACTTAACTTCTGAGGTCGTCAGTTGCCTAGAACTTAGAACTATTTAAACCTAAGTAACATAAGGACATCACACACACCATACCCGAGGCAGGATTCGAACCTGCGACCGTAGTGGTCGCTCGGCTCCAGACTGCAGCGCCTAGAACCCCACGTCCACTACGGCCGGCTGGTTGATAGAAGAGACAGAGAAGATCCAACGGAGAGCAACGCGCTTCGTTACAGGATCATTTAGTAATCGCGAAAGCGTTACTGAGATGATTGATAAACTCCAGTGGAAGACTCTGCAGGAGAGAGGCTCAGTAGCTCGGTACAGGCTTTTGTTAAAGTTTCGAGAACATACCTTCACCGAGGAGTCAAGCAGTATATTGCTCCCTCCTACGTATATCTCGCGAAGAGACCATGAGGATAAAATCGGAGAGATTAGAGCCCACACAGAGGCATACCGACAATCTTTCTTTCCAAGAACAATACGAGACTGGAATAGAAGGGAGAACCGATAGAGGTACTCCTAGTACCCTCCGCCACACACCGTCAGGTGGCTTGCGGAGTATGGATGTAGATGTAGCTGTAGATGGCTGTTTGAAAGGGACTTCATCGTGGGAATCCATTTGAATGGCTGGTCTAATCGTGTAATATCCAGAGTTTATACCATTCTAGTGTGACAATGACCCAGTGGTGGACTACGTGGGCATGTGAGGTAGGCGTACTCGTCATCAAGGTTTCAGTCGACCACGTCTGACAGAAACAAGGGAGGATCGCCATATTGTGCACCAAGCACATCGTCACCCCTTCACATCTCACATCTGCACCTGCCATCTGAGAGCAAGTAATGCAATCCTTGCAACTTTCTGTGTAGGGCCGTAGCATTGATCAGTGACTAGCAGCAGCCAGACAAGGAATTTCCGTCCCAAGTGGTGCAGTGGGGAGAAAGCATGGGCTGCTGATACGTGGCGTGGCACTGTATCCAGTGACGAATCATGCTTCTGCACACTCCCGAATGGCCATCAATGGCAAGTATGGCGACAGCCTGGGGAGAAGTCCCATTCTTCCAATGTTTTGGAGAGGCACAGCTGTATGGAGAGCCATCGGGTATGGTTCAAAATGGCTGTGAGCACTATGGGACTTAACATCTATGGTCATCAGTCCCCTAGAACTGAGAACTACTTAGACCTAACTAACCTAAGGACATCACACAACACCCAGTCATCACGAGCCAGAGAAAATCCCTGACCCCGCTGGGAATCGAACCCGGGCGCGGGAAGCGAGAACGCTACCGCACGACCACGAGCTGCGGACGCCTTTGGGTATGACTTCAGGTCACAGCTGATAGTGGTTGAAGGCGCTCTGATGCCACATCATGCGTATCCTGCGTTCTCAGTGTTACCTCTCATGCGACAGCATCGTGGCCCTATTTTTTAACAGGGCAATGGTGGCACGCGTCTAGTATAACATGTCTGCATAATATTGAAATGCTGGCGTGGCCAACAGCAGCCGCAGAACTGACCTTGATAGAACATGTGTGGGACCATCCCGGATGTAAACTCCGTCCCGCCGGCCGGTGTGGCCGACCGGTTATAGACGCTTCAGTTTCGAACCGCGCTACCGCTACCGTCGCAGGTTCGAATCCTGCTCCGGGCATGGATGTGTGCGATGTCCTAAGGTTAGTTAGGTTTAAGTAGTTCTAAGTTCTGGGGGCTGATGACCTCTGATGTTACGTCCCATAGTTCTCAGAGCCATTTAAACCATTTTAAACTCCGTCCCAGTGACAGTGTTAAGCCTAACGAGTACCATTTACAACAGTTGTTGGTCAGATTGCCACAGGACAGGATACAGCAGCTTTGTGACATTCTTCCCAACCGAATCAGTGCATACATCCAGGCCAGAATGTGTGCCACGTCATACTGATAAGTGGGCTCGTACTGCCAAGTTATTTGTAAATCTGATTCCATTTTCTAGACACTGAAATAACATCACACACATACGCTCAAGCCATGACGTTTCACTTCATTTGCTCCTCGCCTTCTGAGTCTTTCATTTGTTTTGTCAGGCAGTGTATTTTACTGTAAGACGTACTCTCTGTGACAATGATGTTCATAATAGAGTTCCTACAACGCTGAACAGTTTAAGACGCGTTAAGTAAGCACTATCAAAAACTACACTTTCTTAACTTTGTACGGCAATGTTAGTATTTTTTCACTTAAAAAAGAAACGGAGACGAAGAAAAGGATAGAATTCAGTCCAGAAATAGTCAGGATGAAACACATCGCGGACCAAATGTAAAAAAATTTAAGTGTGTAGCACTTTTGAATGAGAAAATATCGCGGAACCGGTTTTGCTTTATAGGGTAAATCAGTAACTAACTGGTAATCTGAATGCTTTATTCTATATGGGAGAGAATTTCATCAGCTGTGTGCATTCATCAGTCAAAGCTAGAAAACGACTGGTAAAATAAAGCTATCCTCATTTACATCTGCATGGATCCTCTGCAAATCACACTTAAGTGCCTAACAGAGGGTTCATCGAACCACCTTCACCATAATTCTCCATTATTCCAATGCGGAAAAGCACGCCGAAATAAGGAACGCCTGTATATTCCCCTGCGAGCTCTGATTTCTCTTCTTTTATTATGATGATTGGTTCTCCCTATGTAGGTCGGCCTCATCAAAATATCTTCGCATTCGGAGGACAGAGTAGTTGTTTAAAATGTCATGATAAGATTCCGCGGCAACGAAAAAGTCCTCTATCATTTCTGTGACACTCTCTCCCCTATTTCGAGATAATACCAAACGTGCTGTCCTCCTTTGAACTTTCTCGATGTCCTCTGTTAATCTTGTCTGGTTAGGATTCCACACTGCGCAACAGTACTCTAAAAGAGGACGGACAAGCGTATTGTAGGCAGACTAGTTTAGTGTCTTGCCAATAAAACGCAGTTTACGGTGTGCCTTCTCCACAACATTTCGAATGTGGTCTTTCCATATTAACTTGTAATTACCTGGTATTTCGTCGTATTTAAGGCCGTTAGATTTGACTGATTTATCGTGCAACGGAAGTTCAACGGATTCCTTTTAGCACTCATGCGCATGACCTCAAACAGAACGTTGGCTTCAACATTGCACTATACTCTTGCTTTTCTCCAATCGTTTATCTGACTTACTGAGCTATAACTGAATGGTGGGTAGCTGATGGCGGTTGGTTTAAACCGTTTATCCTACAGGTTGTACTTATAAATGTTACTATTGTTTTCGATTTGCATTTTATTAATGACAACAAACTTCATACAGGAGTAAATGTTCAGTGAAGCTTTGTCAGTATGTCTAACTATGCAACTTCGTGTCTCAAGAGGTTCAAAATTAGACACACGTTATTCTCACTACATGCTATAATTTCTAGGTCACTGCATAAGATTTCTTGACGTTAGGAATTCCTGGTTGTCTCCTCGGGTTTGCTGCCAGATACTACGAAGTCTCACTGAAAACTGATGCAAAGGCTGCAAATTGTCGTCGTATGCATGGTGTTGAAAAGTGTCGAATATTTTTACAGGTGAGACGTTTTACTTGAAAGTCGCTTGCCCGGTGACGCTGGATAAATACGATATTCCAGTGCTTGTGCTATTCCGAATTACGGTGCAATGTTACTTCAGACATGCATGCATGTCTGAAGGAAAAGGCAGAGCGGCGACTACAGCCGTTATGAAATACATGAAATGTATTCGCTATTGCGAATGCGGACAACCATCAACTGTATAATGGAATGACAATAAAAATTTGTGCCGGTCCGGGACTCGAATCCGGATTTTCCGCTTTACTCAAGCAGTCGCCTTACTTTTAGGCTAGCCGAACACGACTTATTGCCAGATCCAAACTTACGTATGTTGTCACCTATTTGCCAACAACCTGTACTCCTACGTTCAATTGAAAATTGTCTCCGCTGTGCGGGAATACACATAATGAATGTACGAGTACAAGCTGTAGACACATGGTTGTCGACATATGGGAGTTTGAGATTGGCGTAAGTCGCTTTCGGATAGTCTAATGGTAAAGCTTTGTATAGTTATTTTATTGGGGTTCATGACATACTACACTACTGGCCATTAAAATTGCTACACCAAGAAGAAGTTCAGATGATAAACGGGTATTCATTGGACAAATATATTATACTAGAACGCAATTTGGGTGCATAGATCCTGAGAAATCACTACCCAGAACAACCACATCTGGCCGTAATAACGGCCTTGACACACCTGGGCATTGAGTGAGACAGAGCTTGGATGGCTTGTACAGGTACAGCTGCCCATGCAGCTTCAACACGATACCACAGTTCATCAAGAGTAGTGTCTGGCGTATTGTGACGAGACAGTTGCTCGGCCACCATTGACCAGACGTTTTCAATTGGTGAGAGATATGGAGAATGTGCCAGGGCAGCAGTCGAACATTTTCTGTATCCAGAAAGGCCCGTACAGGACCTGCAACATGCGGTCGTGCATTATCCTGCTGAAATGTAAGGTTTCGCAGGGATCGAATGAAGTGTAGAGCCACGGGTAGTAACACATTTGAACTGTAACGTTCAAAGTGCCGTCAATGCGAACAAGAGGTGACCGAGGGTGTAACCAACGGCATCCCATACCATCACGCCGGGTGATACACCAGTATGGCGATGATGAATACACGCTTCCAATGTGCGTTAAACAGAACGTGGAATCATCCGAAAAAATGACGTTTTGCCATTCGTGCACCCAGGTTCGTCGTTGAGTACACCATCGCAGGCGCTCCTGTCTGTGATGCAGCGTCAAGAGTAACCACACCCATGGTCTCCGAGATGATAGTCCATGCTGCTGCAAATGTCGTCGAACTGTTCGTGTGCAGATGGTTGTTGTCTTGCAAACGTCCCCCATCTGTTGACTCAAGGATCTAAATGTGTCTGCACGATCCGTTACAGCCATGCGAATAAAATGCCTGTCATCTCGACTGCTAGTGATACGAGGCCGTTCGAGCACGGCGTTCCGTATTACCCTCCTGAAGCAACCGATCCCATATTGTGCTAACAGTCATTGGATATCGACCAACGCTAGCAGCAATGTCGTGATAGGATAAACCGCAATAGCGATAGGCTACAATCCGACCTTTATCAAAGTGGGAAACGTGATGGTAGGCATTTCTCCTCCTTACCCGAGGCATCACAACGACGTTTCACCAAGCAACGCCGGTCAACTGGTGTTTGTGTATGAGAAATCGGTTAGAAACATTCCTCATGTCAGCATGTTGTAGGTGTCGCCACCAGCGCCAGCCTTGTGTGAATGCTCTGAAAAGCTACTCATATGCATGTCACAGCGTCTTCTTCCTGTCGGTTAAATTTCGCGTGATTAGCACGTCATCTTCGTGGTGTAGCAATTTTAATGGCCAGTAGTGTAATTTATGTGAGTTGCCAATTAGTAATAAGATCGGTACATATGCAGCTCGAAGTGTCGACCCATAAATTTGGTACTGACTCTCCAGTTCTCGCTGCTGTTTGTTATACGCTTTGCTTTGCCGATTACTGTAAGCTTGAACAACATCTGTGAGGTACGGAATAAAACACGTTGCATAAAACCAGTTGACGTTTCCCTCTCTCCTTTGGAAGGCACGGTTGGAGATTAAAATCTGGTGCGGCCGAGTGTCGGGGTACTGCTGAGGACGGCGTGCTCCGCGCCGGCTCATGGCGAGTGTGCCCGGGAGAAGCGCCGGGGCGGACTTCCTGGCGCCAGCAACAGGCGAGCGCGGGCAGGAACAAGCTGGCCGCGGCGGCGCCACCAGCTGTGTCTGCCGGGCAAGTGCCTAGCGCAGCCGTGCGCTTGAGCGTCGAGCGATGCGTGGGGCAATATCTAGCGTGTCAGATATTGTTAACGTGCGTTTTAATGTAGACCAATGAGATGGAAAAACGCCACCTACATGGTAGATGACGCCATCTCTCTTCAGTCCAGAGTCGCGAGACGCCAGTTTGGTCTTCATATGAGGCCCATACATATATATGCCGTTTCTAAGCACCAGAAAACTGCGCATTCCTCGAAAACCCGTCGTTAATTTCAGTATTTTAAACATGGCTGCACTGTTACAGAAGAGCAGGTGTAATAGACAGGCCTCCAACGAAAATCCGACAGTTACTGAGACCAGTTAAAGACGCAGTAGGTCTCAGAACACCTGGAGTCTACGAAATACCTTGTGAGTGTGGCCAGAAGTACATCGGACAAACAGTGCGCACTATGGAACAACGCAGGAAAGAATATGAGAGTTATTATCGCCTACGCTATACAGAGAAATCTGTGTTAGATGAACGTGCATTAGAAAACGGTCACCACATAAAATTTGACGATACCTCTGTCGTGGCTCGCACTAACGGCTACGGGGACAGTTTAATAAAGGAAGCTATTGAAATAAAAATTACTGCAAACACCCTGAATAGAGACGGTGGCTTGCAGCTCAGCGCTGCGTGGGATCCAGCGATCGCGCGGTTGAAGAGGGCATATCGAACCGCGACTCAAAACATGCCCATATATGGTAATGTCACGGGCACCAATGACGCCACAGCCAGCAGCTAGTGTATATAAGGGCGCACCAACAGCCCACTGGCAGTCATAACACTTGACAATGGCCAAAGAGTGCTTGGTCGAAAGCTTGTGTAGTTGGTTGGAAACTCGAGAACCATGCAATGAATGATTGTGTACAATCAACGTTTACTATGCTTTTTGTTCACACAACGCCAGTGGTTCACAGCCTGTGAGTAGTAATCCGTGAGACGCAAAAGGAAACTTTCTGAGGGGTAAAACCAAAGACCACTCTAGAGTAACGAGAGCACAGCAAGCACAGAAATATTGATTTTGTAAATAAAAAAGTCCTTCTCTTGGTGCACTGCGTTTTATTTTCCCAGACGCGTTTTGCCTTTTTTCACTTTGAGGCATCATGATTGGCACCTCAAATGATTCAGTTTTGATACACTTCTGCCTTAGCTTATAATTTTATAAAGCACATTGAACAACACATTTTCAAAGATATAGTAGCAGAATAATACAATATACTATGCTGTTTCATGTGTATCGGTGGCATCCTCTTGCTTAATAGGTGAACCGCAAACAAAAATTGAAACATTACATACAGACACCAACAAGGTACATAAAAATATAAAATTCACAATGGAAAGAGAAAAGAATAACCAAATTAAGTTTCTGACTACAACAATCAAAAAGCAAAACAGTGAGAATGTGTTTGAAATTCACCGTAAACCCACAGCAACTCACATTATCATCCCCCAATCCTCGAACCACCCACACTCACAAAAGCAAGCAGCACTTCGACACATGCTCCATAGACTCAGCACGGTGTCACTCAACAAAGAAAACTATCAAAAAGAACTGGACATAATAACGCAGATAGCCCAAAACAATGGGGACAATAGTAATAGTCACAAAGTTAAACGACAAAATTAAATGTAAAATCAACGCAGAAAGCACAAAACCATTGACAACATCAAAACAGAACCAACCACAATCACAATGTGCTGTACACAAAATAATTAGTAAAACGTAAGAGAAAACACAAGATGGCACACAACAGATACAAACTAACACAAAATCACAAACGTTTTCAGAAGATAGGAAATAAACATTACAAATAACACAGGAGAGGCTGGACTAACCACTCTACATTTGCAGAACACGTAAGAGAACACGATCACAAACCAAACACTAAAGAAGAAGACATGAAAATAATTACAATCAACAATAAGAAACACCTCCTAATCCTGCAAGAAAATTAGCACATACAGAAAACCAAAGCAAAAAAGAAAACCATGTTGAATGATAAAGTACATATACCAAATAGCTCATTGTTTACACTAACAGATAAAATAATAGAGTAACACTATAACAGAGGACAATAATAATAATAATAATAATAATAATAATAATAATAATAAATATCATGATCTCCCATCTCTCTTTGCACTCACTTACCCACGAATCTCTCCTCAAAACATTAAATCAAAATAAAAACAAATTTAAAAAATCCCTCAGGTACAAACATAACAGAAGCCGGCCGCGGTGGCCTCGCGGTTCTAGGCGCGCAGTTCGGAACCGTGCGACTGCTACGGTCGCAGGTTCGAATCCTGCCTCGGGTATGGATGTGTGTGATGTCCTTAGGTTAGTTAGGTTTAAGTAGTTCTAAGTTCTAGGGGACTGATGACCACAGCAGTTGAGTCCCATAGTGCTCAGAGCCATTTGAACCATAACAGAAATGAATAGACTTTAATTTTCACTATATACTACATTAAGCTGGCAACATGTACGTGTTTGTGAACATACCAAACAGGATGAGGTATACATTTAACTGAAAGTAGTTACGCCTATATTAGTGCTATGTTTATATTAGTGACAGAAGACTCAGAAAGTGCAAACAAAATGAAAAGTGGGAAGAAAAAATTTTCGAAAAACGCTTTTGTTTTAGAAATAGAGCGGTAGTGCGACCTCCATGTGACCAGACGAAAGGAAACACCAATGCCAACTAAAAACAGGAAGAACCGCAAGTAATAAATTATTTATATAAAAAGCGAGAAGTGAACTGTTTGATAATCTACGATAATAAATATATAAATATAAAGTGTATCATAATTGTATCATTATAGAGCCCACTGCTGATGCCTTAAAGTGAAAAAGAGCGAAACAAGTTTGGGATAATAAAACACGTTGCAGCAAGAGAAGGCATTTTTTATTTACAAAACAAATACACTCTAGATTATTGTCTTGGAAGTAAAAACTATTACCCTTTTACGTCGACTGGTTGTTCAATAAGTAATGCAACACACTTTTTTTCTGAGAACAGGTTGGTTTTATTCAGGATTCCAATACACCATATTATTACCTGCTCTTTTGGGTACAAAACCCTATTTTTCAACATAATCTCCATTCAGAGCGATGGCCTTACGCCACCTTACTGGCAGGGCCTGTATACCCGGTTAGGACCACTGTATTGGTTGGTCCGGAGTCAAAATCTTGCTGCATCAATAACTTCACCATTCCACAAACGGATGGGAATCGGAAAGTGCGAGATAGGGGCTGTAGGGTGAGCACAGAGTTGCGTGAGGCCTTATGTTGTTGTCCAGAAGAAGTTTGTTTGCTTTTTTGTCGCGGCGAGCACGCTGAAGTCGTTTCTTCAATTTTCTGAGAGTAGCGGCATACACTTCACAGTTGATTGTAGCACCATGAGGAGGGACGTCAAACAGAATAACTGCTTCAGAGTCCTAGAAAACTCACCATGGCTTTACCGGCTGGGGGTGCAGCTGTGGAATTATTCGTCGGAGGAGAGGTGGAGTGGAGCCACTCCATGAATTGACGTTTTTTTTTTCGTCTTCCAAGTGATGAACCCATGCTTCATCGCTTGTGACGATATTCGACAAAAAATGGTCACGATCACCAATTGGTGAACGAGCATGCCAGCACGTTCCAACACTGCAGAATCACAGTTGTGTGCGGCCGGTCGGCACGCGGGAGATGAGCCAGGTTTGCGCAGCCTTGTTGCGTTGATGACAGACGCCTCTTTCAGCGGCTCACACTACTTTTCTTTACTGCCATGTCTCCGCAGACATTCTGCAGGGGCCTATGAATGTCCGCGATGCTCTGATTTTCCGCCAAACGAAACTCTGCTTCACCTCCGTTACAGAGCCATTCTGAAGGCTACGTATAGCGCTGCGTCCTGTCGGAACTTCATGAAGAATAGAGGCTGAAGCAAGACTATTCCACGATGTCCCACAGCAAATTCTGCATTTTTGCAACCGAAATTGGTCAAGAAGAAAATGTACTGCATTACGTATTGAACGCCCCCGTCCGTAGTTGGTCATCATCATCAGCCAATTCACATGCGCTTCTGGATAAAAGCCTCCCACAGATCTTGCCATGCATTGCAATATTGAGCGAGGAGAATCCCAGTCGCCCCTGATTACTATTTTCATCTACCTACCTATTTTCCATCAGTTTGTCTCCTCAGTCTTATTTCATAGACTCCAGAAAAAGAGAGTTCATTTTGGCTATCTACTATCCATACTCCCCAGCCCACCTCCATTTTTTTTTACTTCTGTTATAGTTACGTCTTCCATTCTAGTCTGTCCTGTCATCCATTTATTTGCCTTTATGTCTCCCCGAACAATTTGATGCATGCACAGATTTATTGGCGCCTTAGGTGCCCACCAATTTTGAATTCTTTAAATGTTAAAAGGTTAGTTCTCACTGTCAAATTAGTAACACGAAGTGTGTATAAATTTTGTTCCATAGACAACAAGAGCTTCATTTTAAAATTTTATTTACTGTATGAAGAACACTCGAAACCACTTTTACTCTTCTGTTTATTTCTTTTACTGTCCCTGCAATGACAGCATTTATCACTCGTCGTCTCAAATAAATTTCAATAGCAATTATTTTTCTGATTTAGAAAATTGACAAATAAATATCGAGGTTCTAAGACGATTTTCTGTGAATGTCGAATACATTCAGACAGTGAAATTCGTGCGCGAAAGTGCAATTTCTTGGACCGCGAAAAGACAACATACTCCAAACAGATTTCCGTAAAAAGGAATTTGCATTATTTTAACGAAAGGTCGTTGATTAGTAGCTATTATTACTGGAATAACTTCTAAGAATACCGATTCCATTCGCCACCTACAGGTGTGAGCATAGACCTTCGACTACGACAGCAGTGAAAACAAATGTGAAGTACAAGTTGGTTTTTATGCTTGATGTACCCATGCGAAGCGGTGTGCATGAAACCAAATACCACAAATTATTAGTAGAAATTAAGAGGACCAACACCCCATTGACATATTAATTCTTGGTGTTGTGGTAAACGAAGAAAAGATGTGAGTTTCGGTTGTATCAACATTAACTATTGTAAACCATTTGTCACTGTAAAATCCGAGTGTTAATTATCATTCGTTTCAATCTTAATTACGCCCCAGAGCCGCGCGGTCTGAGGTACCTTCTGACAGTCCGTGCGCCTCCACCATTAGAGGTTCGAGTCCTCCATCGGGCATGTGTGTGTGTGTGTGTGTGTGTGTGTGTGTGTGTGTGTGTTTGTTGTCCATAGCGTAAGTTAAAGTCAGATTAAGTAGTGTGAAGGCTTAGAGACCATGACATAAGTAGATTGGTCCCCTAAGGCCTTACCACTGATTTCCTATGCCCCAGACTTTGTTGGGAGTGTTGGAAGTCTTGTGCTCTTGTTCAGGGGGAATGGTTTCGGAAAGGTTAGGAACCAGTGAATTAGGCGGAACGGCGGCACACCGTCTCGTCGGTTAGCTCATTACAGAAACGTGTAAGTGAGCTAATGAGACTTTGTAGTTTAACGACGCGGATTGACGCAGGAGGCCTGCAGCCAGTGCAGTACATAAATATTGAACACGTCCTTTACCCAGCCGGGTATCAGGACGTGTTAACGCACCGTTTCCGTCACACGGGGAGGAGAACCTGGATCATATCGAATCCGCATGGCGGATTGACGACGAAGACTGGTAGTTTCCCCAGATTCCATTTGAAAAATGCCGGGATGGTACCCACGTGCCGTCTCAGATAGACACTACGCGAACATTTACAAAATGTTTTCACACTTGCGTATGAGATTTACACGGGTGCAGACAGGTAGGGTACACAGAATCGTCCTTAATAAGAGACTGATGCCCATAGATTTTAGTATCTTTAAACACATAATTGTCATCGTCATCGGCAGCAAGTCTTTTTGGCCGCCAAGAACAATGGTCCTTTTTAATGATAAAGGTTTGTTTGCGCGTTTCGCGCATATGTAATGCAGAGCCTTTTTGAGGACATACAACGCTCATAGCGCGGCCACAACGGCTGTACCAGGCTGTCCACATCACAGAGAAATATACCAAAATAAAATCAATTTGTTATTTGCAACCACAGATTCGAGCTGCCTACAAACTCCCGAGCTCATTGGTAACAATCTGAGACCGCCCAGGCACTGGTGTAGAACTACCAGTTGTCCCTAGTTCGGAGAATTCGCACTCAAACAGGTGTCCCAAACTGAGAATCCAAGAGACCGTGGCGCCCGCTGGGGCGAAGCTGAACCTACGGTTCGTTCCCTCCCCCTGTCACATAGGTGGCGGGGACCTACTTCTTAACCGCGGACGGACACTACTGCTCGCCGCACGAGTTGACAAATAGGACCGACAGCCACTCTGCGGGCCTCGCGGTTGCTGGTCTCAGCAGCCTTCACAACGCGGACAGTAGTACTGCGGAAGTTGCCGCCTTTTTGTGATACAAGTGATGTCTCTACCATCTAGTGAGCAACCTTCTGTCAGGACTTTCCGTGTGGATTGGCAGGGTTCCAATTCGGAAAGCTGAAGCAGCCACATTGGCTGCTACCGCGCCATTACACCGTCCGTACCTCGCGTACACCGAATCGAGACCTCACAAAATGTAGTGAGGTAAGTTTTTTCGCTCGGTCCTTGCGGCTGTTTTTGTAATTCGGATGTCATGACTAGTATCTTACCATTCCTCTCTCTCCCTCCCTCTCTCCCTCCCCCCCCCCCCCCCTCTCTCTCTCTCTCTCTCTCTCTCTCTCTCTCTCTCTCTCGGGACTGGTCGGTGACCTTTGACCTTTACCACAAGGTGCTTTTTATTTCATATCATGTATTATTCTTTGTCCTAGAGAATGGTGGCTTCGTGCCAAATCCCTCAGATTAGAGAGTACATGTTACAAAACTTTTAAAAGGTCTACCTCCCATTCGTGTGTTTTACTGGAAAATATATGCCTAATTTACCATAAGACAGCCTATCATTCTATCATTTTCTGAAACTCTCCAACTGCCCCACTGTTAACAGATGACGTTTTCAGTTAGGCTGCTGAACATCAGCCGAGAGAAGAAGTCCGGCGACTTTACTGGCCAGGGACTGCAGATGAGCAGCTGAGTGTAACTTCCTGCCTCATAAGGAAAGTTGATGGGCAGCAGAAAATTATACCGGCACAGTAACACTACTGAACCCACAGACCCGATAGTTAAACATAGTCCATCATCAGAATATCACGTAAAAAAACTTAATGGAGTGTTATGTCAAGTGGTTTCGACGGTAACGTTGTCCTCAGCAGTTGAACAAAAACGCGGCTGATGTTCCTGAAATATGCCAACAAAAAACTTTTAACAACACGTGGACTGTTAATGGTGTGGTCAGGTTGTGAGATACTATTCGTAATCCGAAAAGTTGGAAAACATATCAGAATTAAAGTGAAACAAGTCTCCCCCCACCCCACCCACCTCTCTCTCTCTCTCTCTCTCTCTCTCTCTCTCTCTCTCTCTCACACACACACACACACACACACACACACACACACACACACACTCACACAAGTAGGCTGGAGTTGCCGTGCGGTTTTAGGCGCTACATTCTGGAGCCGAGCGACCGCTACGGTCGCAGGTTCGAATCCTGCCTCGGGCATGGATGTGTGTGATGTCCTTAGGTTAGTTAGGTTTAATTAGTTCTGAGTTCTAGGCGACTGATGACCGCATAAGTTTAAGTCGCAGAGCCATTTGAACACAAACACAACAAATGAAAAATATCAAACTACAACACAAACAAAAGACAAACACACAACAACAATTGGCAGCACTACACACCGAAAACTCACATATGTTGATCACAAAGTGGGAAGTGCAAGTCATACATGCGATGTGGCAAATGTGGGCGAAAGAAACTGCCAGCTGGAGTATGAAAACTAAAGTATACATCTCGAGGACCACAAACATGAGTTAACAGCGCAGGAAATCGTAACACCGAACGATAAGTTCACATTATGACCGTTGGGCTACAGCAGTTGATTTTAACCTAAAAAACAAGAGAAAGACAGGACAAAATGTAGTATAGCAGCATATTGTATCTATCACATAATACGTTTATTGAATGTATAAAAGGAAACATGTATACAAAAATATTCACCGGTCCCTAGACTTACACACTATTAAACTAACTTACGCTAAGAACACCACACACGCCAAAGCCCGAGGGAGGACTCGAACCTCCGGCCTGAGGGGCCGCGCAGTCCGTGACAGGGCGCCTCTAACTGAGCGGCCACTCCTTGCGGCTCATGTATTACAGGCCACACCGAGGATGCTTCCCAAATAAATGAAGCGAAACGCATATGGCAATAAACAAACCGCCTTCAGTTACTTGCATAGACGGTACACGAGCAGAAAAAACTGTCCTTTAAGTTCCCTAAGAATCGTTTATTTGCTAGAAAAAAATGTGTTGCATCAAAACACGTCAAACAATATTTACAACGTTATACATAGACCCACTTCATCTGTTCCATTTTGTTTTTCATTCGTTGTAAGTACCAGATAACGCCAAATAGACGTCCCTTGGCGATGTGAAAAATTGAAACTTCTGTCAGTGAAATGAAAAGATACGGCAATTATTGCCACGTGTTTTTATACTCGGAAATTCAATCGTTAAAACCTGTAAGGTACTTCGGGTTTACGTAGAATTATGACATTTGGCAAGAAGCAAGCTTTCGCAGCACAAATAAAGTAAAAAATCGGAAAATTGTTGTAATTATATTGTACAAAAAGAGTATTTCTTTTGTCATTTGTTATCCGGCTTCAAAGTTAACATTCTCGAAAGTCTGGGAGTTTCTGGGATCGATATCTTTCCAGCAGTACCAGTGTCTATAAGAGGCAACAGTCGTCGCGATTCTCGATTACCGGGATGGATCACCTGTCTATATGCATAATTAAGTTTGTACGAAACCCTCAGACAGCGAGTCCTACTCGCACATGACCAATTTGTTGCCTTCAGTAGAGCAGACTTACTCACAGTAAAATCCTTATTTGATATAAAATTGTTTAATGAATTTACGTTTTTATTTATTCACAACGTAGGCATTATATCCGTCCTGGTATTGTGAAACCTAATCAGATTTCACTTATACGTATTTAACCTCTCTTGTCGAAAAACAGTCGTGGAAAAAGTATCCCGGAGGAGGTTCGAGTCCTCCTTCGGGCATGGTTGTCTGTTTTTGCCCTTAGGCTATTTAGGTTAAGTAGTGTGTAAGCTTAGGGACTGATGACCTTAGCAGTTAAGTCCCATAAGATTTCACACACATTTGAACATTTTTTGAATTTGGAAAAGTATCCAAATCATTATGCATCATTTGCAATGTCTCACGAAAACAAAGCGAACATTAAAATAAAGCCTAAGAAGGTATAAAAAGCACAAAATCCTCTATTATCAGGTGAGTGAACGCGGCAAAAATAGCTTCCGATTTAACAGACACCAACGTACCCCCACCAGCGCCAACGTCAAAATTGTCTGCCCCGGAAATATTTATGTTGACGTCCCACCCTGTTCCGTTGCGGTGACATGTGTGAATGTCGCCGTTTGAAATGCTTTGTGGAATGTTTTCACGTTTCGCTCCGTCCTACCAAGTGTGAATCTATGTTTATTTTAAATTTACTATACATCTGCAGCGGCACACTGCAGCAGACAAGTCAGAAAGTTAAAATATTCGTAGTCACATACCGAAGTAACTTGACCAACAGTTTTCTTACAGAACCTACTTGAACATTATTTGCCACCTTAGTAAAGGTGTCTAATATGCTGAAATAGTCACAAACATGTACATTCCAATGACACATGAAGTATAGCACAAATGTGCATAGCTAGGCAGTATGCAGCGTAACCAGGCCTTCAACATCTCGTACTTACGATGCTTAGTGCCCTGCTGTTCCAATATTTCAGCTTGGTTATAAGTTTTCCAATAGGATTGGAAATTTTGTAGCCACGTTAGCAGATTAAAAAAGACGTGCTAAGATATCTCAATAATTTTATTTTTACATGAAAGCCTGTACCTTAATCTACGCACTGACGCCATTACAATGTGATTCTTCCTTGTTCACGTTGTGTAGTGAGTGTCTAAGATGCCTCCGATAATCGTAAGTCCCGCCGACTGTGAAGTACGGGCTGTTATAAGATTTCTTAGTGATAAAGGCCTAAAAGCGATCGATATCCTTCGTGAAATCTGTGCAGTTTATGGAGAAAACATTATGAGTGATGGAATGGTGAGAAAGTGGGTGAGAGCGTTTGAAGATGGCCGCACAAATGTGCATGATGAACAACGGAGTGGGCGTCCTTCGGTCGTTAATGAAAGTCTGGTGCAGGAAGTGGACAATAAGGTGAGAGAAAACAGACGCTTTACGATTTCCTCCTTGCGGGATGACTTTCCTAATGTTTCTCGTAGTGTTTTGTATGGCATTGTGAGCGAGAACTTGAATTACCAAAAATTGTGCGCACGTTGAGTACCGAAAATGTTGACGGATGTGCACAAAACCAAACGTTTCGCCAGTGCATTGACTTTCCTTGAGCGGTACCACAACGACGGTGATGATTTCTTAAGCGAAATTGTTACGGGCGATGAAACATGGGTGGCCTACGTCACACCGGAATCAAAGCGACAGTCCATGGAAGTTGAGCAAGGGCATCGTTTTGCTGCTAGACAATGCTCGTCCGCATGTGGCGAATCAGACCAAAGGTATCATCACATCTTTTCGATGGGAAACTCTAAACCATCCTCCGTACAGCCCCGATCTTGCTCCCAGTGACTTCCATCTGTTCCTGCACTCTAAGAAACACCTGGGGGGGGGGGGGGGGGGGGTCAGCGTCTTCAAGACGATGACGAAGTCTAAACAGTGATGATGCAGTGGTTAACAAGTCAGGCGGCAGACTCCTATGAGGAGGGTATTCAAAAACTAGTACAACGTTATGACAGGTGCCTCAGTATTGATGGAAATTATGTAGAAAAGTAGATTAAGGTACAGGCTTTCATGTAAAAATAAAATTATTGAGATATCTTAGCACGTCTTTTTTTAAATTTCAAAACGGTAATTATTTAAAAAAAAGAGACTGTGTCAGCATTATACTAATAAGTGACTTGCCCAAAAAGTGTGAAATCAAATGCGATGGGAAATCGTCATTAGTGAAATGATAAAAGTTATCTAGACACCTATTAGCGGACGTAAATATGGGGAGTGAACACCCTTCACCTTTATGACGGCTTGAACTCTGTTGGGGAGACTTTCAGTGAGTGAGCTGTCTGTATGTCTGTAAAGGAATGGCAGTCCATTCGTCCTCAAGACCCGAAACTAGGGAAGATAGTGATGTTGGATACTGGGTACTGGAGCAGAGTCACCGTTCCAGTTCATGCCAAAGGTGTTCTGTTTGATTCAGGTCGGGACTTGGGCAGGACAGACAACTCCAGGAGTGTTGCTGTAATTCCACCAACCTCTCCCTCTGAAATCAGTAAAATAATAAACTCACTGAAAAGTAAAAGCTCTTACGGAATTGATGGCATTTCCAGCAAAGTACTTAAAGCTTGTTCCCCACAGATAAGTAGGATTCTCAGCCACGTATGTAATAGCTCTTTGGAGCAGGGTGTTTTCCCTGATAGACTGAAATATGCCATTGTAAAACCTTTGCATAAAAAGGGGGATACGTCGGATGTCAACAACTACCGCCCAATCTCTCTTCTGACAGCTCTATCAAAAATTTTTGAGAAAGTAATGTATTCAAGAGTAGCCTCCCATATTTGTAAAAATAAAGTACTAACAAAATGTCAGTTTGGTTTTCAGAAAGGCTTTTCAACAGAAAATGCTATATATGCTTTCACTGATCAAATATTAAATGCTCTGAATAACCGGACATCACCCATTGGTATTTTTGTGATCTCTCAAAGGCCTTTGATTGTGTAAATCATGGAATTCTTTTAGATAAGCTAAATCATTATGGTTTGAGTGGGGCAGTGCACAAATGGCTTAATTCATACTTAACTGGAAGAATGCAGAAAGTTGAAATAAGTGGTTCGTGTAATGTTAAAACAACAGCTGATTCCTCAAACTGGGGTGCTATCAAGCACGGGGTCCCACAGGGTTCGGTCTTAGGTCCTTTACTGTTCTTGATATACATTAATGACTTACCATTCCACATTGATGAAGATGCAAAGTTAGTTCTTTTTGCTGATGATACAAGTATAGTAATAACATCCAAAAACCAAGAACTAAGTGATGTAATTGTAAATGATGTTTTTCCCAAAATTATTAAGTGGTTCTCAGCAAACGGACTCTCTTTAAATTTTGATAATACACAGTATATACAGTTCCGTACAGTAAATGGCACAACTCCAGTAATAAATATAGAATTTGAGCAGAAGTCTGTAGCTAAGGTAGAATTTTCAAAATTTTTAGGTGTGTCCATTGATGAGAGGTTAAACTGGAAGCAACGCATTGATGGTCTGCTGAAACGTCTGAGTTCAGCTACGTATGCTGTTAGGGTTATTGCAAATTTTGGTGATAAGAATCTCAGTAAATTAGCTTACTATGCCTACTTTCATTCACTGCTTTCGTATGGCATCATATTCTGGGGTAATTCATCGTTGAGTAGAAAAGTATTCATTGCACAAAAACGTGTAATCAGAATAATTGCTGGAGCCCACCCACGGTCATCCTGCAGACATCTATTTAAGGATCTAGGGATCCTCACAGTAACCTCACAGTATATATATTCCCTTATGAAATTTGTTGATAATAATCCAACCCAATTCAAAAGTAATAGCAGTGTGCATACCTATAACACCAGGAGAAAGGATGATCTTCACTATGCAGAGTTAAATCTGACTTTGGCACAGAAAGGGGTAAATTATGCTGCCACAAAAGTCTTTGGGCACCTACCAAACAGCATCAAAAGCCTGACAGATAGCCAACTAACATTTAAAAATAAATTAAAAGAATTTCTAGATGACAACTCCTTCTACTCATTGGCTGAATTTTTAGATATAAACTAAGTAAAAAAAAAAAAAACTTAATCATTAGTGTCATGCAATATTTTGTGTAATGTAATTTCTTGTACAGACATCTTTTATTAACCTGACACGTTCCACATCATTACGAAGTGTCGTATTCATGATCTATGGAACAAGTATTAATCTAATCTAATCTAATCTAATCCTCGCAGATGTTGCTTGATGACAGGGTGCGTGGTGACGCAGTCATGGACTCCGAACTCCTCATCTACTGTACGCAGTACAGAATGTTGTAAAACGTGTTCGTGTCTTTCCACGTTTAGCGTTTTCTCAAGCCAATAAGAGGACAACACTATAACCAAGAAAAGCACCCACATCCTAAATACTGCTGAAGTGTGTGGGAGCCTACCAGATAGAACTAACGGTGGATAATGAACATATATCGAGAACGACAGCACGAATCGTTAAATGTTTTTCTGACATGTGACAGAGATGTTGAAAGAACAAATAGCACACACCTTAGACAGGCACCCCGAGAAAATCTTCTCACAAAGTTTCAAGAGCTGACATCAAATGATGACTAGAAATATGCTACAACCACCTACATGTCGCTCCCATTCTAACTGTGAGTAGAAGATTAGAGTGGTACTGCAGCACGTACAGAGGCATTTAAACAGTCTGATCACGTGAATGGAACGTGCCAAAACCCTTATAATTGGTACACTGTGACGCCCTCTGCCGTGCGCATCACAGTGGGTTGCAGAGAGTAGATATAGATGTAGACACCGAAACATCACCTTCTCCGTACTTCGCTGTTGGCACTACATATGATGGTAGCTAATGTTTTCCAGGCATTCGCCAAACCCAAACCCTTCCATCGGATTGCCACAGAGTTGTACGCCATTCTTTACGCATAATCATTGTCATGGCTGGACCGTTAGTAACACTTTGGAAGTCACGAGTGATTGCTTCTGGTGATTTCATGTGACTTTTTACGAACATCTTCAGTGATCGACGGTCACTGTCCGTCAGTATACGAGGTCAGTCTAGTCTTGGTGTAGCTATTGTTGTTTACACTTTACAAGCACGGCACCAACAGTCGGCTTGGACAGCTATAAAAGGGTTTAAATGTTCTTGATGGATTTGTTACTCACGAGACATCCAGAGAATGCTACACATTCGATATCGCTGAGCTCATTTAACCGGCACGTTCTGTTGTTACTGTTTCTCTACTGACAACACGATAATCAAAAACTAACCTAAGGACATCACACACATCCATGCCCGAGGCAGGATTCGAACCTGCGACCGCTGCGGTCGCGCGGTTCCATACTGTAGCGCCTAGAATCGCTCACCCACTCCGGCCGGCACACGATAATCCCTCCCTCCTTTCATACTGGCGGGTCCCTCTGTCTTGGTATCTAGTGGTCAATTAAGCCTTACGTAGGGGTTTCCAGATGCTTGTTTTTAGGAAGAGAATTGTTCTCTAAGGCGGAGAGAGAGAGAGGAGGGGGGGGGGGGGGGAGGGCGGGGTGACTGCAAGACCGAGAGGCTGATGCTTGACTAATGTAGTCTCGGACTTCAGGCTATGTTTTTATTGCGGACGGCTGAAATGAAGAAATTGCAGCCGATATATTTATTTCCTGAAGACTTGCAGCTCTGGTGTATGGTTTAATGACCATGTCATCCTCCCTATTCGTTTCTTTGCAGGGAAACTACTCAGGATGATGATGATGACAAAAAGACGGGATATTAGGCACCGTCAACCGCGTAGGTAGATTACAGAACTTGGAACGAGCTTTAGATAGGTTGAAGTTAGTTTTCGGATATTGGATTTAATGCAGGTGGGATGGGTGCACTAACAAGAGCAGCAAATGTCGATAGTGACTACTGCGAAAGGGGAGGAAGAGGAGGAGGAGAAGAAGAAGCAGACGAAGAATCTGCAAGCACAGAGCTTAACCTTTGTCGGTTGGTTGTGCAGGCCAAATGAAATAATTACAGAATCATCACTTTAGGTCTGTGCTGCAGTCAACCGCCCCGTGGAGCACAGCGTCATTAAATCCTAATCTGAGCGTGCCATGGCCAGATTACTGCATAGATTACGATCGGCAATCGAACTGAGCAGCAGTCCTTTGTCATTCCGCAACAGATTTGCCCTCAGATTGCTGGAAATTACACTCCGTGCCACCACGCTTCAGTGAGGCGGAACTTGCTGTCCCATTAAAATTTCAGATGACTAATTGACGGCAAATCGAGTGATTAGGCCAGCCACTGAAGTGTTGACATGTGACGTAAATACAGTTGGGAGATTAGAGTGTTGACTGCAGGAGCGTTATTATGCTCCAGTCCAGTTAAACAGGAAAGGTAACGTATCGAATGCCGCTTCACAGTTGATGATGAACGTCGATCATATGATGTTCCCCGCAGACTTCTGGGATATTTAAGGTGCACGAGACTGTTTCATTTACACAGAGTGACACATTTCCAGAAATACACTGGCGGAAAAAAATCACGGCACCAAGGAGGACCTGTGCGATATGAACAAAAGTTGGTAGGCGTGTTTTTACGTCTGAAAAATGATGTGTCTTCAAATTTCGTGTAAGAGTGGCGGTAATAGCTCCGCTATGACGATACAAATCAGGTTTGTTTTAAACACAAGCTGTAATGGTCGTGAGCGTTAGCTACCTTTGAGACTGGGCGTCGTGAGTTGATGTTTGTCAAGAATGCCTTTAAAGGAACAAAGGCACCATTATCAGCACCCCACTGCGTTTCAACGAGGTCGTGTAATAGGTCTACGAGAAACTGGATATTCCTTTTGCGATTTTGCAGGAAGACTTGGCAGTAATGTAGCCTTTTTTCCGGGCGGGAAGGAGCGCCTGGTCCCCGGCACGAATCCATCCGGCGGATTTGTGTCTAGGTCCGGTGAACCGACCAGTCTGTGGATGGTTTTTAGGCGGTTTTCCATCTGCCTTGGAGAATTCGGGCTGGTTCCCCTGATTCCGCCTCAGTTACACTACGTCGGCGATTGCTGCCCAAACAAATTCTCGGGGTGTAGTGGACTGCGGTAGTAGTCGTGGGGTTGTGGTCCACTGCGGCTGCGGTGCGGATGGAGCCTCTTCGTCGTTTCTAGGTCCCCGGTTGTCATACAATACAATACAACGTAGGCTCTGCACATGATTGATTGCAGCGGTGGTCATGAGAATGTATTGTCGCAAGAAAGCCAGGTTCCGGACGGCCACGTGACACTACCGAGAAGGAAGACCATCGTGTTCGGTGTATGGCACTGGCGCATCGTTCTGCATGTACAGCAGCAATTTGAGCAGAATCTGGCACCACAGTGACACAACGAACGGTTACAAATCGCTAATTTCAAGGATAGCATCGAGCCATACACCCTGTAGGGTGCACTCCCCTTGACTCCAAACCGACGCCAGTAGCGATTTTAAGGGCGTCAAGAGAGGGCTCATTGCAGGGTAGGATGGAGGTATGTTGTGTTTTCTGATGAAAGTTGGTTATTCTTCGGTGCCAGTTGGCTGTGTGTTGGTTAGAAGGTGGCCAGTTGAGGACTTGCAAATGGTTCAGATGGCTCTGAGCACTATGGGACTTAACATCTGAGGTCATCAGTCCCCTAGAACTTAGAACTACTTAAACCTAACTAACCTAAGGACATCACACACATCCATGCCCGAGGCAGGATTCGAACCTGCAACCGTAGCGGTCACGCGGTTCCAGACTGAAGCGCTTAGAATCGCTTGGCCACTCCGGCAGGCGAGGACTGGCATCCAACCCGTCTGCCTGCTAGACACATTGGACTTACACGTGAAAGTATGATGTGGGGTACGATTTCGTACGACAGCAGGAGCACTCTTGTCGTTATCCCACTTACCGTAACTATAAATTTGTACGTCAGTCTGGTCATTCGGTCTGTTGTGCTGCCATTCATGAATACCATTGCACGGGGTGTTTTCCACGAGGATAACTCTGCCCACATATTGCTGTTGTAACCCAGCATGCCCTCCAGAGTGTTGCTGTGTCACCTGCGCCTGCCCGGTCACCAGATCTGTCTCCAATTCAGCACGTAGGGGACGTAATCGGACGACAACTCCAGCGTCATCCGCAAACAGCATTAACCATCGCTTTATTGACCGACCGTGTGCAACAGGCATGGAACTCCATCACACAAACTGACATCCGGCGCATGTAAAACACAGTGCACGCAGGTTTACATGCTTGCATTCAACATTTTGGCAGTTATACCTGTTATTAATGTACCGCCATTTCACATTTCCAGTAGGTTTATCTCGCGGTTACACTAATTTGTGATTTTGCAGTGTTAATCGCTTAAATGTCTTACCTAGACAAAAGTATTCCCGCTATTTCATTACTACACATTTATTACTTTTTGGTGTTAGGATTTTTTTTCCGTCACTGTAGGCAAGTAAAGAATGAGCCGTCAGAATGAGATTTTCGCTCTGCAGCGGAGTGCGCGCTAATATGAAACTTCCTGGCAGATTAAAACTGTGTGCCGGACCGAGGCACGAACTCGGGACCTTTGCCTTTCGCGGGCAAGTGTCAACACCTGACGCATGCGCTGTAGGATGCCAGTACATTTCGCATGCGCGAGATTCGGCATAAATACCGCGACTGCACCTGGGCTCTTCAGTAGCTGTGTACTCGCCTGATGATGGCCGGACGTCTATGGGCCGAAATATCGTGACAGAATGTCGACGGGATCCGGCTGCATACCTGGAAATTATTAGAAGAACAAATACGCCGGGAAAATTTCAGAAGTTACACTACGCTTGTCCGTTCTCTGCGCGGTGTGGCTTTCTTACCAGATAGGATTAACCGAATACATCGAGGAAGTTCAGAGAAGAGCAGCACGTTTTGTATTATCGTAAAATAGGGGAGAGAGTGTCACTGACACGATTTGGGGTGGACATGATAAAAACAAAGACGTTTCTCGGAGCGACAGAATCCTCTCACTAAATTTCAATCACCAACTTTCTCTTCTGAATGCGACCTAGTCAAGGAGAAATGATCATCGTAATAAAATTAGGGGAATCAGAGGTCGCACTGAAAGATATAGGTGTTCGTCTTGGAATAACAGAGAATTATTGTGAATGTGGTTCGATGAATCCTCTGCCAGGTACTTAAGTGTAATTTGCGCAGTATCCATGTAGATGATGTAGATGTAAACGTAAATCACGAAAGTCGGTAGACATCACTTTCCGTCTTCGATATTGCGTGTGTCGTCAAAATGACTTCTTGTTTGCAGGAAGTCTTGTTATACGAGTGTTACCCAGGGAAACTGACCTGTCCCGCGGTCAGTGTGATGGCGCCTACTCAGGACCACCAAGCTGCGCCTTGGGCGGGCGAACTGCCCACAGAAGCAAGTTCTTGGTGCACATCGCTTCACGACTGCCGCTAGTGCGCGCCCCGGTTACAGAAGATGCCTGGGATAAACAGTTCACCAGCAGAATCCCGTCTCTGACGGGCAATGAAGAATAAACGCCCAGGAAAATTGACGAAACGGATTCTTTTCTTGCGTGACAACGCGCCTGCACTCACGTCCTACGTTGTGGCTGCCAAACTGACCACCCTGGGCTTCCATCCCACCACTCAACCGTCCTTGATTCTAAATTTTCAACGTTCTTCTCTCATTTTATGATCGATACTCTCTCTAGAGACCGGACAGGTTAAACTTCTGATGTGTTTCTGTATCTCTGCATGTAATTTTCGCATGACCCACTGGAAGCCTGCGGATCGCCGTAAAGTCCAGAATCATAGGTTGGCAATGTCCCACTTTGTGTAACGAGACTGCCTGTTTCGTTACGAATATATGATATTCAAATACAGTTGTACCTCTATTACTGGTCTTCCCCTGTTCCCTTTTAATTTATTTGTTTATCTCGCAACTGAATTCCCTGCAATAAGAGAAGAGATCCGCTGCCTCCTGTCTAGGGACCGAGAGATTCTCAGCTGAGGTCAACTTAATCTGATGATAGGGGAAACATTGACAGGCAGAGCTTATTTATGTCTTGCAGTACTGTTTCACCAAGTTCAGACACTTGTATTTGCCTTTCTCCGACTTTTGAACTGACTTCCCCCACTCAGTTATAGGCAGACCAACCGTTTAACGTGGACTCGGAAATCATTATCACGGCGTTTATTACATTAATAGAGATGGCCAGAAGTGAAGGAAATAGTAAGAGATAGATCGTAGGTTAGAATTCATCGGCGATCAAAGATGAGACGTTTGTATCTGCAGTCTGTTATTTTAGCACGAAGCCACCGAGGCAGCCCAAAATAGTGAAGTATGCTCTAAAGTATTATAAAATAATAAGTGTACATATGCAATTTGTATGCTCCCAAGGGCTTTATACAGGGCGTTAGGGGTATTGGTAAAGATATAACTGATGCCTTTATATGTACTGACTTCAATGTGCTAGTTGTATTTTCTGTGCATCTAACAGGCCTCCCGCAAACACTTCACATAATTTACTACCTAATGTTTTATGCACAGTGTCGCTAAGTGGACTTCGGATGTCAGTGTGGACTATCCGTCTTGCGTCCACACTTCAATACCTGACCTGCTGCCCAGGATAAATAAACATTAATAACTCCCTTCTGCCTTGGAGATACTAACCAAACTAAAAGCATATACTTGTAATTATTAATCTGCAAATGAAATAAATATGGATGTAATGTTGTTCAATACACTGCTCTCAGTTATAAATAAAAATATTTGCACTTACAGCCGTAATGCCCTGTATAGTCTCCGTTTTTGTCCGATTATGATGAGCACTCCACAAACGAGAAAAGGTTTTATTCAGTTCGATGAGGCGGATATTTTCCTTCTGGTCCATTGCCGCTCACACACAAGTACCTACGGTTACACTAGACGTAATGAGACAAGTGGGGCTCATTGATTTGCGCCCAAAAGCCGACTGGCAGGCTTCGCAGCGAAACATGCATGCACAACACGTTTTGCGATGCGGAGCACGTTTACACTATGAGAGGCATGCCTTACAAAACAGTTGCTGGAGGCTGTTTGGCATAACGGAAATACACCTTTAGAAGAACCCCACAGAGTGAAATCCCATTAGCATATATAATCATTTATTTCTTTGTGTTGACACCTGTATGGGACGATCCGTCCATTATCAAGCTATACTTTTGTGCGGCGGAAAAAAAAATATGCCTAGTGGGAAAAGCCAACAAGTCGGCTCACGTCTCTCTTCAAGGCTGTCGCTTGAAAAGTGATGGCTGTTCCAGTAAATAAAAGATTTTTGCCAGGCGAAGTGCTCCCTCTCTATTCAGTTCGCCGACAGCAATATTTTGGAAATAACATTTTTTGTCTCTTTGGAAAGCAGAAAGAAAATTTCGTCGCTTAATTGTGTGCTGTTACTTTTACTGCACATGGCGAGCTAATTCCAACATTATTTATTTTCCGTATCATGTATTTAGTTTCATCTGATTTATGTTTTTTAATTTATTTGCGAAAACGGCTAACATAAAATCTTATTGTGAAGTTGTAGGGAGAGAAGAGGCACATAATTTCCTTGAGACAAGGGAGGCAGAATAATAATTTGAAAGTTCCTGGCTTTGCTTTGAAAGAGAAAAGCTAAAGCTTTGCAATTACCCATTCATTCAGTATACTCTCCCCTGAGACTGATAGACTTGGTACATCTTCTTTGGAGCTTTTCTGTGCAAATAAAAGTCATGCGAAGTTCGGAAACATAGTGGTCCGTGCGGGCTAGGTCTGGTGAGTGGGTAGGGTCGAAGATTAGGATCGTCAGATTGGCAGCCACAACGTAGGACGTGTGCGCAGGCGCGTTGTCATGCAACAAAAGAATGCGTTTGGTCAAATTTCCTCGGCGTTTATTCTTCATTGCTTCCTTCAACTGCTGCAGCAGGTGAGCATAATATTGTCCGGTTACAGAAGATGCCTGGGTTAAACAGTTCACCAACAGAATCCGGTCTTTGACCCAGAAAACTGGCCGGCCGGAGTGGCCGTGCGGTTCTAGGCGCTACAGTCTGGAGCCGCAGGTTTGAATCCTGCCTCGAGCATCGATGTGTGCGATCTCCTTAGGTTAGTTAGGTTTAAGTAATTGTAAGTTCTAGGGGACTGATGACCTCAGAAGTTGAGTCCCGTAGTGCTCAGAGCCATTTGAACCATTTGAACTAGAAAGCTGACACCATCACTTTTTTGGTCGAATTCTGGGTGCGGAACTACATCGGCCGAGGGGGACCCACTCTGGCGCCATTCTTTTGGTTGTTACTTGGTTTCATAGTCATAAATGTGAACCGAGATTCCATCCTCTGTCACCAAGCTCGCCAAAAAAATCAAAATGGCGCAAAATGGCTTGCGATATGTCAACTCGTTCCTTCTACTGATCACAGTTGAAACATTTCGGCACCACTTCGCTGGAAGCTTGCGCATGTCTAATATTGTGGTGATAATGAAATCAACACGCTCCCGGGAGAAGTCCAGTACATCGGCTATCTTTTTGGCGGATATTCGTCGATCCTGAAGAATGAGCTCATCGGGAGCATCTGATGTTGCAGCGTCTCTTGCGGTTTGCCGGCGACCACAGCGGGACTCGTCTGCAACATCGAAGTGGCCAGACTTGAAACGAGATTTACAAGCTTTCACAGTCCTGTAGGAAGCACATTTTTCTCCCAGTGTTTGTGCAGTCTCAGTGTGATTGTCCTTTGGGGGCTTTCTCTGAAGAAACAAAAACTTCATGAAGACCCATAACTCCAATGACAAGAAGCTTCTTGTGACTCTGCCACCTCAGCTATCACCTGCAACAGAAAAACTGTGCGTGTAGCTAACTTCTGATATTTACACGGATATATATTAAAATTTCAAACTTTCAAATGAGCCCCCATTCCTTTTCTATAAGGCAAAAAGGCCAGGAACTTTCAAGCACCAAGCGTAGGGGCTAAAAAGTCTGCATCTCCAAAAGAAATAACCCATTTTCACGATGGGATTCAGTATAAAAAATTAATTTGTTTCCCTCATTTTGTTTTATTTCTGACAGAAACATTTAAAATATGTTAGGCTGTAATCTTATTCCCTGCAGGAATAATATCGGTATGAGTTACTGTCGTAGAACTAATTTTATGGTTTGCTTTTAAGAGAAAAAGCTCCGTCAAAAAACCTCTGACGCGCACACCAATACAATCCTCTGTTTATTTCCTTAGAAATTAATAGCTGAATGACCAGACGGTGTGTGGTGTGTCGGTAGGCCAAGTCATCAGTGTTTCATTTCTCTTCTTCAAGTGGTACGTGCCGGCCGCGATTCTAGGCGCGCAGTCCGGAACCGCGGGACTGCTACGGTCGCAGATTCGAATCCTGCCTCGGGCATGGATGTGTGACGTCCTTAGGTTAGTTAGGTTTAAGTAGTTCTAAAGTTCTAGGGGACTGATGACCACAGATGTTAAGTCCCATAGTGCTCAGAGCCATTTGAAGTGATACGTCAACTCATACGGGCAACAAACTGAATGTCCGCCCCCGGTAGCTGAATGGTCGTCGGCCCGGTAACTCAGCGTGTTCGGTCAGAGGGTTAGCCGCCCTCTGCAACGAAAAAACTGAGTTAATGGATCAACGACGAAGTAAAACGGGTGTCTATCGACGTCCGCACCGAGCAGATGCAACGAACGAAAACGTACAAAAATGGGATTAAAAAAAAAAGTCAGCACGATAGACTGTCAATTCTAAGGGCCCGGGCTCGATTCCCCGCTGGGTCGGAGATTTTCTCCCCTCAGGGACTGGGTGCTGTGTTGCCCTAATCATCATCATTATTTCATTCCCATCGACGCGCAAGTCGCCGAAGTGGCGTCAAATCGAGAGACTTTCACCCGGCGATCGGTCTACCCGACGGAAGGCGCTAATCACACCACGACCCAACAAACTGAATGACTGCGAATGACATACAGACTTGCAGCGCATTGTGTGACTGCCTAAGGAAAAATGACATTCGCTTATATTATAACGACCTTAAACTAGTCACCACAAAGACATGGAAGTTGCCTAAGTGGCGTCAAATAGAAAGACTTGTAGTAGGCCAGTAGTGACAGAATTTCTGTTGATGTGTTGTATATAATGATTTAAGATATTTTGTACTGAAACTTTTCTGCCTGGTAGTGTTGTATCTGGAATTTCAAATAAAAGTAAATTAATATAAATAAACAGGTAGGGCGCTTCCACAGTTGACACGTCAGCCGTTGACTTCCCAGTAGACAGTGTAAAGTCGCCGAGTTCCCCGTACACACTTGACACATACTTTGACATCAAGATAATGCCACTGTCAAATGGAGGTGTGTTCAGACTAAACGCAACGTCAACTTACCGTCACGTCTGTTTGCTCAGCACTGAAACGCGAAAGTGAGATTACGAGGTATCGATGATCGATGGTTTAACAAAATTTGAAATATACACATGGGGTGAACAAATCATCGCCGCGGAAGTAACAGTGATAGTAGTGTGTGTTAATGGCCGAAATAAAATTTATCTATATGTAACGGTAAATCTTCCACATTGCTGAGATGTGAATGAACTGGAAAAGTGATGTGCAAACATTTTAGAACGTCGAAATTTATTTGCTACCTCGAACGATGTTTAGCAGGAAGCAATACAGAGAAGTCTTTGTTATATCCTTTGTTGTATTCTTTCTAATGTCAGAAACCTGCATTTTTCTCCTTCAGTAAAGCAAACTTTTTCACTGTTAAAAAAGTTTTTAAAGAAGTGTCACAGGCACATTGACTAAGAGGAATACGTTGAGCGCCATATAAATAAATTCTTTGCCTGTACTTTTCAGCCTCGGGATACCCAACAGTTTCGTTACCGATGTTAACTTCTTAGCAGTTAATCGTCAGATGATCTGTTTAAAAAGAAAGAAAGAGGCGGGTACTAAAATACTAGCAAAATAAATTATAAGTGAAACCAACTTCTTTGTTCAACTATAGTTACTTGTTGAGTAAGTTACGTAGTTGACGAGTTTACTTTGTAACGTATTCAAGTGCATACAGTTGTATGTAGAAGTAAGTTCCATTTGGTATTTAGTTTCCTAGTATTCTACGATTCCCCTTTTCTTTCTTTTTGAACAGGTTATCTGATAATTCTTGCTAAGACGTCTAAATCGGTATTGATACTGTCAGTGTTATCTGAATCTGACAAATACAGTATAACAATACGGAACATTTTTTGCATTTATCTATGTTCTTATTTGCTCAGTGTAGGCCTCTTCTTGTCCAGGTATTGAAAACGTATATGAGTTTTCGCTTCCAGATATCTGGTTCACTCATTCGAAAAATATCAGTCATAAGCCAGCTTCTCAGTGTGCCACGAAAACAAAGCAAATTATAAAATAAAAGAAAACTGAGGTCAGTTAGATGACGATCAGTTGGAGTTTAGAGAAATACGGACACCAAGAGACGTAGTCTTGACGTGGCATGTGATAACGGAAGCACGAGTAGAAAAGTCAAAGCATTCCACAAAAGAAAAATGGTGCAAGATGTTCTAAATTCTCGTGGAAATAGGTGGAAGCTATAGGGAAAGACGGGTAACGTATAAGAAACAAGAGAGGGGGGGGGGGGGGAGGGGGAATAAGACTGCAAGACCAAGAAGTTCTCGGTTTAAAAACGGCGTAAGACAGTGACGTAATCTTCCGCCGTAACTCTTCAGTCGACGAGTATACGCCGATGAGGCAATGTCGAAAGTAACGGACCGGTTCAGCAGTGGGATTAAAATTAAAGGTGAAACGATGAAATTGATAGGATTCGGTGAAGACATTGCTATCTATTGTGATAGTGAGGAGGAATTGGAGGAGTTGTTAAATCAAATGGACAGTCTAATGAACAGACAGTCTAATGACCATACAGTGTGAACTGCAAATAAATCGAAGAAAGACGAAAGTGATCGGGTGTAACAGGAACGATACGATAAACTAAACATCGGAGTTAGGGACCACAGAGTAGACGAAGTGAAGGGAATTTTCTACATTTGAAGCAGCTGGAAGGACGTAAAAAGCAAAGAGAGCAACTTCCTGGCCAGAAGAAGTCTGCCCTTATTAAGGTAGTCCTTGATTTTATTTAGAAGATTCTGAGAATGTAGGTTTGGAATACAGTATTGTACAGGAGCGACTCGTGGTCCGTAGGGAAACCAGAAAATAAGAGAATCCAAGCATTCGAGATAAGGTGCTACAGAAGAATGTTGAAAACTATGAAACTATGTTGACTGGTAAGGTAAGGAATGAGGAGGTTCTCCGCAGAATCGGCGAGGAGAAGAGGAGGAGGAGGAGGAGGAGGAGATTAGTATTTAACGTCCCGTCGACAACGAGGTCATTAGAGACGGAGCACAAGCTCGGATTAGGGAAGGAAATCGACCGTGCCCTTTCAAAGGAACCATCCCGGCATTTGCCTGAAACGATTTAGGGAAATCACGGAAAACCTTAAGCAGGATGGCCGGAGACGGGTTTGAACCGTTGTCCTCCTGAATGCGACTGCAGTGTGGCGAGGAGATGAATATATGGAAAACATTAATAAGAATAAGGGGCAAAATAGTAGGACACGTGTTAAGACTTTAGGGAATAACTTCCTTGGTACTGGAGGGAGCTGCACAGGGTAGTAATTGTAGAGCAAGACAGAGACTGGAATACATCCTATAAATAATTAAGAGCGTAGGGTACTAGGGCTACCCTGAGATGGAGTGGTTGGCACATTACCGGAAATCGTGGCGGGCCACATCAAACTCATGAGAAGTCCGGATAAGTGCGAGCAGGACTCACGTACTGTAAATCCAGTATAAACTTAATTATGTACGCTACTGGCCATTAAAATTGCTACACCAAGAAGAAATGCAGTTGATAAACGAGTATTAATTAGACAAATATATTATACTAGAACTGACACGTGCTTACATTTTCACGCAATTTGGTGCATGGGTCCTGAGAAATCAGTACCCAGAACAACCACCTCTGGCCGTAATAACGGCCTTGATACACCTGGGCATTGAGTCAAACAGAGCTTGGATGGCGTGTACAGGTACAGCTGCCCATGCAGCTTCAACACGATACCACAGTTCATCAAGAGTAGTGACTGGCGTATTGTGACGAGCCACTTGCTCGGCCACCGTTGACCAGACGTTTTCAGTTGGTGAGAGATCTGGAGAATGTGCTGGCGAGGGCAGCAGTCGAACATTTTCTGTATCCAGGAAGGTCCGTATAGGACCTGCAACATGCGGTCGTGCATTATCCTGCTGAAATGTAGGGTTTCGCAGTGATCGAATGAAAGGAAGAGCCACGGGTCGTAACACATCTGAAATGTAGCGTCCACTGTTCAAAGTGCCGTCAACGCGAACAAGAGGTGACCAAGACGTGTAACCAATGGCACCCCATACCATCAAGCCCGGTGATACGCCAGTATGGCGATGACGAATACACGCTTGCAATGTCCGTTCACCGCGATATCGCCAAGGACGGATGCCACCATCATGATGCTGTAAACATAACCTGGATTCATCCGAAAAAATGATGTTTTGCCATTCGTGCACCCAGGTTCGTTGTTGAGTACACCATCGCAGGCGCTCCTGTCTGTGATGCAGCGTCAAGGGTAACAGCAGCCATGGTCTCCGAGCCGATAGTCCATGCTGCTGGAAACGACGTCGAACTGTTCGTGCAGATGGTTGTTGTCTTGCAAATGTCCCCATCTGTTGCTTCAGGGATCGACACGTGGCTGCACGATCCGTTACAGCCATGCGATAAGATGCCTGTTATCTCGACTGCTAGTGATACGAAGCCGTTGGGATCCAGCACGGCGTTCCGTATTACCTTCATGAACCCACTGATTCCATATCCTGTTAAGTCATTGGATCTCGACCAACCCGAGCAGCAATGTCGCGATACCTTAAACCGCAATCGCGATAGGCTACAACCCGACCTTCATCAAAGTGGAAAACGTGATGGTAGGCATTTCTCCTCCTTACGCGAGGCATCACAACAACGTTTCACCAGGCAACGCCGGTCAACTGCTGTTTGTGTATGAGAAATGGGTTGGAAACTTTCCTCATGTCAGCACGTTGTAGGTGTCGCCACCGGCGCCAACCTTGTGTGAATACTCTGAAAAGCGAATCATTTCCATATCTCTGCATCTTCTTATTGTCGGTCAAATTTCGCGTGTTTAGCACGTCATCTTCGTGGTGTAGCAATTTTAATGGCCAGTGGTGTATTTAGAGGGATCATCGATCCCGAAAATCCAGAATTTTGACGATTTTAGCCTGTTACCATTATCGATGGTGACACGATATCAAAATACGTGGCATAAATGGCCATATCTTTTCGTTATATCAATGCAGAAGCTTAAATTTTGTACACCGCTAAGGGATCGCAGACCGTCGTATGTGACATTAAATTCAACTTGAAATGTCCACTCGTTCAGGAGAAAAAGGAGTCTTAACAGATGGACAGACAGTAGGATAACATGTAACCATCAATATTATTTTAGTGCGATGTGAGAACAAATTAACAATTTTCTAATTTTTTACGTTACTTATATCGTGAAACCTTGCTTCTTACCAAATTTCGTGATTCAAGGTTATCAGAAAGTATCATATAAGTTTTCGTGAGTGAGTTCGCGAGTGTACAGGATTAGCTTTGCGGTCTAAGGCGGTGCAGTCATGGACTGTGCGGCTGGTTCCGGCGGAGGTTCGAGTCCTCCCTCGGGCATGGGTGTGTCTGTGTTTGTCGTTAGGATAATTTAGGTTAAGTAGTGTGTAAGCTTAGGAACTGATGACCTTAGCAGTTAAGTCTCATAAGATTTCACACACATTTGAACATTTTTTAGCGAGTGTAAAATAAGTGACATAAATGGTCGTATCTTTCTATTAAATTGACAAAGACCGGTAAACTTTGTACGTCAAAAGGGACCGTTGACGTAAGTATGTGAGGTTTACTCGTTCTTGAGAAAAAAGGTTCTTTACAGTCGGAGAGATGGACAGACAGACCGACGGACGACATAGTGATCCTGAAAAGGTTCCGTTTTTACCAATTCAGGTGAAGTGTTCTAAAAAGTACTAGAAAAATGGAAATGAGCGTTTGGAGTCATTGGCCGGGAGGTCCTTACGGGGCATGACCGGCCGCCTTAGTGCAGGTCTTATTCCATTCGACGCCACACTGGGCGACCTGAGCGCCGGATGAGGATGAAATGACGATGAAGAGACACAACACCCAGTCCCTTAGCGGGAAAAATCCTCGACCCAGCCGGGAATCGAACCCGGGCCCCATCGCTACTATAGCATGAGATAGCGCGGCGAGAGTAGGTTAATTTCCGATGTATGCAGACGATGGCACTCTAACGCCACCAAAACGCTCATCAAAACTTCCTTAAGCCGTCGGCACACGGACCGTGCTGTCGAACGTTAACGTTGAGCGTGCCAAGTTCAACGTGCTGCTGAAGGCCCAGGAACGATGCGACTTGTGCATACGGTACGTGGGGCCCCAACGTGTTATACGTGATCACAACGCACTCCAGCGACAGTTGAGGGATGTTTCTAGTTCGTAAATCACATTGTTTACTTAACGGCCTCACGTAAAATTCCCACGTTAGCTCTTTTAAAACGCACATTTCCTCCATCGTCCACGAAAAGGAAAGTACCATGTCCAATCAATAAGGACACCGGCTTACATTACATTACAAACAGTGCGGTACAAATTTAGAATACTTCTTCGCATTTCATCATTCCCACATTTTAGTAAAACCCCAAGGTCAGTCTTACTTGTTCACTGTTCCTACCCAGTAGCAGAATCTTTGCAACATGTGAATTACGCAGCGTAAAAGAAAAAGGAGCAAAATATATTTATACAAGTACCGCAAGCTGTCCTGTAGATTAAGCCAATCGAACAAAGTCACCCCTCAAAAAAAGGTTTACACAACATCAAATATTATAGTATATGCTTATATTAAACAAATAATAAAGTATCAGAACCTAATAAAAACGCGAATGTTATGGCAAAAAATTTGGAAGTGTCAAGACAACTCAATACAAGACGGTGACGCTACTCATTACGCTAAACCAACAGCGCACCCTTTGCCTCTAATCATAGTATGTTACCCACTGCTGAAAATCTTAAACGCAGATATATTACTAATTGAAATTTAATTATAACAAATTGTACCAAGAACAATGCGTTTTAGTTGGATCTTCAGTGTGTCGCTGCCTTCAAATAGCCTACTCTCATAATATGCAAGTTACAATAATTATTTTGCCACGAATATGATGTTTCTCATTATTTTATAGGAACGAATCACACAGTTAACAACAGGTTTTCCAGTGATTCTCAGTTTGCTGGAGCTCAGAAACGGCATCTATACATAGAGGCTTGAAATGAATGCCAGTATGGCGCCTCACAACTCTCTACTGAAGGGAGACGGCGTGCGTTGGTGTTGTGCCATCTCATTGGTCAACGCTCAGACGCACGCTCAGAATATCTATTACAGTTTATCCATTTTATTTGGACTGTTGAGCTCCGTGGCCGTGGATAATGATATTTCCCTATAAAAATACAGCAACGAGCCACTTTTAGCGCGTTTTATTTATGCCAATATGCATTTCGGGTTGGCACCCATCTTCAGCTGGCAAATTACATGTTCTTAATTCTATCTTTGTTCTCTTGTAAATGTATGAATTACTGTTTTGTATAAATGTGTTATGTTAGTTTATTATCTTCAATACTGCAAAAAAAGAAAAAAATGTATACATCGTACTTAGAATACTTCTATCACCCAAGTCAATTTTTAGAAAACAGTAGCTTATCTTAGAACCTCAAAACTTTCGTAAAATGTAACTCTGTCCATAGATAAACCGCTAGTATGTGAACAAATACTGTCAGTCGACAACATGGCGGATAACGCAGTGCGACTGTGTAAAATACGTGACAAAAAGTGTTTGTGTTGTTCCAAAAAAGAAGAAAAGCCAATAAAAACAAGTAGAGGAGAATGTTAGGAAAATGAACAACTGATAGTGCGTAACTTTAAACTCGCGAAATTGAAGTAAATGATTGGAATCGTTGCTTTTGCACAGGCCAGCTGCAGCATCCAAACTGCTGTCGAGATTGTACCACTGAAGATACATGTAATTTGCCAGCTGAAGATGGGTGCAAACCCGAAATGCATATTGGCATAAATAAAACGAATTAAAAAGTGGCCGGTTGCTGTATTTTTATAGGGAAATCTCAGAATGTTTGACATGCCCGATATTGCTTTGCACGTTCGGAAAGACTCCCGACCGTGCTATTCCACGCTATGACGTCGGAAACTCGGCTCGCTCAACGTTCGGATGCACGGTTCGTGTGCCGACGGCTTTACGGGGAATCCTTGACATTTAACGCCCTGACGGTTAGTGTAAATGCCGCCGTATTGCGTCGTGGCGTGTTTTGACGTCGAGTGTGAATCGACGTTACTTCGTCCCGCGGCTGTAGAGCAAGCTTTCCGGTGAGCGACGGTAGAGTCGGGCGGCCGTAACGGCGAGCCGTGTAGTTGGCAGCGGGGCACGTGGGAGCGGTCTGGCAGCCGGAAGCGCGGAGACGCCCGCCTGCGCTGTCCTTGCGTGGCCAGTGCAAGGGTTAACGACCAGCCAGCTGCCATTGTCCGGCGGCGGCAGCTGGCGGCTACCTGCGCCGTCCCCACCAGCCGGTAGCTGAGCAAAGGTGCTGACTCATGACAAACGGCCCTTTTTAAGGCGCGTACGTACTAGGCCAACGAGCGACAGCCAACTGCTTCGTTGGCAGAGATTTGCTTAGTGTGTGCGGGCGGCAAATCGGAGCCAACGAAGCGGTTGGCCTTTGTAGCGGTTCGGTATGCTGCCGGTAACATCAAAGCGTTGGCTGTTGGTTGGCGTTGGGACCCCTCTCCTAGTGTGGACGCCGCGTCGAAGTTCGTTGGTTCAGTAGCGATTTGTTGTGTCTTTAGAACGGATGTGTAATTAAGTCATAGTTACAAGGGAACCTCCCCATCGCACCCCCCTCAGATTTAGTTATAAGTTGGCACAGTGGATAGGCCTTGAAAAACTGAACACAGATCAATCGAGAAAACGCGAAGGAGTTGTGTAGAACTATGAAAAAAAATAAGCAAAATATACAAACTGAGTAGTCCATGCGCAAGATAGGCAACATCAAGGAGAGTGTGTGCCCATGAACGCCCTGGTCCCGTGGATAGCGTGAGTAGCTGCAGAACGAGAGGTCCTTCGTTCAAGACCCCCGGCACGTTAGCTCAGCGTGTTCGGTAAGAAGGTTACGTACCCTCTATAATAATAAAAAAAAAAAAAATACTTAGTTCATCGATCATCAACGAACTTAATCGGACGTCGTACGACGTCCGCCCCGAGCAGATACAACGAACAGAAACGAACAAAGTGAGGGGTAAAAAAGTCTTCCCTCGAGAGAAAAGTTTAATTTTTATTTTCAGACAATTATTATCTGCCCGTCCGTCCGTCCGATGCGAGGTAACTGCGCCGTGGTAAGGGGACGCTACACCTAAACGAACATCGAAACACACGACGTCAGTCGACTACAGCGCACAGAAGAGAGAGTATTCCTGCTAACGTGTTTTCCTGTGGAGGAATCGGTTGACCTATGACCTTGCGATCAAATGTTTTCGGTTCCCATTGGAGAGGCACGTCCTTTCGTCTACTAATCGCACGGTTTGCGGTGCGGTCGCAAAACACAGACACTAAACTTATTACAGTGAACAGAGACGTCAATGAACGAACGGACAGATCACAACTTTACGAAAATAAAGAAAGTAAACTTTTCACTCGAGGAAACACTTGAACCAAGGACCTCTCGTTCCGCAGCTGCTCACGCTAACCATGGGACCATAGCACTCCTGAGCCCACACTATCCTTGATGTTGCCTATCTTGCGAATGGACTACTCAGTTTGTATATTTTGCTTATTTTTTTCATAGTTCCACACAACTTCTTCGTGTTTTCTCGATTGATCTGTGTTTTTCAAGGCCTATCCACCGTGCCAACTTAAAACTAAATCTGAGGGGTGTGTGATGGGGAGGTTGCCTTGTTAGTATGTTTTGTTCTGCGGTTTCGTTTTTTAATTTAACAAGAGCATCATCAGAACCTCTGGAATTACAGTTTAAAGAACAGTGGTTGTCTCAAAAAATGTTCAAATGTTTGTGTATTTCTAAGGGACCGAACTGCTAAGGTCATCGGTCCTAGACATACACACTACTTAAACTAAATTAGGCTAAGAACAACACACACACACACACACACACACACACACACACACACACACACTCACATGTCCGAGGAAGGATTCGAACCTCCGGTGGGAGGGGTCGCGCAATCCGTGACACGGCGCCTCTAACCGCGCGGCCACTCCATTCGGCAGTAGTTGCCTATCAAATTGAAAAGCGAACTCAATCAATAAAATATATTGGGTGCAATTCGTGGCTGACCTGAAAAACTTAATTTCAGCAGTCCGTGTTTCACCTGTAGACACTGCGTGCTCTTGCTAAGGATGTATATTTATTCTGTTTAAAAATACTGAAAGTAAAGAATGCAATAAGGAGAGTGGGTATTAAAGTGGATAGTTTTATCGTGAACAGGAATTTGTATGGGCTCTTACGCACTGCGGGTATAAAAGTAAAGTGAAAAGGCTAGACGCTTGGAGGGAAATAATGCATCTATTAGAAAGTGAAATGCACTATGTGAGAAAAAAATGGTGTCTTTATTGACACCTTCTCGCCGTCAACGACAAGGGAGAAACAAACAAATCTGAGAATGACTATTAATTTTCTGCTGCAGCTACAACTCTCCTAAAACAGGCGTTAACGATGGAAATTTTATGGCCTACACAATTCAGTAACAATCCGAAATGTGTAGGCTTCATTAGGAAAGAAGTTACGAAATAGCCCATATTCCAGTTCTGTTGTAAGATAGATGTTAATTTTGCTCCACCACACTGCCTCGTAGTTTTTAAAAGAGGGGTCGTCAACAGGCGTCGTTTTTTCTTCTCCTTTTCTGATGATTAGAATAAATGCTGTACATGCAAACAACTGCTAAATCCTCTTCTTCCCTCGTAATGTCTGTCGGTTAAATTATAATTTAAACGCTACTTTATAACAATAACAAAACGAGGGCCAACTGAAATTCCACGTTGGCGGATCCTTTGGCCCCAAGCCCTTCTTCGTTCGGTGTGGATGAGAAGCCGAACGCCAGTGCATTGGCGGCCAACGTTCGGCCCAATCCAATAGCTGTCGGTCGTTGGCCTTAGTGTGTACGCGCCTTCATACGAGCTACTTTCTTCCCAACATAGTCTATTCGAGGCGGGTGCCAGAGTTAAATCAGCCTGTTAGCCACATCGAGAGTGCGTCGGCAACATTATTGATCAGTCGATTGTACCACGTGTCGAATCTTGAAATCCTGAGTACGCTGAACACTGCGCAAACACAGAAACAGGCAACGCTGGCGTTTAGTATTTGATCATTACCAATTCTTACCACGTTCGCTCGTGATATAGTAAATCATTGTCAGTTAATTAATATTACTTACTCCATTGCATTTGATTTCGTGCTTTTTGGAAGAGTGACTTGTTGGTGTAACAGTGACACATACTTCGAATTTGAGGCCTTGCATGTGTGGCTATGATTTTCTTCTCGACCTTACCTTACTTTATGCGAGGTATACACATTTGCTATCTGACTATGTGGCTACGAAATTTCCAGTTAATATGCTTATATCCATGCTGAAAGATTATAACAGTCGTGCACAAAGAATTGTAAATACGAGATGTTAAACAGCTGTTTACGTCGCGTTCTATGTAGCTATATACACTCTAAGGGGAGAAGACTGCACCACGATGAAATTATCCGGATGGGACGCAAGTCAGTAGATGTGCTGTTCAAGTAGAGACAAACAAATGATTACAATTTCATAATCAGCAAATAGGATGGTTTATTAAAGAGAAAGAATGTCATGAACTTCGCAAGTCAATGACGCATCCAAGCAGTTATTCGGCCTGGCAATGATTGATATACGCTACTGGCCATTAAAATTGCTACAACACGAAGATGACGTGCTACAGACGCGAAATTTAACCGACAGGAAGAAGATGCTGTGATATGCAAATGATTAGCTTCTCAGCGAATTCACACAAGATTGGCGCCGGTGGCGACACCTACAACGTGCTGACAAGAGGAAAGTTTCCAACCCATTCTCATAAACAAACAGCAGTTGACCGGCGTTGCCTGGTGAAACGTTGTTGTGATGCCTCGTGTAAGGAGGAGAAATGCGTACCATCACGTTTCCGACTTTGATAAAGGTAGGATTGTACCCTATCGCGATTGCAATTTATCGTATCGCGACATTGCTGCTCGCGTTGGTCGAGATCCAATGACTATTAGCAGCATATGGAATCGGTCGGTTCAGGAGGGTAATGCGGAATGCCATGCTGGATCCCAACGGCCTCGTATCACTAGAAGTCGAGATGGTAGGCATTTTATCTGTATGACTCTAAAGGATCGTGCAGCCACGTCTCGATCCCAGAGTCAACAGATGGGGACGTTTGCAAGACAACAACCATCTGCACGAACAGTTCGACGACGTTTGCAGCAGCATGGATTATCGGCTCGGAGACCATGGCTGCGGTTACCCTCAACGCTGCATCACAGACAGGATCGCCTGCGATGGTGTACTCAACGACGAACCTGGGTGCACGAATGGCAAAACGTCATTTTTTCGGATGAATCCAGGTTCTGTTTACAGCATCGTGAAGGTCGCAACCGTGTTTGATGACATCGCGGTGAACACACATTGGAAGCGTTTATTCCTCATCGCCATACTGGCGTATCACCCGGCGTGATGGTATGGGGTGCCACTGGTTCCACGTCTCGGTCACCTCTTGTTCGGATTGAACAGTGGACGTTACATTTCAGATGTGTTACGACCCGTGGCTCTACCCTTCATTCGATCCCTGCGAAACCCTATATTTCAGCAGGATAATGCACGACCGCATGTTGCAGGTCCTGTACGGGCCTTTCTGCATACAGAAAATGTTCGACTACAGCCCTACTCTTGATGAACTGTGGTATCGTGTTGAAGCTGCATGGGCAGCTGTACCTGTACACGCCATCCAAGCTCTGTTTGACTCAATGCCCAGGTGTATCAAGGCCGTTATTAGGACCAGTGGTGGTTGTTCTGGGTACTGATTTCTCAGGAACTATGTACCCAAATTGCGTGTAAATGTAATCACATGTCAGTTCTCGTATAATATATTTGTCCAATTAATACCCGTTTATCATCTGCATTTCGTCTTGGTGTAGCAATTTTAATGGCCAGTAGTGTACTTCCCGTTTTGTTGCCATTAATGGCAAACCAACCTGAGCTTACATTTTATCAAAATGCCCGCTTGCACATGGCCATAGTTTCTACTTCTTCTGACCAAACACCCACCACCGCACCTTCGCCGATAAGGGCGTTCGATCTCTCCCCAGCAGAGAACGTTTGGAGCATTATGGACACGACCTCCAACCAGCTCAAGATTGTGACGATCTGTGAATCAGTGTCAGGCCTAATAACTGCTTGGATGCGTTATTGACTTGTACGATTTGTGAGCTCTCTCTATTTTGAATAAACCATCCAATATTTCTGAAATTATACATCTACCGATTTCCATCCAACTCGGATAACTTCTTCGTGGTGCACTTTTTTGTCCTAGAGAGTACATTTGTGGTTTATTTATGTTCTGTAGAAATGTCTGTATGCACATTTTGAGTGAGGAATGAGATTTATTACGTTTTGACAACAGTGGCAATTGTGGTATACTAGGCACTGTACAATTGCTCAGGTTACTTGGGTATGTAACTGTGTAACTATGTTCTGATTTATCTTCTGGATTGTGCCACTGAAGATGGACAAGGGGCCCAATATCATTTCAACATAATAAATTTAGAATGTAGATGGATTCACGTCGAACGGAGCGAAACGGACGTCAGCATTAATGTTTCTCGCGAAGAAAGTGCTGACGCTGTTGTTGGTGTAAGAATGGTGCCATCGTCTGCTAACTATCAGAAGTTGACGAACCCTCGCAGCAGTCTCATATATACTAAAGAATGTCGTGCTTTTTTGTATTCATAGTTTTTATCTTTATATTTGCTTTGTTTTCGTGGTACACTGGTACTGTAAAGGTTGTTTGATGACTGGGATGCTTTTTCCGTGCGTGTCAGTTATCATAGAAAAGAGAATAGACATGTAAAAAGGAAAAATAGTGTAGATTTCACGGTACCTCCACAAAGGAAAAAACCTACTTTGTGCATGAGTATAAACACAAAGAGGTGAAAAACTTCTAATGGAAATTGTTTTAACAGTGGAAAAATCAGTTTTACTTAAGTAGCAGTGCAGTTTTTGGCAGTTAAAAGGGAAACAAGATACGAAGGATAAAGCAGAAACACAGTGAACTGTCTTCTAAATATTGTTTGTTGTGTTTCTGTGTACCAGTTGTGTTAAAAAAATAACGTCAGTCTTTTTGTTTTGGGAAAAAGTTCTGTTTATTCGTCCATTTCAGCATAGTCGCTGCAGGCCGGTGTGGCCGAGCGGTTCTAGGCCCTTCAGTCTGGAACGCTACGGTCGCAGGTGCGAATCCTGCCTCGGGCATGGGTGTGTGTGATGTCCTTAGGTTACTTAGGTTTAAGTAGTTCTAAGTTCTAGGGGACTGATGACCTCAGATGTTAAGTCCCATAGCGCTCAGAGCATTTGAACCGTTTGATAGTCGCCATTAGACTTTATGCCAGCGCTTTTACTAATCCTCAAAACACTTTTTGAACCCCATCTTTGGGACAGGTTTTTGTTCTCTCAGGGATGCATTTGTAATCTTATCTGTGCTCACAAAATGACTGTCTTTTAAGGTTTTACTTATTTTTGGGAACATTGGGGCTATGGCTGGCGAATATGAAGCCTGGGGCATCACGGCAGTGTTTTACGGCCAAGTGCGAACTGGTGCATAACCGTAATGCAAAGAACATTAATGGTTTTCTCTAAACGCCGAGCTTGCTTGCCTTTTTTTATTTGATTGTTATGCCGTTAACTCTAGGAACATAGTGAGGATATCTTTCACATTTCACCGATTTTGTGGTACAGCTTTCTGTTTTGTTTACCCAGAATGTTTCCAATGGGACCATTGAGCCTTAGTTTGGGCGTCATATCCGTAAACCTATGTCTCATCGCTTGTTATGACAGGTTGCTACCACATGTTTCATACCTAATACTCCCGATAAACATCTCATAGAATGACCCAATAGATGTGGTACCTTCAACAGCGACTTCTCTGGTTATGATTCGGCCGTCTTTCATTATTTCTTTCAGTTTTTCCACGATTTCATCGGTTGATGCGGTGCGGCATCCATGGTGTTCGTCATCTCCAGCGTCTTCACAGCCTTCTCCGAACCGCTTACACCACCTGTAAACCTTTTTAATCATAGCACACTCACCAAAAGCAAAACTTTGCTACAATGATTGTTTTTATAGCAAAAAGTAATACAATTTCTCTGATCCATTTTGTATAAAATAATCGATAGGTACTACCAAAAAACATAGTATCTTTTTGACAGGATAAATATCCGATATAGCTAGCACTGTAGGATGATTCAGAGACTTGTTCACCAACACAACAACGAAAAATTGCTTGAATCGGACTAACACAACATGAAAATTTGAATTCTCAACAGTGTGAAAGGTTTACAATAGGATCCCCTGTCCAAGAACATCCACTGTGAATTTGGTCATTAATACTGTCTCTTATCGTTGCTACTTCTTTCATTGTGTTTCTATATTTCGACTTTTTGTGAGTAAACACTGTCGCTCATAGCCTCACGTACACTGTTACGGTGCCAAACTACACGACAGCCAACACAAAACCACGTTATTTTGACGCCCTCGTGTGAACACAAGCTACGACTCGGAGGAAACTAGTCTCAATACGGGAATAACATTCCAGGGGCGCTCCAGTACAGTAGTCGGCCGAGACAACAAACCGCTCGCGAGAAAATTTTAAGGCGGTAAAGGTGTTAGATATGAACGCACATCTGTACCACTGATCTCAACGTACCAGAGGCTATAGGAAATTAATGGATCCTTATTCTGTTCTTCTTGAATGCACCTAAAGACAAATAAATTTATACAGAACACAGTCGTACCCTTCGGGAGTAATTGGGGACACTTCAGTACAATGAGCACAACTGTGCTACCACAGTTGCAGAAAACATAAACTCGTAAATGACCGCTTCATCTGATACATTGTGTCAGTCTTTAATGCTACTATCTATTACGTTCTTAGAATATCACAAATGGCTTATGGTTCAAGAGCTACATCTGCATTGGTAAAAACAGAACTCCGCGCTCAGGCTCCGAAGACCACACTATGTCGAGAGGCCGCAGTTCTGTCCTCTGTCATGCAGATGAGGTATGGAGGGGCACGGAGTCACCACACGGCTGTCCCAGCCGTTGTCGACTTTCAGACCTAGGAGCAACTACTTACATCTCATTTAGGTAGCTCATAAGTTGGCGTCAGAGTGCTGAATGTCTAACCAACAGTGTACCATGAACAAACTGCCTGTATCAGGAAGAGGAAGCCTAAAAGGGGTACGCGACTCAATTGAATCGCAAAGCTACTTGTTGGTTCAATAGCTTTGAAGTCCATCCGCATATCCTCGACATGTTATATTTACCTGCCCTTACCTGCAGCGAAGGAAACAAAAGAAAAGTTCGGAGTAGGTATTAAAATCCATGGAGAAGAAATATAAACTTCGCCGATGACATTGTAATTCTGTCAGAGATAGCAAAGGACTTGGAAGAGCAGTTGAACGGAATGGATAGTGTCTTGAAAGGAGGATATAAGATGAACATCAACAAAAGCAAAACGAAGAAAAGGGAATGTAGTCGAATTAAGTCGGGTGATGCTAAGGGTATTAGATTAGGAAATGAGACACTTAAAGTAGTAAAGGAGTTTTGCTATTTGGGGAGCAAAATAACTGATGATGGTCGAAATAGAGAGGATATAAAATGTAGACTGGCAATGGCAAGGAAAGCGTTTCTGAAGAAGAGAAATTTGTTAATATCGAGTATAGATTTAAGTGTCAGGAAGTCTTTTCTGAAAGTATTTGTATGGAGTGTAGCCATGTATGGAAGTGAAACATGGACGATAAATAGTTTAGACAAGAAGAGAATAGAAGCTTTCAAAATGTGGTGCTACAGAAGAATGCTGAAGATTAAATGGGTAGCTCACATAATTAATGAGGAGATACTGAATAGAATTGGGGAGAAGAGGAGTTTGTGGCACAACTTGCCTAGAAGAAGGGATCGGTTGGTAGGACATGTTCTGAGGCATCAAGGGATCACCAATTTAGTATTGGAGGGCAGCGTGGAGGGTAAAAATCGTAGAGCGAGACCAAGAGATGACTACACTACGCAGATTCAGAAGGATATATATATATATATATATATATATATATATATAACGTGGGAAAATTAGATCATCCGCAAACAGCGTAGTGCCATAGATGACAGTACCATCTGTGTCTACACTTTAATAGGGAATGCTCACTGCCTGAAGGCTCAGTGTGGTGAAAACGTGTGAAGCAAGCAGGCAAGCATGCCATGGACACACACTCATGCTTCCTACAGCCAAATGAGCGAGTTTAAAATGGGTCAAATTTTGGCCTTCCAGGTGGTAGGATGTTTCTTTCAGAGAATTGCCACAACGAGTTGGACGTGCGGCGTCATTTGTGCAACGATGCTGGTATCAGTGTTCACTTGAACATTCTCACACCTGTAGAAGAGGTTCTGAATTTCCACTCAGTACAGACGCCCATCAGGATTGTCGTATTGTAAAGGCAGCACTGGCAGATCGTACAGCTAGCACAGCACGGCCCAGAGCTCTTGTGAGCCCAGACGGGTCAACACGAACTGTTGCGAACCTGTTATTAGCAGTGGGACTACGGGCACGCACAGATGTATCCCGTTTTGAACTCACGCAACAGCATCGACGTGCACGGCTCGATTGGTGTCGTCAGAGGATCACTTGGAATGGCGCAACGTGGTCTTCAGCGATGAAAGCAGACTCTGCCTGCACGCAAGTGACGGTCGTCTGCGCGTACGACGTAGACCTGGTGAGCGCTGTCTCGTGGAGTGCATTCGTCCGAGACACACTGGCCCCACCTCACGCTATATGTCTACATCTACATCTACATCCATACTCCGCAAGCCACCCGACGGTGTGTGGCGGAGGGTACCTTGAGTACCTCTATCGATTCTCCCTTCTATTCCAGTCTCGTATTGTTCGTGGAAAGAAAGATTGTCGGTGTGGGCTCTAATCTCTCTGATTTTAACCTCATGGTCTCTTCGCGAGATATACGTAGGAGTGAGCAATATACTGCTTGACTCCTCGGTGAAGGTATGTTCTCGAAACATCAACAAAAGCCCGTACCGAGCTACTGAGCGTCTTTCCTGCAGGGTCTTCCACTGGAGTTTATGTGTCAGCTCTGTGAGGCTTTCGCGATTAATAAATGATCCTGTAACGAAGCGCGCTGCTGTCCGGTGGCCCTGCTCTATCTCTTCTGTCAACCCCATCTGGTACGGATACCACACTGCTGAGCAGTATTCAAGCAGTGGGCGAACAAGTGTACTTATGGTCTTGAGAACGACGAGCTACAACTCTCGTTCACTATTGGTGTTTCTGGAGGGGACGCTAGTGAGCGCTCGCTGCGTGCAGAATGTTGTTAGACCCGTTCTTGCATCAGGAAGGTGATGAGTTGTTGCAAAAGGATAATGCTCGCTCACACACTGTCCGTGAAACTCAACGTGCTCTGCAAGACGTGCAGCAACTTCCATGGCCAGCGCTATTTCCGAACTAGTCTCCAGTGGAGCATGTGCGAGATATGAGGGGACAAGAAGTGTATCTGCGACTCGTCAGCCAACAACTCTTGCAGAACTAAATGAACACTTCGAGCAGGCGTGGAATAACATATCCCAGAACAGTATTCGCCATCTCAGTGATCGTCTGGATACCAGAGTCAGCGCCTACGTTGCCATAAATCTTGAGTGAATTGGAAACCTCTAAAATGATGTATTAGTTTTTTTTTCTGGCAGTGTATTTTAGATAAAGTTTCTTAATAGCAAAAACATCTTGTGCGTATCTTCTTTTTACCTTCTGATATATATTGGCAGTCTCATTAAATGTTCCGGCGACTGGGGGGATACAGTGCAATCGTTGGCCTACGGAGCGAGGACTGCAGCAACTACATTATTTATGATAAATAACTTCGACTTTTGCAGATAATACTTCTGTAAAATTAATAAGAAAGACTCAGAATCTTTTAGAAAACAAATGATCACAAAAATTGTAAATAGACTCGGATGAACCTGCTATCTATCTGTTTCCAGTTTATGACGCTATCAACTACTACTTCGGCACGGCAGCAACGTCTCAGACATATGTTGTACTCAAATCTTATTATCTGATAGTTAACTAGGACAAATCGTAGCAGAAACGACGCGCTACAGCTAGGTCATCAATGTGCCATAGCATTGGAACCAGGATTGAGAAAATACATGTATTTTTAAAAGAAAATTGGAATTTTGATGTGTATAATTGTTTTTTTTTTGTTTTGACAATTAAATAGTTCAACTTAAATTCCTATGAATAACGTATTCAACACACTGGCCGTAATTATAACTACTTCACTAGTGTCTCATTTTCTGCCCTGCAAGCAATGTGTCTACTTCTCCACCTATGGGCTTGTTTGCTGAAAATGAAGAAGTAATTTACGAGAGAAAAGGCCTGAGAAATTTGTGAAGGTATATAAAATTCTCCGTACTATCAAAAAGGACTAAACGTTACCATTCCAGCCCAAATTAAAGTTGTCTTTCGTCTTTTGTTGCTTCGTTTAATTGTAAAAAAACCGTGTCTCTTTTAGAACGGTTAATTTACAACGAATCTGACCCGTTATAGCTTCGTAGCGCAGAAGTTACGACATTAAATGCATAAAATACGGCAAGTTTTTACTACCGATATGTAGTTGCCTGTCATTTTTTTACATCATACTCCGCAATTCACCTAATGGTGTGTGGCGGAGGGTACTTTCGGTATCACTATCTGACCCCTCCGACCCTGTTCCACTCTCGAATAGTGCGTGGAAAAAATTATTGTCGGTAAGCCTCTGTATTGGCTCTAATTTATCGATTATTTTTTCCTCGTGGTCAATACAGGAGATGTATGTGAGAGGAAGTAATATGTTGTCTGACTCCTCCTGAAAAGCGCTGTCCCGAAATTTCAGTAGTAAATCTCTCCGTGATGCACAACGTCTCTTTTGTAACGTTTGCCGGTGGAATTCGTTTAGCATCTCCGTTACGCTCTCTCGCCAGCTAAACGATCCCTTGACGAAACGCTCCGCTCTTCGTTGGATCTTCTCTATCTCCACTATCAGTCCTACGTGGTAGGGATCCCAGATAGATGAACAATACTAATACGACCTATTCTTGAGTACTGCTCGTGCGTTTGGGATCCCTATCAGGTCGGTTTGAGGGAGGACGTAGAAGCAATTCAGAGGCGGGCTGCTAGATTTGTTGCCCGCATCTCGTGGTCGTGCGCTGGCGTTCTCGCTTCCCACGCCCGGGTTCCCAGGTTCGATTCCCGGCGGGGTCAGGGATTTTCTCTGCCTCGTGATGGCTGGGTGGTGTGTGATGTCCTTAGGTTAGTTAGGTTTAGGTAGTTCTAAGTTCTAATGGACTGATGACCATAGTGCTCAGAGCCATTTCAACCATTTTTTTGCTAGATTTGTTACTGGTAAGTTTGATCATCATGCGAGTGTTACGGAAATGCTTCACGAACTCGGGTGGGAGTCTCTAGAGGAAAGGAGGCGTTCTTTTCGTGAATCGCTACTGAGGAAATGTAGGAAGCCAGCGTTTGAGGCTGACTGCAGTACAATTTTACTGCCGCCAACAAAGATAAGAGAGATTAGGGCTCGTACAGAGGCATATAGGCGGTCATTTTTCTCTCGTTCTGTTTGGGAGTGGAACAGGGAGAGAAGATTCTAGTTGTGGTAGGAGGTACCCTCCGTCACGCACCGTATGGTGGATTGCGGAGTATGTATGTAGATGTAGATGTTGATGTAGAATACTCAAGAATCGGGTGAACAAGCGCTTTATAAGCCACTTCTTTTGTGAATGAATTACATTTCGTAAAGATTCTTCCGTTGCATCTGAGTGTGGTCTCTGCTTTTCCCACTATCTGTTTTATATGGTCATTTCACTTTAGGTCGCTCTGGATAGTTATGCCTAGATATTTATGGCAGACGCTGTCTCCAGCTGTTTGTCACCAGTAGTGTATTAGTGTGTGTTTATTATAATAGCTCATGCCTAAAACGACGGGTTTTCAAGAGATACTCAATATGCTGGTGCTTTGGAACAGCTTATATTCATAGGACGTGCGCTACAATAAGAAACGACCAAATAACGTAATTTAGCTCTGTACAGTATGGTGTCTCCTAAGTTCTACCTGTAACGTAAAACCGAAGGCCCCATCTAATTGGCCACGTTGCTCTACATGAGGCAAAAATATGACGTGGCAGATTCTTCATTTGATGCTTCGCAGTGAAGTGGAACGTGAAATTCCACGCTGTGACGTCACCAGCTAGTCGTCCGAGGTCTACGAGAAACAAAGGCCGCGGCACGTGCGTCACGATGGTAGTCTGCCATCGTTCGCTCGCTCAATTCAGCAGACAAACTACGTTTCTACACCTGTTAGCTCGTACCTAGGCGTGTCCGTACAAACTGAAACTGTATCTCCTACTGGAATCCGCTATTATGGAATCTTACTGTTATTATTCCTATAATGATGGGGAGTGCATGGGCCTACTTATAATTTGTTACAGCTGTACTGGCGTACAATAAAACAAAATCATGCTAAAATGAATATCAGTTGCATAAGGCACCACTTCCAGCATGTAATGAGTACTGTTAAGCAAAATAGACTAAATGCTATAAACAATCCGTTATACCATTTATATCGAGTATTGATCTTAAATTAAATTTTGCTGTAGTACTGTAAGTGGGGCTTCATAATAGCAGATTTCAGTGGAAGATGCAATTCTCATTAGTGCTTACACGCCCAGCTGCGTGTTAACAGGTTTAGAAATGCATTTTGTGTGCTGAGCTGAGAGAGCGAGAGAGTGCAGAACTACCTTCGTGACGTACGCGCCGCGGCCTGTCTTTCTCGTGGGCCTCGTAGTCGTCCGGGTACGTTTTCCCGCCCGTGAGAGGACGCCTTAGGATGAGCAGCCGTGGTTTAGACGTATCTGGACCAAGTGCGAAGTGGAGCAGGGAGAATACGGTTGATCGACACCGAGATAGAAGAATTGGGGCGAATCCACGGACAGACGTGGCGAGTATGGTGCCACAATGCCGCGTGCGAGTATCCGACCGTTGCGCGGTACCTGCGGGCGAAAGAGAAAGCCGGAGAGCAGCGGAAGAGCGGTGACTGCCACTGCGCCTGGGCCGGCCCTGACCTGCTTCTCCAGATGTGCCTGCGGCAGCGGCGGCGGCGGCTGGAGGTTGCGCGCGGCTACGGCTGCAGAGGCCGGATGCTGGGATGCGCGCACCCCGCGCCTGAAACATGCATGGGGGGCGCACGCCGGCTCAGCAATAATACAGAGGAATCTCGACCCCGCTGCACTCTTTTATTCGGCACTCGTGAGCACAGCTCTTCGCGGAGGAGGTGTGTGTGTGTGTGTGTGTGTGTGTGTGTGTGTGTGTGTGTGTGTGTGTGTGTGAGAGAGAGAGAGAGAGAGAGAGAGAGAGAGAGAGAGAGAGAGAGGGGGGGGGGGGGGGGGAGGGGGGAGAGGTGACGTGATCAAGACTACCTGCTTCTGAGGGGGGCTGTGGCTATAAGTGCAGGGATTCCTGAAACAGCATTCGTGTGAGACACAACTCGCTTTATTTGTTCATGAGACCCAGAAAATATTAGATACAGGCTCCCAGGTAGATGCCATTTTCCTTGACTTCCGGAAGGCGTTCGATACAGTTCTCCACTGTCGCCTGATAAGCAAAGTAAGAGCCTGCAGAATATCAGACCAGCTGTGTGGCTGGATTGAAGAGTTTTTAGCAAACAGAACACAGCATGTTGTTATCAGTGGAGAGACGTCTACAGACGTTAAAGTAACCTCTGGCTTGCCCCAGGGGAGTGTTATGGGACCATTGCTTTTCACAGTATATATAAATGACCTAGTAGATAGTGACTGAAGTTCCATGCGGCTTTTCGCGGGTGATGCTGTAGTATACAGGGAAGTTGCAGCATTAGAAAATTGCAGCGAAATGCAGGAAGATCTGCAGTGGATAGGCACTTGGTGCAGGGAGTGGCAACTGACCCTTAACATAGACAAATTTAATGTATTGCGAATAAATAGAAAGAAGGATCCTTTATTTTATGATTATACACTCCTGGAAATTGAAATAAGAACACCATGAATTCATTGTCCCAGGAAGGGGAAACTTTATTTACACATTCCTGGGGTCAGATACATCACATGATCACACTGACAGAACCACAGGCACATAGACACAGGCAACAGAGCTTGCACAATGTCGGCACTAGTACAGTGTATATCCACCTTTCGCAGCAATGCAGGCTGCTATTCTCCCATGGAGACGATCGTAGAGATGCTGGATGTAGTCCTGTGGAACGCCTTGCCATGCCATTTCCACCTGGCACCTCAGTTGGACCAGCGTTCGTGCTGGACGTGCAGACCGCGTGAGACGACGCTTCATCCAGTCCCAAACATGCTCAATGGGGGACAGATCCGGAGATCTTGCTGGCCAGGGTAGTTGACTTACACCTTCTAGAGCACGTTGGGTGGCACGGGATACATGCGGACGTGCATTGTCCTGTTGGAACAGCAAGTTCCCTTGCCGGTCAAGGAATGGTAGAACGATAGGTTCGATGACGGTTTGGATGTACCGTGCACTATTCAGTGTCCCCTCGACTATCACCAGAGGTGTACCGCCAGTGTAGGAGATCGCTCCCCACACCATGATGCCGGGTGTTGGCCCTGTGTGCCTCGGTCGTATGCAGTCCTGATTGTGGCGCTCACCTGCACGGCGCCAAACACGCATACGACTATCATTGGCACCATGGCAGAAGCGACTCTCATCGCTGAAGACGACACGTCTCCATTCGTCCCTCCATTCACGCCTGTCGCGACACCACTGGAGGCGGGCTGCACGATGTTGGGGCGTGAGCGGAAGACGGCCTAACGGTGTGCGGGACCGTAGCCCAGCTTCATGGAAACGGTTGCGAATGGTCCTCGCCGATACCCCAGGAGCAACAGTGTCCCTAATTTGCTGGGAAGTGGCGGTGCGGTCCCCTACGGCACTGCGTAGGATCCTACGATCTTGGCGTGCATCCGTGCGTCGCTGCGGTCCGGTCCCAGGTCGACGGGCACGTGCACCTTCCGCCGACCACTGGCGACAACATCGATGTACTGTGGAGACCTCACGCCCCACGTGTTGAGCAATTCGGCGGTACGTCCACCCGGCCTCCTGCATGCCCACTATACGCCCTCGCTCAAAGTCCGTCAACTGCACATACGGTTCACGTCCACGCTGTCGCGGCATGCTACCAGTGTTAAAGACTGCGATGGAGCTCCGTATGCCACGGCAAACTGGCTGACACTGACGGCGGCGGTGCACAAATGCTGCGCAGCCAGCGCCATTCGACGGCCAACACCGCGGTTCCTGGTGTGTCCGCTGTGCCGTGCGTGTGATCATTGCTTGTACAGCCCTCTCGCAGTGTCCGGAGCAAGTATGGTGGGTCTGACACACCGGTGTCAATGTGTTCTTTTTTCCATTTCCAGGAGTGTATGATAGTGGAACAAACACTGGTAGCAGTTACTTCTGTAAAATATCTGGGAGTATGCGTACGGAACGATTTGAAGTGGAATGATCATATAAAATTAATTGTTGGTAAGGCGGGTACCAGGTTGAGATTCATTGTGAGAGTCCTTAGAAAATGTATTCCATCAATAAAGGAGGTGGCTTACAAAACCCTCGTTCGACCTATACTTGAGTATTGCTCATCAGTGTGGGATCCGTACCAGATCGGATTGACGGAAGAGATAGAGAAGATCCAAAGAAGAGCGGCGCGTTTGGTCACAGGGTTATTTGGTAACCATGATAGCGTTACGGAGATGTTTAGCAAACTCAAGTGGGAGACTCTGCAAGAGAGGCACTCCGCATCGCGGTGTAGCTTGCTGTCCAGGTTTCGAGAGGGTGCGTTTCTGGATGAGGTATCGAATATCTTGCTTCCCCGTACTTATACCTCCCGAGGAGATCACGAATGTAAAATTAAAGAGATTCGAGCGCGCACGGGGGCTTTCCGGCAGTCGTTCTTCCCGCGAACCATAAACGACTGGAACAGAAAAGGGAGGTAATGACAGTGGCACGTAAAGTGCCCACCTCCACACACCGTTGGGTGGTTGCGGAGTATAAATGTAGGTGTAGATTATATGTTCTAATATCACCGGACAAAAATTTGTCGCCCTTAGAGAAATTTCAAGCGCCATTTAATAACGTGTAATACTGCCCCTGAACTTGATAACCAAGTGTATTTGGTTAGGAAATGAGTCCACGAGGTTGTGCAAGTACATGGCAATTCAGGTTAAGCCATTTGTAGATGATTTGATCATGCGATTCCGCCAAATTGACGAGATGCTGCAGTCGGCGCTTTACCCGCTGTTCCAAGATGTCTCACAGATTTTCTGTGGGGTTCAGTTCGACCGATTTTGCAGTCCAGTCGAGATGTAATAGGATAGAAGAGGGTTAAGAAAACCAGTCACATAATATTCAAACTCGGCGAACTTCGCTTTTGTCTTGGAAAATGGGGGTATCAGGAACATACTCATCGTGCAGAAGCTGGTGGAAAGGCAACACGTGGTGTGGTGATTCAGAATATTTAAATAAACATCCTGGTCCATGTAACTCTTCAGCCTTTTCCGGCGAGATCTTGACATGTGGAAAAATCGGGTCTACTGCCGGATATTTGTGTCACTCTGGCACAATATTTCGGCTACGTAACTCGTTGCCTTCTTCAGGTGCTACCTGAGACTGCTGTGTTGGAGAATCTTGTCCAGTATTTATGCCCAGAGGATTCTGGGTGCTCTCGTTGCCGTCCGCGCCCTCTTGGCGCTGCTTGTAAGGTGTTGTTTCTTCCCCGGTGCTCCCTCAGACGTCCGCGCCCGACTTGGTCTCCATCTGTGGCAGCTCTCTGAGGCCTGTCCTTTGTTGGGCGCTCCATTCGCGGTCCACGCTCGCCTGGCGCTGATCCTGCAGTGTTGGCACTTCCCTGGTGCTCCAACGGTCGTCCATGCTTGGCTCGTCCATCATCTGCTTTCGTGGCGGCTGTCAGAATCCCGTCCTGGGTCGGGAGTTGCGTTCGCGGTCTGCACCCGCCTGGCGCTACTCCTGCAGTGTTACAACTTCTTGAGAAGTTTGTTGGTTCATTTCGTTGAGCCCTAATAAGCTCCAGAGCCGGACCCCACGCCGAGCTGAGCTTGTAACCGCTGTCTCGGTTTATTAGGCTGTCAGTGACCTTGATCTCGCCGGCCTCCTTTATGACACTGTCCCAAAATCTTGGCGTCTGTGTCACAATTTTTGGTGTTGTTGTAGTCCATTGAGTGGCCGAGCTCCAGTCATACAAGAATGGGAGTTGTCCATCCTTCTCTAGCTCCATAGTAAATTTTATGCTTGGGTGGCGTGAATTTAGATGTTCCAAAAAGTCATCTAGCTTCTCCCTACCATGGGGCCAAATGACAAAAGTGTCATCGACATACCTAAGAAAGCACTTGGGTTGGTAAGTGGCTGATGCAAGTGCCTCCTCTTCGTACCTTTTCATGAAAAGGTTGGCTACCACTGGAGATAAAGGGCTGCCCATTGCCACTCCTTCCGTTTGCTCATAAAATTGACCCCCGTAAAGAAAATATGTTGAGGTCAGTACATGCTTGAACAGTTCGAGCAGGGCACCATCGAACTCCAACGACATTGACTGAATCGCTGAGTGGCACTCGTGTGAAGAGCGACACCATATCGAAACTGACCATGATGTCAGAGTCCACGATGTGTAGCTGCCTTAGCCGTTGTAGGAAGTCCTCAGAGTTCCGAATGTGGTGTGCACATTTGCCCACATAAGGTGCCAATATCTTCTTTTGTGCCAGTCGTTTCATACAGAATGGTTTTTTAACATGCCTGGTATGGAGGAACCGATAACCATGTCCATCTGTAATCCATCTACTGCAGGCACGGCCACAGCACGTAAGGCGCGCACTACGTGCTCCTCGCGTGATGTCCGAGGCTCGGCCTGCCTCCGCACTACTCGGTACGTCTCGGCTTTTATCGGTCCCACTCGCTATAGCGCGACATGTCGGTTAGCAGCAGTGCGATGAAATATTTTCTTCCAGCATTTGGTGCGGCTTTTTTTGGCCGGCGCGACTTCCTTCAGTTCGACAGAATCGTATTGTAAGAACTGTTCCTGCTTCGCTATTTGTTCGTGGTGTAAAGAAAGTTCACAAGTTCAATGGCTGTTTGCATAAAAAGACGCAGCCTAGTAATCTATCATCACATACCTTTGAAAATAAATGGAAATCACAGATGATTATTATGTAGTCGCATAATCGACGGATACTGCAAATTTGCTGTGGGACTGCTTTACTACACCATGCAGAAATAATTTGAACATTTAGTTGACGATGAAAGAGCTAAAAATTATAACAATCGTCAGACTAGTTGCACGGGATTCATTGTTCTATACATGAAGAAGCTCTTCGTGTTAAATGTGCGGATATGGAACAGCGTGACGGAATTGGTGGCGCTAATGGACGTTGGGCACATTATTACCCTGTCAGTTGGATCAGTTTTTGATGGAAATGAATGAAGAGTATCGGGACATTGTACAGTATACTACTGCAACGTAATTTGGTTAAATCAGAGGACAAGCCTGAACCGAGTTTTCGGTTTAAGACCTACTGTTGTTGAATTTATGAAGGAAAAAGGAAAGTAAGAACGAAAATTAGTTCAGCCGGATTGGAATGCAGACCTTGCATTTTAAATAGATTTGCCCTCAGGAAGGCACTGCAAGCTGAGAAGCAACTTATTTCTGATTTAATGGCGAAAGCGCAGGCAATTCAAAAGAAAATTGCATTGTGGAAGTTTTCACATTCGGACAAGGAACACCATTTCCATAAGCTCACCGGCGTTGAAAAGAAACAATTCATTGTGGCTTTGGAAGAATTACAGAAACAACTTTCTGAACGTCTGAGATTTCGAGCTGTTTTTGAGACCGTCTGCAGGTGGAAGTAGTCGATATGCAATGAAATACCCGTGTAAAAGACAAATTATTTTTCGTTAAAACTATCCCGAAGTGCTATGTTATTTTCTTCTGGACAAGTTTCCATATCTCCTTAATGAGGCTGCAAATCTTATACCAAATTTTCGATCTACATATGTGCTTGAAAGACTCTTTTCTATTACGAGACAAGATAAATCATGATTACGTGGCAACTTGAATGACAAAATTTTGTGAAACTGTCTGCCTCTGTCCCTATGCCGATAGTTTGTGCCAAATGTACATTTTGTTGTGTCCTCAGCGCGACAAAAATTAATATATAATACAAAAAATTTGTTTTGTTAGTGGCCTAAATTGGTGACAAATATGAAACAAAGCCATATGCTGGATGGCTCACTTTAGCACTTAATTCCTTTCCACCTCGGACATTGTGGCGTTGCGTGCACTCACGCGAGAGAGTGTGTCATGTGTGCGCAAGTGCTGCACACGAGCCGAGTTCTTTACCGTCCCTGATCTAATGGCTTCGTCATCTACAGGTCTTGCAACACTAATATCCCTTCCTTTCCTGACTATTTATCTGATTATAGTGAAGAAACTTGGTGTGGGGAACGATATGTGGAACTGCTGAATTTCTTGTTATCCCGTGTGCGATAGTCCAGAATGGATTTCACTAATGGCGTCCAAAGAACTGACTTCGCAGATTAAACATGCTTCTCACGTCCTTCCCATTATTTGAGGTTTCGTTTCGCACTAAACACTCTCGATGCTGGAACTGCGCACTTCTTAATGTAAAAGGGCTTTCGCGTAATCGAATACACTCGGAACGTCGGCGGTGGTTACAGTTAGCATAAAACTGAATCGCTTTCGCAAACAGCGCACATTTCGTTTTATATCCGTGCTGCACCACTCGGTAAGATTGGCAACTGTCCGCCGACGAGAAACGGAAACAGTCTCAGTGGTTGTTAAGTGAATACCTAGAGAAGCAAGATTTCCCCCTCCTCTGTCAAGCGATGTGAAAATGCGATTGCAAAATCTGATCGGCAGTAAGACCCTCAGTGATGTAGTCAGAAGCAAATTCGCTCCGCGAGGATGGAAGAGAAGTTTGCAATTCACCAATAAGTGTAAAAAACCGTACATTCGACTTTTTGTGCCTTCAGAAGGACCTTCTTACGTTCACCGCTATGAAAAGTATTGTGTGACAATGTAATGAAAATTGGTTAGTTGCTTCACGTAATTCATGGGACAGGTATTCGGCTGTGGCCTTAAAAAAGGAACCATCCCAGCATTTACGTACAATAATTTAGGGAAACCACGGAAAAACTTAAGTCATGAGGCTGGAAGGAGAGTGGAGCCTCCTTCGTTTCGAATATCACGCCATTCTACTTAAAACAGCACAACCTCATTCGATTTATACCATACCGTTTGCAGAGAAGTTACTTAATAATGTAAAAAGCTATTGCTACACTGTTCATTCATTTCTCTGTACCAGTCTGCGCACACACTACACGCTCATTATAGTACGAGGGTGAGTCAAATGAAAACCTTAAATATTTTTTAAATATTACTTATTGTGCAGAAGGGGTACAAAGGTGTATCACTTTTCCACATCTTCCAGACGCTCAATACAAGTCCTCCGGCACTTACAAAGTGCATAAATTCCTTTAGAAAAAAATACTTTTGGTAGTCCGCGCAACCACTCATGCACCACGTGGTGCACCTCTTCATCAGAACGGAACTTCTTTCTTCCCATGGCTTCTTTGAGTGGTCCAAACATACGGAAATCACTTGGGGCAAGGTCTGGCGAGTATGGTGGATGAGGAAGACACCCAAAATGCAGGTATGTGGTTGTTGCAACTGTTGTACGGGCAGTGTGGGGCCTTGCATTGTCATGTTGAAAAAGGACACCTGCTGACAGCAATCCACGTCGCTTTGATTTGATTGCAGGCCGCAGATGATTTTTTTAGGAGATCTGTGTATGGTGACAGTGGTTCCTCTGTAATGTAATGCTCCAAAATGACACCTTTTTCGTCCCAAAAGAGAATAAGCATAACCTTCCCTGCTGATGATTCTGTTCGAAACTTCTTTGGTTTTGGTGCTGAGGAATGGCGCCATTCCTTGCTCTTCGTTTCCGGTTGGTGGAAGTGATCCCAGGTTTCGTCCCCAGTAACGATACTTGCAAGGAAGCCATCACCTTCTCGTTCAAAGCGCCGAAGAAGTTCTTCACAAGCATCAACACGTCGTTCTCTCATTTCAGGAGTCAGCTGCCGTGGCACCCATCTTGCAGACACTTTGTGAAACAGGAGCACATCATGCACAATGTGGTGCGCTGACCCATGACTAATCTGTAAACATGCTGCAATGTCATTCAGTGTTACTCGGCACTTTTCCTTCACTATGGCTTCAACTGCTGCAATGTTCTGTGGAGTCACAACTCGTTGTGCCTGACCTGGACGAGGAGCATCTTCCACTGAAGTCACACTATTTGCGAGCTTCCTACTCCATTCGTAGACTTGGTGTTGTGGCAAACATGCATTACCGTACTGAACCTTCATTTGCCGATTAATTTAATAGGTTTCACATCTTCACTACGCAAAAACCGAATAACAGAACGCTGTTCTTCCCTGGTGCAACTTGCAAGTGGGGCGGCCGTCTTTATACCGACACTGCAACAGTATGTGTGCATCTGCACTATGCTGCCACCTACAGGCCATTCTGCACGCTGTTTACCGACTTCCAGGAGGATAACGGCGCGAAATTTCGATTTGTTATTACAAATTTAAGGTTTTCATTTGACTCACCCTCGTATAACACTACACACATTGTCAGCAGTAAGGAGGGCCGTAGCAACGATTTGTTGTTCATTTTCTGCACCCATTTCCCATGTACTTGACTGAGAACTGAGGCGGCATACTTTTATAATGAATGATATATTGAGCTCAGAAAGAGGATAAGATGTTAGTATAATCCATTGCAGAGATTTTGAAAATTTTTATGGAAACGAAGAAAGAAGTAGAAAAATAATGTATAGGGCGGTAGCTGTTTCAAGTTTAACGTGTGTCTGAGATGTCAGTGTTCACGTGGAAGCTATGGCATTGCCGGACTGAGCTTGTTCATTGGTAATACAGGTACACCGGCAAAATTCTGGAAGAAATCAACATAATACGTTTTAAAATGTCAATAAGGCTGACGAAGTTCGAGATGCTGATACAGTAGCTAAAAGCTACATTAGAATTCATAATCCTGAAAAATTTCCCGAACGTACACTCTAAGACAAAAAAAAGAGAGAGAGGAAGAAAACTACGCAAACGAACGAATTATTCGAATAGGACGGAAATGGATAGGTGTGATGCACATGTACAGACAAACAAATGGTTACAATTCAGAAAAAAAAACTGGATGGATTATTCAAGAAAAGAGTTTCACAAATCGAGCAAGTTAGTAACGTTTTGGTACACTTGTGGCCCTTATGCAAGCAGTTATTCGGCTTGGCATTGATTGATGCAGTCGTTGGATGTCCTTCTGAGGCATATCGTGTCAAATTCTGTACAACTGGTGCTTTAGATCGTCAAAATTCCGAGCTGGTTAGAGAGCCCTGGCTATAATGCCCCAAACGTCTCTACGTGGAGTTTCCAGACGCGTCGTCGCTGGTCATCGAGGATCACTTCGAAGCGCGACTCATCTGAAGACAATTCTGCTACAGTCAATGAGATTGCAGGCCGAAGATGTATATGGAGACGCCCTGGACAGCGGTAGGATACTAACCTGACTGCCACCCGCCATGTGGCCCGACAGCGAAGAGTGATGGTCTGGGGTGACACTTCTTTTGGTAATATGACCCCTTTGGTTCCCATCCACGGCTCCCTTACGGCACAGCGATACGTCGAGAGTATTCTACGTCCCCATTTTATGGCCCTTCATTGCAAGCCATCCTGGGCTGAGAGAATGTTTGGAGCATTATGGACACCGAGCGAGATGGCGCAGTGGTTAGCACGCTGGACCTGCATTCGGGAGGACGACGGTTCAATCCAGGCAAATGCCGGGATGGTTCCTTTGAAAGGGCTCGGCCGACTTCCTTCCCCGCCTTTCCCTAATCCGATGAGACCGATGACCTCGCTGTTTGGACTCTTCCCCCAAACAACCCAACCTTCCTGAAACGACCTCCTTTGACGATTGAATGCGTCAATGAGGCTGAAATTTTCACGATATACCTCCGGAGAACGTCTAACAACTCTGCCAATCAATGCCAATAATAGCTGCTTGCTTAAGGGCCAGAGTTGGACCAACACTTGATTGACTTCCTCGGTTTGTGAAGCTCTTTCTCTTGAATAAATCACGTAATTTTTTTGAAAATGTAATCATTCTTGTCATTCATTTGTCTGTAGTCGTACATCACATCTACCGATTTCCGTCCTATTTGGATAATTCGTTCGTGGCGCGTCGGTCTTCTTCTTCTTCTTCTTCTTCTTTTCCTCCTCCTTCTCTCTCTCTCTCTCTCTCTCTCTCTCTGTTTTTTTTTTTTTTAAGGATTGTATGTACGGTTGCTCTACGTCTGGACGATAAAAGTAGCACATTCGGAATGTTGTCTGTGAGCAGGAGATAGGGTATTACACCCCTCACAGAATTTCTTTCCAAACCTTCGGCAGTTGCTCTTTGAGACGGCAGGAAGGGCCAAGTGAAAAAGGTCTCCATTCCTTATTACATGGAGATACAGACTGCTTTAACTTGGCAACACTGTATTGGCGATAACCTGCGTGGAGCAAAAGTAAACATAGGAATGACCGGGTAGAAGACCTGTGGACAATTTCCTGGTGTATTAGTACCACCAAAATCTCCTACTTCGTTTAATATCGTATTAGCTCCGTTAAACAGAGAAGCGCGCGTCCATCAACGGGTAATGGACTGTTGAACTACAAACTTTTCAGTTTGAAACAAGGAATCGGCAACAGCGCCTGTCTCGTTGCACTAATGATCTCCGCGTGCATGGAAAGCAGTTCACGGCTGAAGACGGTTTTGATGCCCCTGTTGCGTCTGACAAGTGACGAGTTGCGTCATAGAATGACTCTTCCGCTACCTGCAACGTGTTGGTGGCGTAGTTCTGCGATGCTGTCAGTGTATAGCGCTTCTCCTTCACCTAGAAGGATTTCAGTATACGTTGCGATTGTCGATTACAGAAAGGGAAAAACACATACACATACACGCAAAGCGACGGAAGGAAGGAAGGAGTCCGCTACGAGTGCATTAATTTTTTATTACGAATTCTAATAAGCCATCTATTTCTAACTTCATGATTACTGTGTTTTAAATGAGGCGAACCAGGTTGTTTAAATCTATAAAGAGACAGAAGGACAGCAATACAAAGACCCTCTTCAGTATTGTTGCAACTACTTAGCTGTTTATGCGGCAGGGTTTTATGATGAAGTACATCCATTTAAACTAAAATATTGCTAGAAGACTACTTTCAGAAGCCATACAAACAAAGCTACCCCGCATGTAAAGTTAACGGCTGCCGTTATTGCGCTACACGTGCCAATACACGAGGTGACAAGAGTCGTGGGATAGTGATATGCACATAAACAGATGCATTCCAGTGGTAATAGCTGACGGTAGGGTTCGTGAGTGGTGCACACCCCGTGAAGCTATAGACCCAGATTGTCAACAAGGCAATGTACAGGCTGGTGGTGGTCCGATATTTGTGTGGGCTATGTTTAAATGGAATGGACTGGGTTCTCTGGTCCAACTAAACCGATCATTGACTGTAAATGGTCATGTTCGGCTACTTGGAGACCATTTGTAGCCATTCATGGACTTCATGTTCCCAAACAACTTTGGAGTTTTTGTGGATGACAGTGCACCATGTCAGTGGGCCACATTTGTTCGCAATTGGTTTGAAGATTATTGTGGTAAGTTCGAGCGACTGATTTGGCCACCCAGTTCGTCCGACATGTCGAATTTATAGGACAGAATCGGGAGGTCAGTTCATGCATAAAATTGTGTACGGACAACACTTTCAAAATTATGGACCACTATAAAGGCAGCATGGTTGTTTATTTCTGCAGGGATCTATCAACGACGAATTGCCGCTCCACTCCGAGCGAAAGGAGGCTCGACCCTATATTAGAGGGTATCGAATGATTTTTGTCATCTCAGTGTATAAACGAGACCTAAATGTCATTGCTGTTAGCGTCTGCTGTAGTCCCTGCCGAAGTATTCCAAATTGTTCTTGTGTATACAAGGTATTATATAACAGTTTTTTTATCTGACATATGTCATTAGTCTCGCTGTCTTCTGTCGCACATGTGTCTCGGTTTTTAATTCAATTCCACTTACGAAGATGAAGGCGACAGAAATAATAATCACGGCTATCCTCAGACATTTAGCAACAACTGCTGAACGAATTCCTCGTGCAGACCCTTTGATGCATCACGTTCTTCAGCAGTGCGCATACGTGCTGCTGCTGCATTTCTTCTACCTGTTTCCCACTAAGCCAACACTTCGATCTTTCCTTATCTCGTGGAATCCTCCAGCAAAGAACTTCCATGGTCCATCTACGATCCATTCTCCTGGGTACATGCCTCCTCCACCTCCTTTCCATTTCCATTACGGTTGTAATTACGCTGCAAATCCAATCTGTTTTGAGATATACTTGATTTTCCTTTTGTTTTTCAAGTAATTCAAAATGTTCAAATGTGTGTGAAATCTTATGGAACTTAACTGCTAAGGTCATCAGTTCCTAAGCTTACACACTACTTAACCTAAATTATCCCAGGGACAAACACGCATACCCATGCCCGAGGGAGGACTCGAACCTCCGCCGGTATCAGGCGCACAGTCCAAATAATTCCTAGCATGTGTCTTTCCATCGCTCTCTGAGGAACCTTCATTTTTTAAAAATATTTTCATATTACATGTCCATCTCCCTTGCCATAACTGAAAGTTGGTAATACGCACTGTATGTTAACTTTGCTTTTTAAATACTTCAGAAAATTATATTTGAAAATCCTTTTTAATATCACTCCAGCCCTTTTTTTACTCTTCGATTTATTTCACTTCCTAACTCAGCTTGTTCCTTTGCCTGACCAAACACAATAAAGTTCTTTCGATGCTACTGGTTATGATAAAAATCAAGATATTTGGAAAATGGAAGTGCAACCCTATATTCCTGAGATAAACGCAATATTTCGTTTGTATTTGCGCCAGTACCCTGGGCTGAATTCTAAACCTCTCCACAGTTTCTCATGAAGTGAGGACATGTGACGCTGTTGATAGCCATCTGTCCGTCGGATGGGGACGTCTATTCGAGAGGCGTAAGCTATGTGCCAGCGTTGAGTTTCACCCTCTCTTTCATCCATAAGAACACACACTCAACACTGCATTGTATAAGCAGTCATCTCAATCATCCAAGCGACACAGATGCGCACGTGACACTCCATAACAGGTCGGAGGAAAGTAGTGGCAAACCACTTCCACTAGGTCCTTCTCCAAGACGGCGATGCTCCGCTACCCTCATTCTCTGAGGATGGACTCGATATATTATGTTACTACTCATACGTGGGCACACAACGTGTATCGAATTGGGAATTTTTTAAGGGTATTAGGTGCAGTACGCGTTTTAACATTCCAGCCCACTACTCCAAACTAATATGGAAACCCTTTACTGTCCCTTAGTGTTGATGTTGTATTAAAAGTTCTCCTAGCATCGGAAACAACTGTAAATCCTATTAAATACGCATCGTAAATTAATGAAAAAAATAAAAAAAAGCTGCAGTTACATAACTCATTAGATGATTTTATTCTTCCTACTTCAGAAATTGCGCATATACCATTTTATTCATAGCTGCTAGTTTTCAACAGCTGTAGTTCACATAAAATTGCAGAATAAAATTGTAGTCAGTTGCGCAGATACTTGCATTTTGCTTTACTGGCTTCGATAAATTAATTTGTCACCTCCCTTACGGCTGGCACAACAACTCGACATGTACTTTAGATGTGATCCATTTACTATAAATTATCAGTCTGTCAATTTTTTCCATATTACAGCATTACGCATCTGTGACGTAGTTATTGACGTATGTTAGACCAGTACTAAGATTCTGAAGATAAGAAATTAGTATGTCGACAGCGGTAAAGCGAAATAAAGATACCTTTGCAACAGACGACTGAATTTTATTCTGAAATTGCGTGTATTCTATACTGCGCGCGTCCGTGCTATGACATAGACAGGTTAGTCGTTTCTTTTTTTTTTTTCATTTCTTGTGGAATAGAAATTGTGATATCGTCGACAGGAGTCGTAAACAGGTAAAATTCAGCAGAGCTACAGCAAGAACAACAGAAAAGTGCAGAGGTATTATTGAAACGAAATAGGCTTATTTTGCCTTACTCTCGCCACTCGCACTTTACACGGAGGCTGCCGCTTCAAACACTGAGCCGCTCGGTTTCAAGCGCCTTGTCACGGTTAGAGCGGCTCCCTCCGTCGGGGGCTCGAATCCTCCCTCAGGCATGGGTGTGTGTGAGTTGTCCTTAGCGTAAGTTAAAGTTAGATTAAGTAGTGTGTTAGCTTAGGGACAGATGACCTCAGCGGTTTGGTCCCATAGGATCTTACCACAAATTTCAAATTTTCAAACACTGCTGGTTATTGATATTTTCCTCATCTGTTTGTGCTGTGAAGGGTACGTGAATTGAAGGATGGGATAAAGTTCCTGACCCTCAAATTCAGCGTCAGCGTCCTAGATTAAAACTTCAAATCTCTTCACGTTTCATATAAGGCGAACTTGTGTGGAAATGTTGATGGCGATTTCCCCCTCAGAGGGGAACTTTGAGCTCGGCGACGTCTTCGGTACTCTTAAAGAGGAGTGTTGCGTATACGAACAACGGGTTTCAAGCCCTTTCTGTCATTCAAATGGTTCAAATGGCTCTGAGCACTATGGGACTCAACTGCTGTGGTCATTAGTCCCCTAGAACTTAGAACTACTTAAACCTAACTAACCTAAGGACATCACACACATCCATGCCCGAGGCAGGATTCGAACCTGCGACCGTAGCAGTCGCACGGTTCAGGACTGCGCGCCTAGAACCGCGAGACCACCGCGGCCGGCCTTCTGTCATTCTACGGGGTGCCAACAAAGGGAATCCTAGTAAATTCTAATAAATATCTATTAATAAATAAAAAAATAGATTCTTATAATTTTTTTATTTTTTATTTTTTGCAGACTGAATGATTGCTCTGTTTAAAGAGGACCGAGTTGATTTGTTTCTCTTAAGGGGACGAGAAGGATGGTAGTTTCGTGAAATTGTGGAAGAATTTAACCTTCGACACACTCATCGTCACCCTATTTGTTTTACTGCCGTCGAGAAATTAATCATTAAATTTAAAGAAACAAGCTGTTTGTTGGAGAAACCACGTTCCAAACAACCGAAGACTTCAGGCGAAACGAAAGAGGCTGTCTTGGCCAAGGTTTATGCTAGCCGAAAGCAGTCGGGGTTGTGTGTTCCAAGGTCAACCAGCCATAAAATTCTGTCGTAGGAGAGGTTTCATGTGTGAATGTTTTGCAAAGTGGGAGAAAATATCAGTTTTACTACAGACTGTGTGTTGTTCAGTGATGAAGCCGTGTTTTATGTTACTGGCGAAGTGAACAGACAAAATCTTCGATGCTGATCTCAAGGCAATCCTCATTGGATGAGTCCGTCCAAACAGCAGGGCCGCCAAAGTGTGATGGTGTGGTGTGATTTGAGGAAAGCTCTTGTGCTAGAACCTTTCTTCTTTAGTGAACTTGTAACGCGTGAGACTTACCTGAACACGCTGAGAGACAAATTGATGCCTCAAATTGAGCGTTTGGGTGAGGGACTTCCAGACTGGTTTCAGCAGGATGGGACCCCTGCCCATTTTGGTGCAGCTGTTAGAGACTGGTTGTGTGACAATTTTCGTCACTGGGTTGGGAGAGGTGGTCATGTGGAGTGATCCCTTCGTTCGCCAAACCTTTCTCCCCTTGATTTCTTAGTGGGGCGTGCTGAAAGAGGAAGTTTACTTGACGCAGATTATAACTTTAGACACTTGACAGAACGCATTAACAGTCAGTGTGCAAAGATCGACGGCAATTGAGACCTGCTCCATGGAGTCGGCCTTAATCTTGCAAAACGCATCATATTATGCATTGAAAAGCGTGGAGATCATGTTGAAAACATTTTTACTAACATTAAAATGAATAAAGTGCGCTGTATTTATTAGAATTCCTATGTACCCAGACTTCATGGACACCTTGTATAATCGTTCATAACAATGCGGACACAAAGCAACGCTACGCTGCTCAAGCACTTATCACAGTCATCCACACGATCGAGATAGACACTTGACATTTCGTAATAAGTCGGAAAGAGGTAACGGAAAAGCATCTCAACTGTGGCTTTTCCCGCGACGTAAGTGCATGATTCCAGCATTGTCTTTATCACCCACTGAAGAGTGTATGTACTCCTATTATTTTGAATTGGTGAATTCGTGCTACTTAGCTATGCATCCGTTTCCATGATCCGATAGTTCTCAGTTAAGTTCTCTTTGTTCGTAGATCATGTAAGTTATTCACTGTTAATTTATGATTTTATGTATTTACTTATTTTTCGTTTCAGGTGAGTACACCGAACTCAGTGTATGAAGAATTAAAGAGCCGCCACTGTAAGTAACAGATTTCATATCCATCACCAGATAGCGTGCATATTAAAGTCCAGATTACAAATCATCTCCAGGATAAGCTGCAGAGACATACAAAATACTTAACAGCACTTTCGTTGCGTTTTGTAAGGAAATTAAATGTACTCCTGAACTTGGTCGCTTTAAGCCGAGTTTCACTATGGCTTTCGATTTGTAGGATCAGGTGAAAGATCTGTCTGGCATGTTATTAAAACTGACAAAGGAAGAGTCCTTAAAATTAACTTTCCAACTAGTTCAGTCATTGAAAATCCCATAGGAGTACAATCGTAGAAAAGCAACTGGTAAATACTTTTATTACACTTTCAACTCTAGAGATTCTGGGAAACACTGCCTGCCCAGTACTGGCTGCTGATCGGCGCCGCTCGAATCTACTCGTAAGGGGAGGCCACGACGTTCGCATCAAAGATTTACTTCAAACTTTGTACACTTTTAGTAGGCCATTAGGACAATATGATGTGCAAATAGTAAGGCATACTACTAAGGAAATTTCGTGAAAATCGCAAGAGAAGTTTTACATGTCAGTGATGTACCAATGTGTTGGGACTTTGAGCTTGAGATGGCGGCGGTCATGTGGCTGGCGTTCAAGCTCTGTAATTGGTGGATCACTGCATCGAGTCTCGTCTATGTTTCTTTGTAAAAAGGTAATACGAGGAAAAGACACATGTATTCCTTGAACTTTTATTGAATTTTCAATGTTATTTGGCTGCGTCTATCTAAAGAACAGTCGTAAGTTGCAGAATGTTCTGTGTTGACTTAAGAACGACGTGTTTCGCCCAGATAGAGCATCATCAGGTTATCTGAAATAATAAGGAAATAAAGCTATAACGGTAAATCCATTGTGGTCCTATTCTGGACTACTATAAAGGCAAATTACATAGAGAAACGTAATGTAATTCATGTTAAAAGATCAGAAATTGTCTGCCAAAAGACATCCATCAAGAAGGCGTGATGCCGCAGAAAACAACTAAAAGGGAACCAATATGAAAAGATACGAAAAATTAATGAAATAAAATCACCGCGATCAGTCATTAGTAAAGAGCAAAGGAGGACCCGAAAAGTGCGTAGTAGATTCCCCGCAGAGTACTGTGGTCGGTAGATGCGCGCAGACGGCACGGCAGGCAAGGGGTGAGTGGTAGTGGCGGGGATTGGATGGGGGGAGGGGCTACAGGCAGCCGATGTAGGGGAAATGCTGAGCGCTGGAGGGGAAGTACGGTCCTAAACTGAAGCGTACACTCACATTTTTTGTAAATATTAAGTGTGGTCCCTCCTTGCCCACACTTGCATGGTGACCATTCAAAAAGGTTTGCCACTTTTGCTTTGGCAACTATCTAAAATGCAGCGATTTATTTTGTCTAGCTTGTTAACCATTTTTGACTTTCAGAGAAGCATCACGAACAGCGAATTTTGAGTAAAACCTACATATTTCCCTTGTTGCCATGTTAAAATTTGTTTCTTTTGCCAAAACACAGCGGAATTTACACTACCTCACATCACTAACAGGTTTTTCAGATGATATTGCGAGAGAATTCGGAAACAGTGGTTTATCAAATAAGGAACTGACCTTACCTCACAGAAAGACATGTCCTCAGTACAAAATAATGTGTAATGTCTTCACTTACGTTTTTGCAAAACCTATAGCATTTCTCATTTCACTGGGCATCAGTGGCCCTTAAAAGTTACATTCTTCCATTGAAAAAGTCTATAGTTAGTGGAAGAACACAGTAGATAATGCAATTTTGCATAGTAACCATATGGCAGTATACTCTTCTCTTTATGTGCTGTCATTTGCCAAAATATTATTTCGATATCTCAAACAGTTTATATTTCACTCTGGCTTTTTCACTGGCACAGAACGATCGCAAATAAATGTGCTACGTCCTGTCGATTTTCTCGAGAATAGTGACGGATAGAGACGTCCATTCAAGTCTAAAGAAAAGTTCAGTATGTTAGCTCAATTTCATATGCGGTAACATATTATGTAATAACCACCAAACGCAAAATCATAGCGACCCGTATGTTTAATTACAATTTTTCGAATAAATATCACAATAACGATGACCATTAACGAAATGATGGGTGCATCATCGTGAACCTGACATATAAAGTTAAAAATACTGCAAAAATTAAATCTGGTTACGTAGTAGTTTCTGTAAAATCGTTTGAGAAAGATTGCAGGGCGTGCACCTCGATTCTGTCTTCGCCGACCGACCGAAAGGTGACAAACACTTGTTGGCCACCCCTTCCGAACAAACGAATGAATCGCCTGGCGCTTTGGACGAAAATTGGTCACTGTGCATCGGCCACCATATCTCGTGCGGACTCGTGCCTCATGGAGGCGACGACAGGCGTAGCAGTGCAGTACAGGACCTCGCGCGCAAACCGTAAACAGCCGTACACTACAACGGCCCGTGAGGCCCGTCCGTATTCACATAGACAGTATACATTTGGATGATACAGGGTGTTTCAAAAATGACCGGTATATTTGAAACGGCAATAAAAACTAAACGAGCAGCGATAGAAATACACCGTTTGTTGCAATATGCTTGGGACAACAGTATATTTTCAGGCGGACAAACTTTCGAAATTACAGTAGTTACAATTGTCAACAACAGATGGCGCTGCAAGTGATGTGAAAGATATAGAAGACAACGCAGTCTGTGGATGCGCCATTCTGTACGTCGTCTTTCTGCTGTAAGCGTGTGCTGTTCACAACGTGCAAGTGTGCTGTGGACAACATGGTTTATTCCTTAGAACAGAGGATTTTTCTGGTGTTGGAATTCCACCGCCTAGAACACAGTGTTGTTGCAACAAGACGAAGTTTTCAACGGAGGTTAATTGTAAACAAAGGACCGAAAAGCGATACAATAAAGGATCTGTTTGAAAAATTTCAACGGACTGGGAACGTGACGGATGAACGTGCTGAAAAGGTAGGGCGACCGCGTACGGCAACCACAGAGGGCAACACGCAGCTAGTGCAGCAGGTGATCCAACAGCGGCCTCGGGTTTCCGTTCGCCGTGTTGAGGCTGCGGTCCAAATGACGCCAACGTCCACGTATCGTCTCATACGCCCGAGTTTACACGTCTATCGATACAAAATTCAAACGCGGCAACCCCTCAGCGCCACTACCATTGCTGCACGAGAGACATTCGCTAACGATATAGTGCACAGGATTGATGACGACGATATGCATGTGGGCAGCATTTGGTTTACTGACGAAGCTTATTCTTACCTGGACGGCTTTGTCAATAAACAGAACTGGCGCATATGGGGAAGCGAAAAGCCCCGTGTTGGAGTCCCATCGTCCCTGCATCCTCAAAAAGTACTGGTCTGGGCCTCCATTTCTTCCAAAGGAATCATTGGCCCATTTTTCAGATCAGAAACGATTACTGCATCACGCTATCTGGACATTCTTCGTGAATTTGTGGCGGTACAAACTGCCTTAGACGACACTGCGAAAACCTCGTGGTTTATGCAAGATGGTGCCCGGCCACATCGCACGGCCGACGTCTTTAATTTCCTGAATGAATATTTCGATGATCGTGTGATTGCTTTGGGCTATCCGAAACATACAGGAGGCGGCGTGGATTGGCCTCCCTATTCGCCAGACATGAACCCCTGTGACTTCTTTCTGTGGGGACACTTGAAAGACCAGGTGTACCGCCAGAATCCAGAAACAATTGAACAGCTGAAGCAGTACATCTCATCTGCATGTGAAGCCATTCCGCCAGACACGTTGTCAAAGGTTTCGGGTAATTTCATTCAGAGACTACGCCATATTATTGCTACGCAAGGTGGATATGTGGAAAATATCGTACTATAGAGTTTCCCAGACCGCAGCGCCATCTGTTGTTGACAATTGTAACTACTGTAATTTCGAAAGTTTGTCTGCCTGAAAATGTACTGTTGTCCCAAGCATATTGCAACAAACGGTGTATTTCCATCGCTGCTCGTTTAGTTTGAATTGCCGTTTCAAATATACCGGTCATTTTTGAAACACCATGTAACAGCTCATGCAAAATGTTGGGCTAGTAGTAATGACAGTCTGCATGCAGCACTGCCGCCGGTGTGATGACGGCGTGCAATTCAAATAGTAATGGATAAATTAAGGAAATAAAATGTCATATGGGAATATATATACCGCAGAAAATGTCAGATTTAAAGCTATGTACAGAGGCAAAAAAGCCTCCATTTCAAAATAGGATACATGGAGCCATAAAATGAAGATTAGACTACAAATCTGTCGCTAAAAGATAACAATGCCAAAAAGGTAAAATGCTACTGCATACACATGACAAGCAACCAAGGCTCTGACCGCAAAAAGCTAAAAGTTAATAAATGGTTTAAAAATTGGAAACTTGCATTCATAGAAAACCTGATTCTTGCTTGATAACTGATCGTTGAGTAAAGTATCCTTCGTAGCATGTGAATGTTCTACAATTTCGGTCTCTACATGAAGATTGAGCCTCTTACCTTCGTGGTGCGAAACCCTTAAATTTCCGAGTGTAGACGGCTGGTGGCCACTGGATTTAAGGTGCTTAGCGAAGGCCGAATTTGCTTAACTTGTCCCTTCTTAATGAGTAGATGCTCCTGAAGCGTAATTTTAAAAGCCGTCCTCGTCTGCCCAGTACAACCTGCTTGACAAAGAATTTAGCTAAGGCATAGGAAACATTACCTAAAAACGGAAGCTTAGCATACTATCATTGGCATTGTTGCCTTTTAGCCATAGATTTGTAGTCTGTTCTTCATTTTATGGCTCTACGTATTCTATTTCATTCTCTTACATTTGTATTCCCCATTTTCATTTTATGGCTCTACGTATTCTAGTTCATTATTCTTCTACACTGCTATTGAACATAAGAGTTTTCTTTGTCTCTGTGTTCAGCTTTAGATCTGGCATCTCGTGCAGTTTGTATATTCCCAGATGCGCTATTATGTTTTATTTATTTCGTAGTTTGTCCATTACTATTTGAATTCTACGCCGTCATGACACTGTCAACACGACGGCAGCACCGCGTGGCAATTGTCATTACTATTAGATCAAACAACATTCTGCATGAGCTCTTATCATCCATATGTATACTCCGTGTGAATACGGATGGGTCGCTGGGGCGTTTGTAATGTATGGCTGTTTACTCCGCTGCAGAGTGAAAATCTCATTCTGGAAACATCCCCCAGGCTGTGGCTAAGCCATGTCTCCGCAAAGTCCTGTCTTTCAGGACTGCTAGTTCTGCAAGGTTCGCAGGAGAGCTTCTGTAAAGTTTGGAAGGTAGGAGACGGATACGGGCAGAAGTAAAGCTGTGAGTACCGGACGTGAGTCGTGCTTCGGTAGCTCAGATGGTAGAGCACTTGCCCGCGAAAGGCAAAGGTCCCGAGTTCGAGTCTCGGTCGGGCACACAGTTTTAATCTGCCAGGAAGTTTCATATCAGCGCACACTCCGCTGCAGAGTGAAAATCTCATTCTGGAAACATCCCCCAGGCTGTGGCTAAGCCATGTCTCCGCAATGTCCTTTCTTTCAGGAGTGCTAGTTCTGCAAGGTTCGCAGGAGAGCTTCTGTAAAGTTTGGAAGGTAGGAGACGGATACGGGCAGAAGTAAAGCTGTGAGTACCGGGCGTGAGTCGTGCTTCGGTAGCTCAGATGGTAGAGCACTTGCCCGCGAGAGGCAAAGGTCCCGAGTTTCATATGGCTGTTTACTGTTTGCGCGCGGGGTCCTGTTCCACGCTGCTATACCTATCGTCGCCTTCATGAGATAATAATCATTTTTCGGTTCCTCCTTCGATCTATACTAATGCCTGATCCCGGTAATTTAAATTCATTAATTTTTAAAGTTTTTCCACATAGATTGTCTTCTTGACGGATGCTTTTTTGAAGACAATTTCTGATCATTTAACGTGAGTTACATTACGTTTCTCTATACATAATTTAATTCGTTCGATTTTTGAAGATTATTAGCTTTTGTGGTAGTCCAGAATAGGACCACGTTGGATTTATTCTAGTATCGTCGTTCCCTTATATTTTCATATAACCTGATGATGCACTATCCGGATGAAACTCGAAGTTCTTAAATTAATAAAGAACATTCTGCAACTTACGACTGTCTTTTTAAATAGTAGCAGTAGAAAGTTCGCTGTACCACCACGCCAAGATGGAATCGAATAACTATTTGATTGTTTGCTAACTTTTATTATGACAACAAGTGTTACATGTATAACTATCAGTTGTGTGATGTCCTTAGGTTAGTTAGGTTTAAGTAGTTTTAAGTTCTAGGGGACTGGTGACCATAGATGTTAAGTCCCATAGTGCTCAGAGCCATATAACTATAAGTAAGTAAACCGTAAAGTTTTCCTCAAAATGTATGCCTGTCGTGATTTCAAAACTCCCTTATACCTGCAGTCGGGTAATGTGTTGAGAATTGCTTCGCAACTGGACGCTTCCATATGCAGATACAGGTTTCAAGGACAAGGGACATTTTTCGAATGCCCAAGTCAAACGTCGATTAATAAAGGTGTACATAACATTATGCAATAATCTAGTTACTTACAATTTGCCAGAATATGAGAGTAATGTACAGATGTACTTTCGACGTACAAGTTACAGTGTAATATTTTTCATACACGGAAAACATAGATTAAAAAGGCATCTACTACATCGAAAGAATGCAATATTCCGGCATGCACAAGGAATCTTCAGAGTTTCTAAGGCAAAACGAAGCTCGTTGACGTTTTGAAAAATTTGTTTCTTCCGGCAATTTATATGCAAATGGTGTGTAACGCCACATTTTCGTAAATATCGGTGCCGAAAATCGACGATGTACGGTTGGAAGTATTTTAACAGCATCTTCACGAGGAGCAATTTCTTGTTCGTTGTCGATCAAATATGAACAAGTTCAAAGCCGTTTGATAAAAGTTTGTAACTGGCCTATAGAAATAAGTCGCGTAATATTTGTTCCTATAATGAAAATTGATAATCAGCCAAATAACATTGGGAATCCAATGAAAGTTGGTGCAAATAAACGTGGCTTTTCGTCATATTATCTTTCAGATGTAATATGTTGGAAGTAACATGACTGGTAGTGAAAAAAATATATAAATTTAAAAACAAATGAGCTGTACTCGATCCATCGATTACGGAGCTTTAACGCTAACCATGCGACCACCGCCAGCTCGTGCTTACGGTCGCATCGCCCTGGCACATCACTGACACGTAAAACTCCTATTGCGATTTTCACGAAATCGTCTACGTAACACGCCTTACTAATCGCACATCTGGTTGTCCAAATGGAAGTAAATCCGTGATCCGAAATTCGTGGACTCCCACTCTCAGTGATCTGAAGAATAAGGATTGTGTAAGCGCAATACCAATAGAGTTCCTTTGAACGCTTCCGATGTGTCAAAAATTGGCATCTACGTTCGCCAGGGGTATATTTATGCGATTTTTCTGGACAGGCAGATACTTGATGCTTATGACGGAATACAGTGACTGTTCGCTAAGTGCGTACGAACAATATGGAGTATTTTCGTCTGTTCATGCGGATGACACGACATTTACTGTTATCTGTCATTCTTTACACAAAGTGCTGATTGCTTTCAAGTCTTCCTGTATCCTCAAACAATTTGATAACCACGTGGATTTCTGAAGATTTTGCCTAAAGATAACCTCAGAAATTATTTATTTGTATTTTCTGCTACCAGTCACTTATTTGTTTTATGTTTAATTTAACATGACGCAACGCGTTCCGGGCGTGTTCTGCCTATCGTCAGGCGTTTACAAGCACAGAAAATTGTTGCTTAAAAATAAATTGTCTTAAATTAGATTAACATCTTTTTGTTTATTTTTCGTTGCTGGAGGAGCTGTTGGGATGTTTGGAGGGAGGAGGGCAGTGGTTGGCCAGAAACTGATATCCAGTGGTGTATTCTGCGTGTTTGGAGCTGTGTCTCGTTCATTCTGATTGGCACCACAGCCTGCGTGTGACGCAGATAGTTTTTGAAATGGCTCTGACCACTATGTGACTTTGCTTCTGAGGTCATCAGTCTCCTAGAACTTAGAACTAATTAAACCTAACTAACCTAAGGACATCAAACACGTCCATGCCCGAGGCAGGATTCGAATCTGCGACCGTAGCGGTAGCTCGGTTCCAGACTGTAGCGCCTAGAACCGCACGGCCACTCCGGCCGGCCGATAGTTTTTCATCAGTTATTAATTTGCGAAAATCGTGTCATCACTATCCACTGAACAGTTGTCATACGGACAAGTGTATCATACGATTTTCGCAAATTACTAAGTTTTGCATAACTATCTGCGTCACACCCAGACTGTGGCGCCAATCATAATAAATAACGAGACACATGCTCTACGCAAGCAGAATACATAACTGAACATCAGTTTGTGGCCAACCATTGCCCCCTCTCTCTTTCACTCCAAATACTCCAACAGTCCCTCCAGCAGCGAACAGTAAACAAATAGTTATATGTTAATCTAGTTTAAGACATGAAAATGGGCAGAATATCTTCGAAACATTACATCAAAGATAAACAAATGAAAGTTACTGCTAACAGAAAATACAAGTAAATAATTTATTCCACACGCCACAGTTAATGTCAGAAAGCTGAAAACATTATCTGCCAGGCCGTTTGTGTATATTGTGAAGAGTGATCATCTTATTAAACGTCCCCGTAGTACGTCGGACGCTGCTTGCAGCTCTAATGTTGTTCCCCCATTAAGAACAGTGCAGTGAGGTGCGTTTGGAGCCTTCATTCCAGCGGCATACTTATTCAGATATTCCGAAAGCACATATTTTGTTTACATTGCGAAGGAGTGGAATTACATCTATGGCTTTCCAAAACTTAAGAAACTTGTGACAAATCATTTCCACGTGTGATCGCTCTGTTAGAGCTGATCTGGGCGCTAGAGCCAGTTCCTGCTAGCAGGGAGAACGGGGGCTTTTGTTTGGACTGGAGGTGATCAGCTAGTCGTGGTTCACCAACCAATTATGTCCAGTTTATACCGAAATTGAAATTTTGATAACATTACATTGGTTGAAAACTGCTCGATTGTATAGTGTAAGAATGAGACCTGTACGTGGAACCAATTCAGAATAACGTAGAGAATAGACTTGGCGACGGACGTACTGTTTGGAGGCAAGAACCAGCTGTGTCCGGAATTTTCTTTGTCATTGTACCAAACTGTAGTCACAATATGGCAAGTGAAAGGCGGACAACATAATGCTGGTATTTCTGCAGTGACATATCTGTGTAGAGATTGTCTTTCTTACACAGAAACGGATTTATTTATTTTATTCAGTGTACGTTATGTAGCAATTTACAAACAGTTTCCACGTCCGGTACTTAGTTCTAATTGTACGTTGAGACTTGAGAGGGAAAATGGCCAAGTGAAGCTGTAAATTGTCTGCACGATTTCATAAAAATACCCTCGACAAAAACGTAGATCATTTACATATACAGGGTGTTACAAAAAGGTACGGCCAAACTTTCACGAAACATTCCTCACACACAAATAAAGAAAAGATGTTATATGGACAAGTGTCCGGAAACGCTTAATTTCCATGTTAGAGCTCATTTTAGTTTCGTCAGTATGTACTACAACGTGATCAAATTGTAAATTTTCACAATCAACATGTGTGGGCTGACGAGAATCCGCACGCAATTGTGCAATCACGTCATCAACACAGAATATCTGTAAACGTTTGGGGAGGCATTGTTGGTGTTGTCTTGATTGGGCCCCATGTTCTTCCACCTACGCTCAATGGAGCACGTTATCATGATTTCATACGGGATACTCTACTGTGCTCCTAGAACATGTGCCTTTACAAGTACGACACAACATGTGCTTCACGCGCGATGGAGCTCCTGCACATTTCAGTCGAAGTGTTCGTACGCTTCTCAACAACAGATTCGATGACCGATGGATTGGTAGAGGAGGACCAATTCCATGGCCTCCAAGCTCTCCTGATCTCAACCCTCTTGACTTTCATTTATGGGGGCATTTGAAAGCTCTTGTCTACGTAACCTCGGTACCAAATGTAAGACTCTTCGTGCTCGTATTGTGGACGGCTGTGATACAATACGCCATTCTCCAGGGCTGCATCAGCGCATCAGGGATTCCATGCGACGGAGGGTGGATGCATGTATCCTCGCTAACGGAGGACATTTTGAACATTTCTGTAACAAAGTGTTTGAAGTCACGCTGGTACGTTCTGTTGCTGTGTGTTTCCATTCCATGATTAATGTGATTTGAAGAGAAGCAATAAAATGAGCTCTAACATGGAAAGTAAGCGTTTCCGGACACATGTCCACATAACATATTTTCTTTCTTTGTGTGTGAGGAATGTTTCCTGAAAGTTTGGCCGTACCGTTTTGTAACACCCTGTATGTATGACGAGTGCGGTGGCCAAAATAGAAATGATAGCACGTTGCGGTATCTGTGCAAAAAAAGTGTTAGAAGTATCTTTCAAGTCAGTAACTCACCTATTTCCTGCCCCAGATCACAACTTTATAGCATCTAGCCGCAGCTTTGGATTAGTTGAAAAGGAAGGAAGGAAACGTGCGGTTATATCCAGGAAGTGACTGTATAAAACTCGTCAGAAATACATCAAAGAAGTTCGCTGTGGTTGATGTTACACAAGATCTGAATTTAGGCTTCTCGTCGTGCCTTAAAAAAAAAGATTCGGTGTAACGTTAAGAGTACTGATAAGGGTAAGTGCTGTGTTTTATAGTACAGGCTCACTGAATACTCCACTGAACGCAAGCATGTGTTCGCTGTTGTGCATCATTACGAAAACTTACGTAGCATTGTTTCCTCATTCAGAAAGCCTCAACTGCGACTTCGAGGAAGACTGTATAAAGTGCCTCTGCCATTTAAATCTGAGAAATATAAAGATGTCATGAACTTTATAAAGAAGTATGTGCCAGCCTCATACACAGATTTTTATATTACGTTGATCTGCGATAGAACTGTTACAAATGCTACATCCAGTTTATCAAAAGGAGCAGCACAAAGAACTTAGTAACCTTCCACAGCTATGACTTTTATTAGGGTATCCATTTTTTTCGGTTCGCAGACTCCTCATAATCACGTCGGGGACGTTTACACATGAATCACCTGCGTACAAATGACAGTTCCGCCATTGCACTGCCCCTTTATACCTCGTGTACCCGATAACAGCGTCATCTGTGTAAGTACATATCGCTATCCCACTCTTTTACCACCTCAGAGTATAAGGAATTTTCATATGAGTAGCCACTAAAAGTCTTAACAACCAAACCAGTTGAAATCTGCATATGCCACTATGGAATAACGTAATGAGACATCTAGGCTAAGGAAGCATGAGTCACCACCTCTCTTAGAAAATTCTGTTTCGACGTTTCACTACTCATCGAATTTCAGGCGCACGGAAAAACCGTAAACAGTGATGCGTACAGTGGGACACTCCGTGGGCTACCCAAGTCTATCAAGAGCAAACGGCGTGGGCTGTTCACGAGGGAGGGATTCTGCTCCACTATGACGCGAGTTGTCCAACGTCTCCAAGATCACATGAAGTTTAATGGCAAAGTTAAAATGGGAGCATCCCTCTTACACCCCAGATATGTCTCCCTGCGACTACCATGAGTTTCGTCCGCTAAGAGAACATCTCAAAAGGAAAGCGCTTCAACTGGGACGAGTTGATGGACACATTGGAAGACTTGCACCTATCACAGCCACAGGTATTCGGAGTCCTTCGGTTCGTGAAACAGTCCTCTGGTGATTATATGTGAATATTTGAGTACCCGTTGTGTGTGTGTGTGTGTGTGTGTGTGTGTGTGTGTGTGTGTGTGTCTGTGCGCGCGCGCGCTCAGCAGTGAGGTTATTAGCGTTCTGCGCATGTCTTATGAGGCAGGGTGTTTCACAATTACGTGTCATGACGTGTGTTGGCATTGGAGACTAGGTAAATACAAAAGAGCTCTGAACGACCGCACGTTCGTGGCGGTAAAATGAGATGGAACGCTTATGACGTGTTCCGCGGCTGCCGTGCGGACACAGTTCTGCCACGGTAGATAAATTTAATGGTCTGCAAACAAAGTTGTTTTTTTAGTGAGTTTGACACTGATGGCTCAAGTGTACTTTCTCAGCTTCTTTGTGCAGACAGTCGTCGTTACTGTCGCATTCTAGCAAAGCTGGTATATTCTCGTCTTAAAGTGCCTATGGAATATCGTCCCATGTGTGATACTGAATTCGTGATTTTCTATCAAAAAATTACAGGGATTACAATTACTAACAATTTGAACTGGAACAGTCACATTCTAGAAGTACAACATCAATGAGTTAGGATTGTAATCAGTCCAGTTGGTACAAATACCTGGGTGTATCAATTTCTGAGGATATGAAGTGTAATGATGACGTAGCCTCAGTCATAAGTCGCTGTTAAAGAATTTGGCAGATTTGAGGTTATTTGGTAGGGTACTAGGAAAATGACAGATACCTGAAAATGAGCTTCATTAAAAAACACTATTCTGATATTGCTCAAGCCTGATGGATCCGCACCAAATAGGACAAATTGCAGAGTCGGAGCGTACACAAAGGAGGACAGCACGAATGGTCTCTTGTCTATTGGACTCACACGGCAGGGCGTCACGGAGATGCTGAAAAACCCGAAGTTGCAGACGCTTGAATAGATGAGAAAAAACCTGAAGAGCGTGCACGCGAGTCCCCAGTCTGTCCATCCTGCGACTAGTTCACTTAGAGATTTGTTTGACGAGCGTATACCGATCCTAATTTAGGCGAGCTTTTGAATCGGTGGCGACACAGTATGCAGAAACATCGGGGCGAGGGGATGGGGTGTGGGGGTGTTTGTTTTTCAATGTGTTTGGATTTTACGGGCACTCAACGGCGAAGTTATCAGCGTCTGTTTATTTTCCATGCGTTAACACTGTACGGAATACAGAAATTGGTAACTAATATTACTAACGGAAGAAACGCATACTAACAGATCCTGCGTAAATCATCGCATGCTGCTTGATGAGAAACTGATTCTTAGTCATCCTGTACAGTAGTTCTGGCGAGGGCCACTTCCTGCGCCGTAAGCACTGCTCGCTCTTCAGTTTACAGTCTGTAGGCGTCAGTTATTCCGCGAAAGTTCCTTGCATCGTTTCAAGATCCAGCATTAATAGATGCAAGCTCACGGGACAAAAAATACGTCTAGGAAAATCAATACAGGAATCATTTAATGCCGTGTTCTTCCGCCCATGAACTTGATAAATACTGGAGTTCAAAGTGGCTCTGAGCACTATGGGACTTAACATCTGAGGTCATCAGTCCCCTAGAAATTAGAACTACTTAAACCTAACTAACCTAAGGACATCATAAACATCCATGCCCGAGGCAGGATTCGAACATGCGACCGTAGCGGTCGCGCGGTTCCAGACTGAAGCGCCTAGAACCTCTCGGCCACTCTGGCCGGCCGCTGGACTTTGGTTAGGAAGTGAGTCCACAAGTTGACGCAGGAACGTCGCAACTAGAATAAGCGATTCGCTGAAGATTTGTGAGCAATTCCACCAAAGTGACGTCGGCGTTTTACATGCTGTTCCATGTCGCACAGATTTGCTAAGGGGTTCAAGTCAGATGATTTTGCAGGCCACTCGATATATAATACAGTGGGCGAGTTTTCAGAAAGCAAGACACAGATTCTTCCAGCCCGATGGACTATGCTGATGTCTTGTTTGCGCGCCTGTATGAGCAGTGGCCCCTTGCGAGATTACCGACTCCAAAGGTTTATTGCATGCAGTTCCCATCGCAGTGTTGTCCCCTCTAACAGGTTGGGATGGACCTTTGTTCACTGGCCGCAGCAATTCCTGTCGCGTTTGGAATCGAATTTGATTCAAAAGCCATGAAACGCGTCCCCAGTCTCTCTCTGCCAGGACCTTTTTCCGACCACAATTCTGACACCCGAGTTTCGTGGCATCGTGTGTTATACCACTGTTTACAGACACTTTGAACAGTCTGCTGCGAAACACCAACAAATTGAGCAACTTGACACATCGAATCCTCATTGACATGACCAAACACGATTGCCCCGTTTTGCCACACTGTGATGTCCTTACATTTACCCATGTTTACGTACAGTGTTCGCTTGAAACAAAAATGTCTCACTGATCGCAACTGCCTTATGCAAACGTAGTTGCGATGAGCGCACGATTAAGTACGTGACACGATCACTGTGCCATCTGTGAAGGCTTAACGATACATCTTTACGTGCGTACTGGCGTGACAAATTTTTTGTCCGGTGAGTTTATCTAGGAATGTACGCCTACTACAGCTCCCTACCCATCACTAGGTTAGATGATGACAAAAATACATGTTTAAATCCGGAGGTACGCGTAAAACATCGTCCGAAATTGTGCTAAACGCATTCTCTGAAAATTATTTCGAGCAGTAGGTCTTGAGCCCCCTCGAATAGTAAACAATTGTAAAAACACACTCGCCCTTTCAACGACAAATGACCCTGAGCTAATAACGAGCATCAAAACGTATATTGGGATTAGTGAACACAGGGTTCTCGTAGCGAATTTGAATGTTGTAACCTCTCAATCTTCCAAAAATAAACGAAGAATATTCTTTTCCAAAAAATGCAGATAAAAATTCGCTCGACGCCATTCTCAGAGACAATTTTCACTACTTCCGAATTAACAGTGTAAGTGTAGTCCAGATATAGCTGGTCTGAATTCAAAGAAATGGTATCGACAGCAATTGAGAGATTTATACCCAATAAATTAACAAACGGCGGAGCCGATCTCCCTTGGTACACAAAACGATCAGAACACTGTTCCAGAAACAACAGAAAATTTGCTAGATTTAAACGAATATCGAATCTTCAAGATTAGTGATCTTTTACAGAAGCTCGAAATTTAACGCGGACATCAATGCGAGATGCTTGTAATAGTATCCACAATGATACTTTGTCTTGAAACCTGCCAGGAAATCGAGGGATAAGTAAAATATGCTAGCGGTAAGACACAATCAGTGCCATCTCTACGTTATAGCAATGGAAATACTATCGACGACAGTACTGCCAAAGCAGAATTAATAAACACAGCTTTCCGAAATTCCTTTACCAAAGAAGAGGAAGCAAATTTCCCCAAATCAAGAACAGTGCCAACATGAGTAACGTAGAAGTAGATGTTCTCGGAGTAGTGAAGCAACTTAAATCATTTTATTACCGCAAGTCTTCCGGTCAAGACTGTATACCAATTAGGTTCTTTCAGAGTATGCTCATGCAATAGCTCCATACTCAACAGTAAAGATCCGTACCCAGATACTGAAAAACTGCACAGGTCGCACCACTATTCCAGAAAGGCAATAGGAGTAATCCACTAAATTACAGACCCATATCATTAACGTGTATTTGCAGCAGGATTTTGCGTCATATGTTGTGTTCGAACCCTATGAATTACCCCGAAGTGAACGATCTATTGACACACAGTCAACAAGGATTTAGAAAACATCGTTCTTGTGAAACAAAACTAGCCCTTTACTCACACGAAGTATTGAGTGCTATTGGCGAGGGCTTTCAAACTGATTCCGTACATCTAGATTTCCAGAAAGCTTTCGACAGTGTCCGACACAAGCGGCTTGTAGTGAAATTGCATGCTTATGGAATATCGTCTCAATTATGTGATTCGATTCGCAGTTTCCTATCAGAGGGGTTCGTACTAACTGACGGAAATTCAGAGAGTAAAACAGAAGTGATTTCTGGCGCTCCCCGAGGTAGTGTCATACGACCTCTGCTGTTCCTTATCAACATATATGATTTAGGAGACAATTTGAGCAGCTGTCTTAGGCTGTTTGTAGATGACGCTGTCGTTTAACGTATAGTAAAGTCTTCAGAACATCGAAACAAATTACAAAATGATTTAGAAAAGATATCTGCGTGGCGCCAAAATTGGCACATGACCGTAAATAATGAAAAGTGTGAAGTCATCCACATGAGTGCTAAAAGGAGTCCGTTAAACTTAGTTTACACTATAAACGAGTTCATATGTTAAGGCCATAAATTCGACTAAATACCTAGGAATTACAATTACGAACAACGTAAATTGGAAGGAACACAAAGAAAATGATGTGGGGAATGCAAACCAAATGTTGCATTTTGTTTGCACAACACTTATGAAAGAGACTGCTTACAATTCGCTTGTCCGTCCTCTTTTGGAGTACTGCTGCGCGGTCTAGGATCGTTACGAGATAAGAATTAATCGAGTACATTGGGAAAGTTCAGGGAAGAGGAGCACGTTTTGTATTATCGCGAAATAGGGGAAAGAGTCGTGATACACAATTTGGAGTGGACGTAATTAAAACAAAGACGTTTTTCTTTGTAACGGAAACCTGTCACGAAATTTCAATCACCAACTTCCTTCTCTGAATGCGAAAATATTTTGTTGGCGCTAGCCTACTTGCGGAGAGACGATCATCATAATAAAATTAGGGAAATCAGAGCTCGCACGGAAAGATGTAAGTGTTCATTTCTTGCGCACGCTTTTAGAGATTGGTACAATAGAGAATTATTGTGAATGTGGTTCGATGAACCTTCTGTCAGGCACTTCAGTGTGATTTGCACAGTATCCATGTAGATAGACGATGCAAAATACTCTCTTCCCTGCACTTCACAGATATTTGCAGAGTACAGCTGATGCAGATTATGTAAAAGCGCACTGACATTTGCGTGCAGCCGTTATGCCATTTAGCTCGCTCCACGGTCATAGTCACGCCGGGTTGCTGGATAATTTCGTATCTAGGTGAATGAAGAATAAGGTGCGACAAGTCAAGAACAGATCTGCCACTGAATGGATTCGGAGCAGCTGCATCCCGTAATGAGCTGTGCTGCCGCGTCAACCATAAATCGTTTGATGTTTCCCCGCCTTGGCGCTACGCCCATGAACGGGCCAGGATCGTAGACCACGACTAGGTTGCAGCACCCGCAGCGAGATGCCGAGCAGCTTTCGCCGCCCACTTCTCGCGTTTCCTCGAGAGACTTACGCAACGGCCGGTAACCAAGTAGCGACATGCTGACGTCTACTCTCTCCATCACAGTACGCCTGTTTCCGTGTCTTTACTGTGCCGAACAGTTTCATACTGAGCTTCCTTTAGTTGAAACTTACCAAAAAACCGAAACCATCTCTCACTGAACTGCATCATACGTAAGGTCCAGATTTTTGTAGTGCATTCCTTATTTTTGTGCATGCTAAATTCAGACAGTTGACAAAAAAGTGGTCTATTTTAGCAGAAAAAGCGTTCAGTTCATATTGCTGTGGAATGGGGGAAAAACCGCAAATTGGCACTCATAAGAAGAAGAACAACACCAAAAATTCAACAGGAACATAATACGTAAGAAATTGCCCACGCAACCTGCCACTGATGATGCCTTGCAGAAAATAAAGGCGAAACGCGTATGACACTAAAATTTTGTTTTATTCAGTTGCTGTCAGACGGTCCATAAGTAAAAATTATCAATATACCGTAGTATGAGTTTGTGTTTATCACGTACACAAGAAAAATCCGTTTCTTGCGACTCAACGTTTGTATCGTTTTTTAGCAAATATGTTTCACGTATTCATATTGGGCATCATCAGAAGTCTTTTATGTTAAATAAAATGATTTAATTATACATATCTTACTAGTAGATCAATAATGTTATCCGACAGAACATTTAAATTACCTATTTACAATTACAGGTTTGCGCTTCATTACTTAATATCGTACTTGTATTTGTTTTGATGTATTTATCTCTAGGCACTAGTTTTGATACTATATCGTCTTGCTAGATTAGCAAACTCCACCTCACGGTATTTCCGGTGCTTGCGAATTAAATTTGTTTTTTAAAACTCCGCCTCTGCAAAACACAATATTATTTATTTTTCTGTTTACCCAAACATGTTTCGACACTTATATCTCATCTTATGTCACTTCTGTAATCTATCATACGAAGTTCGTCGTTATTTTCTATTTCAGTCCTAGAAACTGTGATATTTTTGTGAAACTACACTACTTGTGAAAAGTGGATTTCTACAGATTGACATCTTTTTATGCCAATTATGTTCAACAGCTTGTCTTCTGCAAAGTATCAGTGCAGAATTTTCTTATTTTTGAGACTACTTTTTCTTGAGCTGTGGTTGTGTGTGTCCTGTTAGTTACATTTTTCGGTCAGTTGTGTATCTGAGGTGTGTTTTCTTTTCCCAGTTGTAATTGTATGCACTGTTTCCCACACCTTATTATACTTCGCTCTTGCCTGTTTTCACACGATTTTTGCACAGAAACAACGTTTGAGAAAACACTAATTTCGCAATACTAATAGAGAGACTCCGTGTTGTCGCCGCTCACGTGTTCATCCTTTTGTTTCGCAACAAAATCAAGCAGTAAAAAGCATAAAAACAAGCGAACTATAACACTATACTGCATTGCGTATTGTATCAACATACATTGTGTATTATTAATTATGGTATTACAATGCAGTAAATGTTACCCTCTGCGAGGATTTAAGTAAAATTGACCGTGATTTGCCTAATGAGTCTGGCTTATCGAACATGAATTCAATGTTACTTAAGAACATAGAAAGTGACAGATCCAATTTAGAAAATATTTTGGCTAATCACGTTTACTCAAATGAAACATAATGCGGTCGCCAGCCTAATTAGGCATTTAAATATGAAACATTTGTGTTAAATAAACAGAAAACAGTTTTGATAGAAAAAAACATAACCTATACCTCTTTCTCACAGAAGTGCAATGAACCTTTTTTCAAGCAGGCAAGTAGCATAGTGTATATAACAAGTTTCAGCAGGAAGTGCAAGTTCTCACAAACACATTTGACACTTTAATACTCATCAACAGTAAATACATTACCTGGCAAAAGTTATTTCAACAATAAAAGTGGAAATCATTGCTAAACTAAAAGCGGACATGGATCTAGTTCTGTTACATCATATGCTTTCGAAACAGCACAAATTCAACTAAAATTCACTTGCAGTAAGATTTGCACATTCCTTAATAAGCAATGTTGTAACTGAAACTTCCTGGCAGATTAAAACTGTGTGCCCGAGCGAGACTCGAACTCGGGACCTTTGCCTTTCGCGGGCAAGTGCTCTACCATCTGAGCTACCGAAGGACGACTCACGCCCGGTACTCACAGCTTTACTTCTGCCAGTATTTCGTCTCCTACCTTCCAAACTTTACAGAAGCTCTCCTGCGAACCAGGAGAGTCGTGCTTCGGTAGCTCAGATGGTAGAGCACTTGCCCGCGAAAGGCAAAGGTCCCAAGTTCGAGTCTCGGTCGGGCACACAGTTTTAATCTGCCAGGAAGTTTCATATCAGCGCACACTCCGCTGCAGAGTGAAAATCTCATTCTGGAATGTTGTAACTGTTTTCATGAATAACGCTTCTCAAAGTAACTTTACTTTCAGTAAGAAAAAAAACAGTAAGTGGGGGCTCACAAGCTGATATTACACTTTTCATCACACAATGTACACAAAACTCAACATTGACTTCAAATGCATTTAGTATATTCATTAATCAAGTAAATTTATGCATTTTGTGCAACTTAAAATTGGGGACCCTTTATCTTGACCATCTCCATAAAACAATCTAAACACAGTTTTATGAACAAACTACAGAAAGCAAACTTTGGAAACACTCTTTCATAACTTTCATTCACCTTGTATTATACTTCTTTCCAGCATATCAAAGATTACATATCGAAGAAAACATACTTTATGCAAAGCATAATTAATCAGAAAAAAATATTTGCTATCTTAGCTACGCTGTTACACAACCAATAGAAATCCACTTTCTACAAGTAATGCAGCTCAAGTGATCAACAGAAAATAGAGAAACGACCATGAACTTCGGTATTTTACAGAAATAAATTGAGACCCAATGAAGATGACATGTGTCGAAAGATGTTTGGGTAAATAGAAAAAGAAATACCCTGTGTTTTGCAGAAGACGGAATTTAAACACGCCCCTCCCCACATTAATTAAGTGCACAGGTTCCTACGCGTAAGGTATGTGGATCGAATCGCGTTGCTGGTGCCATTTTTTTCCCCTCGAATTCCCACTTAACTCTAAAAACGGATGTATTGTGACTGTCAAAAAAATGTTCAAATGTGTGTGAAATCTTATGAGGCTTAACTGCTAAGGTCATCAGTCCCTAAGCCTACACACTACTTAACCTAAATTATCCTAAGGACAAACACACACACCCATGCCTGAGGGAGGACTCGAGCCTCCGCCGGGACAAGCCTCACAGTCCATGACTGCAGCGCCTGAGACCACTCGGCTAATCCCGCGCATTGTGACTGTCCAGATTATCAGTATTTAATTATTAATTTGTTGTTTGCTTAAAGTTTATCCTGAAAAATAGAAAACAAAATATTTGTATAAAGATAATGGAAATGAAAAAGGACACACGACCATTTTAAATCCAGTAAGTATAGATGGTCTTCTTACCGACATTAGTGTGCCTACATTGTGACATATATGTAGTACAGCACGAATCAGGATGACACTTCTCATAGAAACTTGTAAAACAATAATTATTGTGGCATACAGATCACATAACGAACCCCGAGTTTTTGTATGAGAATGGTGTTTTCAGAGGTTTCGAAGCGATGAGATTGTTTTGGAGAAGGAGCCGTTTACTGTACACAAGCGCCGTTTTTTATCGTACTTTTGAAACTTAACTGCAGAGAGATTCGGCTTCACAATCAGTTTCACGTTCTCTCGCTGTCGAGGGAGCAGGCCCATCAAAATATACTGAAGAGCCAAAGAAACTGGTACACCTGCCTAATATAGTGTAGGGCCCCCGCGAGTACGCAAAAAATGGCTCTGAGCACTATGGGACTCAACTGCTGTGGTCATTAGTCCCCTAGAACTTAGAACTACTTAAACCTAACTAACCTAAGAACATCACACACATCCATGCCCGAGGCAGTTTTCGAACCTGCGACGGTAGCAGTCGCACGGTTCCGGACTGCGCGAGTACGCAGAAGTGCCGCAACACGACATGGCACGCAGCCGACTAATGTCTGAAGTAATGGGGGAGGGAACTGACACCATGAATACTAAAGGCCTGTCCATAAGTACGAGGGGATGGAGATCTCTTCTGAACAGCGCATTGCAAGGCATCCAAGGTATGCTCAATAATGTTCGTGTCTGGGGAGTTTGGTGGCCAGTGGAAGTGTTTAAACTCAGAGGAGTGTTCCTGGAGCCACTCTGTAGCGATTCTGCACCTGTGGATTGTCGCATGATCCAGCTGGAATTGGCCAAGTCGCTCGGAATGCGCAATGGACATAATGGATGCAGGTGCTCTGACAAGATGCTTACGTACGCGTCACCAGTCAAGAACACTGGACTCGCATTCGGGAGGACGACGGTTCAATCCCGTCTCCAGCCTGATTTAGGTTTTCCGTGATTTCCCTAAATCGTTTCAGGCAAATGCCGGGATGGTTCCTTTGAAAGGGCACGGCCGATTTCCTTCCCCATCCTTCCCTAACCCGAGCTTGCGCTCCGTCTCTAAATGACCTCGTTGTGGACGTGACGTTAAATAACACTAACCTAACATAACCTAACCAACCTGTCAAGAGTCGTATCTAGACGTAGCAGGGGTCCCATATCACTCCAACTGCAGATGCCCCGCGCTATTACAGAGCCTCCACCAGCTTGAACAGTCACTTGCTGACATGCAGGGTCCATGGATTCATGAGGTTGTCTCCATGCCTGTAGATGTCCATCCGCTCGATACAATTTGAAACGAGACTCGTCGACCAGGCAACATGTCTCCAGACATCAACAGTCCAATGTCGATGTTGACGGGCCCAGGCGAGGCGTAAAGCTTTGTGTTGTGCAGTCATCAAGGGTACACGAGTGGGTATTCGGCTACTGAAGCTCATATCGGCGATGTTTTGTTGAATGTATCACACGCTGACACTTGTTGATGGCCCAGCACTGAAATCTGCAGCAATTTGCGGAAGGTTTTGCACTTCTACCACGTTGGACGATTCTCTTCAGTCGTCGTTGGTCCCGTTCTTACGATGTCGGAGATTTGATGTTTTACCGGATTCTTGATGTTAATGGCACACTAGTGAAATGGTCGTATGGGAAAATCCTCAGTTCATCGCTACCTCGGAGATGATGTGTCCCATGGCTCGTGCGCCGTCTATAACACCACGCTCAAACTCACTTAAATCTTGTTATCCTGCCGTTGTAGCAACAGTAGCGGATCTAACAACCGCGCCAGACACTTGTTGTCCTATAAAGTCGTTGCCGATCGCAGCACAGTATTCTGCCTATTTACATATCTCTCTATTTGAATACGCATGGCTATACCAGTTTCTTTGGCGCTTCATTGTATTTACTCTTAAAACCGGACAGTTTAGAGCGTTGACATGTAGCTACGTCGGGGCCTAACATACGAATGAAGTACTCTTCGTGTTTGTAAACGCTGCTCCTGTTCTCGCTCCACCAACCCGAAATTGTTTGTGTACATGCAGCTATTTCCGGTGGGTCAAAACTAATTGCCGAATTATAGGGAAAACATGTTCATACAGTGAGTAGTACCGTACCTATACCGGGAAATTGTTTCATGTTGGAACTGAAACGCATCTGCAGGAATACAGTAATAATGGTAAACTACTTCCAAAATGTTAGACAAAAACGCGAATTTTCAAGGTGAAGATTATGGTTGTAATTAATGATTCCTTATGTAAAGATAACGTGCACAGTCGTAATAAACCTGCTGTTACAAATGCGTGGGAACGAAAAAAAAGTAGTAGCCTGAGCGAGATTCCATCTACAGTCCTCCATCTTATGAAACCAAGTGCTTACTCAGCTACGGGCTGATTGCCTGTTAGCGATCACACAATAGTATTATGTATGCATGCCTAAGTCGTTCTGACTCGACTTTCTCGAAAAGGGTTGAGTGTTGTGACTTCCTTTGTATACAGGGTGAGTCACCTAACGTTACCGCTGGATATATTTCGTAAACCACATCAAATACTGATGAACCGATTCCACAGAGCGAAGGTGAGGAAAGGGGCTAGTGTAATTGTTTAATACACACCATACAAAAATGCACAGAAGTATGTTTTTTAACACAAACCTACGTTCTTTTCAAATAGAACCCCGTTAGTTTTGTTAGCACATCTGAACATATAAACAAATACGTAATCAGTGCCGTTTGTTGCATTGTAAAATGTTAATTACATCCGGAGAAATTATAACCTAAAGTTGACGCTTGAAACCTCCGTCGTTCAGTTGCGTGTTGTAACAAACACGGGCCACGGTCGGCGAGCAGCATCTGCAGGGACATGTTTACGATGACGATCGTGTATACGAGTGTGGCTGTAGTGCATTGTTCTGGTTTGGTCTAGCTGTCGCAGTGTCCGCATGTAGCGCTTGCTGCTATTGTTAATCTGCATTCGTCTCCGTACGCAGATCATCTGCAGTACACCGTGTTACCAGACTTCCGTGATAGTGTAGTGTTGTAGGAACTGTGACGTGGTGTATTCGAACTTTTCAGAGTTCGAGGCGGAGATGATACTCATCTATGGCGAGTGTCGACGAAATGCAGCTGAAGCCTGCAGGGTGTATGCAGAACGGTACCCGGACAGAGCGCATCCAACGTGCCGCACATTGCAAAACATCTACCGCCAACTGTATGCAACAGGTATGGTCGTAGCACGCAAACGGGTCCGTAACAGGCCCGTCACAGGAGAAGATGGTGCAGTTGGTGTGTTAGCTGCTGTTGGCATGAACCCACACATGAGTACACGGGACATTGCGAGAGCCGGTGGACTGAGTCAAAGTAGTGTCATGCGCATACTGCATCGTCACCGCTTTCACCCGTTTCATGTGTCGCTACATCAGCAATTACATGTTGATGACTTTAATCACCGAGTGCAATTCTGTCAATGGGCATTAACGGAGAATGCGTTGCAGTTCTACCTGTTTACCAATGAAGCGGGTTTCACAAACCACGGGGCAGTGAATCTACGGAACATGCATTACTGGTCCGTGGAAAATCCTCGCTGGCTCAGACAGGTAGAGCGACAGCGACCGTGGACTGTAAATGTATGGTGCGGAATCATTGGCGACCACCTCATTGGTCCTCAATTCATTGCAGGGACCCAAACAGCTGCAACATACATCGCGTTTATACAGAATGATCTGCCAACGTTTCTCGAAAATGTCCCACTGGAAACGCGTCGACGTATGTGGCATCAGCATGATGGTGCATCTGCACATTCCGCAATTAACACTAGTCTGACCCTTGACAGGATGTTCGACGGGCGTTTCATAGGACGTGGAGCACGCACAAATTGGCCAGCCCGTTCTCCTGATCTTACACCTCTATACTTCTTTCTGTGGGGTACGTTAAAGGAGAATGTGTACAGTGACCCCAGAGGATATGAAACAACGTATTGTGGCAGCCTGCGGCGACATTACACCAGATGTACTGCGGCGTGTACGACATTCATTACGCCAGAGATTGCAATTGTGTGCAGCAAATGATGGCCACCACATTGAACATCTATTGGCCTGACATGTCGGGACACACACTATTCCACTCCGTAATTGAAAACGGTAACCATGTGTGTACGTGTACCTCACCCCTCATGGTAATGTACATGTGCGTCAGTAAAAAAGACCAATAAAAAAGTGTTAGCATGTGGACGTAATGTGCTGTTCCAGTCTCTTCTGTGCCTAAGGTTCATCACCGTTCCCTTTGGATCCCTACGTAATTCGATGCTCTCCGATACACACGATCGAACAGCGGAGGAGTGGTACTCAAGCGTCAACTTCAGGTTTCAATATCTCCGGATGTAATTAACATTTTACAATGCAACAAACGGCACTGATTACGTATTTGTTTATATGTTCAGCTGTGCTAAAAAACTAACGGGGTTCCATTTAAAAAAGCCTAGGTTTGTGTTAAAAACATACTTCCGTGCATTTTTTTATGGTTTGTATTAACCAATTACACTAGCCACTCTCCTCACGTTCGGTCTGTGGAATCGATTCTTCAGTAGTTGATGTGGTTTACGAAATATACCCAGCGGTAACGTTAGGTGACTCACCCTGTATATACGAAGTCTTAACATTAACAGTATGGATATGATTTATATCAGTGAGGACAAGTACGTACGGTCCCCTTGTAAGCAGGGTAACACAGAGAAGATGGGGGAGGAGGTAGAAGAGAAGGGGAAGGAGGACTCGAAACCGTACATTTCATAGATATCATCTAATCAGATAAGCTATCCAAGAACGATTCGTTGTCAGTCTTCTTCCATTTTCCAAACTCCACAGAGGCTCGCTTGCATGCCCCTCTCGGCTAGCATTCGTGATTGAAAGGATATCGCAAGCCTGGTGTTTGTTTCCAGACACACTAAATAATTTCCAAACAATGTAGAATTTGTTATGAGATACTTATGAATTAGTTACTTCTCAGAATGTAGCGATAGTTTCTTTGAAAAAAAAAAAAAAAAAAAAAAGGCGAGGCGAGTTTCTTCCTTCTTTCCAAGCTTGTGTTCCGAATCTAATGTCTTGGCGTCGACGGACGCTGGGCTTGCATTCAGGAAGACGGGGGTTCTAATCCTTATCTGGGGATCAAGATTTAGATTTACCGTGGTTTTCCTAAATCACTCCAGGCAAATGCTTGATTAATTCATCTGGAAAGGACAAGCTGGGTTTCAATTAGACCCTGTCTTTCTTCTTCAAACCGAGTTGTTGCTCAGGCTCTTATGACCCTGCAGTCGAATAGGACTTCAGACACTAATCTTCCATCGTACATGCCAAATTTCGCTATCAGTCGTAAAAGAATTTCACGATCTGAAAAAGAACCGATGAAATACACTTACACTACCAGAGAGACATGGAGAATCGAAAGTTTCAACAAATCGAGAGCTCTGTTCTCGGAAAAAAAATATCCGTTTTAGAACCGAGGACTTTTAACGTGTGTAGCCAGCTGCATGTCCCTTTATACAAACGACATTTGTTTTTCAGAATGCTCCTGACGAGTAGGTGATGAGACACAGTTACTGGAGGGATTGTTTTTCACCTGACTTCCAACGGTAAGTCAAAGAAAGGCAAAACACTTGTAACGATGTCTCACCGTTCTGACGCTAAAAACAAAGATGATGGTCGCTAGTAAAAGGATTCTGCCCTCGGGTGTATCGCTTCCCATATAGTATTTGTTACTTCTTACTCCTGGAATTTCGCATGAATGCAGACAACAACTATTCTCAAGTGTTAACGACACGGACCCATCCGCAACGAGGCAAAGGATTTTCTTTTCGAAGTTCATGGATTAGGGTTTTAGGAATTTCTGTCGGCACGAATTGACTGTCCGTCTATTCTTAGGTCCTCCTGCAACTCTTATATCTGTCGTTTTAAGCTACTGCTTACTTGGGAAATACTGTGTTATCCATAATTTCGGTTCGTTTGTACTAGGCATTTCAAGTGTGTAATTCCTCTACATTCACTTACTATTCCTTCCACTTTCTATCGTTTTGTTTCTTACGTCATCTTCTCTCGAGTAATCTATGTAAAATGTAAACAGGAAAAATGAAATTTATAAAAAAACCAATAAAGTTCTTTTTGTACGCACCCAGCATTCACCCACATGAAACACTGCTGAAGAGTCGTAGTTTAGCACGATCCGCACTTTGTAGAGAAAGTGGAATGTAGGCCAGTTTTAACACGTTGACTGTAAGTTACGTCAGTTGACTGAGAAGAATATTTCAGTAGAGTGCCGATCCCGTCATTTGAAGGGGTACGATTTCTTCCGCTTTTAAATTCGAAATGACTTTTATTGGCGACCTCTATTCGTCATGACTGTGTTGTGATGAATATTTAGTTTCTAAAACAACCGAAGAAAATGACCAGCAATCTAAGAAACGGCAAGGTTTACGTGGCCGGCAGTCAGTGTTAACGTTGTCATCGTCGCTACGAGGGTAGAATTTCAGATTAAAGAGAATAGAACAGGAAATAAGTCATGGTTACTTGAACAGGAAATAAGTCATGGCTACATCGAGACATTAGCCTTAATTTATTCTAAAAAAATCGATTTTGGATAATCTGACGGAGATATGAACTCTAGTCCTTAGGCATACGCGTCCAAGTTCCTTTCACAAATGCGCCACCTGACTCGGTCACACTTCGTTCCTACAAAGGGGCCATTATGTAGAGGGAAGGACATGTTCGCCCTCTGGTCGCAAATATTAAACGCTGCTTTGTTCATTTCGTGAGTCAACTGTTTGTGTACCGACGGTGTACTGTGTTCACCACAAACACGATCCGACCAGATAAACGTACGGCAACTCGATAACCAATGAAAATCTTGTTGATATTTAGAGGCGCTGTTTACTACCCCGTATTAACGTATTACTAATGGTTCACGGAGTTATGACTGACTGTTCCTCAGTATAACGTCTCGACTGTATGTTTTCATATATCCACGTTCACGTAGTGTTTGCTTGCAGTTTGTTAAGATGGCGCACGCTACTAAGTAAATTGAAACATTTGTGGTCCAAATGATACGTTGTACTGTCTAAAAGGACGGCACAAATCCATTATTAAGGAAATTACATATTTGTAATGTAAGGATGTAGAGGCTTATCTCACTAGGGGTGAGATAGATACTGCCTACAGGAAAATTAAAGAGACCTTTATGAATAATAGAACTACTTGTATGAACATCAAGAGCTCATATGGAAACCCACTTCTAAGCAAAGAAGGGAAAGCAGAAAGGTGGAAGGAGTATATAGAGGGTCTATACAAGGGCGATGTACTTGAGGACAATATTATGGAAATGGAAGAGGATGTAGATGAAGATGAAATGGGAGATACGATACTGCGTGAAGAGTTTGACAGAGCACTGAAAGATTTGAGTCGAAACAAGGCCCTCGGAGTAGACAACATTCCATTGGAACTACTGACGGCCTTGGGAGAGCCAGTCCTGACAAAACTCTACCGTCTGGTGAGCAAGATGTATGAGACAGGTGAAATACTCTCAGAATTCAAGAAGAATATAATAATTCCATTCCCAAAGAAAGCAGGTTGGATTCCGTAGAAATGTTGGAACACGTGAGGCAATACTGACCCTACGACTTATATTAGAAGCTAGATTAAGGAAGAGCAAACCTACGTTTCTAGTATTTGTAGACTTAGAGAAAGCTTTTGACAAGAAAGGGAAGCAGTGGTTGGGAAGGGAGTGCGACAGGGTTGTAGCCTCTCCCCGATGTTATTCAATCTGTATATTGAGCAAGCAGTGAAGGAAACAAAAGAAAAGTTCGGAGTAGGTATTAAAATCCATGAAGAAGAAATAAAAACTTTGAGGTTCGCCGATGACATTGTAATTCTGTCAGAGACAGCAAAGGACTTGGAAGAGCAGTTGAACGGAAAGGATAGCGTCTTGAAAGGAGGATATAAGATGAACATCAACAAAAGCAAAACGAGGATAATGGAATGTAGTCGAATTAAGTCGGATGATCCTGAGGCAATAGGATTAGGAAGTGAGACACTTAAAGTAGTAAAGGAGTTTTGCTATTTGGGGAGCAAAATAACTGATGATGGTCGAAGTAGAGAGGATATAAAATGTAGACTGGCAATGGCAGCAAGGAGAGCGTTTCTGAAGAAGAGAAATTTGTTAACATCGAGTATAGATTTAAGTGTCAGGAAGTCATTTCTGAAAGTATTTGTATGGAGTGTAGCCATGTATGGAACTGAAACATGGACGATAAATAGTTTGGACAAGAAGAGAATAGAAGCTTTCGAAATGTGGTGCTACAGAAGAATGCTGATGATTAGATGGGTAGATCACATAACTAATGAGGAAGTATTGAATAGGATTGGGGAGAAGAGATGTTTGTGGCACAACTTGACGAGAAGAAGGGATCGGTTGGTAGGACATGTTCTGAGGCATCAAGGGATCACCAATTTAGTATTGGAGGGCAGCGTGGAGGGTAAAAATCGTAGAGGGAGACCAAGAGATGACTACACTACGCAGATTCAGAAGGATGTAGGTTGCAGTAGGTACTGGGAGATGAAGAGGCTTGCACAGGATAGGGTAGCATGGAGAGCTGCATCAAACCAGTGTCAGGACTGAAGACCACATCAACAACATATTTTTGCGGAGTTCAGTTCTCAAGTTTATTCAGCTTCGTTATCCCACCCATTTATATACTATACATCGCTGGTATAAGGGAAAAACGTAGTTATATGTGGCGAAAAAAGATTTTGGGTAGTTTCCGTATATTACAACAACGTTAATGCACATTGTCAGCACCGTTCGTTAGCAAATACATAAGATAAAAATAGCGTTATTAACGAAGTTGTTCTATCTTCACTTTGTTAGTGGGTAAAGTTTAAGAGGCCAGAAACGTAAGGAATGAAGTAGAGTTCGAGTGAAATATGGTTTCCGGTTGATGTAGAAATGAAGTAGCGACTGTGAAATCGTTTCTGCCTTGCCATTATTTATGTGCTATAAATTGCGGTATTGTGTTTAAAAGAATGGTCGTTTTACTGAAGTTAAAAACGGTTCGATAATCTTACAGGTAAGTAATCACTCCATACAACTGTAAAAATTGTTTACAAGAAAAGCGTTGGTGGTTCGGATGGAAAAGACTTTTATAGTTTCAGTAATATGTATTGTTTAAAAATGTGTTATGAACTGATAGTGTAGTTGTCTTGAAACACATAAGACATTCCAAGTGGACATGGTGCAGTACGCAGGATGAAACTAGGTTGTCCGCAGTATGTTCAGGGAAACGTAACATAACCTTAGCGAAAGACACGTTAAGAGTTCAGAAAGTCAGTTACACATGTCGTCCCACGCAAATAATATTGCGCAATACGGGTTCCACATTTTCAGAGGAGAGTACATGTTCCGGGTTTCTGGAGAGACAGTTCTGACGCGCTACGGATTACATGTGCACACAGTATGCAAGTGAAATGGCACAGCAAATGGAAACCTACGCCAAAGTTGAAGTTCGCGGGACCAAACTAGTAGTTCCTCAATTTGCCTCGTATGGGCTGAGTGCACCCCGTTTGCCAATAGCGCTCGGCAGACCGGATGGTCACCCATCCAAGTGCCAGCCCAGGCCCAGAGTGCTTAACTTCGGTAATCTGACGGAAACCGGTGTTAACGCCTGCGGCAAGGCCGTTGGTACTTTTTAGATTGATTATTAAAATGAACTTCTTGCTACGTGAAATGAAAACAGTTACCTGAAATTTCGTATTCTGGTGATAGGCACAGAGGTCATCGCTGGAGGACGGAGACGCTTCGTGACGCATGACCGTGAAAATATTACATTGAAGTGTAAGAAATAATTTTCGTCGTAAAAGCAATGATAATCGGTCTTCGTAAAAAAGAAATTTGGACTTCAGGCTCGACATGTGAAAGAAGTAAATGTACATTCGATAGCAGGCTGATAGCACGCGATTATCACATCGCCAAACCGTCCACTTCCAACGCCTTAATTAGATGGAACGTATAAACACAAACTTACAATCTTGACATGATATCAGTAGAAAGAATTGATCACTTTGACAATAAATGAAAACATGGGTAAGCTTGTTAAGGATTATTATTATTATCAACATTAAATTATAGGTAATAAGATATACAGGACTTTTAAGGACGTCGGTTTGTACACAAAAGGGTTAACAAGAAGAAGACTTACTTCGTTATCTTTACAAAACATAAGATAAACGGAAATCGAACATATTTAATTTCAAAGATATAAGTTCTCCTATGACTCGAAAGGATCCGTTCGCTGGCATTACGAACAGAGTGATTTGTTATAGGGCTTTCACTCAGCGATTCTCGACTGGTTGCGTGACCAAGGAAGGGATTTCTATCATCGATGAAATTGCCCGACTGGTTGGATGTGAAGACTTTTTTATTTTTTTATTATTTTTTACAAACCATTGGTAATTTTTTTGGAAATTTGTGGTAAGTTTCAATGTGACCAGACAGAGGTCATCGGTCCCTAATCTTACACACTACTTAATCTAACTTAAACTAATTTACGCTAAGGACAACATACACATCCATGGCCGAGGGAGGACTCGAACCTCCGACGGGGAGAGCCGCGCGAACCGTGGCAAGGCGTCCAAGGCAGCGCGGCTACCTCGCCCGGCGAAACACATGGTGTTAGATCCTTAGTTGATCCTGGTGTCTCTTTTTTCCTTACTAATTGTAGTATCTCTTTATTTTCGATGAATTATTTTGATACAATTCTACCCTTGAATGACGTTTACAAAATTTTTATCTTCATACTCGCAGAATCCATGCGAAAAATAGTTTCATACAATAGCTATGCCATGAGCGCATAATTATTCTTTGTAGGACTCTCTCTGGTGGTTGTTAGAACAAAAAAGCTTCCGAGATTGTCTTCGTGCCGATTAGCCTGAGTTTTTTGTTTGAAGAATGGTAATCTGATTATTGGGATTTATGACCGAAGATAACTGGTACGAAATTGTACAATTAAAAGGGATATATATATATATATATATATATATATATATATATATATATATATATATATATATATATATATATTGTTCCTTCAAACAAAAGGTGTGTATTTGAAAATTGATAATTAATTATATTCATCGATATATTGCGTAGTTGTTAATCAGAAGGGAACTTCCGAAAACTGGATACGAACCTGCATTTAATAATCCAAGAGTTCCATTACTTCTTCGGATGGTTAAACTTCATCAAAGCCGAATATCCGCTTGATCTGAGGTTTCCCGACTGATTATACAACGCTCCCAAAATTACGAGGCATTCTATTTGTACAGATTAGCACCCTGCCGCAAAGCACGAGCCTGCAGAGAAGAAGAATCATCGCCTGATTTCATTCTAGCAAGTAAAATTTCTGAATCATTTTGAATGACTGAGCTATGACTGTGTTTCCTATCATGAATGATTGATTGATTGCTCGGACGAATTGAGAACTAAATAGATAGGAGAAAAAATTACACACTTACCGTTTCCACCACCTCTCGCAGTGTGGTAATGTGAGAAGTATCAAGTTTCATCGTAGTGCGAGGTCCACTTTAAACTGAGTCAGTCAGTACTAAAGTTGGAAGAAGGAAACGGCGTACCAGAAGCACCAGCCCTATTAAAGCAATGTGCTACTGTAACATACTTTCAGGATGAACAGAGTTTCAATTTCTTACGTCAAAACGAAAACATGTGTAGCAGTTGTTTTTAAAAGAGGAGGAGCAGAAAGGTCTGCTTTTTTTCCCTGCGTGGAAATGACGATCATTTATGAACTGCCACAAGTGTAATACCAATAAAATGTTCCCTTGTGATGTTTCTTCTCACTTTTTACATGCAAAAACCATGTTTCACTGTTCTTAATTTATTTTTCCTGTTCCCCCCTTTAAAACTAATATATGGCCCTGTTACTTTAAATTCCACTGCTGTCTTTCATAACCTTCCATATCCTTCTAACCGTTTCATCCTCTCAGCAAAAAAAGCGTGCTCATATTCCACTAAAAACAAAACCTCTCTCACACATAATTAGCTATTATGGTTTTGGGCGTTTTATTCTACAACTGCATCGATAATTTGTAAGCCTCTTTACTCTGTATGGCGGAGGGTAATTGAGACACCACTATACGGTGTGTCCAATAAAGGGATTTACACTGTTTGAACTTTAATATCTCGAACAAAAATAACAAAAACTTTGAATTTTTATTTTACTTAGATGGTCGCGACATTACTGATGATGTTTTACTATTGAAGATAATGAAAATTCCCTGCGATACAGTGTCTGTAACGTTGTGTAACAGATCGGGACACATGCGTTATGGTTTCCATTGGAATCGCGTCTCTCGTATCATCCAGCGCACGTGGTCGCTTTGTGGCGAAGGCAGTGTCTTTCAAGAGTTCCCCACAGAAAGAAATAAAAGAAATATAATAGCGTTACATCGGGAGATCTGGATGGAAACTTACCTCTTCCTCGTCGGCCTATTCGCCTCTGCAAATGTTTCATCCAGAAACTGTAGCCCATCACGATGGTAATGTGACAGTGCACCGTTTTAGTGAAAAAAATATCTTCGTCTCGCTACAATTAGTGAACAGCTTTCCCTGCAACGTGGCTAGGTACTTTACACCTGTCATCGTTCCTTCAAAAAAAGAATGTCACTGCAAGGTTTATGACGAACTTACAACAACACACTGATAACCCAGATACATTAACGGCTCGTTCTTTCGTAACATGGGGCTTGTCTCCTGCCCAGTGCTCACAGTTATGGCCATGGATGGTTCCACTCAGTTTAAACGTCGTGTCATCAGACAAGTAAATGACATCAGTCAACTGTTTACTATCGCAAATACAATCACAGGATTCGCGGCGCATATCCGTATCGCCCCCATTCATCCCGTGAAGCAGTTTGTGAATGCAGGGTTTTCACTTTGGTAATCGTAAAATGCGGTCAACACTTGATTTTATTACATCTGTTTCGAGTGTATTGTGCCATATGAACTTCTTCGGGTAACTTGTGAAAGCTTGTACGGCGTCCACCCCTCTTTCGTCCGCAGTGGTTTCTTCTTGTCACACCGTCCCTTCTTCAGATCACGTGTAATGTCGTTATTGTTACACGTGATGGTAGCGCAGTTTCAAACTCTGCCCCTCTCACCTCCATCGTCTGTGCACTTCTTTCATGTTTTGTCATTTCCAATAACACTTTAAAATCCACTCTCTTTGCTCCAAGGCGAAGCTCCCAGCCATCTTGTTATTTACCTACAGTTATTGGCAACTGAAAATCCTACTTGGTAAGAATTCCAGTCTAATGAGCATTAGTGAAGAATCGGTCGAACAAATGTTTAGTAAGCCACTTACTTCGCCGATGAAATACATATCGTTCAAAATTTGCCACTGACTCTCAGTCTGCCATCAGCTTCTCCTACAGTTTGTTTTATATGGGCATTCTACTTCAGTCACTCCGACTTCCATGTATTCAAAAGTCAGCTGTAGATTTTAAACAATTTTCTAATTTTTGCACTTCGAATTCCGCCGAAGCGCAATTACCGAAGATTTCTTATATGCAAGTGTATCAGACACGTCCGACGGAAACAGAAGGCTCGATCCCCTATTTGATCCCCGCACCTCATGCCCAATCAGAACAAGTCGGAGTCTGCGAGTAAAATGACGCGAAGGCTCCGGCTCCGAAAAATTCTCTCTTTGGCCCGGGCTACTATAAACTACATTGGTTCTTACATTGTTCGAAAGTTTTTGTATCATCATCTCGTTTAGCGAACATACTTTTTAGTATTTAATTTTCCATTTACGTCAGCCATTTAACCAGTAAATGATTAGCTACAAACTGTTGTTCGATATCGTATCTACAACATAGGGATTTTAAATTACACTGACACAATAATTAGTTCACAAAATACTTCGCACAGCTGAAAGCTATTATTCTACTCACTGCTCGGAATACCACAACAACAATGAGGAGTAAACGTTCATAGGCGCCGCATCAGTCCTGCGTATAAATCGTGTGTGGATATCTTGAACGCATTAAGTCCCACGGACACAGCACCGCCGGGTGGCTGCTCATCCGACGACATCAAGAGTGTACCTCGCTGGTACCCGTCTTGCTTATCACTGATAGCTGAACACCGTCATCTTACGCTGGACTCTTAATTGACTGAGCAAGAATTTGTCAGACAGTCTGTTGAGTATGGAGTTCTCTCAGTTTTCCTCTAATTTTTCGTCTGCTTTATTGCTGTACATCCTCATCCTCTCGTCAGAAACCGGAACGTACTGATATAGCCCGACGGTGACAGCTAGCGGACAATTTTGTCACAGTCATTGGCTGGTGAATTTCCGTTGTTATGAAGTCCTTGAAAAGCGTATGTCGTTATCTTTCATATCACGAACACTCCATAATCATATAGCTGAGGGATGCTGTCTCATTTGGATGTTCTTCACAGTACGGAGATAGCTCAACTTTCATCCTGTGTAGGTGCGGAAGATAACAGCAGTGACTCAACGTGATGAGGGTTGTAGCAGATTTTCGCCTAAAGAGTTTTATTTATGAAAACCAGGTTTTTGGTGCAAGCCGGCCGCTGTGACCGAGCTGTTCTAGACGCTTCAGTCCGGAATCGCGCTGCTGCTACCGTCGCAGGTTCGAATCCTGCCTCGGGCATGGATGTGTGTGATGTCCTTAGGTTTGTTAGTGAAACGTCCCCTTAGAAAAATTAGACACGACTGTGCTTAAACTGACACACAATATTTTTTAGCAGAACGCAATCTGACTTTCAATAACCCTACAAGAGAATGGCCCTGACTAACATTAACCTATATGTTTCACAAATCACTTACCTCACAAAAGTCTTCGTTACTCGAACTACTGCAATACAGCGAGCGCCACTACTGCCAGCTAACTAAAATATTCAAACTACGGAAGTCACTAACTACTGATAGGCACAGTTAGCAAATGAAAGATTTTAATAGAGAACAAACAATGTATTTACCTTTATAGTCATAATATATATATCAGTTCATGACATCAATTCTTACAAATTTCAAAACTCCGCCATCTCTCTCCCCACGTCCACCACTGCTGGCGGCTCACCTCCAACTGCGCAACGCTACGCGCTGTTAGCATCCAGCTGCTGCTGCCCAACACTACAATGGCAGACAACAATGCAAACCAGCCACAGACTGCACACGACACAGCCAGTGATTTTCATACAGAGCGCTACATGGCGGCGGCGTTACCAATAAAAAAACCTTAACAGCCTACTTACATAAGGTTTAAGTAGTTCTAAGTCTAGGGGACTGATGACCTCATTTGTGAAGTCCCATAGTGCTTAGAGCCATTTGAACCATTTGGTGCAATGCTCGCTTGTACTGAAGCGTAATGTCTTCCATTCGACTGTTGTGACATCTGCCTCATCTGTGTCAGTTCCTGAAAGGCTCCATTCTTTAAGCTGGTAGCGAAATTAGTATGCGGTGTCTGCGGTGGACAAGTGTAGCAAAATTGGCCATTAACCACACCGTGTTTCACCAGTTGGTCCGTCAACTGAGATACCAAAGTGATGCTTTATCCATAATAACTGGATAAATTTGTGTTGGCAATTTTTGTTTTTAAATCGATAGCAGGGCGTGGTATGAATCCCAATGGAGTTGTGTGCAATGTCCTGTTGTGTGTAGTTCATGAGATCGCGTCATTGTACGCCATGGGCATTTTCCGCCCTATTAGACTCCTTCCCTGCTGCTTAACGAACACCACTGACTGCGTGAAATGGAATGTCCATAGTGTTAAACGTGTGTGGTGGAATGAAAAATTTAATTGGACTGGTTTTCCAGCACAGGTCGCCGAATGTCAACAAGTATATTATTCCCTAAAACAATGCTTACTTAAGTGACTTTGTCAGACATCGCCATGAGCGAAGACGAGAAAACAGTAACTACAGTCGGTAAGCTGTCAGTTCTAGAAATGGAAGGGCCCACCAGGTCGGTGTAAGCGCATGGCCTGATCCTCGGCCGAGTAGCCAGGAATAAAGAGCACAGTGGGCAGTCTGGGGCATAGCAGCAATGTCCCTCACAAACTCCAAAGCAGGCACTACTACGTACCTTCAAAAAAAGTTTCAGTCTGCGGTCTCCACAGCATATACGACAGGATCACGTTATTGTCAGTAAGTTTCAAAGTTTTTATTTCTTCCCCCTGCCATTTCCAAAGTTCTCCTTTATTTTCTTTACTGTTTGCTCAGTGTAAGGTTAGAATAACATCGGGGATAGGCTATAACTCTATTCCTATTGAAAGTCTTCCATCTCTCTTGTCAAATTCTTTTACGACTATCACATCTTCCGTCTCCCTCTATTAGTTTCGAGAGCGCTGTTGCTCCTTGATGTGTGCTAATAGATGAAGAGCCGCTCCGGTTGCTAAATTCACCACCGTTTCGGCTTTTGTATTGAAGCTGAAATCAAATCATATGACGTTGCTTCACCACAGTACAGTTTTCAGAGTCACTGGAAAATGGCGTCAATATAACAGCCGAAACCGGTCGTGGGACCGAGCGAGGTGGCGCAGTGGCTTGCACACTGGACTCGCATTCGGGAGGACGACGGTTCAATCCCGCGTCTGGCCCTCCTGATTTAGGTTTTCCGTGATTTCCCTAAACCGCTCCATGCGAATGCCGGAATGGTTCTTTTGAAAGGCACGGCCGACTTTCTTCCCCGTCCTTCCCTAATCCGATGAGAGCGATGACCTCGCTGTCTGGCCTCGTTCCCCAAACAACCCAACCCGGTCGTGGGCTAACAAGGGGAGGCCACGACGTTGGGATCCCAGATTTGCTTCAAACTTTTGAAACCGTTAGTGGGCCACTAATACAACATAATGTGCAATTAGTAAGGTGCACTACTCTGGCAGTTTTCCGAGAAGTCGCAAGAGTAGTTTTACGCGTCTATTATGTAACTGATGTTTTTGTGCGTAGGTGCGAGACATGAGAGTTCATGATGGTCAAGTGGTTAGCGTTAAAGCTGCTTAAGACGGAAGTTTATGAGGTGATGGTTCGACTCGCACTCAGTCTTAATTTTTAATCTATATTTTTTAAGCGCTGCTCGCATTATTCAATTTGTGACATTTGAGAGGTAATATAATTTAAAAACCACGTGTATTTGCATGTAGTTTTAGTGAATTTCACGTTATTTAACTACTTACTATTTTAATACACGTTCGCCTTACAAACCTCGAACGCTAACCACTCGACCTCCATGAATTCTAACGACTAGCACCAACGTATAGACACATCAGTTACATCAGTGACGCGTAAAACTTCTCTTGCGTTATCGCGGAATTTCCAGAGTAGCGCACCTTACTACTTGTACGTTATTTTGTCTTAATGGTCTACTAAAGGTGTACAAAGTTTGAGGTAAATGCGTGATCCCAACGTTGTGGACACCACTTGTAAGATAAAGAACATTTTAGCATCTGGGACGTATATTCATTGATTTATCTTCAGCTACTTCCTCTTCCGTTTCCATAATGTTTCCTTTCAATTCGTTTCATGTCTATACCCACTTTACATATTTCCTCCCCCTTTCTGCATTTCCTCCTTTGCTTTTTATGGGTTGCTGATGTCATGCAGCTGCGTTTCCTCTCTTGAAAATTTTTTTTTAAATACTTTTGTCACTTTGTAGGTGTGATTTGTGGCAGCTACCTCTAAGCGTAAAATGCAGATGAGAAGGAAACATAAACCCGTAATATTGGAATACATCATTAGTAGTGTCCTGCTTGAGACAGTCACGTCGTTTATATATCTTTACCGAACGTTGCGAAGCGATATGAAATGTAACGAACATATGAGGATTGTGCTACAGAATGCGAATGGTGGACTTTGGTTTATTGGGAGAATTTTAGGGAAATGTGGTTCGGTCGGCCGCGGTGGTCGTGCAGTTCTAGGCGCTTCAGTCCGGAGCCGCGCTGCTGCTACGGTCGCAGGTTCGAATCCTGCCTCGGGCATGGATGTGTGTGATGTAGTTAGGTTTAATTAGTTCTAAGTTCTAGGGTCTGATGACCACAGCAGTTGAGTCCCATAGTGCTCAGAGCCATTTGAACCATTTGGAAGTGTGGTTCATCCGTAAAGTAGACCGCATATAGGACGCTAGTGCGACCTATTCTTGAATACTGCTCGAGTATTTGGGTTCTGCAACAGGTCCGGTTAAAGGAAGACATCTAAGCAATTCAGAGGCGGGCTGCTAGGTTTCTTACCGGTAAGTTCGAACAGCATGGGAGTATTACTGAGCTGCTTCGGGGACTCAAATGGGAATCCCTGGAGAGACAGCGACGTTCTTTTCGAGGAACAATATTGAGAAAATGTAGAGAAACGGCATTTGGAGCAGATTGAAGAGCGATTCTAATGCTGCCAACATACATTTCGCATAAGGACGACGAAGGTAACAAACGAGAAATTATGCCTCATACGGAGACATGTAGACAGTCGTTATTCCATCACTCTGTTTGTGAGTGAAAAGGGAAAGGAAAAGAGTAGTAATGGTGCAGGGTACCCTCCGTCACGCACCATACGGTGACTTGCGGAGTATGTATGTAGGTGCAGATTTAGATTGTGTAAACTGCTGAAAAAGTGCCGTGTTGGCAAGGAGACGTATGGACGGGATACGTTTCAAATCACAGTCAGCCAAGATTATATAGGTTTTCCACCGTCTTACTGTAACGCATGTTGCAGCCTACTTTGTAGCTTGCTCTGTTTTTCTGTATTGTAACATTTGTTGAACTAATGCGTTGTTTCTGCCCAGCTTTAGTTGAAACTGAATAACAAGCCGTGTCAAGGACTACGAATACCAGACAAACTGGTAACTCGTGTTCAATTATCGGTTCTATAACTTCGATCACAACTTACAGACGAGCCATTCCACTGCAATCACTTCTAAGAGCGGCTGTTGCTTTGCTTCAGTTTTAGTAACTAGTTGTTCATTACAGGGGAAACAAAGGCACCATTATAGAAAGGGAGGGGGACGAAGATGAAAACGAAATGGTAGATATGTTACTGCGAGGAAAAATGGAGAGAACACTAAAAGGCCTATGGTGGAAGAGCCAGCCACGACAAAAGTAATCCATTAGGTATCCAAGAATTTGACGCTTCAGGAAGAATGTAATAATACCGACGCCACAGATGCCACATGCTTAAAGGTGTGAATACCACTTAATAAGACACATATTACCGTATTCCCAGAAGACTGGGAAAACTCGTGGATGTCAGTTTCGGGGAAGATCGGATTGAATTCCGGAGAAGTGTAGTAACACGCGAGGTAATATTGGCACTACAACTTTTATTAGAAGACATACACATTTATTGCTTTTGTAGTTTCAGAGAAAACTTAAGGTGACATTGATTGGAATACGATAACTGAAATTTTAAAGCTAGATGAGAAGGAAGTGACACAGCGTTGTAGCCTACCTCAAATGTTATTCAGTCTGAAGGTCGAGAAAGCGGAAAAGGCAACCCAAGAGAAATCTGGAAAGGGAATTAAAGTTCGGGAGAAGAAATTAAAATTTTCAGGTTCGCCGATGACTTTGCAATTCTGTCAGATACGGCAAAGGACTAGCAAGAGCAGCTGATCGGAGTGGATAGTGTCTGGAAAAGAGGTTATCTGAAGAACATCAATAAAACGTTAATGGAACATAGCCGAATTAATTTAGTTCGTAGTAAGGGGACAAGGAAAACAACACTAAAAGTGACAGATAAGTTTTGTTGTTTAGAAAGAAAAATAGCGGACGGTCGCCGAAGGACAAAGGAAATAAAATGTAAGTTGTCAATAGCAAGAAAAACATCTCTGAAAAGAGACATTTTGCAGCATAAAATACAAGTCTAATTATTAGGAACCGGTGTTGTGTGTAGCCTTGTTCAGAAGAGTGTGATAATCAGTTCAGACGGAGAATTAAAGCTGTTGAAATGTGGTGCTACAGAAGAACGATGATGATCAGATGGGTAGATCGTGCAAATAATGAAGGGGTACTGAATGGAATTGGGGAGAAGACGTTTGTCGTAGAACTTGGCTAAAAGAAGGGAAGAGATCGGTTGAGAACATACACAGTGAATTTGATAATGGAAAATACCCTACTTGTGTGTGTGTGGGGGGGGGGGGGGGGGAAGAATGACGTAGGACGTAAATGTAGTTAGATAGGAGAGAGAGAGAGAGAGAGAGAGAGAGAGAGAGAGAGAGAGAGAGAGAGAGAGAGAGCAAAGTTTGACAATAGTAAGCTGATTGAAATCGACATAGGTTTCAGTAGTCAATGCAAATATGATGAGGCTTGCATAGGACAGACCACCTAGAGACTGAAGACCAAAGCAACATAGGGACGGGAGGCTGGTAGCGCAGTTTTGGTGTGCTTTTAATATAACATTTTTTTCCTATAAGTTTGGTCGTACTTGTACGTTTTGTTAATATGCAGAAGATTTAGAACTCAGTTACCAAAGTGTTAGGTCATAAATGCATCTGATTACCGATCCATTACGGAATCCTGTTCGCCGCAGTGCCCCCATAATTGTCAACAAGCTAAGACGAAACTTCTGAGCTCATAAGTTAATATCTTTTCCTTGTAAGCTGCTCGATAGCACCGGCGGTGTCGAAATAAACGGCGGTCGCGAGAAGCGACTGGCTACAGGAACTAATGTCTGGGTGTGACCACAATGCGCGGGGCTTCCCAGATTACACAGCTGCACACCTTTCCCCCGCGTCGCTTCCCTCCGCACGAGCAGCCGAGAGTTGTTTCAGACGTCGCCAACGTTTAGCAGAAGGCAACGTGTTGTTAATGATGTTTGACCGCCACAGACTCTTAAAAAGATACAACTTCACGAAATTTCCTCGATTTGCGAGTAATGTTTAGAAAAACATGATGCTCGACTTTGTGGATATGCCGAGCTACTGAGGTTCAGGAATCCGTTTCAATTAGATCGCAGAAGCTTGCAATGGAAGGGAAAAAAGGGACGTATGAGGTTGACCTCCTGTCGACGAGAGGGTCATAAAAAACGCAGCACTAGCGCAGCTGGATAACGGTGAGGGAAAAGATTCGCCGACAGTATTGATGATGGTACCATTCTAGTATTACTGTTAGCAACATACCAAAAAGACTATAATACAAATTACAAATGACGTAGTTGATGAATAATTATTTTAAGGACAACTGAAGACAGTGATATCAGCGAGTGAGTGAAGCGCAAAAAAATAACAGCTTTTATTTTTGTTATCCTGTCGTCCTCAGGTGCGTATAATATTATGTTGATACATATCACTTTAGTTCCGTGCAATTACAGCTGATTAAAGCGAATGCTTCTTGCCATCCGCGTTTCGTTTCTATTACTTGAAAGGCATCATTAATGGACGGAATTATGTACATATTATGTTTTAACTGTTGGACATTAGACAGTGACGTTATATAGCTTTATGACTGTCTGATTTCCTGTGACGTCATAATAGTTTTAATTTCTACGTACTAATTTCGTTAATGCTGCTCTACATGAGTTCTTGTTCCCGTTTTTCAGCTATTGTTCTGCTTACTGTCATTCGAAATTTCATTTGCACAGCTCTAGAAAATGAACACTCATTTTTTTGTTTGTTTTTTATGTTGTTGACAACTGTTGAACGTTATTGTCAACTATCCAATGTGTTTTTGCAATATCTGGCTAACAGTCGTCCTCAGATGGGTACAATATTATGTTGATACCTATCACTTTATGTCCGTGTAATTACAACTGATTAAGACGAATGTTTCTTGAATGTGATAAATTTTAACGGGAAATTTCCGTTACAGTCTTCTAGGACTTGTGTACATAATATTTTGAACAGGAAACCATGCCCAGAAACGTACTCCTTTTCCGTGCTACAGCCGTTTGAAAATATGTTCGCTAGGAAGGCATGCAACATGGTAATTATGTTGGGGAGGGGGGGGGGGGAGCGGTAGTTACATCGGATCGGCTGATGTCATTTTACGTCTGTCTTAACTCTTCGAACTTGTTCGAGCCTCATTCATGTGTCTTGAGTGTTAGAGAAGCACGGTTGAGTACACGTTTGCAGAATTCACCGTTACGATCCTTCTGAATGGCGAGGGTCACGGTAATGGAAGAGCTGCGTCCGCCGCGACATCTGAATAGTGAGCGTAACGGATTGCCGTCCTACGGGCCCGGTTTCGATTCCCGGCTGGGTCGGGGATTTTCTCCGCTCGGGGACTGGGTGTTGTGTCGTTTTCATCATCATTTCGTCTCCAGCCGGCTTGCAGGTCGCCCAATTTGGCGTCGAATGTAATAATGCTTGCACCAAGGAGACCGAACCTGCTTGTCGCCTTTATCAAGATCGTTCTCCACAACGCCCCTGCTCGCCACAATTATGCTACCATGTGGAGAAAGGGTGCCTTCATCGTCAGCAGGCGTGACCGAGGTCCTCTAAAAGACGCCGCACACCAGAAGTGAAAGAGGCCGTACTGTATCACATTGAACAGAACCCGTCAACAAGTATACGGGCAATGTCTTAGGTTGTTAATGAGTAGAATTGTAAAACAAGTTTATCAATTACTTGTGAAAGTGGTTGCGTTATCAACATGTTTTCAAATGACTAGCACGGAAACGGTCCAGTATGTACAGTGTGTTTCAAAAAGAATGAGCTGACTCTGGACGGTAATAACTACGAAACATGGGATGTGCCGGCAAGGAAATGTGTTTAGTTTGAATGGGCGGCACCTAGAGTTTCAGAAAATCGTCATTAGATTTCAGCCAGTGCCTCTTCCAGTTTTCAGTCAGAAGTAGGCTGATGTCCGATCAACAATAGGCGTTTTGCGAGCTGCAGTTTGCAAAGAGTGACTACGTGACAGCGTGCTTTTCGTCCGTGGTTTGTCACTGATCCTCCTGCACCAAGAAACATTCGTCGTTGGTATCGCTAATTTGAAGAGACAGTATGCTTGTGCAGAGGTAGGAGTCCAGGTCGACCTCACACCTCTGATGACGTGGTGGAAACAATTTGGCAAACGTTTAAGCAGGTCCACGATAGTCTACTCGCCACCGGAAGCAGAGAACTGGCAATGCCTCATACGACTGTCTGTGAGTGTTAAGGCCGTCGTTTGGTCTGTAAACCGTATAGACTACAATTACTGGTAGCTCAGCGTACCGAACAGTCTTAACTGTCAGCCTCCGTAACCGACGACCTATGCATGTGCCAAATTTAACATACGACATCGGCAAGTACCACTGAAAAGGACACTTGACCATCGGCACTGGCCGTTGGCGCAGTGGCAGATCGTTGCACGGTCTGATGAATCCCGATACCTTCTTCATCAGGCAGATGGGAGAGCTCGAATCTGTTGTCTACGAGGGTAGCAGCTCCTTGACACCTGTACTGCGGGACAGAGACAAGCTGGTGGCGGCTTCATAATGCTCTGGGGAACGTTCACATGGGCATCCATACCTGAAGTGGAGCTCGTGCAATTCCCCATGACGGCCCAGATGTATCGTACACTGGTTGCAGACCACGTACACCCCTTCATGACGATCATGTTTCCTGACGGCAGTGACATTTTTCAAGAAGATTTTGTGCTATGTCACAAGGCTAGGAGTGTGAATGACTGGTTCGAGGAACGCAGTGGCGAACTCCTCCAACTCGCCAGGTCTGAAGCCGATCGAACACATCTGGGATGTGAGTGAATGTGGCATCAGAGCTCATCGCCCCTCTCCACGGAATTTATGGGAATTAGACAGCTGCCATCTGCCTCCAGAGATTTACCAAGGTCTCACTGCTTCCATGGCACGACGCTTAGCCGTTGTTGTCCGTGCCAAAGGTGGACATACCGGCTGTTAGGTACGTAGTTATAATGTTCTGGCTGATCAGTGTATTTCTGTGACAGAGCACTGTCTGTGCAGTACTTATTTCAAAATAAAGGAAACAACAGCTTTAATGTTTCTCATGCGTACTTCTAATTTGTAGAATTCTCGGTTGTCCGTCCGGATCTCGTCGCAAGCGAGGCATTCTCTGGAACAGCGACTTAACTGAAATACTCGTACATTGAGATCGAGATATAGAGAGCATCAAACGTTTGAAATACTTTTTTATTCATTTCAAAGTTTCGTACACACGCTGCATTCCAGTCAAATGTAAACGAAGTACTGTGCTTTCAGAATATATGACATGATAGTGGAATTTGTGAGAATTACTGATTTGGATGTCAAATAAGTCGCTGTTCCAATTAATTACTCCACGATGTATCGGAAAACAGGCTAGTTGGCATCTTCAAGTGATCTCTGAAGATGTGAACGAGTCTGTTTGTCGATATGTCTTGGAGTAATTATAACGTGACGCGGCCGGACACACAACAACTATGACAACGTGATTTCCATGATAACGAGATTGAGACTAATGTTTGAGGGTTTTACAAAGAACCTAAGTCAAGGCAATTTATGTCTAAAAACGGGGTTGTGTGTGTGTGTGTGGGGGGGGGGGGGCGCACAAATGATACGTATGGAAAAAGTTCGTGGACCGGACCTGCACGCGAGACACTCAAGCGGCATGAACAGTTTGAACCAGCCTCTCAGGCAGACGAGCAAAGAGAACAAAAATTCTTTTGGTGTGGTGGATAGAGTTTATTATGATTAATAGCTTTTACTTCCTGGGACCAATGACAGATAGGTAGCCGGCCGGTGTGGCCGTGTGGTTCTAGCCGCTTCAGTCTGGAACCGCGTGACCGCTACAGTCGCAGGTTCGGATCCTGCCTCGGGCATGGATGTGTGTGCTGTCCTTAGGTTAGTTAGGTTTAAGTAGTTCTAAGTTCTAGGGGACTGATGACCACAGATCTGTAAGTCCCATAGTGCTCAGAGCCATTTGAACCATTTGAACAGAGAGGTATATATCCGGTGTCGACGTTGAAGCTTTCCAGTGCGTGCGAGAATCATACGCTTAATTATTTAACTCTTGTAACGCTTGTGGGAAAGAAGTCCAGTTCCATCACTGACCTCAGAGTTAGGAAGCTGTCTGCAACTCAAGCTTTAGTTTGTGCATTGGAATGTAAAAGAGTCTTTACTGACATTGAGAAACTGCTTATGGAATTGTCTCTGAGATGAAACATCGCAATAGCAGGAAAAGAAAGACTGGTTGGAGCTCAATTTCCCATCGACGTTGAGGTAATTGGAGATGGAGCACGTTGCCGAACTGGACAACGATGGAAAAAGAATCTTGCCGTATCCTCTTTAAAGAAACCATCCCGGCATTCTCATGAAACACTTAAGTAAAGCGCCGGGAAACGTCCATCTGACACGCGGAGGTTTGAGACCAACTCCTCCCGAACAGAAATCTATTGCCGTAACTACTGCTCGACTTGCTCTTTAGTGCTAGCAGAAATGAGTAAAGTTTTTCTCCTCCATACATTAATGCGTCTGTTTGATTTCCACGCAAATGATCGTACGTAAACAATTCAGTTAAGAGTCCCTCATCAAACACGTAGGTAGTACTAGTGGTTCCTGCTAGCTTTTTAGAATCTCAGTATCTTCGTCGTAACTGTATAAGGACCGGAGAGAAAGGTTTGATGAAACAGCTTGTGGCGATGACATGAATACCAACTTGCAAAACACGGGTCTCTTTAACCGCGTAGCAACAGTCCTATAATAAAGCATTCTACCGCTTGGTGTTGTTCCGCGAGGACATAATGTACACGACATATGATTACAGTTGCGGGAGGATGGTGTACGTTATGTCGTCCGTAAATTTAAATATGCAAAGAGAGAGATGCTCATAATTAAGCCTGCATGTGTCATTGTTAGAACAGAACCTTGCATTCCAGCACGCTCTGTTGTCCTTACACACATACACACATACACACACACACCCACACACACACACACACACACCCGCGCGCTCATATCTACGACAATAACCGCGATTGGTGTTACACCAAAGCAAGAAACTCTTTTCAGTTTTTCGCTGAGGATTCAGTCAGTAGTGAAACTTTCTTGCTGTTCAGCAAAGACTTGGAACCGAACGATATGAAGACTACCGACACACACTTTAGTGAGAAGAATACAGATTAAGGGCTACGTGTGTTCCATACTTCAAATGGTCAGAATTTTGGTGGCTCAGGAGTGTCACATTAAAATTCCGAGAGGTTCTCGGAGGTCTTGCGGTCATTGATGTCGTACAGCAATACCCCATCTTCGAATTGGTTTCAAGGACCAAAGGGATTGCTTCTATGTCTTTTTTCCCATTGGTTCAAAAGAATCTTAACCATATTGTACCGTAAAGGTGTTGGTAGGTAACAGTTAGTGGTTAACCAGTATTATTATTGTCAAACAAGTTGGTACAATGGTAGAAACAGCAGATTATTACTGGGGAAAATAGGTTTGGAATCACATCTTGATTTACTTTACCATGGTTACCCTAAATTACGTCAGGACAATGGTTTCACAATTCAGAAAACAAGAGCCCAGTCGTTTTTCATCTCTCTAGTGAGAAACCAATGTTTGTCAAGTCTAAACACGCGCATGAAGTTGTTTGAATGTGCATAAGGATTTTGTTTCATTGCTACCTTTATGGTGATTTCGTCAGATGTTTTGTACTGGTTTGATAAATATTCCATTATTTGTTAACTTGTGTTCAGATTGTGGAATCGTATATCTGAAGGACAACTTTGTACGGCAATGAAACGTCGAACGTGGGGAAACTGGAGACGAAACTGGAAATTTTTGAAATGTTGGGATACAAAAGACTTAGTTGTACGAACAGAGGGACTATTAAAAAGAGTAGAAGAAGACAAAGTATAAAACCTTTAGGAAAAAGGGACACGAAAAAAGAAAAAAAGTAAGATTACTGTTTAACATTCCGTCGAGGAAGATATCTTACGGAAGCGGGAATGGACATGGAAAGTGGAGGAGTAAGTTGTGGTTTTTTCAGAGGTGCATGCCTCAAGCGCTTTAGATGAACCATGAAGAAGTGAAAATTGAATGAGTGTAAGTCGACTGAATTTGAGCCACTCTCCTCCAGATATGGATTCTAGTGCCGCAGCCACATACCCCCATCGCTCGTTAAGAATAGATTAGTGGGGCAAATAGTACGACATCTGGATTGGTTAACAGGACTTTAGAAGTACAATGGTTCGTTAGCTTTTAATTTTAGACGTTCTCACAGGATATGGTAACTGTAATGATCGTTTTCGAGCATGCACTAGCTATCTTCACGGTCTACTGTGCGGGCCAGACCTCCACCAACAAAATTTTAGAATTTCTGTCTTTTTTTAAAAAAATGTACGTCACGCAGCTGTTTAATGGTCTTTTATTATATCTATTATTTCTGTTTGCACCGTCACCGTGGTAACTATATACATCCAAACAAAGCACGAAACAAATAGAAACGCATGAAACATAATCAACACCTCAAAACAAAGATTTCCAAAATTCTTTAAAACTTATTCCATAATAATATTGTTATGATGTATATTCTTTGTACTTTGTGATAATGCTTCTCTTTTGCTATTTGGTCCTTGCACCTAATAGTTTCCAGACGCCATCTTTGTTTACAGAATATGACAGTATACATGAGATGTGTTTCGACAGTGAACAGTGCCACAAGTTCCTCCAAAAAATAGTAACACATCACACACATATGTCGTACTAAGAAATGTATATCCACCCGACGATGGAGGTTCAAACCTTTGAAACGCGCCCTGGAGATAATTAAACAGTGGCTTGTAACACTAAACTTGTTGTTTCGTTCGATGTCAATAACAATCACGGTAAAGCCTATGCTTAAAGTTCGCATTTAAAAAGAAAAGACGAGTTGCCCATTGTGGATCTCGAATACTGATTCACTGAATGCAATGAAACGGCAGCGGAACGACGCTACGCTGACCTGTGCCCGTGAGGATGGCAAGCAAGGCACAGTAATTTTGCATCTCAGGGTTGTTGCATCACTCCGTGTTTTGTGTTGTATGGTTTCGTCCTTGCGTATTACAGACTTTTTCACTGTTGTGAAGATAATTTCACAGAAACACAGGTAATTAAGGTAACAAAGAAAATGAACCGTAATGGCTTTATTATTCAGTAACGAGCTACGGAAGACCACTCATCCTTACGCCAGAATACTCAGAAAATATCCTTGAACAGCTTCCACAGTTTTGTCGTTAAAATTCATGGTCACCCTGTATGTACGTCATAGTCGTTACATCCCGTTGTAAATTGTACACTACTTAGTGACTGACCAAACTTCGGTTGTTCTTGTGCTGTGGAGGTTAACATTAAATGAAACAACAAGTTTACTGTTACCAGTCACCATTTTATTTATTTCCACGACACGTTTCAAAGGTTTAAACCTCCATCATCGGGTGGATTTACATTAGTTAGTATGACATTTGTGTGTGTGTGTGTGTGTGTGTGTGTGTGTGTGTGTGTGTGTGTGTGTGTGTGGGTGTGTGTTGTGTTACGATTTTTTCGACGAACTTGTGGCACTGTCTAGTGGCGAAATAAGAACACTATTTCAGAACATGGTTTTGGATTTCTTCTGACAAAAAATTAAACTGATATCTAATGGCAAACATAAAATAAGTAAAATAGAGTACCTCCAGTGGTCACAGGTTCCTTTCGCTGTTGTAACACAACACGTGTATACTGTCACATTTGTAAAGAAATATAGCGTCTGGAATCTGCTGGGTGTAAGGTTCGTATAGCGGAAGAGAAGACGTAATCGCAAAGTACAAAGAATATACATCGTAACAACATTATTACTGAATAATTATTTGAAGGATTTGGAGGTGTTTGTTTTGAGGAGTCGAATACATGTGTGTGTACTTCAGGTGCTATAGAAATCCGATTTTGTCTAGTTGAAACAGCTTAACCTTCATACTCGCTTATACAATCAGATGAAATGTTAAAATAGCTTAAACTTCATACTTGTTAATAACAATCAGGTGAAATGTTGCACACTTTAACCAGAGGTTAACATTTCCTAAATATCAAAATCAGGTACTTCGTAGAATTTCATCAGCGAATAATCGAGAACGAAAGATTCGCTTTAGCATATCGATTTCGATGTTTTTTTTTCTCCAAACATCGCAACATGGTCGTGGTGTATTGGTAAACTACGTGCTGGCTATCCGTGGCTTCCCAAGGACCTTCAGCTGAGATATGATTTCAGACACAGGCTTGACGCAGCACAACTTCGTGATTTGTTCACAGCCTGATCCTCTGCCAGCTGCCAGAGTTCCGATTCTCCTTGTTCTCTTCTGTTAGCTGTTTCGACAACGTGGCACGTGTTCTCTTCTGACCATCTAGGTCAGTTTTTTGTGTTCGAACGACATTTTTATTTTATGACTTATTTCCTCTAATTCCTGAACGCTCGCAAATCAGATTGCGTAGTACTGGCAGCTAAGGTCGAAAACTTCAATATATTTCTGTTCCTGTCACACCGATTACTACTCCAGAAAGAAGCACTCATTCTATGTTCGTAATCACTTATTTGTCCTCCCTGGACTCTTTAAACCAACGATACTTCGGCTGTCAGAACTACCCAGAACACTATATTGCGCAACTTTATATCCCAATTATCAGAGTTCGGTGCCTGACAAAAGAAGTGAGGCACACAGAAGGGGAGGAGGAAAAGAAATGAAACTTTACGGGCTGGTATAGGATGTTATTTCACTGATTTCGAAATCGAATCAGATTTGCGAACAACTTCGAAGTATGAGCCTCCTTATCAGTATGACGCTGCACTCACTCTGGCCTGGATTCGATTGGGAAATAAAGCTGCTGTATCCACTCCTGAGGTGAGCTGTCCCACAAATTTTATAACTGGTCTTGGATATCCTAGATACTAGCACTGGGACGGAAGTGACGTCCCGCTGGTCCCACACATGTTCTGTCTCTCTCACTGGGTCATATCTGTAGGTCTTGCTGCTACAGCAGAATGTCAATATGACGCAGACAGTTCATAGAGACACGTGCTGTGTGTGGACGAGCATTGTCCTCTTGGAAGATGACATCTGCCGCATAGCAGGTAATACATGACGACGCAGGATGCCCATGACGTACCGCTATGCCGCCAGAGATGCCTGAAACACTACAAGTCGTGACTTTATGTAATGTTCGATGGCTCCTCAAACCGTGACGCCTGGAGTGTGCCTCACCCAAATATTGGAAGTCCTTCTCTAGGTCGCCGCGATACCTACCGACGATGGCCACCCAGGGCAGTGGAGAGCCGCGATTGAGCGCTGAACGCAGTCCGTGCTTCCCAGTCATAGCACCACTCCAAACACAGCCGTATATTGTGTGACCTTGATGTCAGGCTACGCATGGGACGGTAATTCGCTAGTCCGGCAGCTGCTAGTTTCCGACCAGTGGTCAGAGATGGAACAGAACTTTGTAAAGCATTTCATTACTTCGATGGCGGGCGCAGATTTAAGGGGTCTAGATGTGCTTGGTGCACAATACGGCTTTCTACCATATTTGCCAGACATAGTGGACGGGAACGGAAACCACTGACAGAAACAGTACAGGGTGTATCAAAAACAGTCATCCGATTTGGCACGTGTATATTTCTGAAACAAATAAACATGTATAATGAATTTTGTTTTTTTATGATCGGGAAACTCAAAATGCTTCTTTTTGTACTTTTTCATACGTGTTTAGTATGCCCCACTTGAGATGCACAGCATATGTCAATGCGATATTCAAATTGTTTCCACACTGCAGCGAGCATGGTTCAAATGGTTCAAATGGCTCTGAGCACTATGGGACTTAACATCTATGGACATCAGTCCCCTAGAACTTAGAACTACTTAAACCTAACTAACCTAAGGACAACACACAACACCCAGCCATCACGAGGCAGAGAAAATCCCTGACCCCGCCGGGAATCGAACCCGGGAACCCGGGCGCGGGAAGCGAGAACGCTACCGCACGACCACGAGATGCGGGCGCAGCGAGCATGTCTTGAGTTACAGCTTCCACAGCTGCTGTTATGCGATGTCTCAGTTCGTTCACTGTTGTTGGTAACGGAGGCACGTAAGCAGAGTCTTTTATAAACCCCCACAAGAAGTAATCACATACGTTCAGGTCCGGTGACAGTGCAGCCCAGTAATGCAAGGCTGAATCATTTGGTCCAGTGTAACGGACCTATCGTTTAGTAATCCTTTGATTTAAAAATTCCTTTTACGCGGCAACGGTCCATTTAAATGGAAATCTTAACCGCCGTAATGTGAGAATACGGGATACGAAACAACCACATGAAGTTGTACAGTATGAGAGGGACTCTCCCAAATTTAATGCGTTGGAGATTGGAGTTGGAGATTGATTCGAACGAGGCCAGCAATGTGAGGCTGAATCATTTGGTCCAATGCGACCGATCCATCGTTCAGTAATCCTTTGATTTAAAAATTCCCGCACTTCCAGATACCAACGTGGCGGTGTCCCATCCTTTTGATAATTAAATCGTTGAATCTCCAACTGTGGAAAAAGAAAGTTATCAAGCATATCGAGATATGTGCTTCCTGTAACAGTGTTCTCGACAAAGAATGATGAACCATACACCCTTTCCTGTGAAACTGCACAAAACACATTAAATTTTGGGAGAGTCCCTCTGATATTGTCCAACGTCATGTGGTTGTTTCGTATCCCCTATTCTCACATTACAGGATCGGGCCGTTAACCTTTCCATTTAAATGGATCGTTGCCTCGACACTAAACGTGGAAGAAAACTATCGTCCTCCATCTTGCCAAGAACGAAATTACAGGGCTCCACACATTGTTGTTTCTCCCCTTCGCGAAGAGCTTGCAGTAGCTGAATTTTGTATGGTTTGATGTGTAAACGTCGACGCAACACACGCCAGACGAACATAGGAGGCACGTAGTGCTATCGAGCTGCACGGCGAACGGATTTCTGCGGACTCCTTGTGAAATTAAGACGGATGCGTTCGACGTCTGTGTCTGACACTCGGGGACGGCCCGGCGATTTGTCTTTACACAAACAACCTGCTTGTCGGAATTGTTCCTGCCATCGTCTAATACTCTCAGCTGTAGGAGGATCCACACCAAACCTAGTACGAAAGTCACGCTGAATAGTTATTAGTGACCCGCACTGCGCGAAATGTAGGATACAAAACGCTTTCTGTTGTCTCGACACCATTTTTACTAGAACTGAAGTGGGCGCACACTGCTGCTACCTAGCGTGAGCCCTGTAAATCTCGAGAGTTTGCTCTTCCCAACAGAATGATGTTCACGCACATACCTCAAATAACATAATAGTTATGATTTCTTTAAAAAAAATCGGACGATTCTTTTGATACACCCTGTATTTCCCTCACTGACTCGCTCGCACAGCCATAGTCCCTAGACCTTTGTTCAGGTTTGTAGTGTTAATTGATTACTGCTTGTCATGAGCGCTGACTTCTGCTTCGTAACGTGTAAATTACGACATTGTCGAAGTTGAGAATGTCTTTGAGTGTGTCTCTTGTCATTGCGCCCCTTAAACCAATTGCATCACACGTGAACTTGTCAAATTTTCGGACGAATACTTTTAAAGTGTTTTTTTTTTTTTGGTGACTTTGCAATTTGTTTGGAATTTTAGCAAAGCGATGTACTGAGCATTAATGATAAGAAGTTATTATCTGTTTTACTAGAATGTTCAGTCACATTAATGTGACCACCTATCAGAAGTCTGAATAACCACATTTTGGAGTTCGAACCACTGCGAGACGTGCAGGAAGAAAGACAGTGAGGTCCCGGAAACATATGGAGCCACGCCGGCTCCAGTGCCGTGACCAGCTGCGCTAGGATTCTCTGTAGAGGATCTATGGGGCCAACAGCTCGATCGAAGTGGTCCCACAGATTCTCTATTGGGTTTAAATCCGTTTGGTGGCCAGGGAAGTGTGCTAAGCCCTCCCTGGTGCTCTCCGGAACGCACATACACAGCGAGCTGTGTAAGACGTAGGATTGCCCTGCTGCTAATTGCCATCATGCCAGGGAAATACAGACGGTGTGGAGGGGTGGACATGGTCCCCAGGGATAGACGAATACTTGTGTTGATCCAATGTGGTTTCCACAATGATGAGGTACCTAGGGAATGCCACGAAAATATTCCCCAAACCTCAACGCTTTCTTCTCCGGCCTGGACACTTCCGACGATTGTTTCAGAGTGTTTACTTCCAGACGTTACACTCCATACACACCAACGGTCATATGTCTGATAGAGCATAACACGTGATTCATTGTCAAGTCCATCTGTCGCCACACAGTGGACGTCCAGTTGCGGTATTTGTGTGGAAAATCCAGTATTCATCGCCAATGAACAGCATTCGGCATGGGTGCGTGAACCAGGCACCTGCTTTGAACGCCCATATGCAGTAAAGTACGCCACATAGTCATTGAGTAGATTCTGTTGGTAGCCCCTTGTTTAATCTGGGCGCTCACTCACTCAGCACTTGCACATTTATTCGCTCGTATCATCTCCGCAGCCGTCGCTCAGCCCTTCAGCCCGTAGTCCACCGCAGTTGCCTAGGCGCTTGTTTTGTTTACAACCATTTTGCCATACACTGTGCGGCACTTGAACAGTTCACGGAATTGGCAGTTTTGGAAATGCTTCCACCTTTGACCCGACAGCCAATGATCATGTCATTATGGACATCGGGAGGACGACGGTCCAATCCCGCGTCCGGTCATCCTGATTTAGGTTTTCCGTGATTTCCCTAAATCGCTCCAGGCAAATGCCGGGATGGTTCCTTTCAAAGGGCACGGCCGACTTCCTTCACTAATCCGATGAGACCGATGACCTCGCTGTATGGTCTCCTCCCCCCAAAAACAACAACAACAACATTATGGACGTCAGATAAATTACTCCATTTCCGAATTAGGACAGCGACTGCAGTGTTTTCCGCGTCTCTCAGACACACTTCACACACTGAGGTGACAAATGTCTTGGGATACCTCCTAATATCGGGTCGGACCTCCTTTTGCTCGGCGGGTTGCAGCATCTCGACGTGGCATTGACGCAACTTGTCATTGGAAGTCCCCCGCAGAGATATTGAACCATACTGCCTATATAGCCTTCCATAATTGCGAAAATGTTGGCGTTGCAGGATTTTCTGCACGAACTGCCCTCTCGATTATGTCCATAAATGTTCGACGAGATCCATGTCGGGCTATCTGCTCGGCCAAATAATTCGCTCGAGTTGTCCAGAATGTTTTTCAAAACAATTGTCAACAATTGTGGCTCGATGACATGGCGAATTGTCATTCATAGAAATCCCATCGTTGTTTGGGAACATGAAGTCGATGAATGGTTGCAGATGGGCTACAAGTAGCCGAATATAAACCTTTCTACTCTACAACACTGTTCATTCTATGAATAGACAGCCTACACCATTATGGAGCCACCACCGGCTGGCGCAGTGCCTTCTCGAGGCAACAGTCGCCCATGGCTCCGTTGGCTGTCCGTCACACTCGAGCCCTACCATCAGCTGTTGCTAACTGAAATCGGGACTCATCGGACTGCGTCACAGTTTTCAGTCGCCTAGGGTCATGAGCTCAGGAGAGGCGCTGCAGTGTGATGTCGTACTATTAGCAAAAGCACTCGATTCGGTCGTCTGCTCCTCCTTAACGCCAGACTTCGCCGTATTGTCCTAACGGATACGTTCGTCGCAATTCCCACATTTATTTCTGCTGTTATTTCACACAGTGTTGCTTCTGTGTTAGCACTGACTCTATATGCAAAATCGTGATGGCCATCGGACACTGCGTTGTCCGTCGTGAGAGGTAGAGCCTGAAATTTGGGCCCTCGGTGCATTCTTGACACTGTGAATCTCGGATTCTTGAATTGCATAACGATAACCGAAATGGAATGTCCCATGCGTCTTGCTCCAAGTACCAGTCCGTGGTCAAAGTCTGTTAATTCCCATTGCGCGGCCATTATCACGTCGGAAACCTTTTCACACGAACCACGTGAGTACAAATGACAGCTGTGCCAATTCACTGTCCTTTTATGCATTGTGTACGCGACACTAGCGCCATTTGCGTATGTGCGTATTGCTGTCCCCTTACTTTTGTCATCTCAGTATATAATTTCCAGCGCTAGTGCTGCCATCCACCTTCCGTGAGTGGTTATTGCACGTTGAAACATCGGTGGTGGGCACATTAAGGTGACTAGAGCGCGTATGATGATGATGATGATGATGATGATGATGATGATGATGGTTAGGTCCCATACAACGAGGAGCGTAGGGGACGATGCAGGAGAGCCGCACCGCCGTACTAGGCAAGGTCCTAGCAGAGGTGATTTGCCATTCCCTTTCTCCGACCGTAATTGGGTGAATGGTGATAATGAAGACAACACAACACCCAGTCATCTCAAGGCAGCAAAAGTCCCTGACCCCGCCGAGAATCGAACCCGCGACACTGTGCGCGGGAAGCGAGAACGCTACCGCGAGACCACGAGCAAGAGCGCATATTAAAACATATATCATTATTACACTACTGGCCATTAAAATTGCTACACCAAGAAGAAATGCAGATGATGAACAGGTATTCATTAGACAAATATATTATACTAGAACTCACATGTGATTACATTTTCACGCAATTTGGGTGCATGGATACTGAGAAATCAGTACCCAGAACAACCACCTATGGCCGTAATAACGGCCTTGATACACCTGAGCATTGAGTCAAACAGAGCTTGGATGGCGTGTACAGGTACAGCTGCCCATGCAGCTTCAACTCGATACCACAGTTCATCAAGAGTAGTGACTGGCGTATTGTGACGAGCCACTTGCTCGGCCACCGTTGACCAGACGTTTTCAGTTGGTGAGAGATCTGGAGAATGTGCTGGCCAGGGCAATGGTCAAACATTTTCTGTATCCAGAAAGGCCCGTACAGGACCTGCAACATGCGGTCGTGCATTATCCTGCTGAAATGGAGGGTTTTCAGGGATCGAATGAAGGGTAGAGCCACGGGTCGTAACACATGTGAATGTAACGTCCACTGTTCAAAGTGCCGTCAGTGCGAACAAGAGGTGACCGAGACGGGTAACCAATGGCACCCCATACCATCACGCCGGTTGATACGCCAGTACGGCGATGACGAATACACACTTCCAATGTGCGTTCACCATGATGACGCCAAACCGGAGACGACCATCATGATGCCATAAACAGAACATGGATTCATCCGAAAAAATGACGTTTTGCCATTCGTGCACCCAGGTTCATCGTTGAGTACACCATTGCACGGGCTCCTGTCTGTGATGCGGCGTCAAGGGTAACCGCAGCCATGGTTCTCGAGCCGATAGTCCATGCTTCTGGAAACGTCGTCGAACTGTTTGTGCAGATCGTTGTTGTCTTGCAAACGTCCCCATCTGTTGACTCAGGGATCGAGACGTGGCTGCACGATCCGTTAGTCAAACGGATAAGATGCCTGTCATCTCGACTGCTAGTGATACGAGGCCGTTGGGATCCAGCATGGCATTCCTCATTACCCTCCTGAACCCACCGATTCCATATGCTGGTAACAGCAGCAATGTCGCGATACGATAAAGCGCAATCGCGATAGGCTACAATCCGACCTTTATCAAAGTCGTAAACGTGATGGTACGCATTTCTCCTCCTTACACGAGGCATCACAACAACGTTTCACCAGGCAAAGCCGGTCAACTGCTGTTTATGTATGAGAAATCGGTTGGAAACTTTCCTCGCGTCAGCATGTTGTAGGTGTAGCCACCAGCGCCAAACTCGTGTGAATGCTCTGAAAAGCTAATCATTTGCATATCACAGCATCTTCTTCCTGTCTGTAGCACGTCATCTTCGTGGTGTAGCGATTTTAATGGCCACTAGTGTATAACGGTAGACACTGCAGATGAGTTTTTGATTATGCTGGATTTCGTATTTTGTCGCTTGTCAGAATCTTCCCGAGCTTTCACGACTGCGTGACGTATTGGCGGAGAATTTGAGGAGATTGGTAGATGTGTATTTTATCAAGGCCAGTGGTTTTCCTGTGTCTTGTAAGATCTTTTGACACTAGTGTGCCGAGTGCCACTGAGGCCACCTTCACTGGTTTAGAGAAGGGAAGCTGTACTTCGATTTTCAAATCGTCGCGTATGGCAGGTTTTTCAAGGGTTTTCCCGTCGATCGTGCGGGATGCCAAAGACAGTGATCCACACTTCCTTTTTGTTCACACTTGTGATGTGTGACGTAATGTGTTTCAGCAGTCGATCGGTCTGTAATGGGAAGTCCCATAGTAATTAGGCATGACCATTGACGATAACTTTTCTGGCTTGCCCCCAGCCATTCGTTGGCATCGGCAGATGGTAATTTTGGCTTAACTTCCAGTGGATAATTCTGGCCACTTCATTGTGATTCTGATTTTAATCTGCATGGGCGAGTTTTTTTACAACAGCTCAAGATACGGTTTATTGTTGGTCAGGTTTATTGTGTAGAGTCTAAACTTTGGGTCTTTCGCTGATTTCAGGATTCTGGATTTGGTGTCTTTAGTTGTGATGGTTTGATGGTTTGTTTCAGTGCAAACAAATCAGTCCTTCAGTTTCTTTTCTTAAGGTTTCTTTGGTCAGCCAGGATTAAGTCATATCTTTATATATTTGGCCTTCAGTCTTCTCTAAAAACTGTCCATGCAATGCTTCATTGTGCAGGATTTTAGCCCGGCGTTGCAGCTTCCCGGTATCGATTCTTGGTTTGCTATACCTTGAGAAGCGTTTTGTTGTTGATTTCAATCAGAGCTGATTCTGAGGTATCTTTCACATAACCTTCCAATTTATGCTTCTGTTTTTTCACTGCCTGACCCACTTGCGGGAGTCCTATACCGCCTGCTTTTCTGGAGAAATGCAGCTAATCGACGTCACTGCGAGGATGGAGTGCATGGCGAATTTCGTTAGTTCTGTTGTTTTCCTGTCCAAATTATCCAACTTCACTTGTATCCAGTTGACAATGCTTGCAATGTATCTGGTCAATGGGTATGGGCTAGGTACGGAGTATCTGATGGCATTACCGTCTATGAGTTAGCTTTACAAATTTTTTTCTGATCATTTTGAGCGTACTCTTTGCTGACCACATTTTTATACGAGCCAATGCTTGATGTTATTCAACTGCAAAATATGTATGTGCGCTCCTAGCTAGTGTCATTTGATGGTTTGTCCGTTTGGGGTGGCATTTCGTTGCCTCCGCTATTTGAATTTTCCCCTTTGTTAATGGCAGTGTAGCATACTTGTCTGAACTGAAATCCACCCTGATGTCAATGCATCGTCATCATTATTGTTACCATTACTATTATTATTATTGCCCAGGTATTCATTTTACAAATCTTCTATTACACATGAAAACAAAAAGTGGGCTGTGTTTGAAGTGTAATAGTGAAAAAAATTTGCTTGCGTGTATTCGTGAAAACACCCTTGAAATTAACAAACAGTCATACAAAGAAATATACATAATGTACTAATCTGCCGTGTAAGTATCCGGAGCTACTTCTGTACGCAGCCGTGGATGCTTTGCGTGTCTGTAGCGCGATTTTGTAAGCGTCGCTGTGGCAACGCCTATTTATAGCTTTACGGACGTCTATTGTTTTCGCCTACAGCAGATTGGTTTTGCGGTTGAAAGCTGTCAAAAGCGCTGTCAGGTGTCAGAGATTTCCTTTAGTTGACTGGACTGTAGGAGTGTCTTACGGGTAAAGAATAAATGCATTAAAACTTCATGCACGGCGCGGCTTTTTTGCACGCACCTCAGTGTTTCTGAAGTCAAACCTCTTGAACTATATGTCGTACAATCATACATTTGCATAGATACATTCAGCATCATATCTGGATATTGTATGCAAAAGATGTTGAGTGAGTAGGAAGGAAGTGATCAGTTTAAACACCAAGCACATTGCGGCTGCTTTTCACCTCTTCACGCATGTAGTGTTTATAACGTCATACCTCCTCAACTATGTGTGGTACCATGATACAGTTTTGTAGGCGCATATAGCGCCTACTGCGAAATTACTGCGAATAGAGTTAGTTGCACAGAAGTAATAAATTTAAACATTATGCTTAATGCAGCAGCTATTCTCGTATCTTATTGTTTATATCTCTTCAACTATGATAGGTGGTTATTAATTCCACAGCAATTGTTGCCTGACAGTGAGAGATATGTGTACCAAGTCTGGTTGGACTTAGCGTATTTATAATATGTATGGATTGTAAGCATCGTAGGCATCTGTGGCACGTTAAAAGGAAGGGTTACATCAAGATATCTTGGGTAGGGAGGATAGAAAGTAACAGAGTCCCACCGCCCCAGGACACGACCTGATACATATGCCTGGGACTATTGTAGTCAGCTAGCTCAATTTCTTTGTGATAGGAGCTCATGAAAACTGATGTAGCCTACACTCTTAACGATGTCATCTCTATATCTGATTTAATTGGCAGCTATAGCGTAAACTAGTGATGATTTTGCGCAAAAGTGACTCTTACTTCGATGAAGTTGTCGTTATTTGTGTGTTTAAGCAAACTTTGACAAGAACCGTGTATAATATTGAATAGGCTTCAAATAAGAGTGAGTGCTGAGTCTCTCTATCAAATGTAACCCTAATTTTCCAACACACCTCGATTCACTCTGTGAGCGTCAGTTGAAAGGATGATCGGTAAAAGAAACAGCTTATTAGCTGTACACATTGCACCCAACCCCACAACTAAAAAAAAAAAAAAAAATTACCCCAGAACCTAATTACGACCTATGTAAGGGAATTAAAATGTGCGCGCCTGGTGCACGAAAAAGAAAATTAATTGCCCGAAAATAATTTCAGTTACGGCGAAACACGGATCGTGCGCCGTTGATTTATAACGAAAATGCAGTAATTCCAATTAAATGGCGTTAATTACTGTAGGATGGGTGTTGAGGGAGGGGGGGGGGGGAAGGAATTTATTTTACAAAGAGAGGAAGGGGCGTGGTTTGCGTTAATTTATGCGCGCGAGCGGCCCAGAGTTGGGGGGGGGGGGGGGGGTCGTTACGCAGCAGGTAGGCGGCCCTGCACCGCTATCGGGCCTGCCTGGTTATTCACTGCCGCCCCGCCTCCTCTCGCCTTTGAGCTGAACGTGTCAGTGACCTGGACCGGAAAGGCCTGCAAAGGACGCTGTGACGAGCGCGAGTAATTCAATATTTGCCTTTTCGGATCCTCACTGCTTAATACCTTTACTTGTGTCCGTCAGAAGAGCTAATTTGGATTTATGTTACCAGAATACGCATAAAAGTTAATTTTACTATTACCTCCAGAAAGACTCTACAGTACAGAATTTAGCGAAAATATCTTTCTGCATGATATTGCTATCAGCCGAGATACTGAAGCAAATTGATTAAAAAAATAATAATAATTCGTAATGGCTCCCTACACCCTGAAGCCAGAAGTAACACCGCTGGAAAAAAAGGGGTAATAAGGGGACCTCTCTCCAGGTCGCCGCCATATACGAGTGGTGTTCTGTAAGTAATGCAACACTTTTATTTGAAGAAACAACCCCCAGGCTGCGGCTAAGTCATGTCTCTTGAATATCCTTTCTTTCAGGTGTGCTAGTTCTGCAAGGTTCGCAGGAGAACTTCTGTAAAGTTTGGAAGGTAGGAGATGAGGTACTGGCGGCATTAAAGCTGTGAGGACGGGGCGTGAGTCGTGCTTGGGTAGCTCAGCTGGTAGAGCACTTGCCCGCGAAAGGCAAAGGTCCCGAGTTCGAGTCTCGGTCCGGCACACAGTTTTAATCTGCCAGGAAGTTTCACTTCTATTTGAAAGCAGTTTGGTTTTATTCAGGATCCCAGTACACCACATTATTGCCCACTCTTTTGCCTACAGAACACTACTTTTCAACTCAATATCCGTTTACTGGAACGGCCGTACGCCACCTTACTGGGACAGCCTGAATGGCCGCATGGTACCGCTCTACTGGACGACGTTGGAGCCAACGCCTGTCTGTTTCAATAACTTTCTCGTCCGCCACCGGTAGCTGAGTGGCCAGCGTGACAGAATGTCCATCCTAAGGGCGCGGGTTCGATTTCCGGCGGGGTCGTAGATTTTCTCCGCTCAGCGACTGGGTGTTGTGTTGTCCTAATCATCATGATTTCATCCTCATCAACGCCCAGGTCGCAGAAGTGGCGTCAAATCGAAAGACTTGGACCCAGCGAACGGTGTACCCGACGGGAGGCTCAAGTCACACGACATTTATTTTTAATAACTATCCCAGCATACACGTACTGCTTCCCGCAAAGTGCATCCGTGCATCCGCCATTGGGCCAGACAGACGGAAGTAAGTCGGAAGACATGGGATCCGGGCTGTAGATGAGATGAGATGAGATGAGATGAGGAAGAACGGTCCAAAAATGGTTCAAATGGCTCTGAGCACTATGGGACTGAACTTCTGAGGTCATCAGTCCCCTAGAACGTAGAACTACTTAAACCTAACTAACCTAAGGACATCACACATATCCATGCCCGAGGCGGGATTCGAACACGCGACCGTAGCGGTCGCGCGGTTCCAGACTGTAGCGCCTAGAACCGTTCGGCCACCCCGGCCGGCAAGAAGAACGATCCAGTGATGTTTTGTGGGTTCCTCTTGGGTGCACAGACTTCTGTATTTCTGTGGTGGCGAACACGCTGATATCTCTTCTTCAATTTCATGACGGTAGCACAATACTCTTAGAGTTGATCGTTGCATCACGAGGGAGGACATGGAACAGAATAACCCCTTCAGATTCCCAGAAGACCGTCGCCATTATTTACCGGCTGAGGGTGCGGCCTTGAACTTGTCCTTCGGAGGAGAGGTGGTATGGCGCCACTCCAAGGATCACCGTTCTTTTTCCGGTTCGAAGTGAGGTACGGTCGCCCGTCGACTCACCGTGCTTTTGTTCACAGCCAGGTCTCCGTAGATATTCTGAAGACCCCTGTCAATATCTACGACGCTCTGGTTTTGCGCCAAAAGAAACTCAGTGACAACTCTATGCTTGTCATTGGCAATGGCTCACCACACCATTGTTGCAGGTGTAAAAACCACTGTGCCTGTCCATGCACTGGAAAGATGAGACCTCTCTCTAGGTCGCCGCCATGTACATACTCGGCGACGATGGTCATCCAGAGAAGTGCAGAGTCGTGATCATCATTCATCAGCCGCCCATGCCTTCTGGTGACGGCGCCACTTCAAACGCAGCCGCTAGTGTTGGTGGTGTCAACAAAATGGTTCAAATGGCTCTGAGCGCTATGGGACTTAACTTCTGAGTTCATCAGCTCCCTAGAACTTAGAACTACTTAAACCTAACTAACCTAAGGACATTACACACATCCATGCCCGAGGCAGGATTCGAACCTGCGACCGTAGCAGCCGCGCGGTTCTAGACTGTAGCGCCTAGAACCGCTCGGCCACCCGGCCCGCGGTGTTAACAGCACCCTACGCATGTGGCGGTATTTTTGTAGTCCGGCTGCTACTGTTCTTCGACGAGTAGCGCGGGATGGCAGAATGTTGAAGGGGGTGCATTACTTGCAGACGAATGGCACGCTCCAACGTGAAGGGATCACGATTTTCTCGGGGGATAGTAAAGTGACTCTCCATTGTGGCGGTCAGACAAATAACAACCACTCTAAGCGACGGCTCACGTCGTTTATTTTAATGTACGGTTTCCGAACAGAAACATAATCATGAAAACAGACTTGTGCCGTCATCTTTCTTATCGTTCAGTCACTGGCTTCTGGGTCGGAGCTACAGTGGAAGTTCGCTACAATAGCTGCATGCATTGATTACACCAATGCTAAAGATTTCAGTGGGCTTCCTCAGAATATTATGAAATTCACAACTGGAAGAGGAGTCGCATGATAAGATTTCCGCATTGCCAAAGCTATTGTCAACGCGTCAACGCCCTTAGGGAAGTCTACCGACTAGCGCTGTTGATATTTTTTAAAATAATGGGAATCCGATATATCGAAATTCATATACGTCAGTTTATCGAATCTCGACATATCGAAACAATATCGATATATCCACATATTGACGTGAAAAATACCGACGTCTCTGCCTGTAAAAATATTGGCTGCACATTGTAAATATACTAACAGTTTTAGAAATGTATATTTAAGTATTGATTTTTTATTAGAACCACTTTTCTAACAATTTTAACTGCACGTAAGCGGTGTTCGATGAGCCCGTCTTTCCTGTTTTTTCATTTCTGCAAACGCCAGCGACCTAGCAGCTGTAGTGTCAAAATTGCGCGATGCAGTTAAAGGTTGCAGTTTCTCTTGGTTGCGCGGAACGCCGATTACATCAGCATTTCCTTTCACAGGTCTCCGCTCACCGCAAAGACCAATCTTGTCGTTTGGATTTTTGTTCATAATTTTCAGCGATTGTTTTTGAAGAATGCCGATGTGAAGAAATAGCACACTAGTTGCGTTAAAAATCGTTTCTTAAGACAACTGGTGCGCTATTTTTTCACACCGGAAATCTTGTTATTCCAGTCACGGACCCCTCCCCCCGCCAGTGGAATCGCGCCTCTTCTTTGTGCCACCTATACTTGCTTCACATAATCAAATAGAAAGACTGGACGTGGTGAAAATTCAAAACGTAGCAAGGCTTCTTCACACAGTGAAAGTAAAATTATGTTCTGTTACAATTTCAAACGTAACAATTCCAAATATTTACCGAAAATTGCCTAAAATATATAAGATAAAAATATCGGCACTCGATATGCCATTTCGATATCGTTATATAGGGAAAAGAAATAGCGTTGTCATATATCGCCATTTTATAGAAAAAATATCGATATATCAATATTTCATCAACAGCCTTACTGTAGATCCCTCACTTGGGAAAAGACCTTTGAAATACTTGTTACTTGAACATATCGAAGATTCATCGTTGGTGATGACATTGTTCTTTTTCCCTCTAGTTACAGAACCGGCTGTTTTGGCAGCTCAGAACGACTAGATGGATCGTGAAAGAAAAGATGAGCAAAAATGTCCTACATTGCTTTTGGTAAACTAAATAGTTCTCAAAACTAAGTTTCCATAAGGGCGTTGAGAACGGTTTTGGTAATACGGAAATCTCACCCGACTCCTCTTTGAGTTATGAATTTACCGCTTTTCTGATGAAACCCAGCGCAATCCTTAGCATTGGTTGTAGCGAAATTCCATGGTAGCTCAAATAAAGAAGTCAGTGACTGAACGACCAGAAGGAAGACGGTACAAGTTTGTTTTCATGGTATTATTGACAGAATTGAAAAGTTTAAAATGCCTCTCTAATTAACTCAGTACGACGTATCATCTTGTGTTAAATGTCTAACACAGTAAGTATTAATGTTACAAAATGTGTGTTTTCCTTGAGGCAGCGTAACTGACGACATGCAAATACCCGGACTGTATTCATCTTGTATTTGACAATGAGATTACTTAGCGACTTCCAGCAGAATATACTCATAATTTCACACCTTTACGGAGCTTTTACTTGCTGACTCCCCCACAAAACAGTGAAAGGAGGAAGTTTATCGCTTTCTAAATTTCGCAGTTTTTGCAGTAAAACCTCGCTATTAGGTATGACTTTCCATTGTATTATTTCTTTAATACTAATACTGTTCGCAACGCACTCTGCAGGGTATCAACATGTACCACCGACTGGACCTGCAAAACTGAATCACTGTACGACGAAACACAGTTCAGGAGATATGATGGTGAGATGCTTGAAAAAATGAAGCGAAAATTTCTGAGATTATATTCGACCAGTATTTCGTAATGCGAGCACTTAGCGACTCCCAACAAACTTCAAGCGTGATTTCAAATGTTTTCTAAAACTTTTGCCCCTTTCATGTTTAACTCAGATGTGTAACATATTAATTCATTCGTAATGTGATCACACGTTTGTAGCTGTTTTACTCATGGGGCTCCCAGTTTATGTTGGATTCTTTCTTTTTGTTTTTAGGTATTATCTTACCTGTCCCCATATGTCGTTACACCAGGTGAAAATTTTTTCAATTCTTTCGGAAATTATTTCGAGTGTTCAACGACGATTCTTCGCGTGTTCAACAGCTTGTTAGCAAGAAATTATAACTCATCAATCGTTTATATATATACTGAGAACATCAGTGGTCCTAATACGCTTGTTTGGGACACACCCGATGCTGCTTTCGTTTCAATGGAAAATTCGCCTTCCAGTATGACATACAGTGCTCTGTTAGTCAAATAATCCTCGAACCAATCACATATGTGTGGAGATTCTCCGAACGACCATACTCCTGAGCTGTAGTTGACATGGTGGTACAGTGTGGAACCTTTTATGGAGATCTGGGAAGAGAGACTCTACGTGCTCACTTGCATAAATGTTTTCGCCGTCGACGGGACCTTAAGCGTCAGATCGCCCTTCCACCCATAATCTACATGACATTATTTGATACTGCAGACTGCGTGTCGATGAGCAGTTACAACCTTGTCACATCGTATGTTTCTCCCATCGTAGGTACCAGCTAGCGCCACCTAGAACGGGCGGTTGCAAGCGGTTCAGACTATGCACCGTTGTGCTTACTTTTGCCTATGCCAAGCTTGACTACGTCCGTGAAACGAAACTACTTCCATCTAGATTTCCTCTTTCCATTTCTTATATGACCATAAAATATTTTCCTTCGAAGATAAAGATCCTGCGTTCGGACTGCACTCCCCCTCCAACTGAATGGTTATATAGAATACCAGTAATTGGAACATCTGACCATTCTATTATATTGAAATTCCTCCACGTCATGTGAGGCATGGGCAGTTGAGATAAACAGGATGCAATTGGTTCAGTGTAATGGCATCAGTCCATTACGGACGCCAAGTTTCTGATACCTACAGAAGGGTGGGTATGACTCAACGAAAGAAAATATCCTGTACCGCCCATTGCAGATATACACATAAACCACATAATATAGTGCTAATTACCGTAACTATAACAATGCCATTTGTGATCATGTACCAACACCAACATGCAGAAACAACAAAACGCCTGTTTAATCAAGTTATTATTGTTGACTCATGTTACATAGAATCACGACGAATTATGATTATTCTGGTTTTCAACGTGCGCCGTTCTGTTTGTTTTCAGGTAAGTGCACTTGCTGAAAAGTCAGCCGTGGACCTGACAACGGAGTCCACCCGACATCACTCAAGGTAATGCAACTAGGAGCATTCAGAGTGCCTCCATCTAACGTCAGAGAGAAAACCCAGGAGCTAGCAGATCCCACCTTCATGTACACACATGTTGCTGATATTTACCAAAAGCGACTGTTGGTGAATAATGCAATGTTTTATGTTTGGTTTTGAACGTGTCGTTTCTTTACAAACATGAAAAAAATGTCGAACAATCCTCTCCTATCCAACAGATACTTCCCTATCCAACAGATACAGGGTGTCCAGCGAAGGAGTTTCTGGTTTCAAAATCAAATACGTCGAACACTGAGATCGATAGATCAGTGCAGCAAAACGTACATTTATTGTGAAAACTATAAGACTTTCATACAGAAGTTTCGAAATAATTCGAAACGCTGATAACAGATGGCGCTGTACTTTCTGCAGCTCATACAGTATCAGCGTGCGTAATTAAACACATCCTCTGCGAGCAGTCTACGCAATTAAATCGCTACTTTTCGAAATGTTCACCATTCGCACTACGGAGGTGGCAAATTTCACTGCTCGTTTGTGCCATCACATCGTGTAGTGTCTCAATAGAAATGGATTCAGATGCCGAACAGATCACCGATTCAAGCTCGTCCAGTGTCGTGGGATGGCTCGGGTAGACAGTGTCTTTCAACGTGCAACAGAAAAAGTAATCTCGAGGAGTCAGATCGGGCGAATATGGAGGCTAATCCATCACTGCCTCAGTAAATTTGCAATTATCCAAAGCACTAACTTTATTCCGGAAGTATTCTTCAAGAAAACGAAATACCTGTTCTATGCGATGTGGTCTGGCCACTTCTTGCAGGAGCCACTCGATGCCTGCTCGATCCTCCAATGCTGGCTGTGTTGCGACAAACTGTTCGAAAATTGCAGTGTCACGCTCACTAGTGATCGTTTCCCTCATGAAAAAAGGTCTAACAATGTCACTACTGCATACTGCAGCCCAAACAGGAACTTTGGTAGAATGCAGTGGTTTCGCTTCACACAAAAGGGGATTTTCGGGACTCCAAAGTAGCCAGTCTCGTTTATTCACGATTGCATTCAGGTGGAAGTGTGTATTTGTGAACCAGATGCAGCGAAAAGCCAAAGTATGCATCGTCACTCAGTCTGAGGATATGGTTCACAAAGTCAGCCCTCTCTCGAACAGCTCGTACAGGTAAGGCCTGGTGGCTGTGGATTTTTGATGAAAACATGTGTAGGCTCTGTCTCAGTATTTTCTGCGTGCTATGACGCTTCAAATCAGTCTCTGCTGTAATTCGTCGGAGGGATTTCCTTGGATTTTAAATAAACTGGAAGCAGTCTTGATCGCATAAATTTTTTAATGCGGTGACCAGTTTCGATCTTATTATAAGATTATCTTCAGACCTACAATAAAGAGGAATCCTTGTAAACATATAAAGAGCGAAATCGTATATTGATAACAGTAAATAACGCCAAGTACCGTAACTGTCTGCCGGAGGAGGTGGCGCCTGGTAACCCTCTTGCTTGTGGCTGGTGGTGTACTGCAACGTGAAGGACGCTATCCGCTAATTAAATACTTGAAGCCCCGCCCACCGTCTCCGGCATAACGTCATGGATTTTGCTGAATAATTCCAGATACCATGGCGACATAGTTGCAGTTTGCCTGGGACCAACATTCCTCGCTAGATTATCAACCACGCTGCCTGTACATTGAAATTTACTCAAGAGCTCGCCAATGGTTTTCGCATTGTGTCCTTTTGGAACATTAAATCATGTTTGAAAACTACGCCTTGTTGCCGTTGGACTGTGTTACAGTCGGTGGTATTGTAGCACAAAAAACTCGCTATAGATTAGAATACATGATTTCGATCTCTTCCTTAACTGCGCTTCAGTCCTTCCACATTTCAGCAGTGGAAGTGATCGCTCTCCGCTGTGGTGCATTGGTTATAGGCACTACTATTGCGGTTACAGTGCCATCTGTTAACAACATTTCGAACTATTTCGAATCCTCTGCAGCAAATTCTTCCACAGTAGAAATACCGTTTGTTGCACTCCTGTATCGTTCTAAGTATTCGAAATGTTTAATTTTGAAATTGGTACTCCTGCAACTTGTCGGGTGTTTGAGGAATTGTGTGTTGAGTGTCTTAAACACTTTGTGAAACCTAGGTGGAACCACGTCCAGACATTGTGGGATTGGTCGGCTACCCCTGATAAGGTAAGCTGGGCGGGCTGAAAATAGGACGGGTGTGGTGAACTGTGACGGAACCAACATCAGACTTTAATACTGGGCAGAGTACAAGTGTGTCTGACCACACAGTGCATCGAACGCTGCTAACGATGGCCTCCGCAACCGACGACCCATGCACGTGCCAACGTTAACACAACGACACGAGAAACTCCAACCGAAATGGGAACGTGATCATCGGCATTGGACGTTGGCACAGTGGCAGAGCATTGCATGATCTGATGAATCCCGATACCTTCTTCATCACCCAGATGGGAATACGCCAATCCGTAGTTTTCCAAGGCAACAGCTTCTTACATCAACATTGCTGATCGGAGACAAGCTGGCGGCGGCTTCATTATGTTCTGCGGAACAATCACGTGCGTATCTGTGGGTCTAGTGGAGCACCATGACGGCAAGGAATATCGTAACTGGTTGCAGACCACATATATCCCTTCATGGAATTAGGTTTCCCGACGGCAGTGTCATTTTTCAACAAGGTAATGCGCCACGTCACAAGGCCAGGAGTGTGATGGAGTGATTCGAGGAGCACAGTAGCGAGTTCCAGTTGATGTGCTGGCCCCCAAACTCGCCAGATCTGAACTCAGTCGAACACTTCTTGGATGTGATTCAATGTGGCGTCAGGGCTCATAGCCAAACTCCATATCGCTGCTGTTATGTGTGTCAAAGGTGGACATACCGGATGATCGTTTGAGTGACTGCGCTGAGTACTTGAGCAATGCAGTTTTTTGTTGTTCCGGATGATCATGAGACGAAGGAAACGTAGAAGTTGAAACACAAAGAAAAAAAAATTGCGTGTTAGGTCCAGACAGCAAGCTATTGTAAGAGATGGAGCACTTGCTGAACTGCACCAAGTATAGGCCAGAAACGGTTCAGCGGCCTTTCTAAAGCAACACTTCCATCATTCGCTGAAATGATATGTGGAAAGTATAGAAAATTTAAATCTTGATGTTTGTGCGGGGAGTTTTAACCACACGGTATCCTCGTACAAGGGTAGTGTGACATAAGGTGCGCTGCCTTGATTGATCTGAAATAATATGTGGCACATAGCTAACTCTTCCTCAATATCAACAAACGCGCAGATGGGCTGAACGGTCCGATCATACGACGGGCAAATTTTCGTCAACAGGGTCATGTGTCATCACATCTGGAGACTCTTTGAGTACGTTTAGGATTTAAAGCAGTGCATTGGCACATTGCTTGGCAATCAATGCTGTAGGCTACTTGTTCTCCTCTCTTTTCTGACCAAATATTGATGGTTACAATCGTTTCCTATATCAGAACGCCTAGCAGTTATAGTCGGAGAGAACACCTCCGCACAAGTGCGTGTTAAAGATTTCGGTTGCCGATGCAGTTTATAACTGGTAGCATTATGGGGCAGAGGATGAGTCCGAGGAGAGAGGGTTGAATAAGCTTTACTCCTGAGGATTCGAGCTGGAGGAATGCTGCTTTCTGTTTTATAAAGAGAACAATAAGAATGGAGATGCCAAAAACAAAGCACTTGGATTAAAGAGCTAGAAGACATGGATGCAGTCTTTCGATCCTACTGTTCGGTGTTACCCTCGAAGAAGCAGTGACTGAAATAAAAGAAAGGTTTAAGAGTTGGTTTAAAATTCAGGGCCAAAGGGTTTCAGGAATAAGATTCGCGTACAGTATTACTGTACTCAGCGAAATAGAGGAAGCATTACTGGACTTTTTGAATTCAGTGAACAGTCTGATGAGCGCAGAATGTAGGTTAAGAATAAACCAAAGAAAACCGAAATTAATGAGGATTATCGATAAACTTTACGAAGTAGGCGAAATGAAGCACTTATGCTGTTACAGAAGCAAATCTACACGTGACGGCGAAGCAATGAGGACACAAAATGCAATGTAGGACAGAAAGATGGCATTCCTGGTCAAAAGGAGTGTCCTAGTATAAAACATCGACCTTGATTTGAAGAATAAATTTCTGAGGATATAATTAAGATCACAGTATTATGTGTTAGTGACTCATGGACTGTTGAAAAAACTGAAAAGAAAAGGGTCGAAATGTCTGAGATGTGATGTTGAAAATGAGGTGGACTGATAAGGAATGAAGAGGTTCGCCAACGAGTCGTCGAGGATAAGAAGACCGAGTTTCGAATATGTACAATAAATAAATCAGGATTCTGGGTGTAAATACTACTCTGAATGAAGAAACTGAAACACGAGATGAGATAGTGGACGGCCTCGTCAAACCAGACAGAGAGGAAAAAAAAAAAAGGATTGCCCATACATAGCTTTACCAGTTCGTTCTAGGGAACAGTTAAGAGACTGAGTTTAGGTAAATAAACAATGAATACAAGTGCAGTGGTTGCGGTACTGACGGTGTCCGGTGTAAATTACGCGAGTCTTGCTCCCACTGGTGGGAGTACTGTTGAATCATGCGCGTGGCTGTGAGTCAGTGGTTGGATTATTTAGCAGGTGGCGGGTCACACGCCTGGGAGATCGCGTGATATGTTGGTACAACTGTCACCAGGTGCCCCTAAATACAGTATCCCTTCCATCCTGTACAAACTTCGAGACTGGTCGTTTCCTATAACATCTGCCGCTGATAGGAAACTGATAGCGAAGTGACTGTCCCCCCGACCAGGTTGAAATCTCCTTACCGAGGTGAGGAGCTAAGGGATCTGCCGTATAGCTCGTAAAAACAGTTCGGATTCAACGATTTTGTGACACGATTTGTGTTTCGGATTTCTTGCCCTCTGTTACCTGATGGAGAGTTGTAGGACCCTCCACTCCCCATAAAAGGTCAGGATGGAAGCAGACGACAAAGTATGTGTGGAATGCACATGACGTTTTGCCTAAAATGAACAAACTCCGAGGCCCAGTACATTACGAACTGATTTCGGAGAGCGGCGAGTATCACCTTTATTAGGTACAGAAGTTAGCATTCGTCATTGCAGAAGGAGAAAAGAAAATTTTGATATAGTACTATTATTAGTAATTGCTTACTGCAGTCAGTGGAACGATTCAAAAACTACAGTTAACAGAAAATTGGCTCAAATCGGAAGTGAATAGTGTGGTGTCACCGCCAGACACCACACTCGCTAGGTGGTAGCCTTTAAATCGGCCGCGGTCCGTTAGTATACGTCGGACCCGCGTGTCGCCGCTGTCAGTGATTGCAGACCGAGCGCCATCACAGACCAGGTCTAGTCTAGAGAGATTCCCTAGCACTCGCCCCAGTTGCACAGCCGACGTTGCTAGCGATGGTTCACTGTCTACATACGCTCTCATTTGCAGAGACGACAGTTTAGCATAGTCTTCAACTACGTCGTTTGCTACGACCTAGCAAGGCGCCATATTCAGTTACTTCCAGAATGTATTCTGAACAGATAATATAGACCCGTGGTCTAGGGGTAGCGTCTTTGATTCATTATCAAAAACGTCTTCGGTCCTGGGTTCGATCGCCGGGCGCGGTGGTCTCGCGGTTCTAGGCGCGCAGTCCGGAACCGTGCGACTACTACGGTCGCAGGTTCGAATCCTGCCTCGGGCATGGATGTGTGTGATGTCCTTAGGTTAGTTAGGTTTCAGTAGTTCTAAGTTCTAGGGGACTAATGACCACAGCAGTTGAGTCCCATAGTGCTCACAGCCATTTGAACCGGGTTCGATCCCCGCCACTGCCTAAATTTTGATAAATAATCAGCATCGGCGGCCGAAGACTTCCGGCATAAGAAGTCAGCCTCATTCTGCCAACGGCCTTGTCAAAGAGGGCGGAGGAGCAGATAGAGGTTCAGGGCACTCTCTTGTCCTAGGGGTGGGAAATTGCCCCTAAAGGCGGAAGAATCAGCAATGATCAACGACATGAGGATGCAGAAGGCAATGGAAACCACTGCATTAAAGACACGTAACGTGTATCCACAGGACATGTGGCCTGTAGTTGAAGAAGTGTCATGATGATCTCTCCATTGGCAAAAGATTCCGGAATAGGCCCCCATTCGGATCTCCGGGAGGGGACTGCCAAGGGGAGGTTACCATGAGAAAAAGATTGAATAATCAACGAAAGGATAATGTTCTACGAGTCGGGGCGTGGAATGTCAGAAGCTTGAACGTGGTAGGGAAACTAGAAAATCTGAAAAGGGAAATGCAAAGACTCAATCTAGATATAGTAGGGGTCAGTGAAGTGAAGTGGAAGGAAGACAAGGATTTCTGGTCACATGAGTACAGGGTAATATCAACAGCAGCAGAAAGTGGTATAACAGGTGTAGGATTCGTTATGAATAGGAAGGTAGGGCAGAGTGTGTGTTACTGTGTACAGTTCAGTGACCGGGTTGTTCTAATCAGAATCGACAGCAGACCAACACCGACAACGATAGTTCAGGTATACATGCCAACGTCGCAAGCTGAAGATGAACAGATAGAGAAAGTGTATGAGGATATTGAAAGGCTAATGCAGTATGTTAAGGGGGACGAAAATCTAATAGTCTTGTGCGACTGGAATGCAGTTGTAGGAGAAGGAGTAGAAGAAAAGGTTACAGGAGAATATGGGCTTGGGACAAGGAATGAAAGAGGAGAAAGACTAATTGAGTTCTGTAACAAGTTTCAGCTAGTAATAGCGAATACCCTGTTCAAGAATCGCAAGAGGAGGAGGTATACTTGGAAAAGGCCGGGAGATACGGGAAAATTTCAATTAGATTACATCATGGTCAGACAGCGATTCCGAAATCAGATACTGGATTGTAAGGCTTACCCAGGAGCAGACATAGACTCATATCACAATATAGTAGTGATGAAGAATAGGCTGAAGTTCAAGACATTAGTCAGGAAGAATCAATACGCTAAGAAGTGGGATACGGATGTTCTAAGGAATGACGAGATACGTTTGAAGTTCTCTAACGCTATAGATACAGCAATAAGGAATAGCGTAGTAGGCAGCACAGTTGAAGAGGAATGGACATCTCTAAAAAGGGCCATCACAGAAGTTGAGGAGGAAAACATAGGTACAAAGAAGGTAGCTGCAAAGAAACCATGGGTAACAGAAGAAATACTTCAGTTGATTGATGAAAGGAGGAAGTACAAACATGTTCCGGGAAAATCAGGAATACAGAAATACAAGTCGCTGAGGAATGAAATAAATAGGAAGTGCTGGGAAGCTAAGACGAAATGGCCACAGGAAAAATGTGAAGACATCGAAAAAGATATGATTGTCGGAAGGACTGACTCAGCATACAGGAAAGTCAAAACAACCTTTGGTGACAATAAAAGCAACGGTGGTAACATTAAGAGTGCAACGGGAATTCCACTGTTAAATGCAGATGAGAGAGCAGATAGGTGGAAAGAATACATTGAAAGCTTCTATGAGGGTGAAGATTTGTCTGATGTGATAGAAGAAGAAACAGGAGTCGATTCAGAAGAGATAGAGGATCCACTATTAGAATCGGAATTTAAAAGAGCTTTGGAGGACTTACGGTCAAATAAGGCAGAAGGGATAGATAACATTCCATCAGAATTTCTAAAATCATTAGGGGAAGTGGCAACAAAACGAATATTCACGTTGGTGTGTAGAATATATGAGTCTGGCGACATACCATCTGACTTTCGGAAAAGCATCATCCACACAATTCCGAAGACGGCAAGAGCTGACAAGTGCGAGAATTATCGCACAATCAGCTTAACAGCTCATGCATCGAAGCTGCTTACAAGAATAATATACAGAAGAATGGAAAAGAAAATTGAGAATGTGCTAGGTGACGATCAGTTTGGCTTTAGGAAAAGTAAAGGCACGAGAGAGGCAATTCTGACGTTACGACTAATAATGGAAGCAAGGCTAAAGAAAAATCAAGACACGTTCATAGGATTTGTCGACCTGGAAAAATCGTCCGACAATATAAAATGGTGCAAGCTGTTCAAGATTCTGAAAAAAGTAGGGGTAAGCTATAGGGAGAGACGGGTCATATACAATATGTACAACAACCAAGAGGGAATAATGGAGTGGACGATCCAGAACGAAGTGCTCGTATTAAGAAGGGTGTAAGACAAGGCTGTAGCCTCTCGCCCCTACTCGTCAATCTGTACATCCAGGAAGCAATAATGGAAATAAAAGAAAGGTTCAGCAGTGGAGTTAAAATACAAGGTGAAAGGATATCAATGATACGATTCGCTGATGACATTGTTATGCAGAGTGAAAGTGAAGAAGAATTAAATGATCTGTTGAACGGAATGAACAGTCTAATCACAGTATGGTTTGAGAGTAAATCGGAGAAAGACGAAGGTAATGAGAAGTAGTAGAAATGAGAACAGCGAGAAACTTAACATCAGGATTGATGGTCACGAAGTCAATGAAGTTAAGGAATTCTGCTACCTAGGCAGTAAAATAACCAATGACAGACGGAGTAAGGAGGACATCAAAAGCAGACTCACTATGGCAAAAAAAGGCATTTCTGGCCAAGAGAAGTCTACTAATATCAAATACCGGACTTAATTTGAGGAAGAAATTTCTGAGGATGTACGTCTGGAGCACAGCATTGTATGGTAGTGAAACATGGACTGTGGGAAAACCGGAACAGAAGAGAATCGAAGCATTTGAGATGTGGTGCTATAAACGAATGTTGAAAATTAGGTGGACTGATAAGGTAAGGAATGAGGAGGTTCTACGCAGAATCGGAGAGGAAAGGAATATGTGGAAAACACTGATAAGGAGAAGGGACAGGATGATAGGACATCTGCTAAGACATGAGGGAATGACTTCCATGGTACTAGAGAGAGCTGTAGAGGGCAAAAACTGTAGAGGAAGACAGAGATTGGAATACGTCAAGCAAATAATTGAGGACTTTGGTTGCAAGTGCTACTCTGAGCTGAAGAGGTTAGCGCAGGAAAGGAATTTGTGGCGGGCTGCATCAAACCAGTCAGTAGATCGATGACCAAAAAAAAGATATTGTGAATCATGTACCGTGAAGAGCGACGTTTATCATTAATGGATTAAAGTTGAATTACGCCCGCTTTCTGAATTCTCATTCCTTGTCATGTTACAGACCTCACGTCAGTATAGTTCTTCTCCCCTCACGCCAGCCTGCGTGAGCTAGAACGCGTGAATTTCGGCCTCCACTTGTAACACGGTGTTGGCTCTTCTGCCAACACAACAAATAGCAACGAAAATTTAGTTTTTTATTGAAAATACAGGCTGGACGCGGATGATTGAGGCGTGTTTACAGTCGTAAGTAATACAATGATGTCTTTTGTGGTCGGTACAGAGTCCAATGCGAAATAATTTTGAGTGAAAATAAATGTTAAAGGCGTGTCAGACATTGTAATCGGATGAAGCTGTATAGGCTACAGGGATGTTTTTGGAAAAAAACCTTGTCAAAGGTCATGATTCAGAATACATCTGGGACCAGTTGGAATTCTTCGAATAGTCAAAAATAAGGAACTTTATGTTGTTGTTGTGGTCTTCAGTCCTGAGACTGGTTTGATGCAGCTCTCCGTGCTGCTCTATCCTGTGCAAGCTTCTTCATCTCCCAGTACCTACTGCAACCTACTTCCTTCTGAATCTGTTTAGTGCATTCATCTCTTATTCTCCCTCTACGATTTTTACCCTCCACGCTCTAGCACCACATTTCGAAAGCTTCTATTGTCTTCTTGTCCAAACTATTTATCATCCACGTTTCACTTCCATACATGGCTACACTCAACACAAATACTTTCAGAAACGACTTCCTGACATTTAAATCTATACTCGATGATAACAAATGTCTCTTCAGAAACGCTTTCCTTTGCCATTGCCAGTCTACATTTTATATCCTATGTACTTAGACCATCATCAGTAATTTTGCTCCCCAAATAGCAAAACTCATCTAATACTTTAAGTGTCTCATTTCTTAATCTAATTCCCTCAGCATCAACCGACTTAATTCGACTACTTTCCATTATCCTCGTTCCGACAGAAGTAGATCGAGAGGCATCCTATCGGCGACAGACAACTATGGCGCGGAGTGTAACTCATGTAGTTACAATCGTGAAACATTATAGCTGTTTGTACTACTTTGTTATTTTAAACAGTATTCATTCGTTTATTGAAATGACTGCTTTCTTCCGTCGTAATATTGTTGCAAGGGATTGTTTATGACCAGAAGGCCTTTCGAAATATCTGTAGTGGGAAAAGTTGCTTTTTATTAAATATTTATTAAACAAAATTACTTGTTTCTGGCCGGAATGGATGTGGTTTCCCTACGTCTCGTGCCCTGGCATACCTGTCTTTTTATGTAAATTGAAGGAGACGGGGCAGAGAGGAAAGGAAAGAAAAGGGAAGGGATTATTGATATCAGCTGCATCAGGAACTTTGTGCAGCTTCAGCGGCGACGAGTGAAAATGTGTATCGGAATCGAACCCGCGACCTCTGACTAGGCAGTTTCGTTAACCAATGTGCCACTCGGCCACATTGTTATCTCAACTGCGCGGACCATCTCAGCACGGCTCTTGGCCGACCCACATTCCCACCCAGCGCACCCATCCGCAGTCACTGCCCATTTCCATGCCCTCCAAGCTCACTCTTTTGATATTGTCGCCGGAGGTCGGACGTATCTGTAGACCGCACTGGATGTGTGGGACCTATTGTCCAGCGAGACGAATCGGTTATGCGAATGCGTTGAGTCCTTTCGGACCCTTGAGACAGTTAACCAGGCTTTCTACGCGAATATTTTGTAAATATTGTTGCACAATCCGTCGCGGAAGAGGCATTATTTGTGGCAATCGGGCCACTGGTTTTGCCACTTCGGTAACGCTCCGTCTCACACAGTCCTCTCTGTACGCCAATGTTTGACCAAAAACGGAATGACCTCTGTGTCTCACTCCTCCTGCGCTTTGGCCGATCGGTTCTAGGCGCTTCTTTTCGGAACCGCGCGACTGCTACGGTCTCAGGTTCGAATCCTGCCTCGGGCATGGAAGTGTGTGATGTCCTTAGGTTAGTTAGGTTTAAGTAGTTCTAAGTTCTAGGGGACTGATGACCTCAGATGTCAAGTCCCTTAGTGCTTACAAGGGAATCTCCCCATCGCACCCCCCTCAGATATAGTTATAAGTTGGCACAGTGGATAGGCCTTGAAAAACTGAACACAGATCAATCGAGAAAACAGGAAGAAGTTGTGTGGAACTATGAAAAAATAAGCAAAATACACAAACTGAGTCGTCCATGCAGAAGGTAGGCAACATCAAGGGAGAGTGTGAGCTCAGGAACGCTGTGGTCCTGTGGTTAGCGCGTGGCAGCTGCGGAGTGAGAGGTCCTTGGTTCAGGTCTTCCCTCGAGTGAAAACTTTAATTTTTTATTTTCAGTTTATGTGACAAACTCTTATGTTTTCGTCACTTTTTGGGAGTGATTATCACATCCACAAGAAAACCTAAACCGGGCAAGGTACAAGAATCTTTTTTACCCATTCGCCAAGTGTACAAGTTAGGTGGGTCGACAATATATTCCTGTCATGTGACGCACATGCCGTCACCAGTGTCGTATAGAATGCATCAGACGTGTTTTCCTGTGGAGATATCGGTTTACCTATGAGCTTCCGATCAAATGTTTTCGGTTCCCATTGGAGAGGCACGTCCTTTCGTCTACTAATCGCACGGTTTTGCGATGCGGTCGCAAAACACAGACACTAAACTTATTACAGTGAACAGAGACGTCAATGAACGAATGGACAGATCATAGCTATGCGAAAATAAAAAAAGGTAAACTTTTCACTCGAGGGGAGACTTGAACCGAGGACCTCTCGTTTCGCAGCTGCTCACGTTAGCCACTGGACCATGGGGATTCTGAGCTCACACTGTCTTTGATGTTGCCGATGTTGTGCATGGACTAATCAGTTTGTATATTTTGCTTATTTTTTCATAGTTCTACACAACTTCTTCCTGTTTTCTCGATTGATCCGTGCTCAGTTTTTCAAGGCCTATCCACTATGCTAACTTATAACTATATCTGGGTGGGGGGGGGGGGGGGGGGGTGCGATGGGGAGGTTCCCTTGTTAGAGCCATTTGAACCATTTTTGAACCATCACCCCTCCTGTCCACCCGACCTTGCCCCTTGCGACGTCTTCAGAAATTTGAAAGGAGCTGAGGTGAAGAAAAAAACATGTGTCCAGGTGCGAGTAGGACTCAAGCAGTGTGGGATCCGTCCAAACTTAATTATGTACACCTGTATAGACAGGTCATCCATTCTGGCACTCCAGAAGCTCGACACGTTTTGTCTATTATCGACACTGATAATTGCAAGATAGTGGTCCCAGTGATATCAAGACTTTAGAGAATGTATTAATGTTAGGTTTGAAGTCTGAAAACAAATGACAAAAGAAATATTTTCTCGTGTGATATAATTATAGATTTACAGTTTTTGATTTTTTTTCATTTGCTAGTACTACGAAACCTCCCTTTCTGCCAAATTTCATGATTCTAGGTCAACGGGAAGTGCCCTTTAGGTTCTGAGGAATGAATTTACGAGTATCAAAATAGATGACATCAATGGCCGTACCTTTCCATTGCTTTGCCGTAGAAGCTAACGTTTTCTATCCCGCAAAGGGACCATAGAAGTTAGTGTGTGTATAAGTATCAACTCGATACGTGTACCCGTTCGTGAGAATAAGGGGACGGACGGACAAATTTTTTTCATGTGTTATTATTACGAATTTTCGGTTTTTGGATTTTTTTATCATTTGGTTGTACTACGAAACCTCCCATTTTGCCAAATTGTAGGCCAACGGGATGTACCTTATAGGTTTTGATAAGTGAGTTCGCGAGTGTTGATAGGTGCGACGTAAATGGCCGTATCTTTGACTGCTAGAAGCTTTTACATTTTACAACGCCAACGCACTGTAGGCCGTAGTACGTGCCATACATTTCGACTGAATACGTCTTTCCATTCCTGAGAAGAAGTGGTTTTAACAGTTGGACAGATAAGAAGACCATTAGACAGACAACAAAGCGATCCTATAAATGTTCTATTTTAACCGATTGAGGTGCGTAACCCTATAAACGACGAAGGCCGTGTTGGACATAACAGAACACGAATTAAAAAAAAAAAATCGACAAGTGTAATAAAATATAACATAAATGTATTAGCGTCAGTGGTAAGTACTTCAAAGGAGGTTGAAGATTTTTTGCTTAAAAATTTAATTAATAATTTTTTTTTAATATGTCCCTTTTCTTTTGGGTACAATTCCATCTGTAAGGCTTACGAATATACTGAAGCGGAACACGTGTATCAAAATATAAACGAATTTGTTGTTAAGTTACCCGCAGATGTAACCTCCGTGAAATTACTGCAACATTTAGCAATACATCTTAGCAATTTGTCAGATTATTACGGCTGTGTAGCGGGCCAGCCGCTACCGCCGAGGGTCGTGGGCCTCCTTTGGTAGGTAAATGAGGCAGGTGCTGCCATTGGCAGGGCGGGTGTCGGCTGGCATTGTGGTTGCGGCGGCCCGGCGCGAGCTGCGCCCAATTTCGCGCCTGCTAACAGGATCTGCCGGAACAACTCTCCGCCAACTTGGGCGGCCCGTGCGCAAGTTTCGAGGCGCCGAGCTGAATCCACACCGTTCTTGCGGCCCCGCTACCTGCCGGCGGCTGGCGGTCGGCGCTCGCTTCTAGCTGCAATTTCAGTGTTGCTATTAACGTCCGTACAGCCCTGAACAATGTGTGTCAGAAAGGTAACCGACACTATGCAGGGTGAATCACCTAGTTTTACACAACAATATTAATACTTTATCACGAAAATTGAAGTGCCGATTTTTAATATTATGCGGGTCATTCAAAAATTAAAAGACACAAATTGGTCTGGAGAAAAAACTGTTAGTGGGGCAAGTTTGGTACTTTTATGGTTTTAAGCTGGCATCACTGGGATCAACCTTGATTAGCTCATGTGTCAGCATTGCTTTGTTTACAATCTCAAAAATAAATTTCAAGATGGCGAGTCCGCTTGGAACGTCCACATTAGTTGAACAAAGTTCTGTTGTGATTCTTGAGTTTCTCCACGGGTGTATTGCCGGTCTACAGTGTCCAACGGGCATAGCGTACGTATCTCCGTGCCAGCACGTCCACAGGAGCTCAGTCCGTCAGTTCACCTGATTATGGCGACATGTATGATCGCCGAAATATTGTACCCGTTGGACACTGTAGACCAGCAGTACACCCGTGGATATTTTGAATAATGTTCTGTTATTCTTTTTTTACTTCATTTACGTCATTACTCTGTTATTCACAATTAAGTGCCTTGCTGAAGTCGAGAAACCAGTGAATATATAGTGTAGAATGTCTAAAGTTTATGATGAAGGTTGTATGAATCATGCTAATTTTTACAAGCGGATAGGGCAGTTCAAAAATGGTCGTGATTTAGTGACAGACGAACAAGGTTCTAGCCGATCAGTTGCAGTTTGAACTCCCTGACTCGAAAGCCGAATTGATGACATTTTTCGTGCCGACCGCCGTGTGACTGGTTTTGATAGTTCAAAAAATGGTTCAAATGGCTCTGAGCACTATGGGACTTAACTTCTAAGGTCATCAGTCCCCTAGAACTTAGAACTACTTAAACCTAACTAACCTAAGGACACCCCAGACATCCATGCCCGAGGCAGGATTCGAACTTAGGACCGTAGTGGGTTTTGGTAGTTGATAAGGTTCAAGTTAGCACTGGTTCAGTTCATAACATTATCCGTAAAAAGCTGAAGTACCGCAAAACATGTGCAAGATGAGTTCCAAAGGCCGGGCGCTGTGACCTAGTGGTTCTAGGTGCTTCAGTCCGGAACCACGCTGCTGCGACGGTCTCAGGTTCGAATCCTGCCTCGGGAATGGATGTGTGTGATGTCCTTTGGTTAGTCAGATTTAAGAAGTTCTCAGTTCTAGCGGACTGGTGACCTCAGCTGTTAAGTCCCATAGTGCTTAAAGCTACTTCTAGGAGACTAATGACCTCAGATGTTAAATCCCATAGTGCTTAGAGCCATTTGAACCATTTTCCATTTTGAGTCCCAAAGGAGTTGATGCGGCTACACAAGGAAACAAGGTTGAGAGTATGCACAGAGCTAAAGGAACGTTATGGAAGAGAAGGTGAGCACTTCCTCAACAAAATTTTAACTTGTGATGAAAGTTGCGTTCACTATTACGAGCCAGAATAAAAAAAGACAACTCACCTGTCAAGAAAGAATTCAAACCCAAACATCAGCAGGAAAAGTCATGTTGACGGTGTTTTGGGATGCTGAAGGTCCAGTTTTTTGTGATTATCTCGAAGATCAGCGTACAATGTCGTCCGAGTTCGGTTGAGATTTCTTATGATGCTATCTTCTAAGGGATAGGTCTTAAGGATATGTTCATCAGTTGGTTTTCTCCAGTCTGCATAGATGTCAGTTACCGATGAAACGTGGTACTTACTGGTATTAAGGAAAATGTGGAAGGGAGGACCCACAAATGTAACTTTATTTTCACACAACTTTTCTGTTTAACAATATATATAACCAAAAAAATTTTTTTACAAAATGAACAAATTTGCATAATTCTTTTGACGTTAAATCTGAAGATGAATAAGCCTTTGCAATAGCATTCAAAACAGCAAACTATATGACATTGATTACAAGTCTGCCGGACCTACAGCCCGCCCCTTATCGGGTGAAACAGCGGCGTTCAGTAATGCGCTCGACGTAGCCTCTGTTATTAAACGCCCTTCTACAAAACATGAAAACTATGTAAGCACCATTTGTGACAAGAGTGATTCAGCTACTCAAAACAGATGCCGTAACTTTTAATTTGTTCGAGGTTAAGATGCGCACCTGAGTTAGGCAACAATATGACAATGATGAGGCTTACTTCAAAGCAACCAACCTCTTAATTTCAGTCGGCAACCAAGGCGCGACTGGATCCCAACGTGTCCCTTCTGACAATTTTATTTTGACTAAAGCCCTGGTGACAGTTGTCTGTTAATATTTTCTAAGTTAGACAGGCTGTCAATTATTAAGACCACTCTGAAGAAACGTCGTAAAACATTACTTGCGAACACTTATTACAAGAGAACTCACTCGGCGGAACCACAAGATCCAGCTAAAATACACCAATAATGACTCGGTGTTTCAAACACAGTACAACAGGTTGTTCAGATTATAACTGACGACTGAGAAATGCAATTACAATCAAAGAATTGAACCGGTTAACATCCAAATCTAACCACAAGGTCCCGCTTTTGTTTAACGGCAACCTGTGCCTTAGTACAATTGTTCTGTCTGTATTTACGATCAGGAGCTGTTTCATTGGAACATTAATGATCGGGTACAGCCAGAAAAGAAAGGCAATATAATAGCGGGACCAAATTTTAAAACGACAACTAGCGTGTTAGAACAATACTACGGCTTATAACTACGACTAAAGAGCCGACCGCGTAAAACTCTGAAAGTCGGGTACAAACCGGAAAATAATAAGAAGGGCAGGTAGACAGTGACACAAAACACCACTAGGATTGCAGAATGTTACTCCCCTTTATCAGCAAGCAGTTCCATGGATCCACGGTGCGTCGCAGCGGTTACTGAGTAGCGCCGATGAAAGCCAGGTAGGAGAGGGCAGCCAGGCCACGAGCGGTCGTCCGACACGAATGTTGCCGACCAACCGACGGGTTGCGGCCTGCTGCTTCTAGTCGGCGCTGACCCCGGAGAAGTACTCCGGTAACTTGGCTCTGCGCGGCTTGTGGCTTCGTCTGCTCGGACCTAGTCACCACCTCTTGTCGCGACGCTACCACCAATCCCCAAGCTTCGTGCATTCGTGCCTACTAATCGGGCCAGCGAACCCCGTATACAGGGTGTTACAAAAAGGTACGGCCAAACTTTCAGGAAACATTCCTCACACACAAATAAAGAAAAGATGTTATGTGGACATGTGTCCGGAAACGCTTAATTTCCATGTTAGAGCTCATTTTAGTTTCGTCAGTATGTACTGTACTTCCTCGATTCACCGCCAGTTGTCCCAAGTGAAGGAAGGTAATGTTGACTTCGGTGCTGGTGTTGACATGCGACTCATTGCTTTACAGTACTAGCATCAAGCACATCAGTACGTAGCATCAACAGGTTAGTGTTCATCACGAACGTGGTTTTGTAGTCAGTGCAATGTTTACAAATGCGGAGTTGGCAAATGCCCGTTTGATGTGTGGATTAGCACGGGGCAATAGCCGTGGCGCGGGACGTTTGTATCGAGACAGATTTCCAGAACGAAGGTGTCCCGACAGGAGGACATTCGAAGCAATTGATCGGCGTCTTAGGAAGCACGGAACATTCCAGCCTATGACTCGCGACTAGGGAAGACCTAGAAAGACAAGGACACCTGCAATGGACGAGGCAATTCTTCGTGCAGTTGACGATAACCCTAATGTTAGCGTCAGAGAAGTTGCTGCTGTACAAGGTAACGCTGACCACGTCACTGCATGGAGAGTGCTACGGGAGAACGAGTTGTTTCCATACCATGTACAGCGTGTGCTGGCACTATCAGCAGCTGATTGGCCTCCACGGGTACACTTCTGCGAATAGTTTATCCAACAATGTGTCAATCCTCATTTCAGTGCAAATGTTCTCTTCATGGGTGAGGCTTCATTTCAACGTGATCATATTGTAAATTTTCACAATCAACATGTGTGGGCTGACGAGAATCCGCACGCAATTGTGCAATCACGTCATCAACACAGAATATCTGTAAACGTTTGGGGAGGCATTGTTGGTGTTGTCTTGATTGGGCCCCATGTTCTTCCACCTACGCTCAATGGAGCACGTTATCATGATTTCATACGGGATACTCTACTGTGCTCCTAGAACATGTGCCTTTACAAGTACGACACAACATGTGCTTCACGCGCGATGGAGCTCCTGCACATTTCAGTCGAAGTGTTCGTACGCTTCTCAACAACAGATTCGATGACCGATGGATTGGTAGAGGCGGACCAATGCCATGGCCTCCAAGCTCTCCTGATCTCAACCCTCTTGACTTTCATTAGTGGGGTCATTTGAAAGCTCTTGTCTACGTAACCTCGGTACCAAATGTAGAGACTTTTCGTGCTCGTATTGTGGACGGCTGTGATACAATACGCCATTCTCCAGGGCTGCATTAGCGCATCAGGGATTCCATGCGACGGAGGGTGGATGCATGTATCCTCGCTAATGGAGGACATTTTCAACATTTCCTGTAACAAAGTGTTTGAAGTCACTCTGGTACGTTCGGTTGCTGTGTGTTTCCATTCCATGATCAATGTGATTTGAAGAGAAGTAATAAAATGAGCTCTAAGTAAGCATTTCCGGACACATGTCCATATAACATTTCTTTCTTTGTGTGTGAGGAATGTTTCCTAAAAGTTTGGCCGTACTTTTTTGTAAGACCCTGTATATATATCTACTAACTCAGTGGCGCCACGGCTCAACCGACACCATCAGGAAATGGTCTGATGCAAGATACACTCCTCGATAAGCTGTGGTATCTCTCACCTGTCGAGGAACTCCCACATTTTTTATCAGCTGTATACCCTCTTGATGACGAGGTAAATTTTGTGTATATCTTTCTTCCTAAAGAAGCTATTGACAATTCTTCACATAATTAAAGGTAGGAAAAATTCGTAACCGTTTTAATTACGTACCTTTTCTCAAAATGTGATTACTATTTTTGGAATTGATATGTTTCCATTTGTAGCAATGGGATCTCTTAGGAGTAAAATTTGACTTTAATTGTACCTGTTTACTATAATTTGTAACTGTAAAGGGCCTTGGAACCGCCAATTTGTCCTCCTCCTGTGGCATAAGTTGCTGTTATTCAGCCGGCCGGGGTGGCCGAGCGGTTCTAGGCGCTACAGTCTGGAACCACGTGACCACTAGGGTCGCAGGTTCGTATGCTGCCCTGGGCATGGATGTGTGTGATGTCCTTGGGTTACTTAGGTTTAAGTAGTTCTAAGTTCTGGGGGACTGATGACCTCAGAAGTTAAGTCCCATAGTGCTCAGAGCCATACATTTTTCTTTTTTTTCTGTTATTCTTATGGTTCGTCTTGGACCATTAATTCCTACTACGAATAGCACGATGCGTTACATTGCATATTCGTTTTTTCAGTATTTTATCTTCCCATTTTCTATGAATGTAGAACGAAGTACCTCTAAAACAATAATGTGGAAATTGTGAGTCCCCCATGATGCGAAACACTTTGTTATTTCTTTACTTCTTTATTCCCCAAACTTGTTTCTGTGACAAATATCACCATTATCAATGGGTTCTTTAAATCTTATTTATTGTATGTTATGGCACTGTCGCTGTTTGCGGCGTATTTTCTGTGTAAACAAAGTGCGAAAGTTTTGTTTTTCTGTGTATGGAATCAGCTACATGCCGTCCAAGGAAATTGCAGACGACATTATGCACGCTGAGAAAAAAACGGCAACAGAAAAAGCACAGAAAATATGCCGCAAACAGCGACAATAGCTCTTAAAAACACGCCATAACATAAAATAAGTAAGATTTAAAGAACCGACTGGTAATTGTGATATTTGTCGCCGAAACTAGTTTGGGGAATAAATAAGTAAACAAATAACAAAGTGTTTTGCATCAAGGCGGACTCTCAATTCCCATATTGTTGTTTTTCTGTCCAAACAAGGACCAAATGGAAGAGTTCCAAGATAAAGTTATCGAAGCACCTCTAGTTACTCTTTGTTGCTGTTGTACTCCGCTGTAGATCGTAATATAGCGCTCTACGTACTTCGTTCCAAATGTTTTCTTCTTTGTTTCTGTAATTGCCGCGAAATCTGTTTCGCAAATGTATCCGAGAAACGAGCACAAGGCGGCCGGAAGCGGCTGTCGCGCTGTGAACACTGCCAGATAGGCTCTCGTGCCAGGCTCCATCGTTACATGAAGCCTGTTTACTTGTTTTCACAAAAGCTGTTAATTGAAACACGAATACTTGTACACTTTCTAAATAGTCTTCCTAAGCTCCTTCTGATACGTTAGGAAGTACATAGTTCCATTTACTGCAATCGTATCTTTGTCGCATAAAATAGAACAGAGAGGAATAAAGTTTTATCTTAGTAACGTAGGCCTTAACGCCTGGTTGCACATAGAGACGGAGTCTCGCAGGAACTCGCCGCCTGGCAGTATTAACACCGCAACAGTAAATCCGCGCACCTTGCTTTTCAGTTTTGTCTCACTGCTTGGGTGCCTTTGTGAAAAGTTTCAACGGCAGCTTTAACTCAGGAAAAATCCGAATACGTTTTCAGATTTGTCGATGTAGAAAAAACATTTCACAACGTAAAATGGTGCATGATGTTTGAAATTCTCAGAAATTTAAGTGTAAGTTACAAGGAAACACGGGTGATACACAATATTTGCAAGAAACAAGAAGGCAGTATAAGATTGGAAAACAAAGGACAAAGTGCTGATATTAAAAAGAGTATGAGACAGGCATACAATTTTCCCCCTTCATGTCCAGTCTTTACTTCTAAGAAGCAATGACGGAAATAAAAGAAACGTTCAGGAATGGAATTAAAATTCAGGATGCGAGGATATGAAAGTTAAGATTCGGTTATGACTGGAAGAATTGTACGATGTGTTGAATGAAATGATAGTTTACTGAGCACGGAATATGCACTGAAGGTGAACCAGGAAGAGACTAAAGTAATAAAGAGTGACAGAAATTTTATTACCTATTAACTTAACATCGGAACCGCGGACCACGAAGGTGATAAAGTCAAGGAATTCTGCTACCTAGGAAGCAAAATACCCTGGCGGAAAAACATGTGTACACCAAAAAAAGTAAATTAAGTAAAAAAATTTAAGTGATTACGATTGCAAGATCACAAAAAATGTTCAAATGTGTGTGAAATCTTATGGGACCTAACTGCTAAGGTTATCAGTGCCTAAGCTTACACACTACTTAACCGAAATTATCCTAAGGACAAACACACACACCCATGCCCGAGGGAGGACTCGAACCTCCGTCGGGACCAGCCGCACAGTCCATGACCGCAGCGCCCCAGACCGCTCGGCTAATCCGGCGCGGCACAAGATCACAGGTTAATGGAAGTGCGAAATAAACTATTGCAAATTTGAAATGCTGCTGCGTAAATAAACGGTCTAACTGCCAGAATATTGAATGCAAGTATGCAAACGTGATTGTATAGTGGTACACAGGTACCGGATGTCAGTGTGTGGGATGGAATTCCATGCCTGGTGCGCTTGGTCGGTCAATACAGGGACGGTTAATGTTGGTTGTGGATAACGCTGGTGTTGTCGCCCGATGATGTTCCGATGTGTTTGATTGGGGACAGATATTGTACTCCAGCGCGCCAAGGTAACATGTCGACATTCTGTAGAGCATGTTGGGTTACAACAACGGTATGTGGGCGAGCGTTATTCTGTTGGAAAACGCTCCCTGGAATACTGTTCATGAATGGCAGCACAATGGGTTGAATCGCCAGACCGACGTACAAATTTGTGGTAAGGGTGCATGGGGTAACTACGAGAGTTCTCCTGCGCTCATACAAAATCGCGCCCCAGGCCATAACTCCAAGTGTAGGACCAGTGCGTCCACCATGAAGACAGGTCGGTTACGGGCTCTTAACTGGCCTCCTCCTAACCAACACATAGCTATCACTGGCACCGTGGCAGAACCAGGTTTCATAATAGACCTCCACCCTGCCCTCCAATGAGTCATGGCTTGATATCACTGAAGTCGGATACGGCAAGGGTTTGGGATCAGTGGAATACATACTACAGGGCGTCTGGCTCGGAGCTGTTCCTGAAGTAACCGATCTATAAAAGTTCGTTGTGTCACTTTGGTGCCAACTGCACCTCTTACTGCAGATGCAGTGCGATGCACCAGAGACATACGCCGAACACGATGGTCATCCCTCTCGGTAGTGTCACGTGGCCGTCCGCAGCCCGGTCTTCTTGCAATCGTACATTCTCGCGACACTGCTGCCGGCAGTCATGTACAGTGGCTCCATGCGTGCCAAGTCTTTCTGCAGTATCGTAGAAGGAACAACCAGCTTCCTATAGCCCTGTTATATGATCTCGTTTAAAGTAAGCGCCGGCCGGAGTGGCCGAGCGGTTCTAGGCGTTTCAGTCTGGAACCGCACGACCGCTACTGTCACAGGTTCGAATCCTGCCTCGGGCTTGGATGTGTGTGATGTCCTTAGGTTAGTTAGGTTTAAGTAGTTCTAAGTTCGAGGGGACTGATGGCCTCAGATGTTGAGCCCCATAGTGCTCAGAGCCATTTGAACCATTTTTTAATGTCAGCGACGTTTTGTTAATGGCGTCTTTGTTGCCTTAAAGGAAATCGTGACAAACATCTATTTACCATGCCGAATCACAAAGTCAACTAACGCTCACGACCATTACAGCATGTATCTAAAGCAAACCTGAATTCCATCCTCGTAGCGTCGCTACTAGTGCCACTCTTACCTGAGTGGTACCAAATTCGAACAGATATCATCTTTCAGATGTAGAAACGCGCCTGCCAACTTTCGTTTGTGTAGCACAATTCCTCCTTGGTATTACGACTTTTTTCCCGCCAGTGTCACATGTGAAGGACGAAGCAAGGAGGATAAGCAAAGCAGAGTAACACAGGAAAAGAGGATATTCCTGGCCAAGATAAGTCAACTTGTATCAAACAGAGGCCTTCATTTGACGGAGAAATTTCTGAAAACGTACGTCTGCAGCATAGCATTGTATGTTGGTGAATAATAGACTGTGGGAAATCAGGAACGGGACCGAAGCGACTGACGAAGAGTTTAGAAAATAGATGAATAAGGGGTGACAGGGTGTTCCGCATAATCGGCAAAGGAAGTAACATGTGGAAAACACACAAGAACATGCAAAGGGGTTGATAGGACTTGTTTTACGACATCAGGGAATAACTTCCATGGTACTAGTGGAAGCTGTCGGCGGTAGAAGCTTTAGGGGAAGAAACAGATTGGAATGCACCTAACAGATAATTAGGAGCTTGGGTCTGTTACTCATAGATGAAGAGGTTGGCAGAGGTGAAGAAGTCATGGCGGGCCAAACCATCGATTTGATACCGTGTGTAGCATAAGAAAGTACACTGTTCCGTTTAAAAATCAGTTTTTGCTTCCATATCTCGAGTGATACAAGAGCATAGTTTCACATGCAATAAAATTACGTGGCGCCCTTCTGTGTTCTGTCATGTGCTATATATAAACTTCGATTTGATACCCCGAACGTCTAATGAAGTAAGCGGGGTGCAAACATTAGGTGACTTACCCTGTATAGTAGAGATGTGCGATGTTTAATGTAACAAACTCCTAAAAATAACACTATTATTGCGTCTCACCTTTTAAGAAATTAATGAGTTGCACATTGGACCGTCTCGTATTTTTAATAGGGTAGGATTCACCAACACAAAAGTCGGTTTCCACCGTTCCCCTCGTTTTTAGATACGAATAACTATTCAGGTATTATTACAATCTTTTTTATTGCTATTAAATTTTCAGTAGTTTCCAAACGAATGAATACTATTCGTGCCTTATCACAGTAACAGGTAGTCTTAGAGTTGGGTCTCGCAACATATTACGCACAGGTAGCTCCGTGGGGTCAGGGCGTTCGCAGTTGGGAGTAAATGCTTAAGCTTATCGATTAGGGATATTGTAGAACAGGTAACTGTATATTAATTGATTATAGATACAGATAAGTGCGATCAGTCCCTTAATACAATATTTATTTCTCTGAACAAGTTCCCGAGCCCTCTCAGAGATATCTACAGATGGAGCACGCAGAATTTACATATTTATTTTCGTAGCTCTGTCTCGAGAATCATAGCAAACGCTTTAATACACTATCAGCCAAAGGAACTGGTACACCTAACGTGGAGCCCTCCCGTGAGCGCGCAGAACAGCCAGAACACGACGTGGCATGGACTCGACTAATGTCTGAAGTAGTGCTGGAGGGAACTGACACCATGAATTCTGCAGAATTGCTCATAAATCTGTAAGAGTACGAGGGGGTGGAGATCTCTTCTGAGAAGCAACTTGCAGGGCGTCCCAGATACGCTCAATAATGTTCATGTCTGGGAAGTTTGGTAACCAGCGGAAGTCGTTAAACTCATAAACGTCTTCCTGGAGCCTCTCAGTAGCAATTATGGACGTATGGGGTGTCGAATTGTGCTGCTGGAATTGCCCAAGTCCGTCGGAATGCACAGTGCATATGAATGGATGCAGGAGATCAGACAGGATGCTTCCATACGTGTCACCAGTCAGAGTCGTATCTAGACGTATCAGCGGTTCCATATCTCTCCAACTGCACACGCTCTATACCATTACGGAGCCTCCACCAGCTTGAACAAACCCTGCTGACATTGAGGGTCCATGGATTCATGAGGTTGTTTCCATACCCGTACACGTCCATCTGCAAGATATAATTTGAAACGAGACTCGTCCCACCAGGCAACATGTTTTGGGTCAACAGTCCAATGTCGGTGTTACGGGCACAGACCAGGCGTAAAGCTACGTGTCGTGCAGTCGTCAAGAATACACGAATGGACCTTCGGCTCCTAAAGCTCATATCGATCATGTTTTGTTGAATGGTCCGCGCGCTGACACTTGTTAATGGCCCAGCATTGAAATCTACAGCAGTTTGAGGAAGGGTTGAACTTCTGTCATGTTGAACGATTCTCTTCAGTCGTCGTTGGTCCCTTACTTGCAGGATCTTTTACCAGGCCGCAGTGATGTGGGGGATTTGATGTTTTATCGGATTCCTGATACTCACGTAAACTCCTGAAATGGCCGTACGGGAAAATCCCCACTTCATCGCTACGTTGGTGATGCCGTGTCCCATCGCTCGTGCGCCGACTATAACACCACGTTAGAATTCACTTAAATCGTGATAACCTGCCATTGTAGAACAGTAACTGACTGACAACTGGGGACAGACACTTGTAGTCTTATATAGGCGTTGCGACCCGCAGCACAGTATTCTGCCTGTTTACATATCTCTGTATTTGAATACGCACGCCTGTACCAGTTTCTTTGGCGCTTCAGTGTATATCGCCTTAAGTGTTAGTTATGTGGCAAGTTGTGCCCAAAAACGTTTTTCTTCTTTTTATGTACTGCGTCAGTTTTGAGGATGATGTTAATATCCACCAGGAAGCTTCTATTTTCATTGCCTATCTGCCACAGAATTAATCATTATTTACCATGACCACTGAGGATCACCATAAATCCGCAACCATCCAGCATGTGCTGTACAATTGTAGTGCAAGATATTCGCCCAAATTTATATCATTTTTTACTTGGAAGCAGTTTATTGTTTTCGTGTACATGATATCATTGTGTTGGCAGTTCCATTAATCCAGGTTGCAGCATTATGATTATACATACAAGCGTATTATATTAATTGGACGTTACTCGAGGAACACCGTGAAACCTTTGTGCTCCCTGCATCGTATTTCTGTTGATGGAATCGTGAGAGTAAGAGAATAACGATCTAGGCACGTCGATTTTCCCTCTCGGTGTACTTGAAGGAAGCAGAACAGCTAGGCTAATATTGATGCGACATTTCGTCCGACATGGACTGTTCTGTTATTTCCGGAGTACTAAAGTAGATATAAATACACCATACAAAAACGAATAACTAAATTCACTGGAAGCCTAATTCGACATAAGTGCTTCATAAACGATATCTTAGGGATATATGGATTTCTTTCATTGTCTTTCTTTCATTGTCTTCAAAACAAATTACTTGGTAATAAAAATTACAATTAAATGCCATTTATGACTAAAAGATTAAAAAGAATGTTCTTGAAAAATCACTTGCAACATAAATAACAAAGAATAAAATTCAAATTCAAAAAGTCTTAAATTGATAAACACAAGTCTTCCACAGCTTGACTAGGAACTTCTTTTTTTCCTCTCTAGGAACATTTAATCACTCTTGAACCATTTCCTGCAAAATGTCTGCTGACAAGCAATCATCCAAATGGATGTTCATGAGATCCTCTTTCACTAACTTCATACATAGAGGGCATGGATGTAAATCCTCTCCACCATCACTTCCACTTGCATCATTCATCTCACTCTCACAGTCATCTTCAATGAAACATGCATCTGCTTTTGTAATACAGAGAATGCACGATTCTAGATGGACATCTAGTGTATGTTTTAAAAGTTTCTCATCACACATAGGACATTTAATCATTTCATCTTCCTCTTCCATTGTTACAGAGGTAGAATCATCATTACTACTCAGACATACATCAACATGACTATTAATTTCATTTAATGGAAAATTCTTGTTGCAGATTGGGCAGTTTGATACATTCTGAGATGCAGGTGTGTCTTCTGATCTATGCTGCAAACAAGTATCTAAGTGTGAATTGATTGCATTTTCTTCCACTAATGTTCCACAAGTTGGACAGCTGATCATAACTTCCAAACTGTCATTTGCAGATGACTGTGCTTGGCTGTTACTATCCCTGCTACTGTGGATTTTATTGTGGCTGCCCACATCAGTTGTCAAAAAAGGATTTGTAGCAGTATCATTTTTGAATTTCTTGGGTGGTGACCGCATTGACTCACTGGAATTCTTCATTTTACTTTCATTTTTAATAATTTCATTACTTTTTACTGTTTTGGTTGTTGATAAGACTTTCCCAATTGTCAAAGAGGACAAGTGTTTCTTTTTCTTCCTGTCAGCTTCAATTTTGTCCAACAAGGACACCATGGCTTTTCAGTAGCAGCTGGCACAGGCTGACAGCTGCTAGTGGATCCAACAGTATAGCCTTTTCCAACAAAAGGAGTAACAGGTGCGGAGACAGAGTGCTGAGGTGCTGAATCATTTGCACCACAGGACTTCTTCTGTGTCTGCTTATTTCCTTTTTGGGTGATTACCATAGTTCCATAGATTACCATAGTTCCATTACCATAGCCCTGGAATAAAAATCAAAGGGCAGACACGAAACATACATACTCGAATGTGCGATAATTCAAAAGAACTGCAACGATTTGAACGGAATGTTGCGTATGGCGAAAGGCAGAGTATGACGTGCAGCAACAAAGCGTGTCCGTCAGCGAACGATAAAGTGGACACTAGCGCACGAGGAGAAAATCCTCGAATCTTTCAATAGTGTTTGGTATTGTTGTACTAGTATTATGTGTTTTTTATTTTCAGCTCGCTATTTTATCCTTAGTAATATGCATTTGAGATTTAGTAAATGGAGTCGCTGTTGTGGTTCTCTTCATTGGCACAGGGGAAATTTTAGGCCCCTTTGTGATGTATCTTTCGCGTGCTGAAGTTATCCTTCACAGAGGGAAACTAAATAAACTGTTCTTCGTCCAACTTGCAGTCCCTGCAGTGGTACTAGGCCCGTAGTGACGAGGTGGTATGCCGTACGAGGGCAGCTTTCATTGCCGGAAGCCTTAACTGAAGATGCTTCCCAGAAATAAAACTTCATTATCCGGATGATTAAACTACCTTACTGCCAGCGACACTCACTTCCATGTTCCTCTCAGGAAAGAAACATGAAGAGGAAATGGAAAGGAGGGAGAGATTATAGGAATAAAGGCGGCGAGCACAGGGGGATACAGACTTTGTTGGGTGAGGAGGGAGCACAGGGAAGCGGAAATCTCCCCAGTTCTTCGCTCACCCTCGGCCTTGCAATTTCTGCGCTACGGACGAACTTTTAATGCGTACGGGGAGCCATCCATCAGCCACTGACTCCGTAGTCGGTTCACGCGGTCTGCCTATCGGTCCTTGTCGCATAATTAACGTCAATCTAGAGGGGCGCGCCCGCGGAATACAAAAACGACGTCACTGCAGCGCGGGACAGAGGTTAATTAATGAGGGATCAGGGGTCGAGAGATCGAAGTGGTGAGTAAAGCAGTAGATTCCACGTCCCCCTACTGTGTGCATAAAAAGGTACGCTTGATGGCTGGCGCAAGTGAGTTCAGGCGGTTTGGGAGTCGTTTATTGCGACAATGCCATTATCGCTGTCTTTCATCTGTGAACGTGGATATGGTGAATAGTTTGGTAAATTTCCACGATGTACCAGGACATTTTCTCAAGCTTTTGTTCAAGCTGCGATGCACTTCTTGTTCAGGTTGGAAGCTTCTCTTGATATTTTCCAGTGTGTGTATTTTAAAATTTGTTTTTATTATCCGTCTTACGCAAAACACTGGTTATTTTTTTTATTTACCTAGACACGTTTCGATATCTATGTGTTTTCTTCTGCAGATCAAATTTGTTTGAGATCAAATCTATTTCTGTAAAGTATCGACATCTACATCCTTACTCTGCAAGCCATCTGACGGTATGTGGCGGAGGGCACTTTGAGTACCTCTATCGGTTTTCCCTTCTACTCCAGTCTCATATTGTTAGTGGAAAGAAAGATTGTCGGTATGCCTCTGTGTGGGCTCTAATCTCTCTGATTTTATCCTCATGGTCTCTTCGCGAGATATACGTAGGAGGGAGCATTATACTGCTTTACTCCTCGGTGAAGGTATGTTCTCGAAACTTCAATAAAACCCCGTACCGAGCTACTGAGCGTCTCTCCTGCAGAGTCTTCCACTGGAGTTTATCTATCATCTCCGTAACGCTTTCGCGATTACTAAATGTTCCTGTAACGAAGCGCGCTGCTCTCCGTTGGATCTTCTCTATCTCTTCTATCAACCCTCACTGGTACGGATTCCACACTGATGAGCAGTATTCAAGCAGTGGGCGAACAAGTGTACTGTAACCTACTTCCTTTGTTTTCGGATTGCATTTCCTTAGGATTCTTCGAATGAAAGTCTGGCATCTGCTTTACCGACGATCCACTTTATATGATCATTCCATTTTAAATCAGTCCTAATGCGTACTCCCAGATAATTTATGGAGTTAACTGCTTCCAGTTGCTGACCTGCTATTTTGTAGCTAAATGATAAGGGACCTATCTTTCTGTGTATTCGCATCACATTACACTTGTCTACATTGAGATTGAATTGTCAATCCCTGCACCATGCGTCAATTCGCTGCAGATCCTCCTGCATTTCAGTACAGTTTTCCATTGTTACAACCTCTCGATACATCAAAGCATGATCTGCAAAAAGCCTGAGTGAACTTCCGATGTCATCCACAAGGTCATTTATGTATATTGTGAATAGCAACGGTCCTATGACACTCCCCTGCGGCACACCTGAAATCACTCTTAATTCGGATGACTTGTCTCCATTGAGAATGACATGCTGCGTTCTGTTATCTAGGAACTCTTCAATCCAATCACACAATTGGTCTGATAGTCCATATGCTCTTACTTTGTTCATTAAACGACTGTGGGGAACTGTATCGAACGCCTTGCGGAAGTCAAGAAACACGGCATCTACCTGTGAACCCATGTCTATGGCCCTCTGAGTCTCGTGGACGAATAGCGGGAGCTGGGTTTCACACGACCGTCTTTTTCGAAACCCATTCTGGTTCCTATAGAGTAGATTTCTAGTATCCAGAAAAGTCATTATACTCGAACACAATACGTGTTCCAAAATTCTACAACTGATCGACGTTAGAGATATAGGTCTATAGTTCTGCACATCTGTTCGACGTCCTTTCTTGAAAACGGGGATGACCTGTGCCCTTTTCCAATCCTTTGGAACGCTACGCTCTTCTAGATACCTACGGTACACCGCTGCAAGAAGGGGGCCAAGTTCCTTCGCGTACTCTATGTAAAATCGAACTGGTATCCCATCAGGTCCTGCTGCTATAATCACATTGGAAACCTTGGCACATGAATCGCTACACTTTTATACCTTGCGTACGCGATATTACCGCCATCTGTATGTCCATGATTTTTTAGCCACCTCAGTCTAATCGAAAGTTTATAATCGTCTATCAATAGTAGACCTAAAAATTATAACTTAAACCTTGGTTTGATTTGTTTCGTTTGCCCACCTGAAAATTACATTTCTAGTGAATATGCATCTGTAAAGATCGGTTCTTGTCCCCTTTTTTGTCATTTTCACAGCTTGTCTCCTGCAATAGTCGTAATTTTTCTGAAATTAAACCCCAAGTTTGATAGTAGAAGACTTCTGTTTGCAAGGAATGCTCTGTTTTCCAGTTGTATTGTTTTTTTTATTTTAATAAGTCCTCCTTGTTATGTCCATCACGTGTTATTTTGGTTTTAAGGCAACAGAATTCCTTCACATCATCTACTGTGTGGCGTCAGTATTGTTAAGTTTCTCTCTAATCTTATTTCTGACATTCTTGATTGCCTTCGTGTTTCTTTCGTTTATTTTCAGACCGTATTCTTTTCTCAGTTGACTATTCATTCCATTCAACATTTCCTGTAATTGTTCCTCTCATTCACTGCCAGCTAAGGTTACCGCTGATATCCTTTCACTATGAATTGTAATGCCACTCCTGTACTTTCTTTTTATTTCCGTCATTGCTTTTTTTTATGTATAGATGAAATAGTCGAGGCGAAAACCTTCATCCCTGCCTTACATTCTTTTTAATTCGAGTACTTCGTTCTTTGTTTCCAGTCTTGGTTGTGTAAAAATTGTATATAACCCGTCTCATATTTTACTCGAAATTTCGAACATCTAGCACCATTTGACAGTGTCGAACAATTTTTCTACGTCCAATACTCCTATAAATTTGTATTCATTTGTCTTAAGTCTTACTTGTATTATGAAACTCAACGCCGGAACAGCTTCTCCGATACCTTTACCTTTCCGAAAGCCAAACTGATCGTCGTCTACGAAATCCTCGGTTTTCTTTTCCATTGTTCTGTGTGTTATTCTTGTCAGCAACTTGGATGCATGAGCTGTTGAGTTGGTTCAGTGATAGTTGTCGCACTTACCTGCCCCAGCTACCTTCGGAATTGCGTGGGTGGTATTTTTCCGAAGGTCTCATGGTGTCACATCAGAGTCAAAGATCCTACAAACCAACTTTTGGTTGCCACTTCCTCCAATGATTTTAGGAATCACGATGGAATGTATCTATGTCTACTGTCATAATTGATCACAAGGACTCCAAGGCTCTATTAAATTATGACTCCAATACTGGATCCCTATGTCTTCCATATAGGCTCCTAATTTTTGTTCTACCACGTCATCAAACCAAAAATGCCAGACAGGCGATTTGTCAGGATCGTGTATGAAAAAAGTTGTAACGCAGTCTGAATACCTCTTGAATGGTTTACTGCTACATGGATTACGCCCAGTAGACAAGAGTGCTCGCATATCAGCGTATTGGTGAAATGTGCAGCTGCGCGGGAAAATCAGAAAATCGCTTTGTCGGTAGGAAAAGTTATGGCGGCTGTTATTTCGCTGTTTCTAGCCGCTTCCACGGTTTAGTTGTTGGATGCTTGTCGCACAGGTCCCAATACACCAACATGAAAAAAATTAACCAAAGAATTATGGAAGAAACTGAAAGGAATAAAATGAGCAGTGTCAATACAAAAGCTGTGTTGTGTTAAAAAACCAATTATTTAATAAACCATTTTACATTCCACACTGGGAGTCTGTTATTTACAGCCGCGCTGGATTAGCCGAGCGGTCAAGGGCGCTGCAGTCATGGACTGTGCGGCTGGCCCCGGCGGAGGTTCGAATCCTTCCTCGGGCATGTGTGTGTGTGTGTGTGTGTGTGTGTGTGTGTGTGTGTGTGTTTGTCCCTAGGATAATTTAGGTCAAGTAGTGTGTAAGCTTAGGGGCTGATGACCTTAGCAGTTAAGTACCTAAGATTTCACACACATTTGAACATTTTTTTTTTTTTGTTACTTACAGTGGTGCTTTACTTACAAATAACCTCCCCATCGCACCCCCTTCAGATTTAGTTATAAGCTGGCGCAGTGGATAGGGCTTGAAAAACTGAACACAGAACAATCGAGAAAACAGGAAGAAGTTGTGTGGAACTATGAAAAAAATAAGCAAAATATACAAACTGTGTAGTCCGTGTGCAAGATTGTTAACATCAAGGTGATTCTGACCTCAGAAGCACCGTGGTCCCGTGGTTAGCGAGAGAAGCTGCAGAACGAGAGGTCTTTGGTTCAAGTCTTCCCTTGAGTGAAAAGTTTATTTTTTTATTTTAAGTTTATGTGACAAACTCTTATGTTTTCATCACTTTTTTGGGAGTGATTATCACATCCATAAGAAAACCTAAATCGAGCAAGGTAGAAGAATCATTTTACGCATTCGCCAAGTGTACAAGTTAGGTAGGTCGACAACACATTACTGTCATGTGACGCACATGCCGTCACCAGTGTCGTATAGAATATATCAGACGTGTTTTCCTGTGGAGGAATCAGTTGACCTATGACCTTGCGATCAAATGTTTTCGGTTCCTATTGGAGAGGCACGTTCTTTCGTCTACTAATCGCACGGTTTTGCGGTGCGGTCGCAAAACATAGACACCAAACTTATTACAATGAACAGAGACGTCAGTGAACGAACGGACAGATCATAACTTTGCGAAAATAAAGAAAGTAAACTTTTCACTCGAGGGAAGACTTGAACCAAGGTCCTCTCGTTCCGCAGCTGCTCACGCTAACAACGGTACCACGGCGCTCCTGAGCTCAGTTTATACTTGATGTTGCCTATCTTGCGCATGGACTACTCCATTTGTATATTTTGCTTATTTTTTTCATAGTTCCACATAACTTCTTCCTGTTTTCTCGATTGATGTGTGTTCAGTTTTTCAAGGCCTATCCACTGCGCCAACTTACAAATAAACCTGGGGGGGGGGGGGGGGTCGATGGGGAGGTTCCCTTGTAAGCCATTTCGGGTAGCTAATTTACGTGGTTATAGATTTTTTAGTTAACCTTGAAAAGTTAATTTACATTGATTAATTATAAAAATGCATTCAAGCGTTTCATTTGCAATCAGTAACTGAAAATAGATTAAATATGCAAGCAGCAGTAATGTTATTAAAATACATTATAATTGCTTTTCTCCACAACATTTATGCGCTCTGCACCATAGCTAAATTAACTGTGGTCATTCTTCTGTAGTTATTTAAGCAGTGTTTGACCATAACAAATTATAATTTTTTCCATCAAACAGTTGCGTTAAAAAGGAAACAGTAATGCGCTAGTCTCCTTATCGTGGCATTTATCCCCAATCTTGACGGGGTTGGCACTTCACTTTTCGGATGTGGGTCGCCGGATGCACCGTCCTATCGCTATCCGCTTCCTCCTGGGACAGAATTTGTGGAGCCAAGAGGCAACGCCTAGTTTTATCCCATGTGAAAGTATGTGAACGTTTTCTGTTTGCGTATCGAGTAATTGACGTGATATGTGGGCGCCAATGCGGTATTCATCTCTTGGATATGGGAAACCACATAAAAGCCACATACACGCGGGCCAGCACACCGGCCCGCGTCGTTAATCCGCCGGGCAGATTCGATCAGTGGCCGCCGTAGCTGCCCGAATCCCAAAGGCAGCATTCTAACGCTCGCTGCGATCCAAGCGGGTTAACAATAATAATAGTGACGGGAAAAAATCGCAATACCAAAAATTAATGAATGTACAGTTGTCTCCGTAACATATTTACGTGATTACCACTGCAAGCTCATAGGTGAATGTGTTTGTCTGCAGACCTGCTTGCATTGTGTTGTACAAGTGTCGAGCTTCTGTTTGTGGGATGGAGTTCCATGCTTGTTGCACTTGGTCGGTCAATTCAGGGACGGTTAATGCTGTTTGTGAATGACGGTTGAGTTGTCGTCCATATGTGCTTGATTGGAGACAGATTTGGTGACTGAGCAGCCAAGGCAACATGTCGACACTCTGTAGAGCATGTAAGGTTACAGAAGCGGTATGTGGGCGAGCGTTATCCTGTTGGAAAACACTCCCGGAATTACCACTGCAAGCTCATAGGTGAGTGTGTTTGTCTGCAGACCTGCTTGCATTGTGTTGTGCAAGTGTCGAGCTTCTGTTTGTGGGATGGAGTTCCATGCTTGTTGCACTTGGTCGGTCAATTCAGGGACGGTTAATGCTGTTTGTGAATGACGGTTGAGTTGTCGTCCATATGTGCTTGATTGGAGACAGATTTGGTGACTGAGCAGCCAAGGCAACATGTCGACACTCTGTAGAGCATGTAAGGTTACAGAAGCGGTATGTGGGCGAGCGTTATCCTGTTGGAAAACACTCCCGGAATTCTTTTCTTCAATGGCAGCGCGATTTAGTCATTCCAGTCTTCTTGGCGATTGATAACGATATTGATGACGATTAGCGAGGTTGCGGGCGCTCAGTAGGTAGAGCTCAAACTGGGTTGTGGATGGAAGTAGCTACCTGGTTGGTGGTGCTGTAGAAACAGGGGGCGTTTCCATGTTTTCGTCCAATCCCCGTTCGTGTGTAACACTACAGGGAATTAATCCGGGTCTGCCAATAAGGCTTTTTGATTAAATCTGTGGAGCAGTGCCTCGCGTATTTGGTAACACGCATCGCACTTCGCCAGGTGTGCGTGCGTTCTGTCCGCTGCCGTGAGTGTGATTTCACACGGTGGCACAGAAGGTCCGAGGCGCCGACGAAAGGAACTTTTCCCGTGCTGATATTACAACAGCGTTAGCAAATAGTAATCTAAGTCAAAAAGAGTTGAGCGAAATTCGGCGCTATGCTGAACTGTGAAACTTTTATTTTGTTGTTTCCCAGGTCTTGTTATGAAGTCTGTTGCCTTCGAGCCCTGCAGAACGGTAACAAACTTTATACTACGGATCCCTATTACTGAGGATTCTCATGCCTGAGCGGGAAAAAGCGAGTTTAGTACGTGTACGGTCGTATGCGCGCTCGCGCCCGTGTGTGTGTGTGTGTGTGTGAAAGGGACGGAACGAGGGAGACGAAATGGAGGAACGTGGGGGGAGGAAAGAGACCAAGTGGCAGCGGAGTGTCTTGCGAAGTTGGTGGGCATTCGGGGGGCGGCGGGGCGGCGGCGGCGGCCGGGATCCAATATAACGTCTGGAGCAGCTCGGCCCTAGCGCTGTCGGGCAGACTGGCCCGGGGCGCGTCTGGTACCGTGCCGCGACAGTTCCTCATCGTGACCGGCGCCGCCGGTAAACGCCGTAAATATTGACCAACGCCGACGGCGGCCGTGGCCATTCCGATCGATCTCGGGACAGCGTCGGGTTTCCGCGCTTTTACGGCCGTGTTTGGCCGCCGGGTTTATTTCCTTGCGGCTGCCAGGGCGCTCACCTTTACGAGCGTCCCCAGCAGTGGGTCGGAGGCGGGAGCGGGCGAGGGAAGGCCTTGTTAGCTGTTCACCTGCAGTGCGCCTGTACCAGCCCATTGGTTGTGCAGCTCTCCCGGTCTTTTCGGCGGCTTCATTTCTGTGCAGAGATCCCTTGTCATCTGCTCTCAAAAACTTATACCACCCAAAAAGAGTGTTTGCGGCAACGGCCTTGCCGCAGTGCATACACCGGTTCCCGTGTGATCACCGAAGTTGGGCGTGGCCGGCACTTGGATGGGTGACGATCCAGCCGCCATGCGCTGTTGACATTTTTCGGGATGCACTCAGCCTCGTGATGCCAATTGGGGAGCTACTCGATCGAATAGTAGCGGCTTCGGTCAAGAATACCATCATAACGACCGGGAGAGCGGCGTGCTGACCCCACGCCCCTCCCATCTGCACCCTCCTCTGAGGATGACACGGCGGTCGGATGGTCCCGGTAGGCCACTAAGTGTTTGCGGGTAGCTAACCATTCCCTGCCTCCATGTTATTGCCCTTTGGTATCATCAAAATTGGTTCAAATGGCTCTAAGCACTGTGGGACTTAACATCTGAGGTCATCAGTCCCGTAGACTTGGAACTAATTAAACCTAACTAACCTAAGGGCATCACACACATCCATGCCCGAAGCAGGATTCGAACCTGCAAACCGGAGCAGCAGCGCGGTTCCGCACTGAAGCGTCTAGAACCGCTCAGTCACAATACCGGCTTGATATCATCCCCACAAAGCCATTCATCATGTCTACACATTAACAACTATCAATTATTTTCTGTTAACTGGCGTCCACAGTCCTGCAGTATTTCAGGAAGGACAAAATTTTCCTACACGACAATTATTAAATTAATCATTTTCGATCACATTTCCGCTATTCTCAAGTGACAGCTATCAGAACATACATTTTTTATAGACTATATAACATTAAGAACACATTCTGTTCTCAAAATTTTACAAACCTATTTTTTTAAATTATACCATTTCAATAACTCACTATGAAATGTGTCAGTGCCTAATCGTTCGTTTTAACAGGGCAGATTTCAGTCTGTGTTTGAAGTTAGTTTCTTTAGCCATTAAATTCTGTACATAACTGGGCAGGAGGACAAATATTTTTTGTGGCTGGATACCCCATTCAAAATGTTCAAATGTGTGTGAAATCTAATGGGAATTAACTGCTAAGGTCATCAGTCCCTAAGCTTACACACTACTGCACCTAAATTATCCTAAGGACAAACACACACACACACACCCATGCCTGAGGGAGGACTCGAACCTCCACCGGGACCAGCCGTCCATGACTGCAGCGCCTCAGACCGCTCGGAATAGCCCGTTCCTTTCTGGGCCTCACTGAGGCGCTAGTAATGGATAGTGTAAATAATTTCTCCTTCTAGCGTTATATTTATGAATGTCTGTTTTGTTTTGAAATTGTGCTGGCAGAAGTACAGCTGTGAGGACGGGTCGTGAGTCGTGCCTGTATAGCTCAGTCGTAAGTCGAGAACAACGTTCTGAGTTCAAGTCGCTGTTCTGCACACAATTCTACTCTGCCAGGAAGTTTCGACGTTGCACAGAATTTGCACTTGACGTAGTGAATATCAGTTCTCTAAAATAAGGAGAAGCGCAAAATAATATCCATAAAAAGAGAATAATCCCAGAATAAATGATTTTCTCGGACCTATTTCATAGTACAGACATGTAAGAGGGATACTACGTAACCATACGAAATGCAGTGAAGACGTACAGTGAGCTGCACGCAAAGCCGAATAATTCTATTATACTGGGAAAACGCCGCGCATGTGTCGAGGAAACTTTATACAGTAAGCAGGTGGGCCTGCTGTGGAATAATGTTCCTTTGTGACGTGCTTAAGAAGTAAGTCGAGAGCAAGACACGCTGGTGAACAGTATTGAGTGTATAAAAAGGATCGCAAGACCGCCACTAAGAATTGTAGATATATCTTATTGAAATAATTTTCTTGTGGAGTTATTGATCATTAATTTTGTTAGCGTATGATGACTTTAGGTAAAGGGAACAGTTACATGAAATAATCAATACTGTTTCCAAAATGAAACCTCATACCTTGGCCTAGTGGATTTTTTTTTAGACATTCTGTACTGTATGCAAACGAATGAAAAATGTTTGACTGTAATCGCTCAGTTTACGATGTAAATATTTTGCACCAATAGTTTCTTCAGATTGGTTCAAATGGATCTAAGCGCTATGGGACTTAACTGCTGAGGTCAGCAGTCCCCTACAACTAAGAACTACTTAAACCCAACTAACCTAAGAACATCACACACATCCATGCCCGAGGCAGGATTCGAATCTGCGACCGTAGCGGTCGCGCGGTTCCAGACTGTAGCGCCTAGAACCGCTCGGCCACTTCGACCGGCGTTTCTTCAGAAGTTAACATGTAACACCAAAGCAAATAAACAAATAAACCCACTAAAGATAGCACAAAAATTGCTCAAATATATCTGGATGAAAACGAAACTGCCAAAAGGTGTCTTGCATAACGCGGATTTCTCTCAAATTTCTCCTAGCAAGCTCGGGGATTAGAAGAACTGCAACATTCACAAGCTGATCATTGTATAGATACCACTTTCAGACCACCGCTGCCATCAAGGTGAGTACCGCCGGTTTTATTTTTGGCTGCAATTCCTAAAACTTTAGTTATACATTGTTCGGTCATTATTTTACTACTATCTTATAACTTGTACCATTGATTTCGCCATATAAAACCTGGTAAAGAGGTTGTTCAGATTGCCTCATTGCCATGGTCGTCTTATATGTTTATCACATTCTGTCTGTCTAGGTGAGGGCCCACCTTTTACTGTTATGGTCTGCTTAGTTTTCATTTAACTGTAACAAGAGACAGTAATGCTGCCGATCACGGCGTACACCAAATTCTGTCCTCTAGGACAGAACACCAACACATAAGGATACCCATTTTCCTCTTCCTGCATTTCAGGTTGGTACTTAATCCGTGCCAGCAATTTCCATGCAAGGTGCCTCAGCATATTGTTGAAAGCACACGCAGTAATCCAGCCAGTTAACGAACGGTATTACTCGCAAAAAGGCGCGTAGCAGGCCAGAGTTGGTGAAGGCTGCGACGAAATGGCTTCGGCAGGCCGCCGAGTCCCGTTACGGAACCTTGATCTAACTCGGCGGCTGCGCGTGTTTTCACTGCAGCAAGCTGGGCGCTTTCTCTCGGCTGCAGCCCGCACCGTAATCTCGGTCTATTAACTCACCACGCCCCTCCCTGACTTCCAGACGGCTCAACAGTAGCGCTGTTTAGCAAGTGACACCCGAACTCGTTGGACAATCGAAATACCCGTACGCGCTACTTCTCTTCAGCATTTACTCCACTCCCATATTAGCTAATAAACTGACATAACAGTATTCGTGACAAACTTTCGGAGAGTTTCACATCCTTTAAGTGCTCGGTGCTAACACGACTACACTGCCGCCTCCATTACTGAGAGAATAGCGCGTCTGCCTGCCATGTGGAGAAACTGGTTTCCATTTACGGTAATGTCAGGGATGTTTCCTTCGTGGGAGGACTGGAATGGGGTGCACTCGACCTCGTGAGGTCAGTCGAGGAACTACTCGAATCAGAAGCAGTGACGGCCGGCAGAACATTCTGCTGACACCATGCCCCTCCATTCCGCATTCAAAAGGGCGAAATAACTGCGGATGATACAGGGGTCGGCTGCTGTCTCGTGGTCATCTGGGACACATCACAGACCGTTTTCCTTACACACAGAATATTTTGTATATACCAAAGGCGTTCCAGTAATGCAATACTTTTTTATTCTCAAAACAAGTTTGTTTTATTCAGGATTCCAGTACACTATAATATGCCCGCTAGCTAGCCGCACGGTGTAACGCGCTGCTTGCCGAGTGGGAAGGCGTGCCGGTCTTCGATTAGTGTCGAGATACGGTGTGCCGGCCAGCCTGTGGATGGTTTTCAAGGCGGTTTTCCATCTGCCTCGGCGAATGCTGGCTGGTTCCCCTTATTCCGCCTCAGCTACACTATGTCGGCGATTGCTGCGCAAACACTGTCTCCACGTACGAGTGCACCATAATTATTCTACCACGCAAACATTTGGGGCTACACTCGTCTGCTGCCTGTTGTGGGGTTGTGAACCACCGAGGGCTACGGCGAGGCGAGACGAAGCCTCTCCGTCGTTTCTTGGTCCCTGGTTCAACACACACACACACACACACACACACACACACACACACACCATAATATTCTCCATTCTTTTGGCTAAAAAACCTAATTTTTCAAAATAATCCCAGATCAATGCGAAGGCCGTAATACACCTTACTGGGAGGGCCGGTATACCCGCATGGTACCACATGGAGAAGGAAACGTTCGTTTGAATTTTTTTTTCCCGATGAACACTTCTGGTGGTAATACAGTACTCTTCAGAGCTGGTCGTCGTACCACGAGAGAGGACGTAAATCGGAATTACACCTTCAGAGACCCATAAGGCGGTCGCCGTGACTTTACCGGCTGAGGGCGCTGCTTTGAACTTTTTTTCGGAGAATAGGTGATGTGGCCCCACTCCATGGATTGCCGTTTTGTTTCCGGTTCGAAATGATGAACCCATGTTTCATCGCCTTAGAAGGTGTTCTGCAAAAACTTCACATGATCAGCCTCGTAGCGCACAAGCGATTCTGCACACATGGTCCTTTGTTGCTCTTTATGGTCTTCTGTTAGACGGCGAGGAACTCAGCGGACACACGCCATCGAGTACCCTAACTAGTGAACGAATGTGTCAACACTTAACAGAGACGTCCAGTTGAGTCTGGGATGTTTGATTGTGATCCGTCGATCACATTCAGTGAGAGTATACACAGGGTGACACACGAGGGACGAACGGTTTTGAGCTGCGTAGTACTGAGGTCGCTGTGGTAGGAGGTGGTCGTGGTGGGGATAGTTCTGATCCACTTAAGACGCCATTTCATTTACTCAGTCACTATGGTGGACTGATAAGGTAAGGAAAGAGGAGGTTCTACGCAGAATCGGAGAGGAAAGGAATATGTGGAAAACACTGATAAGGAGAAGGGACAGGATGATAGGACATCGGCTAAGACATGAGGGAATGACTTCCATGGTACTAGAGGGAGCTGTAGAAGGCAAAAACTGTAGAGGAAGACAGAGATTTGAATACGTCAAGTAAATAATTGAGGACGTAGGTTGCAAGTGCTACTCTGAGATGAAGAGGTTAGCACAGGGGTGGAATTCGTGGCGGGCCGCATCAAACCAGTCAGTAGACTGGGACTTGCAACGTCGAGTGTTTGACAGTTTCGTGAAAAGTGGTGAGTCTATTATTGCTACGCAGCGATTGTTTCGTGCGCGGTTTAATGTCAGTCGACATGGAGCTGTTCCGAGCCTTAACACAATCCTCAGATGGGTGGAAAACTTCAGATCAACTGGAAACATACTGGATAAGAAACATCCTGGCCCGAGACGTAGAGTAACGACACAAGAAAATTTGAAAGGCAAGCGGCTGTCAGAAGCCCAGGACAGTCAGCTAGACGTCATGCTAGTGAGTTACGAATCAATCGTGAATCGGTTGGACGAATTTTGCATAAAGAATTCAAATTCCATCCCTACAAAATGCTCATTGTCCTACAACTTAAGGAAACTGATTTTGCTGTACGAGAAGACTTCGCTTACAGAATGCAAGTGATTTTGGAATCGAATGAAAGTGAAATTTTATTGATAAGCGACGAAGCTCATTTTCATTTAAGCGGGACCGTGAATAAGCAAAACCTACGTTACTGGACTCCAGAGAGCATCCATACCTTATCCACCAGCGTCCTCTACACTCAGAAAAAGTAACAGTCTGGTGTGCTCTTGGCTCTATTGGCATTATTGGACCTTATTTTTTTTTAAGAAAACGGGGCCACAGTTACTGTTAATTCGGTTCGTTACATTCGTATGCTTGAAACATTCTTGAAACCAGAACTAAGATGACGACGAATCCCCTTAAAACGCGTTTGCTTCCAGCAGGATGGGGCAACATCGCACACACAAACACTTCAATGACAGCTCTTAGACACAAGTTTCCTGGCCGGATTATCTCACGTTTTGGCAATGTTCCTTGACCTCACAGGTCTCCTGACTTATTAGTATGTGACTTTTTTCTGTGTCTATAACCACAAATCACGAAATTTGGACGAGTTGAAGAATGCAATCATTCAAGAAATTGCTGCAATCCCTGCAGAGATTTTTGGTGCGTGTTATGGAGGTTTTTGAGAAGAGACTCGAGTCCTGCATTCGAATTGATGGATATCAGCTTGACGACATTATGTTTCACAAATAACTTTGTTAACTAAAATGGCAAATAATGAGCTTCGATTTTGTGTAAATAAACATGCATTAATTTTAATGTTGGCTGAGTATTATTTCAATAAAAACCTTCCGTCTCCCGTGTGTCACCCTGTACTTACATGGATATGGTGTCTGTTTTTTCGGACATGACCGAAAGAACAGACACCATTGATGACCTGCAGCCGTCTAGAACGAAATTAGAATTATATCTTAATACCTTCATCTCCTGACTGCTGTTGATACACATCAACGGGGACAGGTGAAAATGTGTTCCCCGACCGGGGCTCGAAACCGGGATCTCCTGCTTACAGGGCAGACGCTCTATCCATCTTTTTGAACCTCATTTTATTCGTTTTCGCTCGTTGTAACTGCTCTGGGCGGACGTCGAAAGACACCCGTTTCAGTTCTTTGTTGATCCATTAACTCAGTTTTTTTATTACAGAGGGCACCTAGCACTCTGACCGAACACGCTGAGCTACCGTGCTGGCCCCATCTGAGCCACCGAGGGCCCAGAGGACAATGCGACTGCAGGGACTATCTCGCGGACGCCCCCAGCCAGACCATCATTCTCTACTTATATGTCCACACACTACATTCGTAGTGTCCCTATCCAACACACTCATTACTCGTGGAAGACATTCTTACCAAGTCCGCCGGCCGCGGTGGTCTAGCGGTTCAGGCGCTCAGTCCGGAACCGCGCGACTGCTACGGTCGCAGGTTCGAATCCTGCCTCGGGCGTGGATGTGTGTGATGTCCTTAGGTTAGTTAGGTTTAAGTAGTTCTAAGTTCTAGGGGACTGATGACCACAGATGTTAAGTCCCATAGTGCTCAGAGCCATTGGAACCATTTACCAAGTCCCGTAGGAGTTCGGGTAATATGTGTGCAACAGCGTGCGCGAGACAGTCCCTGCAGTCGCATTATCCTCTGTGCCCTCGGTGGCAGAGATAGCCGGCACGGTAGCTCAGCGTGTTCGGTCAGAGAGCTGGTTGGCCTCTGTAATAAAATACTGAGTGGAACGATCAAGAAACGAACTTTAACGGATGTTATGTGACGTCCGCACCGACCAAACACAACGTTAAAAAAAAATGGATAGTGCGTCTGCCATGTAAGCAGGAGTTCCCGAGTTCGAGTCCCAGTCGGGTCACACATTTTCACCTGTCCCCGTTGATATCGGACAGGTTTGGGCGACCTGGTTGCGATGAACACAGACGACTACATCTCGACCAACGACTCACCGTACTTTTGTTCACTGCCAGTTCTCCGTAGATCTATGAATAACTCCATGCTGTTTGTGCCACAAGAAGCTCAATGACAGCTCTCTGCCTGGAACGCACCTCCGTTGCAGACGCCATTTTGAAGGCTAGAAGATATAGTGCCGCCTATCGGAACTTCATGAAACTATAAAGGTTGAAGCGGAAACATTCCACGGTGTCCCTGAACTAATTCCGCAATTTTTCGACGAAAATTGGCCCTGAAGAAAAGTGTAGATTTACTAATTGAACACCGCTCGTATAGGGCTAGTATCAACACGACAACGCTAAACACGAACAACGTTAATGTACTCTACTGGCTGTTACATAGCATTGTTGCTAATCATTTACACACCTGCCGATGGTGCATATCTGTACGAAGTGACGTTCACATCACGCCACGCGCTCTGGGTGCTTCGCTTTTTTTTTTTTTTTTTTTTTTTTTTTTTTTTTTTTTTTTTTTTTTTTTTTTTTTTTTTTTTTTTGCGACTGGTTATACTGATAGCTTACGACGACTTTTCGGCAAACGGAATGATCCCTACATAAGAATCAACACGGTTTCCGCAAGGAAACGTCATACAAGATTCTAGTGAATTTTTCTGCAGAGAAGTTTGTTATTTAATCCAGGATGTTGATGAAAAGTCTGGAGATCATGGCCTGTTCTACATCGCCTATGCTCATCTTGCCGTTCAGATACTGGCGGTGAAAATTTTTCCTGTCGCCAGAATTCGAATCGAACTTACTTCGAATCAAGAACTACTGAACAAGAGTGCGTTATCGAAGTCTGCGTCGGAGGCGGGTTTATGCTGAGAGACAATTATGAGGACGTTAAACGAAGATATTATTTATTAAAGTATAAGCAAAGGCATAAATCCTGTACAAAACAGTTTTTCGCCGCTTATTCTTTGTAATATATTCGCTGGATAATCCTGTTCCCTCTTAGACTTTTCCGTATACGTCTGTTATCAATGCCCTTTTCATTAGTTTATCTACGTGGTTAGTCCCATCATTTTCCTGGCAGCTATCTAAATGACATCGATAGGTGATACTTTTGCCAATAGCAATGCTCCTGATTTTTGTTGTTGTTGCTTGATTAACTTTGTTTTGAATATAGTTTGATGACGTAGGAGAGATCTGTATTATCTGGAAGCTACGGGTAGTTGACGAGAGATAAGCTGATCTCAGCCCTAAAGATGCATCAGGAGGTTTACACTTACGAATGTGATACACTGCGCAGAGGGGGTCCATCCTCTTACAACCAACACTCCGATCTTCGAACAAATGTCTTCAATCAATGAGATACGAAAACTGATTGACAGGACCGTCGTAACAATAAGGACCTACTTCTTGCATACTGATAGCTACGTCACATATCTTAACATTTTTAAGATCATAGGCGATGCTCCATTTCTTCCATTCTTCTTAGTAGTGAAACATGGAATATGCCTTAAATCACTGTAAACATTACGAAACGAACATCATTTCAACAGCATGTATGATTATGCACTTATTGCCAGCTGGTGTGGCCGAGCGGTTCTAGGCACTTCAGTCTGGAACAGCGCGACCGTTCCGGTCGCAGGTTCGAATCCTGCCTCGGGCATGGATGTGTGTGATGTCCTTAGGTTAGTTAGGTCCCCTACGTTCTAGGGGACTGATGACCTCAGATGTTAAGTCCCATAGTGCTCAGAGCTATTTGAACCATTTTTGTACGTATTAGAGTAAGGAGTGACGAGACTTCCGGGCCAGTTTGTAAACGAAAGTTGCTGCTGTAATAATAATAATAATAATAATAATAATGGTTTTTATATATTTGTAATGTTTATATATTTATTTCTTACATTCCCAGGTAAAGATAAAAACAGCATAACGTCACTTTTGTGCAAATCCACTTCGACAGCAAAATCCATAATTCTGCTGGTCAGCTGTGGCTCATTTTTCGACGACTGAAACGTAGAGGTTCCACGAGCACCGTTTCCAAGAATTGGAGTACTTAGGAGGCAGACTTTGCAGTTTTGTCAATACGTATCCGTTACTTCGATCTCCCACTTACCGCAGCTGAGGCAAATTCGCTAATGGTCAACTCCAAGGAAAGACGGGATCTTAATTAGACCACTTCCGTGGTCCGCGGCAAGTTAGGCATCGTGCTTACCGCGGAGACAGAAGGGGAGAGAGAGAGAGAGTGAGGGGGGGGGGGGGGGGATAGTGCTGTTTAACTTTGTAACTAAACCGCATCCCAAGCACTATCAGCTATGCGTCATCAAGAAGAAACTCACACTTCACACAGTCTTTCGAAGTGTCTGTTGAGCAACGTACTTGTTACTTCTTTCGCAATACAGTGTAATGGTGCGTTAGAGAGTGGACACATAAATTGCCTGCTACATGAAATAAAGGAATGGATGTAAGCGAACTGACGAAATAACCAGAATGAATTTTCGCTCTGCAGCGGACTGTGAGCTGATAAGAAACTTTTTCACAGATTAAATGTGTGTGACGGACCGGGACTCGAACCCGGGACCTTTCGCGGGCAAGTGCTCTACCCGACGAGTCATCGCAGCACGAGTCGCCTCCTCACAGTTCTACTTCCACTAGTACCTCATCTTCTACTTTCCAAACTTCACTGAAGTTGTCCTGCCAAACTTGCGGGACTAACACTCATGGAAGAAAGAACATTGCGGGAAGACAACTTAGCCACAGCCTGGATAGTCCGTCAATGTGCGCTCAAAAGAGGGATGTAGAGTTCATGGAATGTGCGAGAATGTTTGACTTCAGGACTTTGTTAGAAATAGTCAGGAGATAAATACTAGAAGTCCCCACCAATTGGAGGTGTGGTAAAGGCGAGAGGGGATGGAAAAAGTCCCATGTAGTTTTTCGCATGTACAGTGAAGAGCCAAAGAAACTGGTACACATGCCTAAAATCGTATATGGCCCCCGCAAGGTCGCAGAAGAGCTGCAACTCGACGTGGCATGGTCTCGACTGATGTCTGAAGTGGTGCTGGAGGGAAATGACACTACGAATCCGTAACAGTACGAGGGAATGGAGATCTCATCTGTACAGCACGTTTCAAAGCATCCCAGATATGCTCAATAACTTCATGTCTGGGCAGTTTGGTGGCCAGCAGGAGTGTTTAAACTCAGAAGTGTGTTCTTGGAGCCATTCTGTAGCAATTCTGGACGTTTGGGGTGTCGCATTGTCCTGCTGGAATTGCCCAAGTCCTTCGGAATGTACAACGGACATGAATGGACGTGTGTGATCAGACAGGATCCTTAGGTGCGTTTCTCCTGTCAGAGCCGTATCTAGATGTATCAGGGGTACCATGCCACTCCAACTCCACACGCCCCATACCATTACACAGCCTCCACCAACCTGTAAAATCCCCTGATGACACACGAGGTCCATGGATTCGTGAGGTTGTCTCCATACCCGTACACGTCCATCCGCTCGATACAATTTGAAACGAGACTCGCCCGACAAGGCAGCCTGTTTCCGGTCATTAACAGTCCAGTGTCCGTGTTGACGAGCCCAGGCGAGGCGTAAAGCTTTGTGTCGTGCAGTCACCAAGGATAGACGATTGGGCCTTCGGCTCCGAAAGCCCCTACCGATGATGTTTCGTTGAGTGGTTCGCACGCTGACACTTGTTGATGGCACAGCATTTAAATCTGCCGCAATTTGCGGAAGGGTTGCACTTCTGTCACGCTGAGCGATTCTCTTCAGTCGTCTTTGGTTCCGTTCTTGCAGGATCTTTCTCCGGCCGCAGCGATGTCGCAGATTTGATGTTTTATCGGATTCCTGATATTTACGGTACACTTGTGAAATGGTCGTTCGGAAAAAATCCCCACTTCATCGCTACCTCGGAGATGCTGTGTCCAGCCGCTCGTGCGCAGACTGTAACACCTCATTCAAACTCACTTAAATCATGATAACTTGCCATTGTAGGAGCACCAACCGATGTAACAACTGGGGTAAACACTTGTTGTCTTATATAGGCGTTGCCGACCGCAGCGCCGTATTCTGCCTATTTATATAGCTCTGTATTTGAATATGCATGGCTGTATCACTTTCTTTGGCGCTTCAGTGTATTTTAGAAACGGTGCACTACTGAAAAAAATGTACCAGAAAAAATAAAAGCTAAATAAATTACCTGTAAAATTTTGTCTTTATACACTATGTGATCAAATGTATCCGGACACCTGGCTGAAATTACTTACAAGTTCGTGGCGCCATCCATAGGTAATACTGCAATTCGATATGGTGTTGGCCCACCCGTAGCCTTGATGACAGCTTCCACTCTCGCAGGCATACGTTCAATCAGGTGCTGGAAGGTTTCTTGGGCAATGGCAGCCCATTCTTCACGGAGTGCTCCAGTATGAAGAGGTATTGATGTCGGTCGGTGAGGCATGGCACGAAGGTGTTCTACAGGATTCAGGTCAGGACTCTGTGCAGGCCAGTCCATTACAGGGATGTTATTGTCGTGTAACCACTCTGCCACAGGCCGTGCATTATGAACAGGTGCTCCATCGTGTTGAAAGATACAATCGCCATCCCCGAATTTCTCTTCAACAGTGGGAAGCAAGAAGATGCTCACAACATCAATGTGGGCCTGTGCTGCGATAGTGCCACGCAAAACAACAAGGGGTGCAAGCCTCACCATGAAAAACACGATCACACCATAACACCACCGCCTCCGAATTTTACTGTTGGCACTACAAACGCATGCAGATGACGTTCAGCCGGCCGAAGTGACCGTGCGTTTCTAGGCGCTGCGGTCTGGAACTGCGAGACCGCTACGGTCGCAGGTTCGAATCCTGCCTCGGGCATGTATGTGTGTGATGTCCTTAGGTTAGTTAGGTTTAACTAGTTCTAAGTCCTAGGGGACTAATGACCTCAGAAGTTGAGTCCCATAGTGCTCAGAGCCATTTGAACCATTAGATGACGTTCACCGTTCACTCGCTATGCCCACACTCTGCCATCGGATCTCCACCATTGTGTACCGTGATTCGTCACTCCATACAACGTTTTTCCACTGTTCAATCGTCCGATGTTTACGCTCCTTACACCAAGCGAGGCGTCGTTTGGCATTTACCGACGTGATGTGTGGCTTATGAGCAGCAAGTTTTCTCACCTCCCGCCTAACTGTCGTAGTACTTGGAGTGGATCCTGATGCAGTTTGGAATTCCTTTGTGATGGTCTGGAGAGATGTCTGCTTATTACACATTACGACCCTTTTCATCTGTCAGTCAACAGACGAGGTCAGCCTGTACGCTTCTGTGCTGTACGTGTCCCTTCACGTTTCCTCTTCACTGTCACATCGGGATGTTTAGGAGTGTGGAAATCTCTCGTACAGACGTATGACACAAGTGACACCCAATCATCTGACCATGTTCGAAGTCCGTGAGTTCCGCGGAGCGCCCCATTCTGCTCTCTCAGGATGTCAAATGACTAATGAGGTCGCTGACATGGAGAACCTGGCAGTAGGTGGCTGCACAATACACCTAATATGAAAAACATGTTTTCGGGTGTGTCCGGATACTTTTAATAACATAGTGTATATGTATCAATTACCAGCGGTTTCCGATATGCGTTATTGAGAATCGATGCTTTTTGAAAGAAAATCACTTTTTCGAAACTCTTTTTCTCAAACATCTGCTTCTAGTGTCCCCACGATCATTTCTCAGAAAAATTGTCGGAGCCGAAGTTGTAGAGCATTACATTTCCTTCAGTTTGACTTACGCTTTTTCCACGTTATCTGCAACCACTCAAACATAGAATTTCTAAGATGCACGCTCAATTTTCATATTCTTCTACCTGCCCCATGACATTCTTCAACGAAAGGGGAATGATGCGCCCAAAGTCAATGACACACACACCGTTTAAGCAAAGTGATGAGGATGTTGGTTTAACCACCTTTGAATTTATTGTTGTGGATAATTCCTAGTCCACCGAGCTTTTTGAGAAAAAGAGACAACTTTGTCAACCATTTGTGATTGTTGCGTTAGATTTCTGAGGATCCATTATCATGGGAGAGGTTGCAGAATGGTGTTTGATAGGTACAGTGACACATCAGAGGGCACAAAAACAGCTGAACCGAGTCGACGATGCGGGCCGGTGTGGCCGTGCGGTTCTAAGCGCTTCAGTTTGGAACTGCGTGACCGCTACGGTCGCAGGTTCGAATCCTGCCTCGGGCATGGATGTGTGTGATGTCCTTAGGTTAGTTAGGTTTAAGTATTTCTATGTTCTAGGGGACTGATGACCTCAGAAGTTAAGTCCCATAGTACTCAGAGCCATTTTTGAGTCGACGATATCGATTCTGAAGATGTGTGGATATTAGTGTCAGTTTGGAAAGTGAACTTCAAGTCAGACAAGAGCGTTTGCTTTCAAACTTTCATAATAAGAGTCAGCTGATGATGCAGCAGTAGCAAAATGGGGTAAACGCACTCCAGGATTGAGGTGATGCTGATGTTGATTTTGTGAAGACAGCTGTCAAGGAAACCTCAAAATTCCTCGTCTGCTGTTATTTGAGAAGACGTCGCATTGGCTTTTCATAGCCAACACTCCAACTGATTGCGACATTCTGCTTGTAAAACCTGGAAGAGGGAAGTTCAAGACGAGTGAAGATTTGCAGTGTATCGCAGGAGTAAAGTATGTTTTGTCAAAATGTTTCAGAAGTCCAAAGTCGCAGAAGGTACAGCTGTGGTGTTTATCAATGGTTCTTCTTCCTCTGACTCCACTGAAAGCAGCTGGAATCATGAGCAGTCTCTCATCGTAGGACGATCCAGCCTCAGAAAAAATCCCGCAACGAGTTCGGTTTCAAATCATGCATCAAAGCAGCTGGAAACATGAAGCCTGATCTCTCAACTGTACCTCCAGCTGAAGGAGCTATTAAGCAGCATGCATTACGCATGTAACACCAAGTATACTGGTGGTTAGGGGAGGAATCTAATGGTGGAAAGGATGTGTCTGTGGCAGGTGTGATGTGTAACTGCTCTGTCACGTGCCCAAATTGCAAGGGCAACTGCAACAATGGAATCATAATATTACTTAAGGAAGAAGGTGTCGACGACGACATTGATACGCTATCGATATCATTACATGGCGTTCCACTGTGGGCGAAGATGAATGAGCCTCAGCCTTTTGCCTTGAAAAGATGAATATGTTGCCGTGAAAGCACATTTTTTTCGTTTTTGAATTACTATCAGTCCTTGTAAATACTTGCATTACAAGGTTTTTAATAATGTAGTAAACGCTGTAATTATTGCTTGGGCTGCACGTTCTGTTGTATGTTTTGTGAAGCACTTGGCTGTTCGTTGCAATGTCACCCCTAGGTATTTAAAGTCTGATGTGATTTTTATTTGTTATGTCCTCTGATGTTGATTTCCGCATTCTTGGGTGTTTTGCCTCCTTTTCTGAAAATCTCCATTTCTGTCTTTGTTATGTTTATTTGTAGTTTGTGTTCACTGCACCATTTGTCTATTTTCTCAATGCCCGCCTATTCAGTCTAGAAACAGCCATGAAATTATTCATTGCAAAAATCTTGCCAATCCTGGCCTATGGGGTGGAGGTTATATGGGACCACCTGACAGAATGAAATCTAGAAACACTAAAAAAGGTGAAATCGACTTATCAAAAAAGAGCACGAAGTCTCTCAAAGACAAGAAGATCTAGACTAGGGAACTTACTAGCGAGAGAGACATTCCTAATTGAAGACATCAAACTTCGATATATGATGCCACACACCAGGGCTTCCATAAAGCAACTCAAGATCATGGAGGACAAAGGAGAAAAAGTATGGCCGGAGTTTTATGGCAGCGAAGCAGTGACGAACCGCTCATGGACAGCACCACACTTGGAGCTGCGACATGTCGTAACTAGACTTTCTGTTCACGGCTTTCATCATCTAATTTGCAAAAATAAAACTTATCACGAGCCAACCACAACATGTGTATTTGAACTGTGTAACGAAGCCTGTGAAGGATATCACATAAAACTGTGCAGTAAAAGAGTGAAATCGATAAATGAATATGCAAAAATGTAAAATGTTAATGTAAACTGTAAGTTAAGTAACTGTGTATGGCTATTTGGCTGCAATTTTATTAAATAAATAAAAAGCTATAATTATAAAAAAAGTGTTGTGTCTCAATTGAAGTTACCTTATTTCCTTTGTTAAACTGTTGTTATTTATCATGATAGCAGGTTACAGTAACAGCCTATAAGCATTTTTTTAGAGGAACAGGGAAATTATACATACATCACAAAAATTCTATAAATTTGAATGGTTGAAGATAAAGTAGCAAAGGAGTGTATCAAATTGAAGGAAATTTAGTGCTCTACAACTTTTTCTGAGAAACGATGGTGGGAGGCACTAGAAGCAAATTTTTGACAAAAGAGGGAGATAATAATGATTTTTTTCGAAAAATGATCGATTTTCAATAACACATACCCGAAAATCGTTGGAAATTCGACAGATATGTGTGGAAATAAAGTTATAGTAAATTTAATGAGCTTTCATTTTTATCTGGCACATTTTTTCTGCAGTACACCGTTTTCGAGGTAAAAGTGAAAAACCAAGTGATGGGATCTTTCAACCTTTCTTCCACCTGTAGCGCACTTCCTAGTGGTGGGCAATTTTAGTATGTTTAAATCGTAACTATTCCTAACAAAGGTCTGAAGTCAGATTTTCTCTCATATATTCCATGCACTATATATTGCATTCGTTAACTGGATTAGGGGAATTGCTTCTAGAATGAATTTTCACTTTGCAACGCAGTATGCCGTGATATCAAAACCTCCAGGAGTGCTAGTCCTGCAGGTTTCGCCGAACTTGTGTGAAGTTTGGAAGGCAGGAGATTAGGTGCTGGCGGAAGTAAAGCTGTGATGACGTGTTTTGTGTCGAGCACGGATATCTCAGTTGGTAGAGCACTTCCGCAAAAGGCAAAGGACCCTGGTTCGAGACTCGTTCCGGCACACTGTTTTAATCAGCCATGAAGCTTGATAGTTAACTAAGTAAATGGCGAACACATGATAGCATTTGTCCGTCTTTTTGGACAAACAGCGGGCAGCTAAAAGTTTGGCTCTGGAGGATTAGTTCGCTGACCTAATCGTGTGACTGAATGAATAGTCGAGTGCAACTCTTAATCAGATGCCGCATCGTTGAGAGGCGTTAAATATAGACTGAAATTTTCCAGATGCGATGGTGTCAGTATTCCAGGAACGCTGATGCTGTCAGCGTTTTCCACCCAAGCCTGTTGGCCAGCACGTGGCTTAGGCGAACCGGTAGCATCGCCGCCAGCACCTGCTACGCTGGCCCCACACAGGCGACTCGCTGCGTCAACAAGACGCACGGCATGACACATCGGCTTTCCGCGAAGACTCTGGCGAAACGGCGTGACGCCATTAACAGTGAGGGAGGCGGGAAGCGGGATTCCTTGATCTCTCTGTTGAGATAAGGAGAATGCAGTTGGTTGTTAGCTGTTATTCTTGCTGGCCGCTGTGAGCACAAGGAGAAATCATTGCACTATTGCTGAATGCAAAAGTACTTCGTATAAAACTGTGGATATCGCACATCACCGATTTCCGAAAGACAGAGGACTACAGCGCAAATGGGTGTCACGCTGTAAACGAGCTGATCATGTTGATGTGAGTAATGCAAGAATTTGTTCAGGTCTTTTTCTCCCCGAAAATTATGAACAGGACTTAAAAAATGAGCTTTTGGCGTTGCCCTTGAGAAGAAAATTAAAAGGACCAATTTGGAAGCACCAACAATGACAACACAGAATTAACTGCCAGACGTTTATAGAAACGCATTTGCATGTATTATAGGATTTGGAATTCTTCGCGCATTAATTTTTAAAGCGATTATAAAGGTTCAAATGGCTCTGTGCACTATGGGGCCTAATATCTGAGGTCATCAGTCCAAAATGGTTCAAATGGCTCTGGGCACTATGGGATTTCCGAGGTCATCAATCCCCTAGAACTTAGAACTACTTAAACCTAACTAACCTAAGGACATCACACACATCCATGCCCGAGGCAGATTCGAACCTGGCGCTTTTGACAAACATAGACTTACCACGTCCAGTCTCAATGGTAATTCACGCTCGCGACCATTACAGCGTGTATTTAAAGCAAACCTGATTTGGACACTCACAATGTCGCGACTAGCGGCATTCTTAGGCGACTGGCGCGAAATTGAAAAGACATCATCTTTAAGATGTAGAAACACGTCTACCAACTTTCGTTTATGTCGCACAACTTCTTCTTCGGCTTGCGATTTTCTTTAGGATAAACTGTCAAATTTGTGGATATCTGTTGAAACTCCCATGAGTTTTTTTCCCGAGAGTGTATTTGTCTTTCGGTTCAGAATGCGCTACTAGTGAGTACATGAACTAGAAAGTGGTCGACGAATTAGAAGGAAACAATAAAGTGGAACAGAATACCTCCGAACGACGTCTCACCTGATATCATTATTCTCATTTATCGACTTACTTTTCGTAACTGTACCATGATAAGGAGCTGTTGAAACGTGTATAAAATGGCAGTTAAACGAGATCAACGGTATCTAAACATCAATGAGAGGTTTCAGGTCGATACGGCATACCTGAAGGAAACACATGGACTCTCTCCCTTGCGGAATTGAGACGCTTATCAAGGCTAGAGGCGCTAATACACGGTATTCGTGTGATGGATTCCAGAAACAGCGATCGTCTGAGACCCAACTCGCTTTACTTGTTCATGAGACCCAGAAAATATTAGATACAGGCTCCCAGGTAGATGCCATTTTCCTTGACTTGCGGAAGGCGTTCGATACAGTTCCGCACTGTCGCCTGATAAACGAAGTAAGAGCCTACGGAACGTCAGACCAGCTGTCTGGCTGGATTGAAGAGTTTGTAGCAAACAGAGCACAGCATGTTGTTTTCAATGGAGAGACGTCTTCAGGCGTGCCACAGGGGAGTGTTATCGAACCATTGATTTTCACAATATATATAAATGGCCTAGTAGATAGTGACGGAAGTTCCATGTGGCTTTTCGCGGATGACGCTGTAGTATACAGAGAAGTTGCTGCATTAGAAAATTGCAGCGAAATGCTGGAAGATCTGCAGCGGATAGGCTCTTGGTGCAGGGAGTGGCAACTGACCCTTAACATAGACGAACGTAATGTATTGCGAATACATAGAAAGGAGGATTCTTTATTGTATGATTATATGATAGCGGAACAAACACTGGTAGCAGTTACTTCTGTAAAATATCTGGGAGTATGAGTGCGGAACGATTTGAAGTGGAATGATCATATAAAATTAATTGTTGGTAAGGCGGGTGCTAGGTTGAGATTCATTGGGAGAGTCCTTAGAAAATGTAGTCCATCAACAAAGGAGGTGGCTTACAAAACACTCGTTCGAGCTATACTTGAGTATTGCTCATCAATGTGGAATCAGTACCAGGTCGGGCTGACAGAGGAGATAGAGAAGATCCAAAGAAGAGCGGCGTGTTTCGTCACAGGGTTATTTGGTAAGCGTTATAGCGTTACGGTGATGTTTAGCAAACTCAAGTGGCAGACTCTGCAAGAGAGGCGCTCTGCATCATCTACATCTAGATCTACATCCATACTCCGCAAGCCACCCGACGCTGTGTGGCGGCGGGTACCTTAAGTACCACTATCGGTACTCCCTTCTATTCCAGTCTCGTATTGTTCGTGGAAAGAAGGATTGTCGGTATGCCTCTGTGTGGGCTCTAGTCTCTCTGATTTTATCCTCATGGTCTCTTCGCGAGATATACGTAGGAGGGAGCAATATACTGCTTGACTCCTCGGTGGAGGTATGTTCTCGAAACTTTAACAAAAGCCCGTACCGAGCTACTGAGCGTCTCTCCTGCAGAGTCTTCCACTGGAGTTTATCTATCATCTCCGTAACGCTTTCGCGATTACTAAATGATCCTGTAACGAAGCGCGCTGCTCTCCGTTGGATCTTCTCTATCTCTTCTATCAACCGTCTCTGGTACAGATCCCACACTGCTGAGCAGTATTCAAGCAGTGGGCGAACAAGTGTACTGTAACCTACTTCCTTTGTTTTCGGATTGCATTTCCTTAGGATTCTTCGAATGAAAGTCTGGCATCTGCTTTATCGACGATCAACTTTATATGATCATTCCATTTTAAATCAGTCCTAATGCGTACTCCCAGATAATTTATGGAATTAACTGCTTCCAGTTGCTGACCTGCTATTTTGTAGCTAAATGATAAGGGATCTATCTTTCTATGTATTCGCAGCACATTACACTTGTCTACATTGAGATTCAGTTGCTATTCCCTGCACCATGCGTCAATTCGCTGCAGCTCCTCCTTCATTTCAGTACAATTTTCCATTGTTACAACCTCTCGATATACTACAGAAACATGCGCAAAAAGCGTCAGTGAACTTCCGATGTTATACACAAGGTCATATATATATATATTGTGAAAAGCAACGGTCCTACGACACTCCCATGCGGCACACCCGAAATCACTCTTACTTCGGAAGACTTCTCTCCATTGAGAATGACATGCTGCGTTCTGTTACCTAGGAACTCATCAATCCAATCACGCAATTGGTCTGATAGTCCATAGGCTCTTACTTTGGTCATCAAACGACTGTGGGGCATTGTATCAATCGCTTTGCGGAAGTCAAGAAACACGGCATCTAATTGGGAACCCGTGTCTATGGCCCTCTGAGTCTCGTAGACGAATAGCGCGAGCTGGATTTCACACGATCATCTTTTTCGAAACCCTCGCTAATTCCTACAGAGTAGATTTCTAGTCTCCAGAAAAGTCATTATACTCGAACATAATACGTATTCCAAAATTCTACAACTGATAGACGTGAGAGATATAGGTCTATAGTTCTGCACATCTGTTCGTCGTCCCTTCTGGAAAATTGGGATGACCTGTGCCCTTTCCCAATCCTTTGGAACGCTACGCACTTCTAGAGACCTACGGTACACCGTTGCAAGAAAGGGGGGGGGGGGCAAGTTCCTACGCGTACTCAGTGTAAAATCGAACTGGTATCCCATCAGGTTCAGCGGCCTTTCCTCTTTTGCTGCCCAGGTTTCGAGAGGGTGCGTTTCTGGATGAGTATCGAATATATTGATTCCCCCCCTACATATACCTCCCGAGCAGATCACGAATGTAATATTAGAGAGATTCGAGCGCGCACGGAGGCTTTCCGGCAGTCGTTCTTTCCGCGAACCATAAGCGACTGGAACAGGAAAGGGAGGTAACGACAGCGGCACGTAAAGTGCCCTCCGCCACACACCGTTGGGTGGCTTGCTGAGTATAAATGTCGAAGTATATGTGTACTGCGTACTTTTGTACCCTTTGGAGAGGCCTCCGAAAGAATCCCAAAAGTGATGCGATGCCTGAGGTAGGCGCTCCTCAGAGGAGCCCCCCTGCGTCAAACAATGGCAGAAATTTCCGCCCTCACACAACTGGAAAGCAAGTGGGATCCAGGCTGTGCGAAGCACGCTGGGGAAAGCCGCAACGGCGGCCAGCGTTGGAGCGAGCAAGACGGCGCGTGGTGCCGTGCTGACGAAAAACGGCGGAGCGCGGGGAGGAACTGAGCAATAAAAGCGACGGCCTGTGGCAGGCGGTGGGGGCCGCCCGTGCTGCACAGGGCGTGGGGCAAGTGGGCCGTGCCTGCCGCCGCTGCCCCGCGCTCTCAAGAGACCTGCACACGTTCACTATTTACTGCCAATAATCGTCAAACGTTCACTATATTGGAGCGAGCCTCAAACAGCCAACAGTCCTGACAAAAATGCTGACAACGCGTTTTTACAAAGTAAAGATGTCGAACACCGAAAAGAAACCGTTTGCTGCAATTATGTTAGCTATAGGATGATATTTTCACTCTGCAGCGGAGTGTACGCTGATATGAAACCACCTCGCAGATTAAAACTGTGTGCCGCGCCGAGACTCGAACTCGGAACTTTGCCTTTCGCGGGCAAGTGCTCTACCAACTGAGCTACCCAAGCACGACTCACGCCCCGTCCTCTCAGCTTCACTTCTGCCAGTACCTCGTCTCCTACCTTCCAAACTTTACAGAAGCTCTCCTGCGAACGTGCAGAACCAGCACTCCTGAAGGAAAGGATATTGCGGAGACATGGCTTTGCCACAGCCTGGGGGATGTTTCCAGAACGATATTTTCCCTCTGCAGCGGAGTGTGCGCTGTAATGAAACTTCCTGGCAGATTAAAACTGTGTGCCGCGCCGAGACTCGAACTCGGGACCTTTGCCTTTCGCGGGCAAGTGCTCTACCAACTGAGCTACCCATGCATGACTCACGCCACGTTCTCACAACTTCACTTCTGCCAGTACCTCGTCTTCTACCTACCAGCACTTGCCCGCGAAAGGTCCCGAGTTCGTGTCTCGGTCCGGGACACAGTTTTAATCTGCCAGGAAGTTTCATGTTAGCTATAGCTTGCAAGCAACAGAAAACAGAAAAAAAGACGCAATGGGTCCACAATAGTTGAAAAGAAGGAGCGACTGGTCACATGTTTATTGCTGACAAATCAAAACCACGGCCAGAAAGATTCCATAAATTATGTTCCCGTCATCGTGTGAAAAATTAATGTTGATACGACATAAAATAGGGAAGCCAAATACGTTAATGAGAGAGACAATCACAGTCGACGAGCGATTAGGGGTAAATTTGAAATTTCTGGTGACAGGCAGACCGTTCGAAAGCTCAAAGTTTAGTCCCTTAATATAAGCACACAATTAGTGAAATTCTATGGAAACATGTGAAACAATTACATCTCCCTGGCAAGAATATGTTCAGGCAGGTAACATAAAACATTGTCTTACGTTTACTAATAATTTGGAGGAACTCAGAAACATGTTGCAGACCTCTTGCTAGTCATTGCAGATATATGATGTACGGCGTGTTCAAAAAGTCTCTCCGCAGTGACGTATGATTGTTAGCCGCGTGTGCCGTATGCCGCAATGAATATACCGAAATGAAACTCACTGAAATACAAATTATTAATTCATTGAATATTCATTTTTACTTACAAATTTTCACATTATATGTTGAACGTGTCCCCCCTGTTGTTAAATACACAATTCAGTTCGTCCATTCATGCTTCCAAACACGAGCTGTAACTTTTTTTCAGTAACAGAAGCAATGAATGTGGATATTGCAGTTTTCAGTTCATTGATGGATTTTGGACGGTTTTTATAGACAGTTGCTTTAGCTGCATCCCAGAAGAAAGAGTTAGGTGGTGTCAGGTCAGGCGATCGTGCAGGCCAAAGTCCTTGTGAAATTATGTGATCACCAAAAACATCAGCAAGCAGTGACATTGAAACGCGAGCTGTATGCGCTCTTGCACCGTCTTGTTGAAAATAACCGTTCAGTATTTCACTTACCACAAGTTCTCCTATGAATGGGTACAGAATATCACTGCAGTATCGTTGTACCCACAATCATACGGCACTCGTGGCTAACAATCATACGTGACTGCGGAGAGACTTTTTCAACACCCTTTATTTTTCGAAGTGGAAGCTGTTTTCTCCAAGCTGCTGTATAATACACCAACCTTTAATTTATTTCCAAAGTAATAAAGTGGTGTATACGGTGCAGTGATTATTCTTGTACAGGAAAATTGAATCTGAGATGTTTGGTATGCACAAAGATATTCCATAAACAGTGCGCACTAACGCCGGGTGGCTGATTGATGATGCTCTTACAACATCTGAAGCTGGTCGCGGTAGCCGCGCGGTTCTGGAGCTGCAGTCCGGAACCGCGGGACTGCTACGGTCGCAGGTTCGAATCCTGCCTCGGGCATGGGTGTGTGTGATGTCCTTAGGTTAGTTAGGTTTAAGTAGTTCTAAGTTCTAGGGGACTGATGACCAAAGATGTTAAGTCCCATAGTGCTCAGAGCCATTTGAACCATTTGAACCAACATCTGAATGGGGAATATTGTCAGACCGTCAATACTTGATGTAACACGTTCAATATACAGGGTGGTCCATCTGAAGTTTCGGATGAGATTACCTCGAAAACAATACATCGGGTAGAAATAGAGGGTAAGACAAGTTCTTAAGCTCAAAGGGGGACATCAAATGATACTACACGTGACGTCCAGACCCCACCCCTTGGGTGGGGCGGGGGCAACTCTTAAATCTGAAATGGAAACGCCCATTTTTTATTGCAGATTCGGATTCTCCGTAAAAAAGTAATCAAGTTTTTTTGCCTGAAACATTTTCTTAAACTACTGACAGATGGTGCTGAAATAGAGAAAAAGGTAAAATTGGCGAAGAACCCTGATTTATTTAGAATTATTCGAGAAAGACGCATCACATCGTTAAAAATGTCCACCAATTCTTTCGTTACCCCAAATTAAGCTTTTTTGTACAAAATGTACTGTATCCTACTTTTAGCGTTACCCAGGAACAACGACATGAACGTAGTAGAATGAAGTTCCCATGGGCGTGCTTCGTTAATGTGAGTCCCCTTGACTCTCATATGTTGGGATGCTTCATTAGTGTGAGTCCCCCTGCCTCCCACAATTTGGGGTTTAATTAATGAAATTAGCCACGAGGAAACTGTTCAGAATTATCCCCATTTGCTTTAATGCGCCGGCCGTGGTGGCCGTGCTGTTCTAGGCGCTACAGTCTGGAACCGCACGACCGCTACGGACGCAGGTTCGAATCCTGCCTCGGGCATGGACGTGTGAGATGTCCTTACGTTAGTTAGGTTTAAGTAGTTCTAAGTTCTAGGGGACTGATGGCCTCAGAAGTAAAGTCCCATAGTGCTCAGAGCCATTTGAACCATTTTTTGCTTCAATGCATAAAGTCAATCGTCTGCGAAAGTTGTCCACTGTTTCGAGCAGTACATCCCGTGGCATGGCTGCACACGCTCTTCAAATTCGTCGCTCCATATCGTTTCTGACTGTGGTCTGTCTTTCATAAACAATATTTTTTAAATAACCCCACAAGAAAATGTCAGAAGATAATAGGTCTGGTGAATGTGGACGCCACTGAGTTGGTCCGCTGTATCCTATCCAACGACCAGTATACCGTAAATTTAAAACGTTCCGCACGTTCTTAGCATAATGGGGAGCTGGTCCGTCCCGTGGGAACCACATTCGTTGCCTAGTTTCTAAATCAACATCTTCCATTAGCTCCAACAAATCATCACGGAGAAGTTGTAAATAAGATTCACCATTAACATTTCGGTCAAAAAAAAAAAAAAAAAAAAAAATACGGTCCTATCAAGTAACCGTTTAAAATTCCACACCAGACCGTTAACGACCATTTGTGTTGATTGTCAACGGGTTTGTCCCAGTGTGGATTCACAGAGGACCAATAATGACAATCATGTCGATTTAATTCGCCATTGTTTTTTAATTTGGCTGCATCGGTGAACATAACGTATCCAAAAAATCATTGTCACCTCTTATCATTTCTGAAGCCCATTGGCAGAAATGCACGCGTATTTGCATATCTTTCGGCGTTAATGCCTGTGTGAGTGTGGTAAGATACGCATGATATTTATGTGTCTTCAAAATCCTCAAAACAGTTGATTTCGAGATTCCAGTTAGTCTCTGAATCGCACGACTACTAATTTCGGGATCCAGTTGAACACAGGCGAGAACTTACCGTTGGTGTCTTCGCGGTGTCGAGGTAGACAGTGCATGTATAATTTAGAGTTCGTTGAGTGCAACTTCGAATAATGTTTTCGCTTGGATGTCGTCTGTTTAAGAAACGATCCGCATACAATTGCGCAGCTGCAGCGTAATTGTTATGGCATTCACCTAAAATTAACATCATATCAACAACCTCTATAGGAGGATAGTGAGCCATGTTTCACTAAAGAATAATATACTTTCGTCAGTTGATGTTTACGGTTCACAATCTGAAAGTGAAGTGACGTCTGATCGCATTGAACCGACCTTTATTCTAAGCCATAGTTCGCAGTCTGGCCACGGTAGCGCCACAGTAGGGTGAGTAATGCAATTGTGAAGAGTTCCCTAAGGAGGTTTTAATACCATTCCGCCTCCCTCCATCAAAAACTCTGGCGGATAGGATACATTTTGTAAAAAAAATAGCTTAATTTGGCGTAATGAAAGAATTGGTGCACATTTTGTATCGATTTGGCGCGTCTTTTTCGAATCATTCGAAATAAATCAAAGTTCTTCTCCAATTTTAATTTTTCCTACATTTCAGCACCATCTGTCAATGGTTTAAAAAATGTTTCAGACATAACTTGATTACTTTTTATGTAGAATCCGAATCTGCAATAAAAAATGGGAGTTTCCATTTAAGATTTAAAAGTTGGCCCCGCTCCACCCGAAAGGGTGCGGGCTGGGGTTCACGTGTAGTATCATTTGATGTCCCATTTTGAGCTTACGAACTTGTCTTACCCACATTTTTTGTCGGATTATAGTTGTCGAGATAATCTCATGCGATACTTCAGATGGACCATCCTGTATATTAACAATATGACAATATTTTGCCGACCATCAATACTGCTCGTAAGTCTTTCTAGTGTTGACAGTACGTCAATACGCGCCTTCAGACGGTCAGTATATTGACGGTTTGACAGTAGTATTGAACGTGTAAGGCCAAGAAAATACCGAAGAAAGGTCCACTAATCCCTCATCCGAACTTCGCAGCGTTTGCGGCAGGTAGGGAAGACGTGATGAGCTAAAGAAGAGTAGTGGAGATCCTCGAATAAGAAATGCAATGGAAAAATTTTTAGAGTCGTAAGTGATCATAATTTACTTTATCTTCTGTTGGCCGCAATAATAAGCGTTGTAATTAGAACAGATCTTCAGGAACTGCAATGGAAAACATTAACACGGGCTTACAAACAGGGACTTTAAAAATGTTATATCTTCTCCTCGCCAAAGCATACTTAAAAATAAATATAAAAATGAAAATATGAGACATACCTGTGGATCACCATATGGTACATGTATTGTACGTAATACATGTTGTCATACTAAAACAACATTGTGCACTTATGTATGCGGTGTGGACAAAAATGTGGGAAGGCCACAAACATATTCCCATGCCTAACACGGTGTAGGCCAACAGTTGGCATTCAAAACAGCTTCCAGTCGTCTCGGAATGGATACATATGGGTCCAGTATTGTTTTCTGGGGAATCGTGTACCATCCTTCATAAAAAGTGCTGGCTACTTCAGGTAATAATGATGGAGGTGCACAACGATCACTCACCCTCCTGTCCAAAGTAGACCACAGAGGCTCAGTAATATTGAGATCTATGGAGAGGATAGATGTGACAATTCATCTTCGGGCTCACAAAATCTTGATGGTGTAGGATTGCGGAAAAAACATTATACCATGTGATAGACCTCATCAGTGAAAATGGTCACATAATCCTTGGCAGTAGTGTGACGTTGCAGAGTAACCATGGGGTCCATGCAATACCACGATGTGGGTGCCCAAATGACCAACGAATCCCCGCCTTGTTTCACTCTTCGAACGCAAACTGAGCTAGAAGTCAGAGACAGTGTGAAATATGACTCCTCATCCAAATGAGTTTCCTCCAGTGCTCCTAGTCCATATTTTACGGCTTCGGCTCTTAAGTTTTCCTGTTACGGGCTTTGGCATCAATGATGAGTTGGTTTTGAATTCCACCTCGCCCTGCAATTTACTACTTATGGAGCTCTCTTAGTGTCGTTTTGGTGCTGACCGTGTTCACTAGTGCAACATTCAGCCGGCCGGAGTGGCCGAACTGTTCTAGGCGCTACAGTCTGGGACCGCGCGACAGGTTCGAATCCTGCTTCGGGCATGGATGTGTGTGATGTCCTTACGTTAGTTAGGTTTAAGTAGTTCTGAGTTCTAGGGGACGTATGACCTCAGCAGTTGAGGCCAATAGTGCTCAGAGCTTTTTTTTTTGCGTTATTCGTCTTTGCAACGACTTTTGCAGCAATCGTCCCCTTACTTTTCATGAGAATCATCTTCAATAACCAACAATCGATAACCGTCTTGTTAATTCAATGCCCACTTTCGGCGGCAGCGAATGAGGGCTTAACCTGTATGCAATGTTGATCTTCCATACGCTGCCTTTTGAAAAACACTTCGGTTGCCTTGGTTTCGGAAGCACCCGCAATTAGAAAACCAACAGTTTGTCCACTTTCGAATTCACTTAGCTCCGTCTTGATGCAGTCGCCAAGCAGCCCTACACAGGACGCTTGTTGTGACCTCAGCTGACACTTGCAGCACATTGAGGACATTGCCCAGGTGGTGTTTGTGGTCAAATGCAATAGGGCAACCTGAAGACTTGACTAGTATCTGTAAGTTCAAGCACTTATTTCTCGCAGTGTTCCCATGTTTTTGTCCACCCTTGTGGGTGGTATGAAGTGTGCATAGCTTCTTCTCCAAGTCCCATCAGTATTTGGGCGCATCTTCTTTAAACGAATGAGGAACATGAAAACAATTTTCTTGATTACAATGATTCTAGATCTGCCTCAAGATTCTGCGTACCATTGAAGAGCATGACAGAGGGTACTTGTGATTGTGCCAGTTATTAGGGCTTTTTGCCCGTTCCATATACGCATGGAGCGCGGGAAGACAGAGTGCTTAAACGTCTCTTCGTATGCTGTCATTAGTGTACTCTTGCCCTCGCGATTCCCATAGAACTGATACGTATGGGTCTTTATTACATTCGTATTTACATCTGGTACTTGAATGGTAGGCTTCTCAGGGTACTCTGCAAATCAGTTTCTTCGCCATACTCTGCACATTCAGTATCTCCTGTTAGTCCCACACAATTGAGCAATAATTGAAGGTGGGTAGCGTGAGTGTCCTTTATGTGTCATTTGTAGATTGATTAAATTTAGTTTAGTATTCTACCAATCAACCAAAGTCTGCCAACAATTGACAGTATTTGATTGTTCCATTTCATATCCGTGCAAACTACTATAACCAGGTAGTTGTATGAACTGACCGATTCCAATTGTGAGTCGTCGATTCGTCGATATTATAATCATAGTATTTCACGTGTTTTCGTTTTATGAAGAGCACAATTTTACATTTCTGCACATTTAAATGATGTTGATAATATTTGCACCAGTTTGAAATGTTATCAACATCTAGCTTCGTACTTGTGCACCTTTTTTCAGACTGACTGATTGTAGGTATCTACATCATTTACGAGCAGCCTGAAGTCGGTGTTAATAAGGTCTGGAACGTATCGTGAATAGCAAGGGTCCCAGCACACTACCGTGGGGCACTCGAGGTTACGCCTCCGTCTGTCGATGACTTTACATTCAAGACAGCTGCTCCTTACCAAGAAATTTCGCTTGATATCGCCAAACAATCGTCCTTTCGGTAATAAGCGTGATGTGGTACTCAGTAGAATGGTTTTCGGAAATAAGGAATTACTGCCTTGATCTGTGGCTTTCACAATGTCGCGTGAGAAAGTGCGAGTTGGGTTTCACATGATCGATGTTTCCGGAACCCATGGTGGTTGGCATGGAGGAGGTCATTCTGTTCGACAAACCCCGTTACGTTGCTGGTTAGGATATTTTCTAAACCCCCATAACAAATTGATTTCAAGGATAATTGACGACTGTTTTGTGGATCATTTCCGATACCCTTCTTTTAGACAAGTGTGACCTGCGCTTTCGTCTAATTACTGGGCACGATTTTTGTTCGAGGAGTGTACGGTAATTATGGTTGAAAGAGGGGCTAACTCAGCCACAAATTTGGTATAGAACCTGATAAGGATTCCCTCGTTCCTGAAGCTTTTTTTTTTCTCCTGCCGTTGTTCAACACAGCTGACTGTGATGCCTACATTACTCATCTTTGCAGTGGCGTAAGAATTAAATAGGAGCAATACTCATGGACAATTCTGCACAGCATTATTTGCCTTGCCACGTGGAAGAGATATAAGCATTATAAAAAAAAACTATAATTTAAAGTAAGATATGTTTTAAAAGGAATGAATGTTTGTCACAAAACAACTTGTTGTTGTTGTTGTTGTTGTTTTCTTCAGTCCTGAGACTGGTTTGATGCAGCTCTCCATGCTACTCTATCCTGTGCAAGCTTCATCATCTCCCAGTACCTACTGCAACCTACATCCCTCTGAATCTGCTAAGTGCATTCATCTCTTGGTCTCCCTCTATGATTTTTACCCTCCATGCTGCCCTCCAATATTAAATTGGTGATCCCTTGATGCCTCAGAACATGTCCTACCAACCGATCCCTTCTTCTTGTCAAGTTGTACCACAAACTTATCTTCTCCCCAATCCTATTCAATACTTCCTCATTAGTTATGTGATCTACCCATCTAATCTTCAGCATTCTTATGTAGCACCACATTTCGAAAGCTTCTATTCTCTTTTTGTCCAAACTATTTATCGTCCATGTTTCACTTCCATACATGGATACACTCCATACAAATACTTTCAGAAACGACTTCCTGATACTTAAATCTATACTTGATGTTAGCAAATTTCTCTTCTTCAGAAACGCTTTCCTTGCCATTGCCAGTCTACATTTCATATCCTCTCCACTTCGACCATCATCAGTTATTTTGCTCCCCAAATAGCAAACCTCCTTTACTACTTCAAGTGTCTCATTTTGTAATCTAATTCCCTCAGCATCACCCGACTACATTCCATTACCCTCGTTTTGCTTTTGTTGATGTTCATCTTATATACTCCTCTCAAGACACTGTGCATTCCAGTCAACTGCTCTTCCAAGTCTCTTGCTGTCTCTGACAGAATGACAATGTCATCGGCGAACCTCAAAGTTTTTATTTCTTCTCCCTGGATTTTAATACCCACACCGAATTTTTCTTTTGTTTCCTTTACTGCTTGCTCAATATACAGGCTGACTTATGTGACGAAAAGGGAATTGAAGGTGGCAATGCATTAAAATTCTTCATATTAGGATAGAGTGTGCATCACAAAAAAGCAGGATTTATGTGTCACAATTTCTAGAACTAGTACCATATGAATGTGTATTAGGGCATACCATAGAACGTGATGTCGACAGTGCAGGTGGCTCTCTTCACATCTTCTGGGAACAGAACGTTTTGTTTACTTTGCTGGTTATCTGCAAGGCGTTTCCGACGCGGCTGTGACAGGACGCCGCAGCACGTCACATGAAGCGTTTCCATTGGCGAGGGCTCATGGTGCACAGTACGGGTAATTGGCAGGAATACAGGGCACAAATTCCACAGATTTTTGTATGGACACAAATTTCATTGGCCGCAGTTTCCATACATGTGCACGGAACTGGTGCCTGCCGACATTTTCAGTAATTTGTTGCCAAAGGGTAATAAACACCACCCATCCGATAGCAAGCACTTGCGTTTGATAACAGCCGGGTCGGGCCAGACCACCTCATTATAGCAGGGTTAGCAGAAATTCACGCTTTGTCTCCAGCTTGGAGAATAGCCACAGTACTGCGGAAACCAGGAAACTGGCGCTTTCGTTCACGACAGCGACCAGCAGTAGTAATACAGATGCAGTAAATGGTACGTTACACAAGGCGCCCGCTACGTCATCCGTAGTTGGGAAAAGTGTCACACACGGAACGCTCAATATCTAGAGAAGGACGAACACCATCATTACGTTCCATGAACTTGATTTTATTTCGAATCATCATCATCATCATTTATGACTGATTATGCATTTCAGCGTTCAGTCTGGAGCATAGCCCCCTTATCAAATTCCTCCATGATCCCCTATTCAGTGCTAACATTGGTGCCTATTCTGATGTTAAACCTATTACTTCAAAATCATTCTTAACCGAATCCAGGTACCTTCTCCTTGGTCTGCCCCGACTCCTTGGTCTACCCTCTACTGCTGAACCCGTGAGTCTCTTGGGTAACCTTGCTTCTCCCATGCGTGTAACATGACCCCACCATCTAAGCCTGTTCGCCCTGACTGCTACATCTATAGAGTTCATTCCCAGTTTTTCTTTGATTTCCTCATTGTGGACACCCTCCTGCCATTGTTCCCATCTACTAGTACCTGCAATCATCCTAGCTACTTTCATATCCATAACCTCAACCTTGTTGATAAGGTAACCTGAATCTACCATGCTGTCGCTCCCATACAACAAAGTTGGTCGGAAGATTGAACGGTGCACAGATACCTTAGTCTTGGTACTGACTTCCTTCTTGCAGAAGAGAGTAGATCGTAGCTGAGCGATCACTGCATTAGCTTTGCTACACCTCGCTTCCAGTTCTTTCACTATGTTGCCATCCTGTGAGAATATGCATCCTAATTACTTGAAACCGTCCACCTGTTCTAACTTTGTTCCTCCTATTTGGCACTCAATCCGTTTATATTTCTTTCCTACTGACATTACTTTCGTTTTGGAGATGCTAATTTTCATACCATAGTCCTTACATTTCTGACCTAGCTCTGAAATATTACTTTGCAAACTTTCATTCGAATCTGCCATCACAACTAAGTCATCCGCATATGCAAGACTCCTTATTTTGTGTTCACATATCTTAATCTCACCCAGCCAGTCTATTGTTTTCAACATATGATCCATAAATAATATGAACAACAGTGGAGTGAAGTGTTAAAATTTTATGACTGCCCTCCTATAAGTAGCAACTATCACTCAGTTTCTTGGGACAAATAACCAATGTCAGCCTGTGGTGTGATGCGTCAACTTGTTTAAGACGCCGCCCGAGCAAGGTTTTTGCCGTCCACGCGTTCAATACGGCTTTCTCCTTGCCTGGGATATACTAAGGATGGACAAAAATATGTGAACACGGCGAGGAACGTGTGCTTGAACATCAATTATGTAAGGGGTTCACCACCCTACTGGAGCAAATGTAATCTTGATGTATTGCTCACTTGCTAGAGCAATTCACAGGCGCTCCCTGGGACATAAAATGTCTTTGCTCCTGTTAAAAGAGAGCTGCAATAGAATCGCAGGTCAGAGCAGTCTCTGCCGCAGTTGCAGTCGATCGATGCTACAGTGCAGTTGTATTCTGTCGCTGGTACAGCGCATTTTGCAGTTAGTTGTTGTTAAAGTCACAGTGCAGAACAAATTGTAAAATTTTATTATATGGAACTGAATAATAATTGTGATCAGCCGCAGAGCTAAATGATACCATGGAATGAGTTGATGATGAACAAATGAATAATTGTTAATGTAATGAAAAATCAATAGTGTAATTAAGTCACCCATCTACTGTAAGGTAACTTTTATTATTATTTTGGCATGTACATAGTTAAGTCACTTGTCTGCGATGTTAATATGAATTTGTTGCAATCTTTTCTTTTGTGATTCGTCAGCACCAGTTGACCCAGATTTGTAATATATTCAATTTTCCCATGTAGTGGATTGTAGATCTTTATCAATAACGTAAAAAAAATCAGAATATAATTGTTTTTACCAGTCAATTATAAAAGTATAATTTCCCCTTAAGTCATTGCCAATCCCGATCCAGTCATTTATCTAAATTAAAATATTCCAGAATTTTTATTAGATCTTAGTCATGTGCTCTTTAGTAATCAGACGGCCACCTGTGCAGCTGTGTCAGTATGTAAACTCAGCTTTTCTAGTAATTCAGGTCTCAGCATTAGTAGATAGGCCAGCATTGCACAAAGCTGTACCGTTTACGAGCAGATATATAGACAGCGTTATCCGGCGACAACATCACGAGGTAAGAATTTTTCAGTTTTTTTTCTCACGGACAGATTCAGGTTGGTTTCACAGGGCCATGGCGTAGCGCTGCTTACGTTGAAATTGATCAGTTTTTCATGAGTTAAGATTTATCAGTTTTCATACGTCAGAATTTAAGTATCCAGATTTAATTGTTTTTAGTTTTATTTTCTGTTCGGGAAGGTTACACATCACTATTTTTTATATTTTTTTATTTATGCGGGAAGCTTAACATGTAGACGCTAACCAACCTTGCAGGTTGCACTGTTGTAGATCGTGACGGTTGGTCAGTGAAGAGGATTGAGATGGTGTAAAGAGCGACGCCAGTGTGCAGTGGGTGACTGGCAACGAGTGATTTGGAGTAATGACTCGCGCCATCCCCTTTGCCAGTTCGATAAAGAGATTTGGGTTTGACAAGTGCCTGGTGAATGTTGCCTGCGATCCTGTGCAGTGCCAACAGTGAAGAACAGAGGGTATGGTGTTGGGGTAGGCGGATGTTTTTCACGATAATGGTGTGGCCCCTTGTTGCGCGTAAGAAAACGCTGAATGCAGAAGAATATCAACACATCTCACAACATTGTGACTGTATCCAGTAAAGGAATATCATCATGAAGGTGCACCCTGTCATAAACCAGAACTGTGAAACAATGGTTTGTGGACAATAACATTCCTGAAAGCCGGCCAGCGCGGCCGAGCGGTTCTAGGCGCTTCAGTCTGGAACCGTGCGACCGCTACGGTCGCAGGTTCGAATCCTTCCTCGGGCATGGATGTGTGTGATATCCTTAGGTTGGTTAGGTTTAAGTAGTTCTAGGTTCTAGGGGACTTATGACCTCAGATGTTAAGTCCCATAGTGTTCAGAGCCATTTAAACCATTTGAACATTCCTGAAACGGACTGGCCTGCTCAGAGTGATGCCCTAAATCCATTGGAGTACCTTTGCAATGAGTAAGAACGTCGACTTCGTTCCATACCCGAGCGTCCAACATAACTACCTGCCTCAGTTTCAGCTCTTGAGGAAGAAAGGGCTGCCATTCTTCCACAGATATTGATACATCTCATTGATACATCTAATTGAAAGTGTCCTCATCAGAATTCAACTTCATAAAGGTGGAAGTTCGTCACACCTCTTATTAATGTGCGCTAGTAGGTGTCCGGATACTTTTGATCAGATTGTGTATGTACATTTTTATCTGGTGATATGAAGCAATTCATTGCAGCAGTGTGAGAGATGAATTAAAGCCTGCTGACATTGTATTTTCTATTTTGAATTGAATTTATTTGAAATGTATATTTCCATTTGTTCGTACACTAAGAAAGAAGCTTGTGTGTTGAGAAAAGCTGTGGACAAAGAGCGGAACCCCTTTTCGGTAGCTCCCAGCTCATACAGTCCGCTGAGCAGTAGGTTAACTTTCTTTACGACGAGTAAGGTTCCACCGCTGGCGGTGGAATGAACTGGATCTCGCGGCCGTGAATTATATATAGCGGTAGGGCCATTGTCCAAAGGCATTATTACCATGGCCGCTTCTGGAGCTGCTTTCCTCCTGTAGTTTAGACTAAGAATCGAGGCGCTGTTTGCATGAAGTGGTTGTAACGCTTGCGAATCTCTGTCGCCTTTTTAAAATGAATGGCTACGGTAATTCTTAATTATAGCAAAAGTTTGACTGTCGTTGAACTAAGTGGTTTCCATAACGCAAGAAGACAGTAACCTTCCGGAAACAATCCCCTAGACTGTGAATAAGCCAATTCTTTGCAATATCTATTCTTCCACAATTCTTCCACGCAAACTGCGCAAGAGAATTTCTGTGAAGTTCGAAAGGTTCGAGAAGAGGTACTACCGAAAGTAAATCTGTGTCGGCGATCGTTAATTGCGCTTAGGTAAGTTGTCGGCAAGAGGATTTGCCTGTGAAGGGGAAGGTCGAATGTTCGAGTCTCGGTCCGGCACACAGTTTCAATCTGCCAGGAAGTTTCAAATGGCCGCGATCTTGGAGATAGGATCATAGTGTTTAGTGGAAAACCATGAGGAGAGGCTCGATGGAGGAAACAATACTTCTTTTACTAATAGAATTTTCAAACGCTGTAGCAAGCAGTTTTCTCAAATTCCTTTTTCGTAATTTGGTTTTTCTGTTTGTCATTGTAGTTTCTGAATAACCGGTCCTGAGTAAAATTTTTGTGATTGTGTCAGACAGGAAATGAAGTGTATTATTATCGCTTACGACTGCATGAAATTTGGTATTGCAAGGCTTGTTTGAGTATGTTCATCTCTCTTCTTCAGAAGTTGTTATAAAGTACATCACCACGTAATTTTCCTCGGCTTTTCTACATGCCGTGCAAGTGGTGGACTTCAGACAAGGGGATTAGTGGACCTTTCCTCAACCTTTTCTCGTAACCAATTTCACTGGGCTCGATGTACAGGGCACCACGGGGAAAATTAAGAGCACTATCTGCTTTCGAATCGCATAAACATTGTCGTGTGTGCTATTGATTCTAAATAATGAAAAGTGTGGAGTCATCCACATGAGTGCTAAAAGGACTCCTCTAAATAACGGTTACACGATAACTCACAAAAATCTGAAGGCTGTAAATTCAGCTAAATATTTAGGGATTACAATTCAGAATTACTTAAATTGTAACGAAACGTAGATAATGTTGTGGGAAAAGGAAACGAAAGTCTGGGATTTATTTGCAGGAAAACTTAGAAACTGCAACAGGGGTGCCGAAGAGACTGCTTGCCACACACTTGTTCGCCCTCGTTGGTGTGGGATCCGCATAAGAAAGGATTGATGGAGGACATCTAGAAAGTTCAAATAAGGGGAGCTTGTTTTATATTATCACAAAACAGAGGAGAGAGTGCCACGGATATGATAAGAGAATAAGGGTGGTAATCGTTTAAAACAAAAGCGTTTTTGTTGCGGCATGATCTCCTCATGAAATTTAAATCATCGTCTTTCTCCTCAGAGTGTGAACATATTTTGTTGGCGCCCACCTAAACATGGAGAAATGACCTCAATGATAAAATAAGAGAAATCAGAGCTCGCACAGGAAGTTTGAAGTGTTCGTTTTTCCGGCGCAGTGTCCTAGAGTGCATCGATAGACAAACAGCTTGGCGGTGATTCGGTGACCCCTTGCCATGCACTTAATTGTGAATTGTAGAATAATTATGTAGCTGTAGATCCTATTTTAACTGTTTGGACGGCGTATGTTCTGAGGCGCAGATGGGGAACTAGCCCTGCTTCTGCCGAAAAGAACGTGGAAAAAACGTTGAAATATCAGTCTGGCTGGTATAAAAATGGCAGCTGAGCAATGTTCTCAATACCTTGCAAGATTTTCACCTTTTCCTCTCCGTATCGAACAACCTCCAAGGAACTTCCTATCCATATGAATATGGCCCTGAACATGGCTCGATGAGTTCTTTGCTTCAAAACCATACGATTTCTACTGCAGTGGAACAGAAAAGCTTTCCCCTCGGTTGCAGCCTAATGTAAATAGTGAAGAAGAACGTATTACCGGTGATTCTGTTATATACACTACTGGCCATTAAAATTGCCACACCAAGTAGAAATGCAGATGATAAACGGGTATTCATTGGACAAATATATTATACTACAACTGACATGTGATTACATTTTCACGCAGTTTGGGTGGATATATCCTGAGAAATCAGTACCCAGAACAACCATCTCTGTACGTAATAACGGCCTTGATACGCCTGGGCATTGAGTCAAACAGAACTTGGCTCTGAGCACTATGGGACTCAACTGCTGTGGTCATCAGTCCCCTAGAACTTAGAACTGCTTAAACCTAACTAACCTAAGAACATCACACACAGCCATGCCCGAGGCAGGATTCGAACCTGCGACCGTAGCAGTCGCACGGTTCCGGATTGCGAGCCTAGAACCGCGAGACCACCGCGGCCGGCAAACAGAGCTTGGATGGCGTTTGCAGGTACAGCTGCCCATGCAGCTTCAACACAATACCACAGTTCATTAAGAGTAGTGACTGGCGTATTGTGACGAGCCAATTGCTCGGCCACCATTGACCAGATGTTTTCAGTTGGTGAGAGAATGTGCTGGCCAGGGCATCAGTCGAACATTTTCTATATCCAGAAAGGCCCGTACAGGACCTACAACATGCGGTCGTGCATTGTCCTGCTGAAATGTAGGGTTTCGCAGGGATCGAATGGAGGGTAGAGCCACGGGTCGTAACACATCTGAAATGTAACGTCCACTGTTCAAAGTGCCGTCAGTGCGAACAAGAGGTGACCGAGACGTGCAACCAATGGCACCCCATACCATCATGACGGGTGATGCGCCAGTGTGGCGATGACGAATACACGCTTCGAATGTGTGTTCACCGCGATGTCGCCAAACACGGATTCTACCATCATGATGCTGAAAACAGAACCTGGATTCATCCGAAAAAATGACGTTTTGCCATTCGTGCACCCAGGTTCGTCGTTGAGTACACCATCGCAGGCGCTCCTGTCTGTGATGCAGCGTCAAGGGTAACCGCAACCAAGGTCTCCGAGCTGATAGTCAATGCTGCTGCAAACGTCGTCGAACTCTTCGTGCAAATGGTTATTGTCGTACAAACGTCCCCATCTATCGACGCAGGGATCGAGATATGGCTTCACGATCCGTTACAGCCATGCGGATAACATTTCTGTCATCTCGACTGCTAGTGATACGAGGCCGTTGGGATCCAGCACGGCGTTCCGTATTACCCTCCGGAACCCACCGAGTCCATATTCTGCTAACAGTCATTGGATCTCGACCAACATGAACAGCAATGTCGCGTACGATAAACCGCAATCGTGATAGGCTACAATCCGACCTTTATGAAAGTCAGAATCGTGATGGTGCGCATTTCTCCTCCTTACACGAGACATCACAACACCGTTTCACCAGGCAACGCCGGTCAACTGCTCTTTGTATGAGAAATCGGTTGGAAACTTACCTCATGTCAGCACGTTGTAGGTGTCGCCACCGGCGCCAATCTTGTGTGACTGCTCTGAAAAGCTAATCATTTTCATATCACAACAGCTTGTTTCTGTTGGTTAAACTTCACGACTGTAGCACGTCATCTTCGTGGTGTAGCAATTTTAATGGCCAGTAGTGTATATCTGTTGTGCTTGTTAAAATTATGCAAAACGCTACAAACTTAGGCACCAAGCAAATAATTTCTCATCGTAAGGAAGTGACAAAATTAACACTTTGTTGCAAGAGATACTGATTCGTGACTGTTCTTCAGATTGGAAATGTACGCTTAGGTTCTTCGATATTCGCTTGAAGGAACTTGATTTCCATGAAGGATTGCGAGGAACTCTGTAACACAGCTCCATTTCTACTCCGCAAACCACCGCCTGGTGGCTTCACGGAGTAGAGGCATAATTAGTTCCGCCTTTTATTGCACGACGGTGTAATTGGGTAGGGAAAACGACTGGTAGTTTGTATGAAGAAGCAGAAGGAGATTAGGGTTTAACGTCCCGTTGATGACGAGATCGTTAGAGTCTGGGCTGAAGATCTTGGACAGTCTGAGCGAAAGAAATACACTGCCGGAAAGAAATTAGTTTATCCTTTTAGAGGTTTCCAATTCACTCAAGATTTATTGTTACTACAGTGCATATCAAGTACATGAAATAATTTGGTTTACAGATCTCGCGTCTGTCGGCCGTCGTAATTTAATTTATTATTTACTACAGAAATTGATTGGTAATGTTGATTGTTGCCGGCTTACGTGGTGGGCCTTAATCAAAATGTTATTTCATTCAATTTTGATTTACAACTAAATGCTTTTGTGAAGTTCTCTTTTTTAACAATATTGATCTTCAGTGGAATTAGATTCGCTGAACGTTAAAACATGCGTATATAAGTTGAACAATGGAATAAACTTTTCATATTAATTTCCTCGGCTAGTCAGCTCAATTTAAAGCAAAAAATCTTTAGTTATTAATTACAATTGCGGCCCACACACGTGCCAGAGTATTTCTTCTTACCTCCGTTAACCATTGAATTGTAGTCGGAGTCCTGGCTCTAGGCTGTTGTACTGAAAATAAGAATCTTAAAGCTACGTGGGCGGCTGTGGAGAAAAATGTATATTAATAGCGGGCGAGTTTTTCACTTCCTCTAATTTTTATAAGTTAATGTCGCCACGTAATAGCGTCGTTGGCTGCATCGGCCGCTGCGGTTGTTGCACTGTAAATTACGTGAATGTAGGTTAATTCAAGGAAGGCGGACATGAAATCGGGATCACCTCTTGCAAATTAAAAGTGGACAATAATATTAAATGAATGTATTATCTGCTTAATTAGTACAAATATGCTTACATCTGCGAGCACTCGCAAGATGTTCGTCTACACGCAACCAAGACGAGAAGAAGTGAAGTCGGCTAAAAAATTAACAAAAGAGCGTATCGTGTCGTCTCTTTAGATCTTTTTGTTATATTTCTTTGCCCTCGAAAACTTACACAGAGAAATTATTATAATACAGATACATGAGAAAAATGTATATTATTCGGTTTTTTAAAGTCTCTTCTTTATAAATACTGTTTTTTAAGTCTTTTCTTATTATTTCACTGGGGACTCTATACAGATCAATAGCTGGCTAGGGACTTTCAAGGCCCATTGAGTTTCGCGGCAGTGAAAGAGTGAACATTATCCTGTTCTAACAACACGTCACCTACCTGTCTGTCGTAAGAACCGCAAAAGAACGGGTCTAACAATATTTTGCACTTAACGAATGCTGGTTAGCGTATCCTCCAGAAGCACCATACGAGAGTTTTAGCTTGTCGTACGCCACCCATAAAGCCTGGGATGGGACCGGTGTGTCTTGGACGAATGCACTCTATGAAACAGCGTTTACCGGCTGTACGTCGTATGCTTAAACGACCATGACTTGTGTGTAGGCAGAATCTGCTTTCTTCGCTGAAGACCACGGTGCCCCATTCCATCTTCCAAGTGATCCTCTGAAGGCACCAGTTGAGCCGCGCACGTTGATGCTGTGGTGTCAGTGCCCTTATCCCAGATGCTAATAATCGGTTCTCAACACTTCCTGTTCACACGTCTGGGCTAACAAGCTGTGGTAGCTGTTCGATCTGCCACTGCTGCCCTTAACGATACGACGATCCTGGCGGGCATCTGTGCTGCGTGGTCGTCTAGAACCTTGTCTACGGATGTGAGAATGTTCACATGACCACTGATACCAGCATCAGTGCACAACTGACGCAGCACGTTCAACTTGTGTGGAAATTTTCTCGTTTTTCGGAAGGCCTCAGTTTCACCCCTTTCAAACTCGCTCAGTTGGCTGTAGGAAGGCGGCAGCGCGAGTGCATCTCCGTGGCATGCTTACGTGCTTGCTTCACGCGTTTGCACCAAACTGAGCCTTCTGGCTATGACCATTCGCTATTGAAGAGTAGACGCTTTCTGTTGACGGACAACGTTGAAACCATTATCAGTACATCTACTATTCCCCAGGTGCCATGTGCCGTCATCGGAACCAAACCAACGTCGTCTTTCTATGTGTAGGCCTACTATTTTTTTTTTTTTAACAGCGCTGTAGATCGTGTCCTTTGCAAAGTCACCATCTCGACGTTCGGCCTGTTAATTTAGGGAAACCATAGAAAGCCCAAACGTGGTGTACAGAAGAGAATGAGAATTTGAATTCCACACCTCATAAAGGAGGTACCTGTCTCAGTGCTTTCTGTACGAGACCTTAAGCTGTCCTCACACGGGACGTGTCCCTCATCGCGTAGCCCGCCAGAAGTGCTGTCCGTCGTAGTTGCCGCACGGTGCGAAACGACCTGCTACATCTCAAGGAACGTCGTGATTTCGTACCTCAGCGCTCTCCAGCGGCAGTGTGTTGCACCTGGCGCGCAAATCAGACCATTTCTTTACGAAATTGGATGTGCGTAAAATAGCAGTGTTAAATCTGTTAGCGATGTCGAAGAAACGCGGAGGAAATCACGAAGAAGATTCTGGATTCCTGGATTCGTCGACGGCTAAAATAGGGGCTGGGCATCCGACTTCACGAGGAACAACCCTCTGTCGGCACACGGAACGAGCTGGTTAACGTGATTTGAGCTCGCAGCGCTCTCCAGCAGCCGTGCTCGGCTTTATTTGGCTTAAAAAAAAGGGGGGAGGGGTTCAAATGGCTCTGAGCACTGTGGGACTTAACGTATGAGGTCATCAGTGCCCTAGAACTTAGAACTACTTAAACCTGACTAACCTAAGGATATCACACACATCCATGCCTGAGGCAGGATTCGAACCTGCGACCGTAGCAGTCGCGCGGTTCCAAATTGTATGGTTCGCAAACCGCACAGTTTCCTTACTAAAATAGACGCCAGTAAAATAACTGCGTGAACACTGTTCGTGGATGTTGAAGAAGAGCAGAGAGAATGATAAGGAGAGTCTGGACTCGTCTACGGCTCGAGCAGCGAATTCCTGGTAGAGAACACTACATATTGATGTACGACGATTTGAGATACATAGTGGTAGAAGTTATTCGGTAACAATTGAATTTTCATCCCAGTGCTTGTGTTTAATTGAATATAGTTGAGTTATTATTGTTAAATGTTAATTTGCGCATGCATAACATCAATTCTCACGATGTTGTGTTAACTACGAATTCTTTGAAATAACGTACTTCATCACATAGATTTGAAAATAGAGACTCGTTTCGCAATTTCAATCGAGTGGATGTGATTTTTTTTCGAAGTTGCTCACCAGAAATTAATAAAGGTGTTTACCGGCAAGGTACAGACATGCGGCAGTCCATAAAAGCAGTGGCCAGAAATCTTAGCGTGATTGCAAGCCTATGTCATAAACTAAACACGTTAACCAGCATGACCCGTGTGCCGAAAGTTTGTGTTTCGTGATGTCAGATCCTCTGTTCACGTCAACGGTAGCTGCCTCGCCAAGTGCGGGGACGTTTTATTCCCTGTTTGAACCATCGACCAGTCAAGAATCTTCTTCGCGATTGCCTCCTCTTATTTTCGACAATCCCTAACAGATTTAACACAGCTATTTTGATATATTTTATACGAAGTTTCTTAATAAATAAAGCTTCCTGTACTTAAAACTGTGTTCAATTTATAACGTGGACTATCAGTCACGTAAAGATTTCTGGCCACTGGGGAAACATTCCAGTCGTTGGCCGTTCCAACAAGAACTGCAGCAAATACGTTATTTATAATAAACAATATCGACTTTTGAGATGATATTCCTATTGAATAAATAAAAAGACCGAGAATCTTTTACAAAACAAAAGGTGAAAAACAGCTGAACTAGACGCGCGTGAACTTGCACTGTCGTAAAGACTGTATCTACAGCTGTCATTATTTAATATTTAGTTGTTACAAATTGAATCAAAACTGCGGGCTTTTGGTAGATCATCATTGTACAGTAGCATTGAAATGATTTACCGTCATAGCACACCAGTTGTAACCCTAAAAACATTAAATACAGGAAACCCTTATCTACGGTTATGTAGTTACAATTATGTCACTTTATTATAACAAATCGTAGCTAAAATGACGCGTTTTCGAGAAATCCTCAATTTGCTGATGCTTTGAAACAGCTTACATTCAAACTTCTTGGCAGATTAAAACTGTGTGCCGGACCGAGACTCGTACTCGGGACCTTTGCCTTTTCGCGGGCAAGTGATTTACCGTCTGAACTGCACAAGCACGACTCACGCCCCGTCCTCACAGCTTTACTTCTGCCATTATCTCGTCTCCTATCTTCCAAACTTTACAAAAGCTCTCCTGCGAATCTTGCAGAACTAGCACTTCTGAAAGAAAGGATATAGTAGAGACATGGCTTAGCGACAGTCTGGAGGATGTTTCCAGAGCACTTGCCCGCGAAAGGGAAAGGCCTCGAGTTCGAATCTTAGAAATCCTCACTTTCACCCTTCAATATTGGGTAGTGCGTCCTGAGGTGGAATTGTCTTATCGAGTGGCGTAGCGCAGTGGTTAGCAAACTGGGTTCGCTTTCTGGAGGACGACGGACGAATCCCGCGTCCGGCCATCTGGATTTGCGTTTTCCGTGATTTACCTAAATCGCTTAAGCAAATGGCGGCATGTTTCCTACGAAAGGAGACGGCCGCTACATTTCCCCTCCTTCCGTAATCCGAGCTTGTGCTCTGTTTCCAATGATCTCGTTGTCGTCGGGACGTTAAACACTAATCTCCTCCTCCTGGAACTGCCTTATCGTCTAGTGTGAACATGCCACCCTTCAGTCGCCATGTGAGGCGACTTCGCCAACCGCGGTGGTCTCGCGGTTCTAGGCGCGCAGTCCGGAACCGTGCGAGTGCTACGGTCGCAGGTTCGAATCCTGCCTCGGGCGTGGATGTGTGTGATGTCCTTAGGTTAGTTAGGTTTAAGTAGTTCTAGGGAACTGATGACCTCAGATGTTAAGTCCCATAGTGCTCAGAGCCATTTGAACCATTTTTTTTTAGGCGACTCCCCTTTTGTAGCTGCTGTTAATCGACATTACGTCGGAGTTCATGCTGATAGCTGTGCTCCCTATGGTTACCTCAGGTACTACTGTAGGAGGTGGCAGTGAAAAGGAGGGGACGGTCATTTGACAGCAAACGGAATTTCACTGTGATTTTTTGTAAACTTCACAGGTCACACGGAGATTGAGAATCATTTACTTTGAAAATACTGTTGCATTTGTAATACAAAAATAGTTATTTCAAACAGAAGATTTTAGAAAGCTAAAACGTAAAAAAAATCGTTTTTCCTGACCAGAAATAACTGTTATTTAATAGTTGCTTCTGTGTTACTGGTAATAAGATTGTTTGTCACTCTTATTACTCCGATCCAACACTTTTTTTCTTATTGCGGACAGAAGTATGCATTTCGTTGTATTCCATTTGTTTGCTTCGCTGCTTGTCATTGTAGTTTTTTCACTGCTTTCTGTGGCGATATAGCTACATCGATATTAGTTTTAATTCAATCGTATAATTAACAGACATTTCTAAATGGTTCAAAGGACTCTGAGCACTATGGGACTTAACACCTGAGGTTATCAGTCCCCTAGACTTAGAAATACTTAAACCGAACTAACCTAAGGACATCAAACACATCCATGCCCGAGGCAGGATTCGAACCTGCGACCGTAGCAGCTGCGCACGTAAACATGCATGCAACTTACTATATAATAAGTAAAGGAGAAATCTGCAGCGCGACTACTTTCGTGTACGTCACTGATAATAAGTGCCAGTGTTTGTAGTATGGTTTGAAAAGGCCCATATTGCACCACAGACGCATAAATTAACTCTTTTGTACAGATGGAATAATACCTGCGTGTCAACATAATCTAGAATATAGCTGCCCATAACTGGGTTAATTGCAGTCCTGGTCAGCTAGCTGAGTAGCTTCCGCTGTTTATTGTCCATTCAGCTTCTTGAACAACAAAATATGCTTGTGTGCTACAAAACCAGAAGGATTCGAAGAAAGGAAAAACAATACTGGCCTAACGTCAGGGATAACATTCAAACGCCGCATGTGCTTTGGAAGCACTCTGCCACAAAATTTCGAAACCGCTACGTGCCAGAAGGAAAAAGTCGATGGACTTATAGGATACGAGTAATTACGTAACTACGTCAACTAAAATCCGCAAAAAGAAGATAACGGTATGTTTGGAGAAAGCGGTGCAAAAAGTTCTGAAAGTTTGCAACCGCATCAGCAGAAAAGTACCAAAGAATTCGCAGAATGTGCGTAATGAATAAATCCGCTCAGCAAATCCTCCCCGAGAAGCGGCTGCCGCATAATTAAAATATTCGCAGGCGCCGGGAGTTAGCAAACCAGAAAGCGCAAGCGTCTCAGAGAGGAACGTAATGTCTCCAGGACGGCACCACGCCTCGCTAAGCTCTTATCTACACTCATCTAAACTCTGATTCTTCGTAGCTCTCTGCGGAACATCTCGAAAGCATCAAAAGAAAGCAAATATGGTAGGCAGGCGTTTTCAGTTTGGTATTTGTTGCTCGAAAGCAGTGGATTCCAACCTTTCTATGTTGCCCTGAACGAGTTTTGCACGTAACTAAACTTTAAATTGGAGACAATTTTTCTACTTTAAAACGTCCACTGTGTGATCAAAAATATCCGGACACCAGGCTGAAAACGACTTACATATTCGTTTCGCTCTACATCGGGAATGCTGAAATTCAATATGGTGTTGCCCCACTCTTAGCCTTGATGACAGCTTCCACTCTCGGAGGATTACGTTCAGTCAGGTGCTGGAAGGTTTCTTGGGGCATGGCCGCCCACTCTTCACGGAGTTCTGCTCTGAGGAGAAGTATCGACGTCGGTGGGTGGGGCATGGCACAAAGTCAGCGTTCCAAACATCCCAAAGGTGTTCTATAGAATTCAGTTCAAGACACTGTGCAGGTCAGTCTATTATAGGGATGTTATTGTCATGTAACCACTCAGCCACGCTGGCAGATAACGTTCACCGGACATTCCCCATACCTACACCCTGCCATCGGATCGCCACACTGTGTACCTTGATTCGTCACTCCACACAACGTTTTTACAGTGTTCAGTCGTCCAATGTTTACGCTCCTTACACCAAGCGAGGTGTCGTTTGGCATTTACCGGCGTGATGTGTCGTTTATGACCAGCAGCTCGACCATAAAATCCAAATTTTCTCACCTCCCACCTAACTGTCATGGTACTTGCAGTGCATCTGGATGCAATTTGGAATTCCTGCGTGATGGTCTGGATTGATGTTCGCCTGTCCTACATTACGACCCTCTATAACTGTAGGCAGTCTGTCAGTCAACAGATGACGTCGCTTTTGTGCTTTACGTGTCCCTTCACGTTTCCACTTCCCTATCACATCGGAAATAGTGGACCTAGGGATATGTAGGAGTGTGGAAATGTCGCGTAAAGACGTACGACACGAGTGACACCGAAGCACCTGACCACGTTCGATGTCCGTGAGTTCCGCGGAGTGCCCCATTCTCCTCCCACGATGTGAATGAGTACTGAGATCGCTGATACGGAGTACCTGGCTGCAGGTGGGAGCACAATGCACCTAATATGAAAAACGTATGTTTTTAGGGGTGTCGGGATCCTTTGATCACATAGTGTACACAATATAAAAAATATGTTGGCAACACTACAGGAATTAAAAAAAATATGTTTTTGTAAGTTGTTTTTACTAAAGCAAGAAATAAAGAGTGAATCAGACGGATCTTAGTAAAGCTTATTTCAGTCTATCCTTTTCTTACGCATGGCCAAAGCCCGCTAGCAGTTCTTTCGGTTCCTCAGTTCTGTTTTCGTTGATGTCGCAGTACGAGGCGTGCTAAAAAATGATGCCTCCGATTTTTTTCTGTGGAAACTGTTAAAGATTTTTAAATAAAAGACACGTTATTAACTTTGTACATCTTTATTTCTAATTATATGTATTTTCAGCTCTCTGCCGCTCGACGACTCCGAATTGTAGTGTGCAACATGACGGTGTATGATGTAACTACGTCAGTGCGTGAGCAACAGTGAGCTGTAACCGAGTTTCGGATTCGAAGAGTTCGTCCACACACGGAGCATCCTCTCATCCAGCATAACACCAGACCACACACGAGTGCTGCGACATGTGCATCGTAATCGATCATCCACCATACAGTCCCGACTTGCTGTCCTCCAATTTTGATCCGTTTCCAAAACTTAACGAACGCCTTCGTGGAGTTCACATTGGTAGTGATGAAGCGGTGCAAGCAGGGGTGAGGTTGTGGCTATGTCAACGAAGTCACACATTTTACAGTGACGATATCAACAAACTAGTCTCCTGTTGGGTGAATTGTGGTTGTTGCCAGCTGACTATGTTGAGAAATAAATATGTAGACATGAAGAAATGAGGTATAGAATGGTAATAAAGTTCGTTTTATTTAAAAATCTTCATAAGAGTTTTCACATTAAAATATGGAGTTATTACTGTTCAGCACGTCCTCGTAGCAGAGCTGTATTGACTTATGAAAGTTGCGGTGAATGCAATCCGTGTTGATTGGGCTATTCCAATAATAATGGATACCACGAATCTTTGTTGGCTGTTCTATCAAAAACTATTTTCAGTTTGCTGTCTGTTCAGAACCCAAGAAATTAAATATTGGATCTGATTGCACTATCTGTCTGGGTCGGTAAGAGAGAAAGAAAACGATATTATGTTTTGCAGAAGTAAGAGTTGTAACATAGAAATATAATTAGGTAATAATGGGATGAATTTGAATTTTTCAGACTGACTGACTACTGAGCTAAGCAAAAGCACCATTCAGACGTTGATAAAATCCATTTCTGCTCATTCAATGCTTCACGAATATGTATACGAAGGATGGTCATAAAGTTTTAATCGTCACCTCGAGAAGATAAAGTTCCATAATTGTTTTTTTGTTTGTTAGCATACGTATACATGTGCACCTCTATAATACATTAAAATCCCCTTACCACAGTAGGCGGCCGGTGTGGCCTAGCGGTTCTATTCGCTTCAGTTTGGGAACGCGCGACCCGTACGGTCGCAGGTTGGAACCCTTCCTCGGGCATGGATGTGTGTGATCTCCTTAGGTTGGTTAGGTTTAAGTAGTTCTAAGTTCTAGGGGACTGATGACCTGAGATGTTAAGTCCCATAGTGCTCAGACCCATTTGAACCATTTTGAACCTCATCACAGCACCGTAGCACGCCCATAGAGAAGGTTACTCACAGTGAACCCCTTGAGGGCGAGGTCGCAGATTGAATATTTGCTAAGGCTCATTTGAAAGTGCTAACAGTTACGACAGGAAAAATATTAACTGCTAATGTGCATCAGGAGGGCCACAGAAAAAGTGCGTCTGGGAGGTGCGATATCAACCTTCCATGGGATGTCTGTATTACACTTCACAAAATGGACATCGTCGACTTGCAAGAAATGTGCAAAACAGATCACTAACTTGCACCATGAGCGGCGCACCAAAGTGATCACAAAGGTTCGCACCATGAAGATCGAAGGCAAACTCCTAGGGAGTTACAAACCCTGCAGGACGTTCAGCTAGGTATCCACTCTTTAAGGAATCCGTACAGAATCATATTGGTGTAACGGGATGAAGACATCGATGGAATGTGATGGGACGCAGGCAAATACGAACCATCCTGTTGTGGAACTAACCGTGAAACTGGCTATCCTTTAAGACTTAGTTGCAGATAGTGCGATAATGTTTCGTAGGCACGGAAAAAACAAACACCCATAGACTGAATTTGTCCAGATGTTCCAGGTGGTATGAACTGCAATGGCACACGCTTTCCAGGAGGGACAGTTTGCGCTATGGGTGTATGATTTTTACACGCAAACCAGGAATAAAGCAAAATCAAGCTAGTTTGACAATTTATTGGCCAGAGACGGTACTTGTACCATAGTTCATCGTTCTCTTACCCCCATTTGTCCCACTCTTGCTTGCTGTGACGTATATATTCCCTACTCCTCTTGCAAGGCCACGCACACGTGAGAAGAATCATAGGAAGGATAGCACCTCCAATGTGTCGCAGCACAATAAGCAACTTTCCAACCAATTTACCATCCAGATTAACAAAAGCATAATTCTATGCGAATGCGTTAAGACATTGATGTTAGATGATCTTGATACGGCTCTCTTGGTACCTCAAAATTCCAGGTTCTTCTCATATGCATTTTCTCTTCAAATCCTGATTGGTCGTAATTGAAAACAAATTCCTTATTGAATAAGGGGTAAGTTTGTTTATCTCATCTACACATTTTCAGGCCGATTCCGCTTTTGCTGTGCAACGTGAAGTTGATCCTTTGTTTGAAACTTCTTTATCTTACGTCTTCCAATTCTGAAGCTCTGTTTAAAGTTATGCAACCATCCGCTGCTTCCCTTGAAGTGACTGTGATCTATGTCGCGCGCATTTTGATGTGCATAACGTAATAGGTCACTTTGATGTACATGCTGGAAATTGTATCGAGCTTCCTTGAAACGCGCAAATACCAGCTTTTCTAGCAAGTGAAGCTTGTCCTCCCTTTAATATTAGTAGTTTTTCTGGTGCACGCCACGGTCATATTACTGCGGACTTATTCGAAGTCTGTTCATAATTGTTGTTTACTATGCTGCGGATGATTTACGTAATTGCGTTTAGTTCCCTCCCCTTGGACAACGATTTCCCTTTACTACGTTTGCATGGAGACTGAGTTCGTGGCGCCCTGTCCGACTAGGATGATGAACTTCATGGCTCGACGCATGTTTTAGTATCGCTTTCACTTGATAAGCACGAATGTTCATCATTGTACTCGTCATGTACATAGGCTGCAGTGACAATCGTATAAGACACCACACATTCCACTGATTCATCTTCGCAGATGTTCATATTTCGCCTGCCACTTCTTTCTCAGTCTGCTAAATTCTTTGAGTTTCTTTCAAGCGAAATGTCAACTTCGGCACTTATTGTTCTAGCTATAATGCAATGTTTGCTTTGTTTATCGTTGCCATTGCCCTGCTTTGTATCAACACCACAAGCACTGTAGCACTGTTGTAAGTTACTCGTCGACTAAGCAGTTCAACTACGCTCCGTAGCCTCATGCTACGCTCACCATTTTATGCCGACAATCTGTCCCCTGTTGCCATTAACAGCCAATATTGTGGTTGCATGGTACACAATATGTGGGGCGTCGAATGCCGTTAACGTCATATACAATTTGCAACCTCGCACAGAAGAGGTTCCTTGTCCATAGAAATTGTGAAGTAAACATTCTTTCACTTTCTTCTTCATATCCTTTAAATCTTGAGGTTCGCCGATGACATTGTAATTCTGTCAGACACAGCAAAGGACTTGGAACAGCAATTGAACGGAATGGACAGTGTCTTGAAAGGAGGGTGTAAGATGAACATCAACAAAAGCAAAACGAGGATAATGGAATATAGTCGAATTAAATCGGGTGATGCTGAGGAAATTAGATTAGGAAATGAGACACTTACAGTAGTAAATGAGTTTTGCTATTTGGGGAGCAAAATAACTGATGATGGTCGAAGTAGAGAGGATATAAAATGTAGAATGGCAATGGCAAGGAAAGCGTTTCTGAAGAAGACAAATTTGCTAAAATCGAGTGTAGATTTAAGTGTCAGGAAGTCGTTTCTGAAAGTATTTGTATGGAGCGTAGTCATGTATGGAAGTGAAACGTGGACGATAAATAGTTTAGACAAGAAGAGAATAGAAGCTTTCGAAATGTGGTGCTACAGAAGAATGCTGAAGTTTAGATGGGTAGATCACATAACTAATGAGGAGGTATTGAATAGAATTGGGGAGAAGAGGAGCTTGTGGCACAACGAGACTAGAAGAAGGGATCGGTTGGTAGGACACGTTCTGAGACATCGAGGGATCACCAATTTAGTATTGAAGGGGCAGCGTGGAGGGTAAAAATCGTAGAGGGAGATCAAGGGATGAATACACTAAGCAGATTCAGAAGGATGTAGGCTGCAGTAGATACTGGGAGATGAAGAAGCTTGCACAGGATAAAGTAGCATGGAGAGCTGCATCAAACCAGTCTCAGGACTGAAGATCACAACAACAACAATAATAACACCCTTTAAACCATTGGGTAGTATTTATATTCATCCCTGCAATTACCGGCCGTCAGTGCGGGAACATTTTCCAGATTTCTGCGTAACGGCGTTGTAGGGGATTGAGTTGATCAACTGCCTACGGGCTGCGCCATTACGTTTTGGCTCTTCTGTCGGCTTGCGACGGTGCTGTGATGATGGTTTTTCAGTGTGTTACAGTGGGGAAGGTGTATATATGTTAAAAAACAAAAAACTAATTAAAGAAATTTAATTTTTATAGGTGGTAAAACATTGACTGTCTCGTACGATGGCTGGTATAAGATCCTTTTAATTGTGAAATATATGAAGTTTTCTTCTGATGTGTTTGAACACGTTTCTAATGGATCGATCATTTAACGACGGAGCTCGGGAAATTAAACTTTGCTGGAGCATTCGGTTGTCCCACCCATCTGGCGATTTCTGTTGCTGCTATGTATACGACGGATCTCCTGTGAATTTTACTGATAAAAATAATCTTTTTGAAGTGTGGACTGACATACACTGAAGAACCAAAGAAACTGGTACACCTACTTAATACCTTGTAGACCCCCGCGAGCATGCAGAAGTGCCGCAACACGACGTGGCATTGACTCGACTTATGTCTAAAGTAGTACTGGAGGGAATTAACTCCATTAACACTGCAGGGATGTCCATAAATACGTAAGAGTACGATAGGGTGGAGATCTCTTCTTAACAGAACGTTGCAAGCCATCCCAGATATGCTCAATAATGTTCATGTCTGGGGAGTTCGGTGGCCAGGAGCAGTGTTTAAACTCAGAAGAGTGTTCCTAAACCCACTCTATAGCAATTCTAGACATGTGGGGTGTCGCATTGTCCTGCTGGAATTGCGCAAGTCCGTCGGAATTCACGATGGACCTAAATGGATGCAGGTAATAAAATAGGACGCTTACGTACTTGTCACTCGTCTGAGTCGTATCTAGAGGTATCAAGGTCCCACATCACCCCAACTGCACACGCCCCACACCATTAAAGAGTCTCCACCAGCTTCAACAGTCCCCTGTTGACATGCAGGGTCCATGGATTCATGAGTTTGTCTCCATATCCGAACACGTCCACCTGGTCGATACAGTTTGAAACGAGACTCGTCCGGCGAGGCAACATGTTTCGAGTCATCAACACTCCAATGTCGGTGTTGACGGGCCCAGGAGAGGCGTAAAACTTTCTGTCGTGCAGTCATCAAGGGCACAAGAGTGGAGCTTCGGCTCCGAAAGCCCATATCGATGGTGTTTCGTTGAAAGGTTCGCATGCTGACACTTGTTGATGACCGAGCATTGAAATCTGCAGCAATTTGCGAAAGGGTTGCACTTCTGTTACGTTGAATGATTCTTTTCAGTCGTCATTTGTCCCATTCTTCCAGGCTCTTTTTCCCGCCGCAGCGATGTCGGAGATTTGATGTCTTGCCAGATTCCTGATATTGAAGCTGTGTCCCATCGCTCGTGCGCCGACTAAAACACCGCGTTCCAACTCACTTGATAACCTGGCATTTTAGCAGCAGTAACCGATCAAATAACTGCGCCAGGCACGTGTTGTCTTATATAGGTGTTGCCTTCTGCAACGCCGTATTATGCCTGTTTACATATCCCTGAATAGGCATCCCTATACCAGTTTCTTTGGCACATCATTGTATGTTCTGGGTTACAGCTTACATGTAAAAAAACTAACAAATAAAATATCGCAATTGCAATTCACTCGAATTCTTGAGCTTCCGCACAACACGCAGTTTTGTAACAGTAAGTTTCCACTTTTCAGCTCGTGCTTTATCTGAAAATCATCATTTTGTTTTCTAGCTGATTAAAAGCTGAAAACGTTTTACCTGTTATTCTAGTATATCGTCAGGGACAGGAATGCCTATTTGCAACCCATTTGGGAAATATTAATAGTATAAAATAAAAATATATTGGCTTCAGAGTCAAGTAATATTTTTCCAAGATATAATTTTTTGCCCTTGACTATTGGCTTTCCTTAAAAGTTACCATAAATATTTATACTTCCATATGAGAATTCTCATTCCAAGTTTGTTCAAATGCGACGTGAGTTTGTACAATGGCACGATTTAATGTTATCTCCCCCTGTTTTCATGAATCAGATCTTTAGCAGAGCTATAGCTTTTTGTCGTTGTTAGTTCGTAGTTTCTCCCATGCAGCTTGCATACGCGGCGCAAGAGTCAAAGTCACACGTCTGTTCGAGCAACGCTCGACACCTTATCGAACTCTGTGGCTGATCGGGACATGCCGAGATCGCTCGAAACTAGTATCGTTTGCCCAGTCCTAGTTACCTGCCTTTCCTGTCACTAATGAGGCTAAATGATTGATAGCTTTTATACGTCATGTAGCTGTGATCAGAACCAGTTCTACGTACTGTCCCTAACGAGTCACTCAATACTGACCGGCTGGCACGTAATCCTCTGCCATGGACGTCATTCGGAAGCAATATGCGTGATATCGCCTAAGACCGCGGTGCCGTGAGGAAGTCCGCACCCCGCATCGATACCACAGAAGTCAACGATGTCTGCATCTACATACATACTCCGCAATCCACCATACTGTTCGTGGCGGAGGGTACCTCGTACCACAACTAGCACCTTCTCTCCCTGTTCCACTCCCAAACAGAACGAGCCTTAATCTCTTTTATCTTATCTTTGTGGTCTTTCCGCGAAATATAAGTTGGCGGCAGTAAAATTGTACTTCAGTCAGCTTCAAATGCTGATTCTGTAAATTTCCTCAGTAACGATTCACGAAAAGAGCGCTTCCTTTCCTCCAGAGACTCCTACCCGAGTTCCTGAAGCATTTCCGTAACACACGCGCGATGATCAAACCTACCAGTAACAAATCTAGCAGCCCGTCTCTGAATTGCTTCTATGTCCTCCCTCAATCCGACCTGATAGGGATCCCAAACGCTCGAGCAGTACTCAAGAATAGGTCGTATTAGCGTTTTATAAGCGGCCTCCTTTACAGATGAACCACATCTTTCCAAAATTCTACTAATGAACCGACTACGACTATCAGCCTTCCTCACAACTGCCATTACGTGCTCGTCCCACTTCATATCGCTCTGCAATGTTACGCCCAAATATTTAATCGACGTGACTGTGTCAAGCGCTGCACTACTAATGGAGTATACAAACATTACGGGATTCTTTTTCCTATTCATCTGCATTAATTTACATTTATATATATTTAGAGTTAGCTGCCATTCTTTACACCAATCACAAATCCTGTCCAAGTCATCTTGTATCCTCCTACAGTCATTCAACGACGACATCTTCCCGTACACCACAGCATCATCAGCAAACAGCCGCACATTGATATCCACCCTATCCAAAAGATCATATATGTAGATAGAAAACAACAGCGGACCTACCACACTTCCCTGGGGCACTCCAGATGATATCCTCACCTCCGATGAACACTCACCATCGAGGGTAACGTACTGGGTTCTATTACTTAAGAAGTCTTCGAGCCACTCACATGCTTGGGAACCAATCCCATTTGCTTGTACCTTATTTAGGAGTCTGCAGTGGGGCACCGAGTCAAACGCTTTCCGGAAGTCAAGGAATATGGCATCCGTCTGTTACCCTTCATCCATGGTTCGCAAGATATCGTGTGAAAAAAGGGCGAGTTGCGTTTCGCAGGAGCGATGCTTTCTAAAGCCGTGCTGATGCATGGACAGAAACTTCTCTGTCTCAAGGAAATTCATTATATTCGAACTGAGAATATGTTCTAAAATCCTGCAATGAACCGATGTTAAGGATATTGGTCTGTAATTTTGAGGATCCGTCCTTCTACCCTTCTTATATACAGGCGTCACCTGCGCTTTTTTCCAGTCGCTCGGGACTTTACGTTGGGCGAGAGATTCGCGAGAAATGTCTCCCCACATTCTGCAAGGACAAATGGGAGGCACTGGGCTAGGCCACGCCCACAATACCATCGCCACAGCGCCATCGCACAGATGCCGATATACAGCCGAGTAGAGGAAGACTCACCTCAGTTCGTGACCTCCAATCAAGAGAACATCGCGTACTCAGGACACGTGCACTCATGTCTTAGAATGAACTGTATTTCTGCACTTCAAGAGAAGAATTTAGTTAACTCGTGTCATAACCACTCTTTTAATTAAGAACAATATTATCAGACTTATTCTCATATAGGGGAGAGGTGATCGATAATATCGGAAGTAATTAATTGCATCGAGAAAGTTTTAATTTAAATTATCGCTATGTAATCTCTCATTAGAATAACGCTCGCAGGAAAGTAGCGCTTGAGGGAAAACAAAGAGGGTTTAACGCCGCTGCTTTTGTTTCTAAATCCTACTATATAAACTATGCGCGGGTATTGTTAGTTCTTTTGTCTTGTTTTCTTCCTCTGAATAATTCTACGTAGCTGCGGCTTGCGATATAGCAAGCATTTCCATGTTCAAATGGGTTTTTGAATTCCTAAGGGACTAAACTGCTAATGTCATCGGTCCCTAGACTTACACACTGCTTAAACTAATTTATGCTAAGAACGACACACACACACCCATACCCGAGGGAGGACTCGAACCTCCGTTGGGAGGGGCCGCGCAACCCGTTGCATGGCGCCTTAAACCGTGCGGCCACTACCGAAGGGATCAGGGCACTTTTGGTAAACTGCAACGAAATTGACTATAGTTAATTTTTACGGGACAGACTTTTGCCGTAAGGCCACAGAGTAAGAATATCTTAGGAATTGTATGCGCGAGAAAAAGTAGCGTTCAGTATTAAATTCTCTTACATGTCTAATAACTGATAATAGGATCTGTGGGGTATACGAGCAGTCATTAAGGTGAATATAAGAACGGAATTGGACACTTAGCGTTGTTAAAATAAAAGCTTACGAAGTTTGAATGGCTGTGTCGAAGTATGGTAATGGACCACAGTCCTTAGTACAATGTCTTTGAGTGACGAACTATAAAAATCACGAACATATTAGTTGGCAGAATTGCTTAGAGTAATTGTAGGATCAACCCTCCTTATCCCTCTATACAAAACCCAATCATTGATGATGATTTAATTATTATTTAATGCCGTTAATAAAAAACTAAAGTGATTCGGATAATTATGTGTGTATTAGTAAATGATAAATATCCAAAGACGGTATTAACTATCTTGTGTTTGGTAACACAGTAACAAATGAAGGGTGATAGACTGAGCAAAAAGTTAACATTAATTGTTGTTGTTGTTGTGGCCTTCAGTCTAGAGACTGCTTTGATACAGCTCTCCATGCTACTCTATCCTGTGCAAGCTTCATCTCCCAGTACCTACTGCAACCAACATCCTTCTGAATCTGCTTACTGTATTCATCTCTTGGTCTCCCTCTACGATTTTTACCCTGCACGCTGCCCTCCAATGCTAAATTGGTGATCCCTTGATGCCTCAGAACATGTCCTACCAACCGATCCCTTCTTCCTGTCAAGTTCTGCCACAAACTCCTCTCCAGTTCTATTCATTACCTCCTCATTAGTTATGTGATCTACCCATCTAATCTTCAGCATTCTTCTGTAGCACCACATTTCGAAAGTTGCTATTCTCTTCTTGTCTAAACTGTTTATTGTCCTCGTTTCACTTCCACACATGTATTAGTATTAAAACCCGAAGTTAAGTCGCCATTACAGTGAAGATGTTTGTGGCTGCTCCATCTGAGGTATATAGATATAACCATCCGTCGAACGCTTACAGTAGATAACAACGTCAACATCTTACGTCAGATAAGAGGACGACATCAGATCGTCTGAGGGCGGCTACAGTGTGCATGAAATGCTGCTTTAATATTGAAAGACAGTATTTGTTAATATTCGGCACATTTCAGTGGCTTAGTCAAAGAATCAAAAGTTATACTGTAGTTTCCTCAGGACATACCAACATGAAAGGGCGTTGGTCTGCACACCGCTCTCCTTGCCTTCATCACTTTCCCATGCCTTGGAGCCGATTATTCTCATTCAATTAGCTCCTCAATTGGCATCATAACGCTGACTGCAACAGGTTACAGTCCTCCCAGCAAAGAAAAATTCCTGGCAGTACCAGGAAATGAAACCGTGTTCTCCACATAGCAGTCAGGTACCCTGATCACATAGTTACGGAGGCGGACTGTTATTGGTGTAATTTTATTTTCATGGTCTGTACGATTCGCAGTTGGACTTTTCTTTACAGGAGTTCGGGAGATACCAGGTGTACCGGTATGAAATGAACGTTTTTTTTTTGTGTGAAAATGAAACGCTAATTTAGAAATGAAAAGTAAAAACATTTTATTCAAAGTACTGACCATTGCTTTCTATATATTTTGACCAGCTTTGTGGCTATTTGTGGACACCACGGCAATAGAAATGTTCGTCTTTTGAAGGAAACCAATCAGGCACCCAATTTTCGACTTCTTCGTAGGAATCGAAGTGTCCCTAGGCCATGCGTGTCCCATTGATGAAAACAAATGGTAGTCGGAAGGGGCCAAGTCTGGTGAATTCGGCGGGTGGGGTAGCAGCTCAAAAAAAAAAAAAAATGGTTCAAATGGCTCTGAGCACTATGGGACTCAACTGCTGTGGTCATTACTCCCCTTGAACTTAGAACTACTTAAACCTAACTACCCTAAGGACATCACACACATCCTTGCCCGAGGCAGGATTCGAACCTGCGACCGTAGCAGTCGCACGGTTCCGGACTGCGCTCCTAGAACCGCGAGACCACCGCGGCCTTCTGGGTAGCAGCTCCCAGCCAAGTGTTTTGATTGCATACTGAACCAGTTTTGCTTTGTGTGCAGGTGCATTGTCGTGTAAAAAAATTACTTTGCCATGTCTTCTGGCCCATTCTGGTCTTTTTTCGATCAATGCATAGTTCAAATTGATCATTTGTTGTCTGTAGCGATTAATATTCACAGTTTCGCCGGGTTTTAAAAGCTCATGATATATCACACCTTTCTGATCCCTCCAAACACAGAGCATTGTCTTCTTGCCGAATCGATCTGGCTTTGCAGTCGATGTTGAATGTTGTCCCGCATTAACCCATGATTTTTCCCGTTTAGGATTCTTTAAATAAATCCATTTTTCATCGCCAATAACAATTCGATGCAAAATTGATTTTCTTTCATGTCTTTGAAGCAAAATTTGACAAATGGTTTTTCGGTTTTCACTCTGTCTTTCATTCAATTCATGTGGCACCATTTTCCACACTTTTGGATCTTTCCCATAGCTCTCAAACAGTCAGAAATTGTTTGTTGTGCAACATTTAGCATTGCTGCCATTTCCTTCTGACTCAAAGTATCATCTTCATCCAATATTGCTTGCAATTCGGCGTCTTCGAATTTTTTTGGTGGTCTTCCACGTTCTTCATTTCTTACATCAAAATCATTATTTCTGAACCGTTGAAACCATCTTTTGCATATTGCTTCTGATAGAGCATGATCACCATATGCCTCGACAAGCATTCGATGCGACTCTGCAGCACTTTTTTTTCAAATGAAAACAAAAAATTAATGCTTTCCGCAAATCATCATTTTCTGGTACAAAGTTGTACATTGTTAACACGATGAAAATATATGATGTTGTTTGTTCCATGACTAGCTGTATACTAAATATCTTTGACAGATATCATACCAACCAAACAAAAATTACTCGTTCACAACAAATGTTCGCTATCGACACATTTGTATCTTAACGCTCATTTCATATCGGTACACCTGGTAAAATTTTGATTCTCCCAAAAAAGTAACCTATACGAATGCCAAAGACTATTGAAACGTTGCTCACGTTCCTACAGTGGCCGCGGTGGCTGCGGGAAGACTTTTTTCCTTGCAGATTGGCACGCCCTCTTTCCACGCTAAGCGGCGGTGGAGTGTAACAGGGCGCGTCTAATCCGCGGGGATTCCCCTGGATCAATTCGATGCGCGCGCGGAACGTGATCACGAGTCTTCTGCCAACTTCTGGCGAGGGTGTGAGGAAGAGAAGCCGGGGCTGTGCTCAAGGCACGCCACTCGGAGCAGGTGCACACACTGGCTGCTACAGGGATACGGAGAGGGAGGGATAGGTGGCCGCGCTCCGCAATTAGCGGGCCACGTTATTAGAGGTCGTTAGTCTGTCGCGCCGGAAGCGGCGCCCTAATGCCTTCGTCAATAGGGACACCTCCCCTACCCTCTCCCCCTCTCCCACTGCCACCTACGTGCCAGCTCACATGACTGAGTAGATCCGGGCATCGCATCACGTGGTTGTCTGCCTGCGATACGTGCAGGCTGAGCACACGCTAAAACTTCCCGTTGTATTGCGCGCTAAAACTTCCCGTTGTATTGTACGTAATAAGCAATTGACCAAGTATACTGCGCCATTGATATTGTAACGCCAAGAACGATAGCAAATAATAAAATTTTACTTGTTGTTCGTATACCGTGAGTACATGATTTGTAGGTGTTCTGGAATTAATTGGGGAGCGAAAATTGATACATGGAGGTGCCATCTCAGTCAACAACAATTGCTCTAGCCCGACTGGATATCGAGTCGATCTGGGGTTTTGTGAGTGATATGGGTACACGGTCAGTCCATGGTGCATCCACACTGTGCCAGTGTTCATCGATCATGGTGGCTGGCCAGTGGTGGCTTGACTGGCTCTTGGCACCCCATGACCAAAAGTTTTCAATTTTTGAGGGATCTGGAAGACGTGCGTGACAGGACAACAGCCGGACACTCTCTGTATTGAAGTGGGGTCAGGGCACCATGGGCAACCTACAACTTATTATCTTGTTGGAAGATAACGTCAAGGAGACCTCGAACGTACGTCATAACAACCGACCTTAACACGTCAGAAATGCAGTGACTACAGTCAAAATTGCTGGACATGCGAACCGCATGTGGTCGTGTTGTTACCCAGTGGCACCCCTTACCACCACGCTAGGTGCTGGGTTCATATGACCTTAACTAATGCATTCTGGCAACATTAGTTCTCGGAGCCTCCACACACGGATAGGTCCATCGTGATGCTACAATGCTGCAGTCTCCAGTCACGTCAATGTGCTAACCTGTCAAAAACCTGATTAACCACCTTTTGCAGCGCGCGCCACTGCGAAACGTGCAGAAAGCGAGTAAGTGAGGTTCTGGAAGGTACTGAAAGGGATGTGGAGCTGTATGCGGACCGCGTCTCAAACCTAGATCTTCGCCGCCGTGGGCGGTGTTCTTATCAACTCACCTCTCCAGGAACGGCTGATGAGCTGCCTGACCTCACAGCTTTACTCTTGGAAGTAGTTGTTTCCTATCTTTCAAACTTTACAGGAATTCTCCTGTGTAGTATGCAGATTTAGTACTCCTGGACTTAAGTTTTAGTTACACAAATATTAGAATAGAACTGTAAATTCATCATTATTTTCAATTATCTCCACATAAAAATCTTTGTTTCGTTTTTTAGTCAAATGTGTTTTTGCGTGACCTATCGCACCATTTGCGAGTCTAAGCAATAAGAGTCATGACCACGGCATTTTGCTGCATGCCTCTTTTTGTTGACATCTGCAAATAGTGCGATAGGCAGCTGGTAGCTTATTATTTCGTTGCATCAGGAATTGTTCCCTATTCAATATTTTCACTTCTGTATTGCCCAATAGCTCACTTGAAACCTTTTTTTGCTTTGCTCAACCAATAAGCTATTCTTCAAGCAATTCAACTAATTTGACTCATCGCTGACAGTCCTTGTTAGATAAATTTTACTGTCTTCGATTATAGTTACAGCATTTAGGCAGATTTTAGGATTCGAACCAGGATCCCATCACATATTACATGAGTTTCGTCAGTGGATACAAACGTAAAATAAATTCTGTAAATACATTCGCGTAAAAAACAATAAACCCATGATCCATATGTGTTTACAATTCTAATTATAACTGCTTTCTGTGGGTGATGAAACGAAGTAGTGCATCAATGACAGCGAGTATTACGTAGACATAGCCACAGCATCTACAAGTAGTAGGGATGTGCAAGTTCGAGGACTGAATTGTTGCTAAATTTTTTTCCCTTGTCCGCCTCCCCCCAATCCCCCCATAGGGGCTATGCTCTAGTGCCAAGTCGTATTGCTGAGGCACTCTTGATATTCAGGAAGATGCAGAGAGGTTTTTCCTGAAAGTTTCAACCTTTCTCCACCTTCGGGTGAAGTGCTTTTTCACATGATTTACCTGATTGATATGCCTGTTGGTTTAAATGTGGAAGAACATCAGTTAATCTCTTCCCCCTAACGTGCACATTAACCAGTTTTTCGAACGTCTTCAGAAGATAGGAGGACACACTGATCAGTTCTCCGTGCTTCGGAATGAAAACAACCCTCACTGTCCTACAATCATTAGGAATAATTCTTGCTGTTAGGCTCACCCTAAAGAGTCTACTTATGAATCTAATTAAATCTTCTACTGCTTGTTGCAGCAGAGCTGAAAAGACACCATCTGGGCCTGGTGACTTGAACAGTTAAAATGTTCCCACTGCTCAACGAATTTTTCTGAAATCAACACATTCTCTGGGAGATTCCCAGTTTCCCTTTGATTAACCGTAAAACTGCGTCTCGGGTACTATCTCCTGACTTGCGTTATCAGCCAGAGTGCACTATGGGACGTGAATCTTGAGGAGCACATACAGCGTCTTACTCGCTGTCCTTCTATACTCACCATCCTCTTTCGTTAGAGTACCTCCTGGATTATTTGATATTGTAATGAAGATTTTATCGGGTCTACGCAAGTAGCAGTACCTTCCATGTACTCACGGAATACCTTCCTTCGCTTCCTTAATCGCGAGGCTTTATTTGACAAGGGACTCGCATTTTGCTCGTTGTCCTTTATTCCTTGCAAGGCTGAAATGTCTTCTTACTTGTTTCCTTTGCATTTCTTGATTATTGTTCGACCAAGATACATTCCTCTTTATGCATTTCTTGTTGACTGGGCAATTTTTAAATACGAGGCAGTAATGGAAGACGTCACTGCATCCTCCATTTCCTCAAAATATATTAGGTTCCTTACCGAAGTTCTGACTTCAGATTAGCGTGAGTTAGGTCTTTCCTATGTGGGTCCCAGTATGTTTTTTTGTAGAATTGCTATAGGCCATGGTCTGTTTGACATCCACTTAAACCTCAAACGTAATGTACATTAGGATAGATAAGGATGGTTTCATCACCACATACCATTGTTTAACATAAGTACCATTATATCAGTTACTTGTTCCCTTCTTCTGTTGCTGAAGGTAAGTTCCGTACACTATTCAAGATTTTCGGGCTATTTTCTGATATAATTCGAGTAGCTGCTCACCTCTGCTGTTGGTATCACTGCTTCTCTACACCAGGTTGTGGGCATTGACATCACAACCAACCAGCAGCTGTTCATTCCACTGTCAACAGCTATCTACCAATCTTTTCACTTTCTCGGAAGGAGTAATACTGTCCTAAAAAAGAAGGTAAACTGCGAGAATACTGTTCCCCTCTTGATTTCTTGCAAGCATTGTTTATCCTTACGGGAACTGTGAACTATGAATGAAATTCTATTCTTAACATAAATGCACGTCTGGAATCCTTTAGATTTCTAGCATAAATCAGCTTACCTCCAGTTCCACAGAGGCCTGAAAAGCCCCCTTTATTTAGATATGATTCCTGAATTCGGGCCATTTCCAACTCCTATCTTCCCGGAAGACGACTCAGGCGACAATTGCCCCTGCCGACCGTGGTGGTCTCGCGGTTAAGGCGCTCAGTCCGGAACCGCGTGACTGCTACGGTCGCAGGTTCGAATCCTGCCTCGGGCATGGATGTGTGTGATGTGCTTAGGTTAGTTAGGTTTAAGTAGTTCTAAGTTCTAGAGGACTGATGACCACAGATGTTAAGTCCCATAGTGCTCAGAGCCATTTGAACCATTTTAACCAATTGCCCCTTTACTGTGTCACAGGTTTATCTGAAATACTTGCGGCGTCCAACTTGCCACCATCGTCGATTCTGATGTGTTTGATTATCCTGACGGCAACCTGCGAGAACCATAAGTATAATTTCAGGTAGTGTTCTCGAACTGCAGCCAGGGAGTTTTCGCTAACTCCCATCACGAAATTTTGGCCATCTCGTAAAACCATTCAATTGATTACCCATTCATGTCGAGACTTTATGGATATGCTCCAATATTTTTTCGAACACAGTCTTTGATGGAGTATCCTTAAGAGCTTAGCCTATCTTGAACACCATCTCCTTAAGCCACAATACCTGTTCCCATCCCTTCACAAAGATAAGAACACCTTTGTCCAGATAGACAATCCTGAATTTGGGTCGTGGACTTGTATTCCTCCCAATCTTCTCAAAGAGAGACATCTGAATAAGCCATCCTGTAAACAAAGACTGAAATACTATAGGTCTGTATCCCTATTTCCTGCCTCAGCTTTTTCTGGATTGTGAGAAGTGGGAGTGTTAGACTCCTCCCTTGTTCCCTGTCTTAGAGGTAGCAGGGCTCCGAAAACCCCTTAACCCTGAAGCAGTCGTTTTTTGGAGGGCTTAGGCTCAAGACTTTGTAGTATCACTATTTGTGTTTAAGAAGCCATTCTTTATCCTACTTTTCTTTTCGTTCTTTGAGAAGTTTCCTTACCTTACTCCCAGATAAGTTCTCGATCTTCACCTGGTCCAACTTCTCAGTAGCTGTTTACCCTACCTGACTTGTCGATTGCCCGATCCAATTTCGGGAACAGCTTCCATCGATTCTAACCCTGATGCTTGGGTGCTTTTGGTCTCATCAGATCTTCAGTTTTCGTTTTACGTTCTATGCTCTCCATTTTGGCCCAACGATAATTGTGAATATATTCGATCGACACCACGGAACCCGATGCTGTGCAAGCTAATTACTCAAGGAGGTAGCCGGTATGCCTGAGGCTCCGTTAATGACCTACCATCCCGTGTGCCACTCAACCCTCGGCATGGATCACATCACACCTTGGGTTTGGGGAATTGGGGAAAGACTGAGGGATTAGATAGGGGAGAGATGGGACGTAGTGAGACGCTCTTCATCTGAGGCCTGTCCGGCATGGGAGACCATGCCAGTAGCTGTGCTATCGATGGCATAGGCCTCAGCTTCTAGCGAACACTCAAGCCTGTCCCGGAGAAGTGCGGAGCCTTTCAGGGAGCAGTATACGTGAGACGAGTCAGCACGGTGCAGGACCTCACCACCGGAAGACTTCACAATCAACATGTCTGGAGATCGCGGAAAACGCCCTCTTGCATTTTTGATCAAATAAAGATGCAATTATTCCTATCCTGTTGCTACTTTAAACGCTGAAAGAATACATAGTTTTGAACTTAAGTCAAATCAGCCCCAAAGTTAGTGGTGAGAAAATATTTAAACATTAAATATGAGCATAGCACAAGTGGTCTTGCGGAAAGTGGACTTTGAACTGTAAGGACATAGGAGTGAAACAAACTAATGATTTTTGAATATTCGATCATAGGATAGGATACCAAACTTTAGAACATGAAAACTGACAGTCAGACTGGCTGTTCTTGTAACCCCTGGTCCACCACATTGATTGTAAGTGACGTGACAACCATGTAGATCGTCCTCATACCTCGAGGTTGCCATTTGGGATCACTATCTTGGTTTGTGACGTCGTTCAGACTGTCCTCATTTTCCGAAGTCACCATCTTGGATCTCTGAATTTCTACCATGACATTGACGTGTCTTTCATTTTTTAATTTCCCGCAGTTTTACACTTAGGGCAAGTGACCTACTTGCACATTGGTGTAAAGTTATGGGGAGAAACCAGCAGCACAATTGGACTATTTTGAATTTCCCGCAATTTTTTATTTTCTCCTCTTTCATACATAAAGCAATTGACCTCTGTCAGAGGAGCTGGGGAATGGGAAATTTGGCAACAGTACATGATGCCATTACTTTTGCGTGGCTCACACATACCTCTTCTTCTAGTAACCGAAAGACAGGGAGAATAATATTAAGATACATCCTTGAATTCATTCCACATCTTTTAATGCATTCCATATCTTTGAATGCAGAATCAAAGTCCATCTGAGGCACTAGTTTCTTGGAACTGGAGATACATAAGCTTCTAGTGCACACCGGGATGTGTGCAGTTGATGACTAGTGACAAAATGGTACTTTGTTTTCAGTTTCGCTCTGTCTTCACCCTGTCCTTTGATGCGCTTTTGCGTTCCTAACAGAGAACCTCCTCTCCAGATCTATTAAATTCTGAGCATCGATGTTATACATGGACCAGTAAACTGTGATATTTCACAGCTTACAATACATATCCAGTGTAAAATTACAAGTTAATATAAATATTAATAAAGACTGCACTAAATACAAGTTAAACATTGTTTATAAACAAGTGGAAACTTCGGAGGACAGGAAGCGATGGTGTTACAAAGTAATGTTATTTTTTTAATCTTCCACTAAACACTTCTATCGCTACAATGAATCACGTTTCTTTGGAAAGGAACAACAACAACAACAACAACAACAACAGCAGCAGCAGCAGCAGCAGCAGCAGTAGTAGTAGTACATCCTTTGGGACATGGGAGTGTAATCAAAATATAATAAAGAATCGTGTCCAAATGTCATTTATCTATCGATACATTTAAAATATAATAAAGAATCGTGTCCAAATGTCATTTTTCTATCGATACATTTATATCACCGTGAAGTCATATTGGGCCATACCTGATTTGAATAAAGTACAGTATATTTACGATACGCACATGGATGTATCGAGAAATAAATGATCATTACATAATGATTCCCTGTTATCGTAACAACAAGTTATTCTGAGCTATACTTCCTATGAAAAATGCACATTGTACAGAGTGTCTATACAGTCTCGCTGTTAGTTCAAGAAATCGCAGCTTAAAAACTATTAAAGATAGAGTATCGTGGTTTGTTGTAAAACATTCAGTAGCTGTCAAAGTTTCTTACTGAGTTACGCCAGAATTTTAGTGCTTGTCTCACTTCTTGATTGTAGAATATCAAGGTGATGTTCGATTTTGCCCGTGTACAGGTCGGCAGTGCAGCACCATCAGTTCTAACTGATTCATTGACTCGTGCACTAAGAGTGCCAGTGACACTGGCTTGTGCACGCAATCCCAAAAAAGCAGTCTAATGGCGTGACACCGGCAAAGTGCGCAGCGCGGGGTTCATGCAGTGGGACCATCACGACACTGCCTGTCTCTTTAAAGTTTTTTAACCACCACATTATGCTTTTTTGTGGTGCCTTCCACACCTCCCGCACTGTTGTCAATAATTCCGCAGTATTGCTGTCACAGATTTGGGTTCTGCATTGCGACGTCTCCCGGTCTGTCTTCATTTTGATGCATTCCAAATCAAATACTCAATAGAGGACAAAGGGAAAAAAGCTTTGAGAGCTGCTGAACGCTTTACAGCAAATGGAATTATCTATTTCCAATAGTCCTTAAGTTAAATCTTTTTTTAAATGATGTTGGGCGTTTATGGCCACACTGAATTTCCCATACGCGCATGGAAGTATCGACAAATCAATGAACATTTCACGATCGTTCCAATGTCAAAAATGGTTACCGCAGACTTCTTCATTTTCCTGACCTTATACCGAGATTTTACAAGGTCGGCATGTTTATCTGGATTTGGCAACGACAGTGGTAGAGTGTGGCCGGATGCTCTTCCCGTTGCCACCCCTTTCCCCTTGGACAGAATTTATGTTCCCCATCTGTCTGCGTCTAATGTTATCCAATGTGAGAGTGTTCGAAAGTTTACAAATGTATACAAAATGTGTAAGTGTACCAGCGCGGTATACAGGGTGAGTCGCGTAAGACGTAACACCCCCATTATTCCGGGGGCGATTGCACGCATCGACAAGCGGTGTTCGGCGAATCAGAGCCGACTATGGGGCACATACTTTGGTACATTCACAATAATCACAACGTTTATATTGACTGAGATAATGAAGCAAGTACATGTTTTTTAAATGGGACGCTGTACTTTTTTTACTATCATTCGAACGCTCTGGAAAAGACGCGTATAGTGATGTAACGCTTGTTGCTATTGTGATTCAAACTTCCCTTAAAAGACGCTGGGGAATATTGTACGATTGAAGGTCGAGGCGGTCGGAAGCGGCTGCAGACTGTAAACAGGCCTCGCGCCACCCGCAGGCCGAGTGCTCTATGAATCATGCACGGCCTTCGCTACGAATATAAATCCTCATCCGCCCTCTCTTAAGCAAAGTTTGAATCACAATAGCAACATGCGTTACATCACTATACGCGTCTTTTCCTGAGCGTTCGAATGATAGTAAAAAATGGTTCAAATGGTACTGAGCACTATGGGACTTAACATCCTGAGGTCATCAGTTCCCCAGAACTTGGAACTACTTAAACCTAACTAAGCTAAGGACATCACATACATCCAAGCCCGAGGCAAGATTCGAACCTGCGACCGTAGCGGTCGCGCGGTTCCAGACTGAAGCGCCTAGAACCGCTCGGCCACACCGGGCGGCTGAATGATGGTAAAAAAAATAGCGTCCCATTTAAAAAACATGTACTTGCTTCATTACCTCGACCAATATAAACGTTGTGATTATTGTGCATGTACCAACGTATGTGCCCCGTAGTCCGCTGTGATTCGCTGAAAACCGCATGCCGATACGTGCAATCGCCCCCGGAATAAAGGGGGTGTTACGTCTTACGCGACTCATCCTGTGTACATAGTCGGATGTGGGAAATGGAGATCAGGAACGGAGCGAGTACGAGTCGAGTGTTCGGGCCGCATATTTCACAGATCAAGGCGCCGCTCTTAAATTAGTGCAAACGGACTTCCTTCGTATCCGCTGTAGTTCCGCGAGTATGACGAGTCTGAGAACTGCGGCACTGCGGTCGTTTCATAGTCGTAGACTCGTTCTCCCTTACTGAAGCGTGCAGGAATGTAAGGGTATTGTTAGCACGGGAGATGAGAACACCATCTTGCTGTTGTAAAATAGCATTGACAGGCCCAAATGACCGATTGTCGGGGTCAGATGGCCTTTTGCGAAGCCGTGTTTTGTGACACTCTAGCGGGTGTAAGACGAAAATTAATTCACGCAACGTACACGACTGCATATTTGTTCCATTAGAGGAGGAGTTATATCTGGAATAAGTTTCACGCTATAGACGAAAAACATACGAATTTCGTCCAATACAAACAAAATGGTTGTATTCTTGCTAACAGAGAGTTTTGTAGCTTATCATTAATTTTAATTTATTTTATCAATTAATCACTATATAGAGATTGCATTTCATTTGCGTGTCACTTTTCCTAGTGCTGCTATTACAGATTCGGTAACGCCTCGACAGTGTATTCACCCACCTCGAGATGACTGGGTGTTTGTGTTTCCGTCATCATTTCATCACCATTCATGAAAGTGGCGAGATTGGACTGAGCAAAGGTTAGGAATTTTTACGGGCGCTGATAACCGTACAGTTGAGCGCCCCACAGACCAAACATCGTCATCATCATCATCATCATCATCATCGACAGTGTGTATATGATAACAGAATTTAATATTGAAATAAAATTGCAGCAGTCTACTAAAAACAAAATTCACTGCCACCCGATCATTCATTATATCATTACATAATAGTAATCGTGCCCAATGACTGCTTGTATCGTCTAGGCAGGTCGAACATTTTTTAACATTTCAGCTTGCACCAGAGACTGGCTATAAAACCGAAATCACGATTGTGTTCAATAAACGAGTAGTAATCTATAGTTCCATGCGGAAATTTCTTTCAAAAAGTTTTCATATGTAGCGGGAATATCGCATTTATACTTGCGAACTGGTGTACTCGCTATCCTTTGTGAGCGCGCCGAGTCCACTTGTAGCTGACAATAGACTCAAGTGAGCCGTGGATTGCGGCAGATCGCTTCCCACACACCCGGGCTCCCGGGTTCGATTCCCGGCGGGGTCAGGGATTTTCTCTGCCTCGTGATGACTGAGTGTTGTGTGATGCCCTTAGGTTAGTTAGGTTTAAGTAGTTCTAAGTTCTAGGGGACTGATGACCATAGCTGTTAAGTCCCATAGTGCTCAGAGCCATTTGAACCGTTTGATTGCGCCGGAGCCTCACGAGCCGAGTCTACGGGCATATGGAGATGACGCCACAGGGCTCGCTAGCGAGTTTAATGCTGGTATACGGAGCCCATTTCTGATCTCTAATACCACACTCATTATTACTATTCTGTAACTATAGAAGTTTTGGCAGAAGATAGAAGTAAGAGTGAAACTGAGTCAAATGCAAACTTGTAGCCTGGTCGCCTCAGTCGATATCGATAACGCCGCAGCTGAGTGTTGACGACGGGGGCACTCGCACACTGTGAACCCCAGCTTCTCGAAAGCACTTGAGAAGCGCATCTTACTAGAGCACCATTCTTTGCATTTAAATATGCCTGCACACCTGTGATAAAGGAGCAAAATCGGTGACCCTTCGGGTTTGTGTTTTCCATGTGAAATCAAATAACCCTTTATGATCTGGCGGGACTTTTGAGTCCCACTTAGAAAAGACGAGCATATAATAATCTGTATCATATGAGACCTATCGGGACTGCGAGGCCGCGTTTGTTCTTAGCATGGTGCAGTGTTTACACTTTGACGTCTCGTACAAATTTATTCGCTTGGCGGCGGCAGCGCTACTTCGGATTACTTGGCTTGTCGCCGGCCGCTTCTTACCTTTCCGTTGGTGACAAGCTTCAAACACATTAACTTTTGCGCACTTTAATATCTCTGAAAATCCTCCATTTTGCCGTATCGTTCCATAAACTCGAATTTTCTTTTCAAGTAATTTCTCTGCAAGTTCTACACTGTTATAATAATTATCCATGTAGAGGTGATGCCTCTTTCCATAAGAGGGTGTCAATAGTTCCATCAATGTTTTTGCTCAAGGTTGTCCAGTGCCGCAATATAACTTGAATGAGGAAATGTATCCCCAACTCGAATCACAACAGCATCCGAATGAGTATGCCATATTTCGTAATTTTCGACGGATTGTAAAATTTAAAATTTAACAGTCACGCCACGGTATCATTTCTTCTTCAGTTGACATGTTTTGACTTAGATTAAACGTTTCTTTAAACTTTTTGGAAAAATAATCAATTACGAATTGCATTTTGAAAAGCCGGTCGCCATTAGCCGGTTTATTGTTGCTGTCGGAAAAATGTAATAATGATAATATTTGTCTGAATTGGTTGCGTGACATCGTTTTGCGAAATATCGGCGTGTCTATCAACGTATTCGTTGACCAGTAATCATCGATCCTTGCTTTTTTGTACAGTTCTCATAAGGATACCAAGCTCAAACCATTTTCTAAGTTCGGGTACCGTAACGTCGACAAATTTGGCATTTTTTTGTCCAGTTTCCTTCTACTGCAACTTTGAGTGTAACACTTGTTGGTTTCGTTGCTAATATATTCAAATAGATCGTTACCAATATTTTTTTTGATATCCAGTGTCTTCTTCCCAATCTACCAAGTCATCCGAAACGTCAGTCAAGACCTCCATGCATTCGTCGTAAATAATCGTATCTTCTCTTTCGTCTGCCGTGATCAAAGTGCACAAGTACTTATAAAAACAAAAATCTTGTTGGCGTGTGTAACTTATTGTACTAAAGTGCTGTCACCGGCCACTTGATCAATACTGTGCTCAGGGCACCACTGTAGTGTCGCCGGCCGTTGACCGCTATTTCTTGCACGACACCACTGTGGTGTTGCCGGACGGCAAAGAGTTAACACATCGTACAAGTTTCTCGGATGGATTACGAGATGTGGCTCTGTAGCAGTTTGACTCTTTGTGGGCGCAGTCCTCGCACTATTTGATCGCTCGTAGTTGGCAGGGCCTCATTCTGTGCTTGATTATGAGCATTTACTGTGATAATCAGATGTTAATATTTTTCACAAATCTATGCTTTTAAGTCCTGTCAGGCCTTTAGCTTCATGTTTTTTCATGACACGCCATACAAAGAGTTAAGAGAGAAAGAGATGCTGGAGTTAATCCACTAGTATTTTACATGTGATAGTGAAAAACCAAATGAGGAAGGTAGTGCTTCTGAAAGAAAACACGTTCTTGGAGAATATGAACTCTTCAATTTACGGGCCGAGCAAGCAAAAAATGGTACCACACCACGCACCATTCATCATTTTCACCTACTCTCCAGAAGCTGAAGAAGTTAAATCTGAAGATAGCAGTGACAACAAGAAACATCTGCCATCTCCTTTCGAACGGAAGAAGAAATTTTCACTTTGCAAAGGCAATTCGAACTCAAAATATAGGAGTGCATGGTCATATTTTATTGTTAGTCATGGGGATGTGATATCTATGCTATGAACACTTTATTCAAAGTATTCCCATGTAAGCCGGTATTTATGACAGATAAAGAAAAAATTATGTTTATCTCTATCACTTCTCAAGAAATAATATGTCTGGTGACGATGCTAATATGACCTGACGGGACTCCCAAACAGATTTTCAAAAAATAAAAATATAAAATTAAAATAAAGATTTAAAAAAATTTCTACTAAAGCATTTTGTACCTACTGTAATGATATAAAAAACTGAGAAATATCAAAGCCAAAGAACAAGAATTGAGGCCATAAAGAGATAAAATACGTGTAGATTAAAAGTCTCTTTTTCATTTGGACGCTCCTTATATGATACACGTTTCGTGAATTAAAATATGGAATGGATTATAAAAACACATAGAAAATACGTTCCGTAAAGGTGCGAAACGAAATGTTACAGTGCAAAATGGTGTAGAGATATAAGTTTACATCTACATACAAACTCCGCAAGCCACCGGTAGTGCATAGCGGAGAGTACTCTGTACCACTAATAGTCATTTCATTTCCTATTCCACTCGCAAGTAGAGCGACGGAAAAACGATTGTGTACACGCCTCTATACGAGGCCCGATTTCTCTTATCTTCCTAGTCCTTACGCGATAAGTACTTGTGCACCACTAGAATCGTTCAGTAGTTAGATTCAAATGCTGGTTCTCTAAATTGTTGCGCTGGAAGAGTGTCGTCTTCCCTCCAAGGATTCCCGCTTGAATTCACGAAGCTTCTTCGTAATACCTGCGTGTTGTTCGAACCTACCGGTAAAAAATCTAGCAGCCCGCCTCTGAATTGCTTCGATGTCTTCCTTCAGTCCGACCTGGTGCGAGTCCCAAACACTCTAGCATACTCAACATGGGTCGCAATATTATTCTTTACGCGGCCTCCTTCACTACAGATGAACCATACTTTCCTAAAATTCTTTCAATAAACTGAAGCCAATCATCCGTCTTCCCTATTACCATCCTTATATCCTCATATCGATTTGATTGTTACACCTAGATATATGATCTACGTGACAGTGTCAAGCATCACACTAATATAGCCGTATTTGAACATTGCGGGATTGTTTCTCCTACTCATCTGCATTAAATTGCATGTTTCAACCTTCAGAGCAACACTTGACCTGCAGGCCGCAAGCGACCTAAAGCAAATATCACTGCTGCCCACTAAAAGTTATGATAAACTGAATACTTTCAGTTTCAAACTCTCCCACACGATGCTATTGTCTCATAGGTCCATCCCCTTTTTTCCAGAGGTTATTGTTAGTATTAAGTATACTATGTGTGGCCCAAAAATAATCTTCTTCTACTGTGTCCTATTTAAGTTGAAAGGTAGGACACGCCTGCTTTAGTGCAAGCTGCCATTCATCATACAACCTAGTAGTTTCGTTCAAATGATCTTGCAGCCTTTTACTGTCAGTCAACGACGTCACCTTTCCGTATGCCACAGCATCACTAGCAAACAGCCGCCGATTGCTGGTCACCCTGTCCGTAAGATAATTAACGTATATCGAGAGCAAGAGCGGTCCTATCACACTTCCCTGGATCTCTCCTGACGGTACCCTAGTCTCTACAACCGCCGACGATGACAACGTACTGCATCCTGTTACTAAAGAAGTCTTCAAACGCTTTCCACAAGTCTGAGAGACGCAAGATCTCCTCAAGTCTTGCTGTTAGCTACGATGTTGACGCAATACCACGGCTGGGGGCTCTTTGTTGCCTCTTGTTGAAAATACTGCTATCTCTATATATTTTAAAATCTTGAATATTTATTGTTTTTTATGAATTCTTGTACCAGATGCGATAAACGTTTTAACTTCTTCAGTTAAACTGAAGCCATAAATGTAACTCCGTCGAAGTGTTACATGACAGTATCCCCAATGAAAGTCATATTCAGTATTTTCGGCTCACGTTATCTCTTTAGAAATTATGGTGTGAGTTTCCATTGCAAAAATTTTTATGGTGGTCATCAAGTACCTCCCCATTGGTGGTATACGTTTTTGGAACTGTTTATATAGCCAAGAGTGAGCTAAACGATTATTTCTTGTTCTGGACCTTCATTACAAATCCAAATTTCTCTGCAAAATATGTTATTAACACACTGAAGAGTCACACAAACTGGTACACCTGCTTAATATCGTGTAGGGCCCCTCGAGCACCCAGAAGTGCCGCAACACGACGTAGCATGGAGTCAACTAATGTCTGAGATAGTGCTGAAGGGAATCGACACCATGAATCCTGCCGGGCTGTCGATAAATACGCAAGAGTGCGAGGGAGATCTCTCCTGAACACCACGTTGCAAGGCATCCCAGATATACTCAATAATGTTCATGTCTGAGAGTTCGGTGACCAGCGGAAGTGTTTAAACTCAGAACAGCGTTCCTGGAGCCACTCTATAACACTCCTGGACGTGTGGGGTGTCGCATTGTCATGCTGGAATTGCCCGAGTCCGTCGGAATGCGCAATGGACATAAACAGATGCAGGTGATCAGACAGGATGCTCACGTACGTATCACCTGTCAGAGTCGTATCTACACGTATCAGGGGTCTCACATCACTCCACCTACACAAACCCTACGCCCTACGCCTGCTGACATGGAGGGTCGATGGAGTCATGAGGTTGCCTCCATACCCATACACTTCCATCCGCGAGACACAATTTGAATGAGACTCGTCCGACCAGGCAACATGTTTCCTGTCATCAACAGTCCAATGTCAGTGTTGAGAGTAGCAGGCTAGGCGTAAAGCTTCCATCAAGGATACACGAGTGGGCCTTCGGCTCCGAAAGCCCATAGCGATGATGTTTCATTGAATGGTTCGGACTCTGATACTTATTGATGGCCCAGCACTGAAATCTGCAGCAATTTGCTGAAGGGTTGCACTTCTGTCACGTTGAACGATTCTCTTCAGTCCGGCCGCAGCGATGTTGGAGATTTAATGTCTTACTGAATTCCTGATATTCATGGTAAACTCGTGAAATTGTCATATGCGAAAATCAGCATTTCATCGCTACATCAGAGGTGCTGTGTCCCATCGCTCGTGCGGCTACTGTAACACCACATTTAAATTCAGTTAAGTCTTGATAACCTGGAATTGTAGCAGCAGTTACCGATCTAACAACAGCGCCAGACACTTGATGTCTTATATAGGCGTCGCCGAGCACAGCGTCATGGTTCAAATGGCTCTGAGCACTATGGGACTTAACAGCTGAGGTCATCAGTCCCCTGGAACTTAGAACTACTTAAACCTAACTAACCTAAGGACATCACATACATCCATGCCAGAGGCAGGATTCGAACCTACGACCGTAGCGGTAGCGCGGTTGCCGGCCGTAGTGGCCAAGCGGTTCTAGGCGCAACAATCTGAAACCGCGCTACCGCTACGGTCGCAGGTTCGAATCCTGCCTCGGGCATGGATGTGTGTGATCTCGTTAGGTTAGTTAGGTTTAAGTAGTTCTAAGCTCTGGGGGACTGATGACCTCAAAAGTTAAATCCCATAGTGCTCAGAGCCATTTGAGCCGTTGTTTTGGTAGCGCGGTTCCAGACTGTAGCGCCTAGAACAGATCGGTCACTGCGTCCAGCAGCAGCGCCATATTCTACCTGTTTACATAAACGTGTATTTGAATACGCATGCCTATACCAGTTTCTTTGGCGCCTTAGTGTCTAACTCAACATCATTTAACACATTTTTTTATGGTGGGGATATAGTACCCTCCCCTCCCCTCCTTTGGTAATGCATGTTATGGAAAATGCGTTCTTGGTAGGGTTAATCGTAGAATCGCAAGGCAGGAAAGAGAGGGGCGACGTGAGATATCTTCCACCGTAGGCCGTTAAGTCGTGTTTGTTAAACTTCATGGCGCTGCTGCGCTTTCATCCACCAGGGCGGCCACTGTTTCCCTTTTGCGCTATTTGCTGCCCGCCCTGCCCTCCGCTCCCGGAGACGCGTAAAAGCGTCCTTTTTTGAGAGCGCGCACACCGGCGCAGGACTTTAATGAAACTCCTCGAGGCGTAATTCTTCGCCGCCGCGAGGCGTGTCGGCGGGCCGAGGTAGCGCGGAAGCCCTCGGGCCCGCCAGTGGCAGTGTTTATTAATTCTTCCGGCCCTGCGGGAGGGGGCGTGGCGGAGCTGGCGAGCTGGGCGTGGCCGCCGGTAAGCCGGCGCCCACCGCTTGTCATGCAAATGAGACGCGCCTAACTTCGTCACCTCGCGAAAAAGGAGCCGGCCACCTCTTCCTATGCAACGTGCTTCCTCGGTGGGAGCTCGCTGCGCCCGTGACGGGCCCACTCATACTCGGCTTCTCTGTCATCATACAAGGGTGACCTTAGCGGGAGATTTGGAAAACCAATAACTAAGGGTTGCCCCCAGGGTTCCGTGCTAGGACCTCTGTTTTGGAACATCCACATGGAGCCGCTATTAGATACATTACAGCAAAGTGAAGAGGTGCTAGAGGTGATAGCCTATGCAGATGACCTCTTCCTGTTGGTCGGCGGCCGTAGCCGCGAAGACATAGAACCTAAGATAGAAAGTGCCCTGAACAAACTGCAACTACTGTGCCAAAACACTAAAATGACAGTACCACCCAGTAAGTCTACTTACCTATTATTAAAAGGAGAATTCAAGAAACCCTTCTTCGGCGACGTAGAACACGGTACCTAGGAATCATCATTGACGAAAGGGAACTTCGGGAAACACATTGACATCATAACCCAGAAAGCCCTTCAAACACTAAAAAATCTCATCTTCATCGGACACAAAAGATTTCGTCTCCCCCTCTCTCATCTCATAAAACTTTACCATAATAGTATCTTAACATCAATAGCGGGTGAGGTTCGGGAGTCTGGGCACACAGGCTCACGAGGGTTGTGCCCTCCATGACGTGAGAAGGGTTCAGAGGAACATGATACTCAGATCTGTGGGGGCCTATAGAACATCACCAGGAGGAGCCCTGTTCGTCATAATGGGGCTCTGCCCCCTGGACATCAAAATTAGAGAGCAGGGAACGTCACGAAGACGGAAGAGATATTAGGCACTGGGGCTAGGGATAAGGGTGAGATTCGGCAAAGGGGCGAACAATTGTGGCAAGAACTATGGAAGGCAGATGAAACAGGGCGTAGAACATTTGAATTTCTTCCAAACATTAGGGAACGATTGAAAAAAAAAGAGATACTTTGAACCAACTAGAGGACTGATCCATTTTCTCACTGGACGTGGTCCATACCCGTCGTACTTATGTCGGTTCGGGGAAAGGACCACACCCGCGTGTGAATGTGGTGAACCAGAGGGTACCCCCGATGACTAAAATGGCTCTGAGCACTATGGGACTCAACTGCTGTGGTCATTAGTCCCCTAGAACTTAGAACTACTTAAACCTAACTAACCTAAGGACATCACACACATCCATTCCCGAGGCAGGATTCGAACCTGCGACCGTAGCAGTCGCACGGTTCCGGACTGCGCGCCTAGAACCGCGAGACCACTGCGGCCGGCGGTACCCCCGATCATGTGATCTACGAGTGCCCCCTTTTCAATGGTATTGCTTCCACATTACGTGACCAATTACCTGACTGCGACACATACCAACTAATAAGACAAGAAGACACTATTCAAACTCTCAGTAAACTAGCAGATGAGGTATCACGAAAAGTGCTAAAGGAATATCTGAGAGACATAAATTAATGTAAAAAATTGAGACATTCTAAATACCAAATACACGCGCTACTCCTAAACCGCCTGCGCGCGGATAGGCCGACTTTCTCGTAGTCTGGAATCCGCCACGTTCAGGACTAGGGGGAGTGGGAAACAATATCACCAATACTAGACAAAGCACCGGGTTTGACTTAGGATAGAACTAGTTTGTAGGACTTAGATTAGGAAATTAGTTATTAGGAACCTGCAACGAAAAACATCTTGGCCTGCCCAGTGTCAGGGGCAAACCCATCGGTATTAGCTCGATGGGCAAGGCAACAAAGTAGGTTTATTTATCTCTGACACAACAGTGACGCTGCAGGCAGTAGAGTTTCTAGTTAAGACATTATACACTAATTACTAATAATAATACTTGTAGGAACTGAGCTGCCCATTTTCATTAGTTATAGCTGTAGCTCACAAATTAATTAAATTATAATTAGCTGCATTTGATGTTTAAACAAAGTAGGACTCACTAATCATATAACGAAGTGGGTTATGTTGTATAATTATTATTGTTATTGAAATAAAGAATTTATTTAAAAAAAAGAAAAAAGGGGGACCTTACATTATCTTCATACCTGTGAGAGTTAAAAGGTCAGAGTTCGGAAATCAGTGCCCTAAAGTAGTAAGAGCGCTGCGCAAAGAAACTCGAAAGAGTCGTCTTCGATAAATTATCGAACGCTCTTAAGTTACAAAATCGTAACATTTTAACAGAGTTGCCAGCAGGGTTGAAAAACCCGGGTATTTTTAAAAAGAAAATTAGCCAAGTGCGAGTGGGCCTCGCGCTCTGACAGTTCCGTATAAACTTGATATTGTGCGGGGGGCTGGGTTCAATAAGTAACGCAACACATTTTTTCTCGGCTAATTGCGATTGAAAAAATACAGAATTTATTGCGGGACATCGTGGAATATTCCTGTTTCTGTCCCTGTAGTTTCATGACGTTCCGGTAAGTGGCAGCGTTATACGTAACCTTCAAAATAGCGTCTGTAACGGAGGTACATTTGAAGCTGAGAGGTGTCACAGAGTTTCTGTGGCGGAAAATCAGAGCATCGCAGATACTCATCGGCTCTTGAAGAATATCTACGGAGACCTGCAGTGATCAAAAGCACGGTGAGACGTTGGTAGATGTGTCTGTCACCATTGCAACAAGGTCACGCAAAGCTCCCTCATCCTCCCTTCAACCCAGATCTCGCACCTCTGACTCCCAGTTCGCTGACCCAATGAAGGATGCAGTTCGTAGGAAGCAGTACTTGGATGGTGGTGACTTTATTGGCGCAGCAAGACGTTGCCTCCGACGTCGACGAGTAGAGTGGTACCATGAGAGCATACAGGCCCTCCCAGTGAGGTGGTGTAAGGCCGTCGCATTGAACGGAGATCATGTTGAAAAATAGGGTTCTGTAGCCAAAAGAGTGGGGAACAATATGGTGTATTGCAATCCTGAATGCAACCAGTCTGCTTTCTGAAAAAAAAGGGGTTGCATTACGTATCCATCACCCTTCGTATATCTCTTAGATAATTCATCCATCCAGGGATTCGAGAAGATCGATGATTTTTGCCTGTATAACTACAGCTTAACAATTGTAGGATTTTTTTGCCTTACTTATCTGTGAAACCTTGCTTTTTTCCGAATGTCATGATTCCAGGCCAACGGGAAGTAGCCTGTGGGTTTAGATGAGTGACTTTGCGTGTGTCAGTGTGTGACATAAATGGTTTCATCTGTTCATTCCATTGACTGCACTGCCAAGGGACCGTACACCGTAGGGTGCGACATAAATGTGAACCTGATCTGTCTATCCGTTCCTAAGAAACATGGTGCTTGACAGTCCGTCAGATAGAATGAGAGCAACTGAAACATTAAATATGCTGATTCAAATGACGTAACAAAGGAATAGAAATACAGAATTACATTCATGCACTGAACAGAATAAAATAACGATCAAAGTCATTTAAATAAAGATCCTATGTAAAAACATTAAAGCAGCTAGCAAAATTCGAACCCACAACCTTGAGTGTGTGAGGACCGCAAAATAAGTTACGCTATGGCAACAATTTGATTAACTCTCCCATTTCAAGGCTCTAGAGCATAATGCAAAATTCCAATTTTTTTTGTCAGTTAATTGCAAAGAAGGGTCTACCAGCGTTAATGGCTGCAGGTTGTGATTTCTTAGTCCTTATCCTACATCACCGATTGATAGTTTCAAAAGCCGGCCGCGGTGGTCTAGCAGTTCAGGCGCTCAGTCCGGAACCGCGCGACTGTTACGGTCGCAGGTTCGAATCCTGCCTCGGGCATGGATGTGTGTGATGTCCTTAGGTTAGTTAGGTTCAAGTAGTTCTAAGTTCTAGGGGACTGATGACCACAGATGTTAAGTCCCATAGTGCTCAGAGCCATAGTTTCAAAAGTCGGTCCCACCATTCAGGACCTCTTCTTATAAGTAATTGCAGATGTTTGGTTTGCAATGTATTTCAATTACCGATCAAATATGGGCTCTTTCTGGTGTTACGAACTGTGATAACGGCGTTCCTGCCCATGGACCTCCTCATGATTAACCGACAGATCAGTGTAGTAATTTATTGTTTGTTCGCACCTGTGAGTACGATCGAGTACGATGATTTCGAGATTGTACGGAACGCTATATTTTTGTTGTGTTTCACTTGTAAGAGGAATTGTTGAGTAGATAGGCACGTGTACCGTCACATGCCGATGTGCTTCATAGTGTTCCTCGTCGCTCGTGAACGACCGGGTACTCGTCTCACGAAGGTATCTCGCCCATGCCCGAGCGCGTGAAAGCCGACCAGAGAGGGCGACAATTAGTTTAAAGCGGTGGCGACTGTCGAGACATAATATATGGACATAGTCACAAGTGACACGATGCACTAGCGTGCGCATTAACCCGAGGGAGGTTCACGCTGCGTGTCAAAGCACTCGCTGCGAACTCTTTTTCTTCTCTTGTGCTCCTCGCTGCATTTCGTTCTCTGCTGTACAAGCAGTCGTTTTTATGGCATCCCTGTAAACTTTGCATTTCTTCTCTGTATGAGCATACCCAGGCAGTACGTGTTGCTGATAGTGTTTTTTTTTCATATCAAATTATCAACACGTCGCAGGATGAAATATCTTCGTCTCGTCACTGAAATATCAGAGAAAATTCCAATTACATCTTCTTCTTCCTAACTTTGTCTAATGCCCACGGCCAAACAAACATCAGAATGGAAGGATTCATTGTGGCGATGTTTTTTTCGTGAAATTTCATTCTCCAACGTTCTCCTCCGAATGCGAAATTTTTTTTGTTGACGACGGCCTACTTAAGGACAAATGATCGTTGTAATATTGTAAGAGAAATCAAGAGTTTGTACGCAAACATTTAATTTAAGTGCTCATTTTTCCCACGTAGTGATAGAGAGTGGAATGGAACAGAAATAGTGTGAAAGTGGTTCGATGAACTCTCTGCGAGGCACTTAACTGTGAATTGGAGAGTAGTCATGTATACGTAACGCAGTCTTTCACCCTCATTCCTATTCCATTAACGGATGGGGCGTCCGCGGCTCGTGGTCTTTCGGTAGCGTTCTCGGTTCCCGCGCACGGGGTCCCGGGTTCGATTCCCGACGGGGTCAGCGATTTTCTCTGTCTCGAGATGACTGGGTGTTGTGTGTCTTTCATCATCATTTTTCATCCTCATTCACTCGCAAGTTAACGAACTTGTGGAGCGGCGGCCGAACCGCCCCGCGAGGGGTCTCCCGGCCACCAATGCCATACGCTCATCATCAACGGGTGGGGCGCGGGAAAGTGTGGTGGTGGGATGATGATGACGATGATGAAGATCAAGATTCTATTTGGTTTGTGGAGGCTGAACTGCGTGGTTATCAGCGCCCGTACAAATTCCCAGTCTTTACACTGTCCAGTCTGACCACTTTCCCGAATGATGATGACATGATGAGGACAAAACAAGCACCCAATCTCCGGGCGGAGAAAGTCCCAGACCCGGCCGGGAATCGAACCTGGGACCCCTTGATCCAGAGGCGGGAATGCTAGACATACTTTTTGTATTCGGGGCGGCCGTTCCATGACACCCGTTCAAGTTTATCGTTGACCCATTCACTCTTTTTATTAGATAGGGCAGTAAACCCTCCGACCGAACACGCTGATCTACCCTGCCGGCATCACTAGACCGCGAGCTGCAGATCGCAGGAAGAATTAAACCGCTGGTAGAGCTCCGTATGTCATCTACAAAACTAAACCAAACTTCTTCCGAACAGGCCCTGGAAGGCCCAACGGTACCGACGGGCCGCCGTGTTATCCTTAGCCCACAGGCGTCACTGGATCACTGGATGCGGATATGGAGGCGCATGTGGTCAGCACACCACTCTTCCGGTCGTATGGCAGTTTGCAGACCGGTTCAAATGGCTCTGAGCACTATGGGACTTAACATCTGTGGTCATCAGTTCCCTAGAACTTAGAACTATTTAAACCTAACTAACCTAAGGACATCACACACATCCATGCCCGAGGCAGGATTCGAATCTGCGACCGTAGCAGTCACGCGGTTCCGGACTGAACGCCTTAACCGCGAGACCACCGCGCGGCCTGCAGACCGGAGCCGCTACATGTCAATCAGATAGCTCCTCAGTTTGCCTCACAAGATCTGAGCGCATCCCGCTTGCTAACAGCGCTCGGCACACCGGATACTAGCCCTTTTTTTTTCTTTATTGTAATTTTAAAACCTGTACAACAGGCAGGCTGTCGGCAGCGTTCAATGCTGCTCTTCAGCCATAGGATACAAAATGAGAAAAAAAACCAGAAAGATTACACATAGGTTACAGAACGGTGGGCAAGAAAACAGTTGACACAGAAAGGCAAACACGGAGCCGTTCACACTCGACGATAGTCCACACTTGAAACTGTTGACACGACGCACAAACACGGAAGACGGCGATGGCGCAGGTGAACGATGGAGTGCGACGGTGAACACTGAACACTAAACACGACGGCACACATGAGACACGATACTAGCCCAGCCCGACAGCGCTTAAATTCGGTGATCTGACGGGAACCGGTGTTACCACTGCGGCAAGGCCGTTGACTCGTATGAGATCTAGTTTCTCTAATTTTCTCGTTGCGATCATTTCGAGAGAAATTTGTATGACAAAGTAATATGTTCCTGGCCTCTTCTTGAAACGCACGCTCTCTGAATTTCAACAGCATGTCTCTTGATGAGGTACAAGGCCTATCTTGTAACGTCTGCCACCACTGGATTTTACTAGTATGTCTGTAACACTCTCGCGCCGAATAAACAATCGTGACGTAACGCTTCCCTCTCTCTCTCTCTCTCTCTCTCTCTCTCTCTCTCTCTCTCTCTCTCTCTCTCTGCCGTATTATTGATTGGCAATAATTTAGCTGTTTAGTTCATTTTTTATTTATTTATTTTTTGTTTTGAGTTCGACAGTTTTCTGACTGATTTGATGAGGCCCACGAGTAGTTGTTCTCCTGTTCATTTTACATTAGCACTTGCACCTGATGTCCTAATTTGGTTCCATAAGGCCTTACCACAAATTTCAAACCTAATGTCCCGATGATTTGTCCCAGTCCCTAGTCTACTACAGTTTATACCCTCAACAGCTACTTTTACCCATGGAAGTAATTTCTTGATGACTTAACACATTGTCTGTCATATTGTCGCCTTTTATTTCAACTTTTCGTATATGACCCACTCCTCGCCGATTTTACGACGACCTATACATTTCTTACCTTATTGGTCCACCTAATTTTCAACATCCTTCTTTAGCACTACATCTCAGACGCGTCGATTCTTTTCTTTCCCGACTTTCCCACAGCCAATATTTCACTACCATACAATGCGGGGCTCCAAACGTACATTCTCAGTAATGTCTTTCACAAATTAAGGCCTATGTGTGATACTAGTAGACTTCTTTTGGATAGGAATACCGTCTTTGCCTGCGTTACTCTTCATTTTACGCCATCCTTGCTTCCTCCTTGATGTGCTATTGAACTTTTACTTAACTTAGTCTACTCCGTAACCAAGAACTTTTATACTAAGTTAATCGCTTATCTCATTTCTGCCACTGCTTATTAATCTCAATCCATATTTTTCACTCATTAGACTGGTGATTCCAGTCAACAGATCCTACAATTATTCTTCACTTCCACGAGATTAGCCATGTCATCAGTGAATGTTATTATTAGTTCCCTGTCACCCTGAATTTTAATACCACTCCAGAAACTTTCCTTGATTTCCGTCATTGCCTATTCGATACAGGGGCGAAAGACTGCATCCCCTTTTACACCCTGTTCAGTCCGAGCTCGGACCTCATTTACACAGTGTTGGTTCCCTACTGTGGGAGTCAGCACTGACACAACGAAATAAGGAGAAAAGTTTCAGTGGGTGTGGCAGGAATCTAAAATGATACATACATACACCCGCAGATTAATAGAACTCTTTATTTTTAAAGAGGTAAGGAACATAACTTCTCGTTCTGACGTGGCTTTCTTTGCTTCCTACATGCACTTACATTTACTGTCAATTACTACTCCAAGAGCCGGCCGTAGTGACCAAACGGTTCTAGGCGCTGCAGACTGGAAACGCGCGACCGCTAGGGTCGTAGGTTAGAATCATGCCTCGGGCATGGATGTGTGTGATGTCCTTAGGTTAGTTAAGTGTTGTGTACATAGTTCCACGTAGTCAGCGCGTACACAACTTTCCCACTAGAGCGCGCCCCGCTAAGCACAACAGCGCAGGCGCAGCGCTCGTCCATCTCCGCACTACGAGATGGCGCTGCCTTAGAGACGGACCAAATTCTGCTTCCGCCGATCCGCGTATTAATATGTAAAGCAGCCAGTGAGATTGCTGCTAACGTAGAACCTTTTCTCCTCACGGATCACACTCGCACAGTGATACGCGAACGCGCTAGGTATTATAACGAGTCTACAGACCTCCGATTAGTCAGTCTACAGTCTGCATTTATCTGTACCAGTCTGCGCCTAATAAGATTACCATATTCTTGTACATACCCATGAAGATAAATGAATAGACATTTTGTCAAGTATCAGAGATATGTGGGAATAAGATTAACGTACCAAGACCAAAGGAACTTCAGATTGTCAATTGTAAACAGCATCCAGAATCAAGTTACGTAATGTCTATGCTTTTTATTATTTTAATAAATGTGTGTGAAAATTAATCAAGTTCTGTTTAAAGTTGGTCACCGTCAATCTGCTACTCTAAGCGTGCATTTCTATCGTCTGACCTAACGGCAGAAGATAAACACGCCACGATAAGACCACGAGAAATATTGCTGACACTCGCCTACTTCGTTAGAGCGACAAGTCAAATAATCTGATGGTGTGTGTACCTAACACCACAGTTAGTTTTAAGTAGTTCTAAGTTCTAGGTTACTGATGACCTCAGCGGTTAAGTCCCATAGTGCTCAGAGCCATTAGAACCAACTACTCTAAGAACGCAGTCTAAGTATCGTGTTCCTAATACTCACTACTGATGCTCTCGAAATCTGCGACCGAACTGGGGCCCGAAAAGCGACGGGCGGCTGGTAGTCAGCGTAGGCAGAGGGCGCTGAACTCTCCTTTCACTGGTGTACGGGTCAGCGCCTTCTTGATGCCGTTTCGCGGCAGGTCGCTGGTCGGTGTGTATTCGAGCCTTAGGACTGCGCACATAACACCATGTGAGGGTGTTTTCTTTAGCTGCTTTTGCTGAGACGGTCGCCGGCCCTCGCAGAGCGTCCCCCACCGTAAGGGGCCAGAGGCTGGCTAATGCAGCAAGCAACCCTGAGGCCGCACCGGAGCTTAGCGCGCGGGCGTCTGTTGAGTGCGGAGGGAATCCAAGCAAGCGCCTTTGAGGATCACGGCCGTGTCAGTTTTCGCTATGGCCGCCGCCTTCCCTCCCCTTCCCCCTCTTCTCTTTTTCTCTTCCACCACCCTGCGCCACAAGTGAGTCGACTGCCGTTGCAGTACAGCATCACATAATCATTAACCAGCTGCTAAAGAATGTACGGTGAGGTCGCAATCGCAGACTATTCCCTTTTCTCCGTTAAATTGCTTTATAATTACTACACTAGCGAAAATGGTAAATTTTACATCATGATCCAACGTTCCATTATTTTTTTCCCTGAAACATGTTCCACGTCTCTAATATAATTACAGAACGTGAAACCCAAGTTAACAATTGCCTTGGTCGAGAAAACTTCCATCAAAACCTTCTGCACTGCTGTAATACGATCTCCACAACACACAATACTGGCAAATGGCCAGTATTATACGTAGTGTTGTTATTTGACGTGGAGAATATACACTACTGGCCATTAAAATTGCTACACCAAGAAGAAATGCAGATGATAAACGGGTATTCATTTGACAGATATAGTATACTGGAACTGACATGTGATTACATTTTCACGCAATTTGGGTGCATAGATCCTGAGGAATCAGTACCCAGAACCACCACCTCTGCCCGTAATAACGGCCCTGGTACCCCTGGGCATTGAGTCAAATAGAGCTTGGATGGCGTGTAAAGGTACAGCTGCCCATGCAGGTTCAACACGATACCACAGTTCAACAAGAGTGGTGACTTGCGTATTGTGACGAGCCAGTTGCTCGGCCACCATTGACCAGACGTTTTCAATTCTTGAGAGATCTCGAGAATGTGTTGGACAGGACAACAGTCGAACATTTTCTGTGTCCAGAAAGGCCCGTACAGGACCTGCAACATGCGGTCGTGCATTATCCTGCTGAAATGTAGGGTCACGCAGGGATCGAACGAAGGGTAGAGCCACGGGTCGTAACACATCTGAAATGTAACGTCCACTGTTCAAAGTGTCGTCAATGCGAGCAAGAGGTGACCGAGACTTGTAACCAATGGCACCCCATACCATCACGCTGGTTGATACTCCAGTATGGAGTTGACGAATACACGCTTCCAATGTGCGTTCACCGCGATGTCGCCAAACACTGATCGGACCATGATGATGCTGTAAACAGAATCTGGATTCATCCTAAAAGATGACGTTTTGCCAATCGTGCACGCAGGTTCGTCTTTGAGTACACCGTTCCAGGCGCTCCTGTCTGTGATGCAGCGTCAAGGGTAACCACAACGATGGTCTCCGAGCTGATAGTCCATGCTGCTGCAAACGTCGTCGAACTGTTCGTGCAGATGGTTGTTGTCTTGCAAACGTCCCCATCTGTTGACTCAGGGATCGAGAGGTGGTTAGACGGTCCTTTACAGCCATGCGGATAAGATGCCTCTCATCTCGACTGCTACTGATAGTCATTGGATCACGACCAACGCCAGCAGCAATGTCGTGATATGATAAATCGCAATCGCGATAGGCTAAAATCCGACTTTTATCAAAGCCGGATGATGGTATGCATTTCTCCTCCTTACACGAGGCATCACAACAACGTTTCACCAGGCAATGTCGGTCAACTGCTGTTAGTGTATGAGAATTCGGTTGGAAACTTTCCTCACGTCAGCACGTTGTGAGTGTGGCCACGGCGCCAACCTTGTGTGAATGCTCTGAAAAGCTAATCATTTGCATATCACAGCATCTTCTCTCTGTCGGTTAAATTTCGCGTCTGTAGAACGTCATCTTCGTATTGTAGCAATTTTAATGGCCAGTAGTGTATGAAAGCAGTGCAGAAGGTCCTGATATAATTTTCTTTCACCGGGACATTTGAATTTCGATCTGTCATTTTACTTGTTGACCTGTGCTATTAAGATTTTTTTTTATTATAATGTGTAATTACGTCCAGATGTCAGTGGTACTTCCAACGTAACTAATGGCCAGTAAAGATTTATTTATTGAATGCATGTTATTGTGGTAACACGAATTTCTTCATTTTAATATTTATCAAACTTCGGGGACATGTTCTTCATGTAACACGTGTTAACCCTTTCATGATTGAAGACACACAGATTCCGCTAAAGTAATACGCAGTTTTGAGCGTTGAGGCTTTTGTATCCTGTACGTCCCAGCGATGCCATGTAGCGAGATCCTTTCGGAAATTGGAGAAAAAATACTAGTGGACGGAAGACTTGATATGTAGAAAGCTGTGGGGGATCAAGTGGGGCGGTTTGTGTTTATAGATGGCACAGTGCGTGTAATCCACGAAAATCAGATTGCCGCACCATCACGTATGATAGTACTAGACATACAGACAGAGGTACACAAGTTATGCGTGCCGGGGGAGAAGGGGAGGAGGTGGACACAGTGGACACAAGAAGGGCATTCCGTCACCCTTTATCACTAACATTGTCAAATCCAGTAAATTAGATTCTGACCCTGTGAAGGCACAGGATAAGGCCAGAAAAAAAGAAGACAGAGCATAGACATTGGTTTGAAACATTACTACGCTTCTCAGCAAGTCTGCTGGCTTGTACATAATCTTTATTTAGTACTAAGACTTATATGCCCCAGAGAACTTAATACAATATAGAAAATGTTGGCATGCGAAACGTCGAAACTATCTTGAAATTTTTGTGTTGAAAAATTGGGTGCGATATTTGTCACTAACTTCAATGTGTTTTACTACCGATTCATTTTCCTTTTTTCCATTTTTGTTGTTCTGCTAAAGTCATTCTGCAAACAAAAATTTCACTTTGGCAATCCTAGGCTCACATGAAACCACGGACGTAGTTACGTTTCCGGGACACGTTGTTTCCCACCTCACCGCTTTTCAAAGTCGGTCAGCTTAAAAATTTTTGGACAGTGAAGACTGATTTTGACCTTTTTCGAAACGTATATAAAATAAATTTTTGCTACAATAGGGTTAGATAATCAAACTTTCATTCCACCCGCAATTGATGTCTGTGAGCAATGTTAATATGACGTGTGACCTCCATGGGGACAAATATGCAAATTCGATGTGGCTTGGAAGCAGACAGACTGCAAATATCATCGTGAGGAATATCTTCCCCTGCCTTAAACAGATGGTGTCAGTTCATGAAGATCGGTGGCTGGTGGTTCTTGTGGAGGTAAACGTCTTCCGATCGTGCACCAGACACGCTCAATCGGTGGCACAGAGGAGACTGGGCAGGCCAGTTAAGGATCCGCACATTCCTCGAGGCATTTGTGACGTGAACTGTGTTCGGCCCGCTGGAATATGCGTATAAAAGGATGAAGTTAAAAATGAGTTCTAAACGAGCTGAGAGCGTCATGGCGAAACCAGGACACTGCCAAGTCGGTCACAGCCAGTGAGGGAACTGCGTGGTCAGCGACTTCGCAACACTCCTGTTATGACAGACGAGACTTGTCGACGCGTGACGCAGCCCGCACAACGGTTCGGTGCGACACGCTAACCGCTGTAAACAGCACGGGGAAGCAACATTCAAGGCCGCGCGAACCAGCCCGTCATCGTTGAACAGTTGCGCAGTGATGTGACGTCGAGCCTGCTCTACTCTCCGCCCCGCCGTTGACACAGACGCTTCTGCCTCAGCCGAAGCACAAATCGCAACCAGCCGCCGAAGCCTCTGCGCACCAGGGAGAGACGCCTTCAACTTCTCCGCCCCTCTCCTCCCCTCACTGATGATTGTAACGATCGTTGAACTTTCTTCAGCTGGCCAACATACTCCATCACCAGGGTATCAGTCTTGTTGCCAAACCAAATTTCTACCCACACTATGATTGCAAAAGCATGGGCCTCGAGATTCGCTGCTTCCTGTGACCTTTCACCGGTTCGTCTACGGACACATCGTGTCGATCTGATTGCCACAAACAGAGGGTAAATTTAATAACGTATACCACAGAAAGACAGTGTCCCAATTGATATTGGATCTAGGCATTGTTTGTGGTATGGTATCAGCAGTGAACAACACTGGGCAACTCGAGATCTCAACCTAGCTTCGATTAATCTCTTCCTGACTGGCAGCACGTCTAAACTCTCCTTGGATTACAGCTATTGTAATCCGTCTATTCGTCATACGAATCGAGCAATCTTACCGCTCTTCTCGCGGTGCATTCCTTTCTGCAAGGACCCGCACCACCTCCTCTTGCCACTTCGTTGTCCAGAGTACATCTTGTCACCATTCGTTCTGTAGGCATTGCCCTACGGCCGCGAGCCTGTACGATATGTCACTATGGTGCACCCATCTCACTTACGACGCTACCTTTTTAAAAGCTCGAAACATGGCGAAGAGCTGCACGAGCACACCCTCTGGGCATCCATTGTTGGGATCTCTACCTTAAACTTTCCAAAAACACTGCCTATTCCCAATAGCCGTAATGTACTCGCACCATTCTTCGTCTATAGGATGTCTTTTTCTGTACTGAAAATTAGTTCGCAAGAGGATGGATTTTTAATTATTTCCCTACGTCCTACGTGGCAACGTTCTTAAAAAAAAAAAAACGTCCTAACACAGTTAATCAGTTTTCGTATGCAGGTTCCACCTTACAATGTGGAGGCATTCTGCATACTCTACTATGCCAGTCAGCCTAGTTTGTGCTGTTTCTGAAATTTAGATCGATTACGCTGTTCTATCTGTGTTGCTCACTCCTGTCAGACATCCTGTAATATTTTCTATACAATAGAATTTCCAGTTGCTGTCGCTTCCCGAAGAACATTTTAACGTGATGCCTCTATTACGGAACATTAAACAATTTCTTTATTGGTGGCGAGCTGGGATGTTAAATTTTGCTGGTTTTAATTGCGGTTGTTTTTCCAAATGTCAGAATACATTGGGTAAGAAGGGGTTCAGACGAAGGGCAGAAAATGGCTGTGGTTCTCTCGAAGGAGAGATGTCGACATTGGCCTGAAGTGATGAACTGAAACTAGTGAAAATTTGAATTAAGATGCTAGGACTGGGATCCGACACGTGCCCGTTCCTAAAATGAGCCAATCTCTCACTGAATCAGAGTATGCCGTGTTGTTTTAGGACAGTGTGTGCGGATTGTAGTATTATATTGAATGCAGATTTTTAGCTGGGAAGAGTACGTATCCTGTTCGATGTTCTTGAGCTGTTCCTGAGGTGGCAGTAGTCTTTACCATTGCTCTCTGCAACATATTTCATGATTTTGCAACCGTAGGAGTACAAGTTGTCATTTTACTGTAATTTAGTTTCAATTCAGTATGTCTATACTACTGAGTTATAGTATATTGAATTTCCGTAAAATTATTCGTACTATGAATTTCTAATCAAGTATTTTAATATATTTTATGCAGCTGGTGCGCCATAGCTTGTAAATATTTTATATAACAGTGTGATTTGCTAATAAACAAGCTTTTATTTGCGACCAGTTTCAGTCTTTTTTATTATCGTCCACATGCAACGTAAAGAAATTTTTGTGTTGCCTGACGATGATTATAAAGAAAGAAACAAAGCTTTGTTTATTAGCAGCTTATATTTTGACCTTTAAATGACTTTCTCTGAATTACATTTTTCTTTTGGTGTGGATTGTTACTCTTTTTGTATTTTAGCTACTTGGGTATTAATTTTGTGAATTTCTTGTTTCAGGTAAGTGCCCTCTCGTTACCAAACCGCAGATTGTAAGTACTTATGTCCGCAGAAAAACAGTGACATAAACTGTTTGGTAGTTCATTCAGTTAAGTGATTAACACACTGTATTGTTTCTGTGGGCGCATTAAATGGTTTGTGATGTACTTCCCTTTATTTCACAGAACGTCATGACAATAGTCGCATCGTTTGTGGTAATGGTCAGTTATTTTAAGCGTTCTTCATCACAGGACATTACAGCTCCTCTCAGTGGCTCGCGTAGTTCACAGAGTCCATTGATGACATTCAATAGCTCTGAGAGCTCACGTCACTATAAATAAACGCGTGGTACGAATGGGACGTTTTCTGCTTTTAGTGCAGTGATTTCTCCACTGATTTATTAAAAATGTCCATATAGAGATTAGTTTTACATCGATAACACGTTTCAGTTGGAATTCGCAGAATGGTGGTTGATGGCATCAGCATTTACAGGGTTACAATTATTGAACTATATGAAAAAAACGTAACTCAGTTACAAACTATGTCGTACACATACATTATTCAACATGTAAACGTGACTACAGATATTCGGATTTAGGTTATGACATGTTCGATATCCATGCTATCGTTGGCGATGATATGGCGCATCCGCTGAAGAGCTGTAACATGCATGCTGTCGATGACCTCCTGAATGGCTGTTTCCAAGAAAGCAGTGGTTCTGGCGTTATTGCTGTACACCTTGTCTTATAGCCCCACAAAAAGGAGTCGCTCGTTTTCGGATCCGGAGAATATGGTGGCCATCGAAGCTCACGCCAGTGGCCTCTGGGTAACCCAGAACCGGAATGTGGTACCCAAATAGCTCCTCCAGGACGTCAACACTCTCCTGCTTCTATGGGGTCGAGCTCCGTCTTGCATGCACCCTATCTTGTCGAAATCACGTTGGATAGTAGCGATGAAATCATCTTCCAGAACCTTCGTGCATCGTTCGGTACTCACCATGCATTAAGGAGCATCGCACCGAATGTTCCATGACTGGTCATAGCATACAACACAGTCATCCGTTGAGGGTGAAGAGACTTCTCGATCGCGAAATGCGGATTCTGTCCCCTAGATGCACCAATTTTGCGTATTGAGGAAACCCCGAATGAAAGTGCGCTTCGTCGCTGAACCAAACCATATACACATCGAAGTCATGTTCGTCAGTTCTGTGCTCAATAGTGTTGAAACACAATCGCTATTCCATGGCCTCGAGGCTTATTGGCTGATGGGTTTGAATTTTGTATAGGAAGAGATACAGGTCTTCAACAACAATTTGTCACACTGTCTCCTGGTTGTTTGGAAATTGGAAATTCGTGGTAAGATCTTATGGGACCAAACTGTTGAGGTCATTGGTTCCTAAGCTTACACACTACTTAAACTAACTTACACTACGGGCAACACACACCCATGCCCGAGGGAGGACTCGAACATCCGACGGGAGGAGCCGCGCAAACCTTGGCAGGACGCCTAAGACCACGCGGCTACCCCGCGCGGCTTCTGGTTGTTTCCCACCTGTTGTGCATCTCTTATGATCGATTTCCTGGGACTGGTTTGAAACGCAGCACGTGTATTCTCATCATTTTCAGGCGTTTTCACCCTTTTTGGATGACCGACATTGACAAACCTGTCATCATTATCAAACTACCCGATCCCTCAAACTTGCAAATCAAATTCTTGATTGTTAGCACGTTTGTCTTCAGCTTGAGTTCGGTCGCAAACTTCGTTTGAGCCGCAGTTGGGCTGTTATTGTTCCCATAGTTCACAAGCACTACATGCTTGGCTCGCTGTACCGTGACATTTTCATTTGCAAATAGCCGACAAAAAGGCGCGTGCGCATGTGCATAATAATTCTCATCATGCCCCGCGGCCAATCTCGCCGTTTGAAGGTCCTAATGCAAACCGTTCAGAAGTTAAATGGTTCAAATGGCTCTGAGCACTATGGGACTTAACATCTATGGTCATCAGTCCCCTAGAACTTAGAACTACTTAAACCTAACTAACATAACGACAGCACACAACACCCAGCCATCACGAGGCAGAGAAAATCTCTGACCCCGCCGGGAATCGAACCAGGGAACCCGGGCGTGGGAAGCGAGAACGCCACGAGATGCGGGCGTTCAGAAGTTATGACGATTTTATTTTATGTGGTTCAGTAATTGTCATCCTATATGTATAAGTAAGGTACAGAATGAAAAGACGGGGACGAAAAACGTGTAAGGAAGCAGCTCGAGAGAGAAGGAAGAAATGGTAAAAAGAGATACACTAGTCAGGACAGATGAAGCGTAAAACACAGTGTAACATAAACTTTTAGTTAACTCTGTCTGCTATCTTACATGCCGTGATATGCTTTCAGATAAAATATTCCTATGTCGCATCCCAGCATAGGTCCAATCAGCAGCTTTGGACAAATTGTGGCCAGCGTAGCGCAAACAGCACGTTGACGAGAGTGCGGGCTGAGGTCTACTGAGTTGCCTTTAACGGGGTGAGAGAGAGAACGTCCCGTAGGATGCTTAGTACGGGTGATTTTGGGATGGGGAGGAGAAGTTGTTGGCTTCATAGGAAGTATATAAGTGTGCAGACGCTTAAGGATTCAATTTAAGAACAATTTATTTCCCAGTTGTTCAACCTTATTCAGAGAAGTGTCTTAAGTACTTAAGTAGCTTCATATCTTTGAAAATCAATGAGTACACCCTACCTCTCAAGATGTTAGTCCCATCCACCAACTCCTGGTACCAAAGTTCTACGAGGGTTGTCCAGAAAGTAAGTTCCGATCGTTCGAGAAATGGAAACCACAGTGAAAGCCAGAACAGTTAGGTACACAATCCAATTCCACCTACTTCTCTACATAGTCGCCACTCCAACTCCGAGTGTTGTCGTAGTGTTGTATCAACTTTCCAATATCCTCGTCATAGAAAGCAGCTGCCTGTGTTTTCGGCCAGTTATCTGCACTGGTCTGCAGCTTGTTGTCTGTGGAAAAATTTTGTCTTCATAGCCAGCGGTTCCTGTGAGCAGAGATGAGACTCAGGGGGAGCCAAATACGGACTGTATTGTGGGCGATCAAACACTTCTCATCGGAAACGCTGCAGGAGCGTCTTCATTGCCCTTGCAGTGTGCTGCCGAGAAATGGCATGAAGAAGGAACTGCTCGACAGTTGCGTTATGCGGGCTGCATGACACAGGCGAAATCTCTAACCAGGCCCTACTTGGCGGGAGACGCTAATCCCTGCACATCTATACGTGCTCACTGTTCACTCAAAACTGAAAAGAGCGACGCGACACGATCGACGGGCATACAAAGACACTGCCCAACACATCTGTGCAAAGCTTTGCCACATTTTCCCAGTAGTTTTCATTTCGCGACCGATCGGACCATTCTTTCGGGACATCCCTCGTACGTCTTGCTATGAGAGGAGCGCTTTGCTTGCAACCCGTTACGACAACACGCAGTGAAACACTTTAAACGCAGTGGGCGACAAGTACGAGACAGGGCTTGTTCCCCTTATACTCTGAAATGCAGAAAATATCAACTATCTCCCGTTGCTACTACTAGAGACAAACTATACACAGCTTGTTGTTTACTAAAAGGCAGAAAACTCGAGATAGTAACTGTTGCCGGATACTTATCGGAAACTCAGTTGTCCTCTCTCGAATGTGTACATACGTCCTGTAGTTTTTAACGCAGTAGAACCCAAGTGCCAGTCTCCCAACAACCGGCTGTCCTAGTGCATCTAGCTGCTTTCTGGTAAACGCTTTCTTCGCCCCCTGCACCTCACTACTTACCCTGCACTGCACCTTGCAAGTATTTCAAGTATTTTATTTGTTTTTCAGAAAAATAGTTACAGTCAGTTCATAAAATACCGGACAACGTGGTTTCGTAATTTTAGTAACCAACGGGATGAAAAGGTTTCTTTGACGACAGAGAACTACACTTTTTTGGCGCTCCTGTAGCAGCTCCCGACAAGACATTTTAAATGATAAAAGTACCTCGTAGGTCTGACAATAAATTACAGTTTAGAAGTGTATTTTAATTTCTGATTCTTCATCCGTTCTTGTTGCGGTGAGAGTGGTGTGCCAGCCAGGAGGTTCTCCTAATTCTTCTACCTCCTCCTTTTCTTCTCGTGCCTTTTCCCCCGCTTTGTTATTAACAGGCTCGGCACGGTTAGCTTAATGGATGGAAAGATGCATTCCCTGTCACCAACCCGTTTCACCCTCCCTCGGGGACGGAGTATTTGTACCTGAACTGTCTGCGTGCATTGTAATTCATGCGAAAGTACTAAATTTTCCTGAATATTTGCGAATCGTGTAACTGAGGCGGGACTTCGGTACCAGCCCGAACTCGCTTAGTGGGATGACGCAAACCGCCTAATAACCACACCAAAGCTGTCCTGCACAGCGTCCCTCTTCATTAAGCCACCCGGCGGATTCGATCCGCGGCTGGCGCACCTGCCCATCTAAGAAGCGGCTCTTTAACGGTCACGGCTATCAGGGCGGGTAGTCAAAAGGCTCCGCTTCTCAAAACGGCAAAATGTTTCTCCTAGGTATGAGATCCTTGGTCAGTGTCAACAGTTCGGAGGCTTTCGGTTATCTAAAATGATTCAGTCTACGAGGTATTTAAAATAATTTATATCTATACTCTGTCTGGGTTATGACAATTGACAGAAGAGTTTATATGACTTAAAAAGAATTATTAAATAATAATGTACAGTACGTAACCTACAGTTTGAAAATAAACATCTTTTTATGGGTAGACGTTTTCCAAGATAATATTTTCCTATCTTTGAGGCATTTTACGACAAAATGTATTTTCACCAAAAATTTTCGTAGTACCTAGCATTATTTGTGCCTTTTTTCCAAAATGAATCTTTCAATCTGTAACGGACTCCACGCTGTTTCGAAACTGCGTCTCACATACAGTGCTCTTACCAGCTGAGCCATCCAGGCGCTGCTTACAACCCGCCACGACAATTTCACTTCTTAATTGAGTGCGAAAGACGAGGTTGGGCATTCGAGTTCTGGTCCGGCCCACAGTGTTAGTCTTCCCGAAAGTTTTAATAAAATTTTGTTTATTTTTGACTCAGTCGCTTTTTTATGACACAATCATTATTTTTTTCTATCTACAATAGCCACTTTAAGGTTGTAAACGCATGAGCATTTGTTCATTAGAGACCGCCCCCAACATCTGATGTGCACTAATGATGTGTTATAAAAAGTGATTGTGGCAAAAGTAAATCAACATCTCTTGTAACGGAATGTCGTTTTTACCAAAAACTTTTTATTGTTTGCCACTGCTTGACAGAGAATATTAATTCAGGATAATGTGGTCATAGTTTACTTCTGATGTAATATACGCCGTAATTAGACGTAATTAGATTGTCTACTTGAAATTTTGCGAGAAAGTTCGTATGCACTGAAACAAGTTTGTATGCATTGTAACGACTGCTGAAACAAATTATGTACGAAATTATCATACCATTCAAAAACGACTTGCTCCCACAACAAAAGAACAAATATTTACAAGTTATTTTAAAGAAATTATATATCTCAACATCTACGCCAATGATCAACGACAATTAAATATAATTGAGAACAAAACTATATACACGTTAATTAACAAATTTGTGTAAAATAATTATAATCTTCCTAGCGTTAAGTACATTAAAATATAAGCCTTGTATATAAGAGCTTTGCAACAACTTGTCGAAAGTAACGTGCTCGTAAAACAGCGTAAAACCTCTCCAATTTATTTTATGAGTGTAGCATGGAGTCAAAGGACCAACGACATACCTGATATAATTTACTACTAAAACGTCATCCATAATGTAAGGTGTAACGCGCGTAGTATATCTACAGATATGACTTGTTACTAAATGAAAATCCCAAGTGTCGCTAATATGTGCAATATATAACGCTCCCGCTTTAGATACCTGAAAGAGCATAAGTCCGAAATTGTACAATCGTACATGAAATAAAGAGAATGGCAGCTGGAGGCATCACGAAACCATTCAGAAAATACAATTTCATAGTACACTCCTGGAAATGGAAAAAAGAACACATTGACACCGGTGTGTCAGACCCACCATACTTGCTCCGGACACTGCGAGAGGGCTGTACAAGCAATGATCACACGCACGGCACAGCGGACACACCAGGAACCGCGGTGTTGGCCGTCGAATGGCGCTAGCTGCGCAGCATTTGTGCACCGCCGCCGTCAGTGTCAGCCAGTTTGCCGTGGCATACGGAGCTCCATCGCAGTCTTTAACAGTGGTAGCATGCCGCGACAGCGTGGACGTGAACCGTATGTGCAGTTGACGGACTTTGAGCGAGGGCGTATAGTGGGCATGCGGGAGGCCGGGTGGACGTACCGCCGAATTGCTCAACACGTGGGGCGTGAGGTCTCCACAGTACATCGATGTTGTCGCCAGTGGTCGGCGGAAGGTGCACGTGCCCGTCGACCTGGGACCGGACCACAGCGACGCACGGATGCACGCCAAGACCGTAGGATCCTACGCAGTGCCGTAGGGGACCGCACCGCCACTTCCCAGCAAATTAGGGACACTGTTGCTCCTGGGGTATCGGCGAGGACCATTCGCAACCGTCTCCATGAAGCTGGGCTACGGTCCCGCACACCGTTAGGCCGTCTTCCACTCACGCCCCAACATCGTGCAGCCCGCCTCCAGTGGTGTCGCGACAGGCGTGAATGGAGGGACGAATGGAGACGTGTCGTCTTCAGCGATGAGAGTCGCTTCTGCCTTGGTGCCAATGATGGTCGTATGCGTGTTTGGCGCCGTGCAGGTGAGCGCCACAATCAGAACTGCATACGAGCGAGGCACACAGGGCCAACAACCGGTATCATGGTGTGAGGAGCGATCTCCTACACTGGCCGTACACCTCTGGTGATCGTCGAGGAGACACTGAATAGTGCACGGTACATACAAACCGTCATCGAACCCATCGTTCTATCATTCCTAGACCGGCAAGGGAACTTGCTGTTCCAACAGGACAATGCACGTCCGCATGTATCCCGTGCCACCCAACGTGCTCTAGAAGGTGTAAGTCAACTACCCTGGCCAGCAAGATCTCCGGATCTGTCCCCCATTGAGCATGTTTGGGACTGGATGAAGCGTCGTCTCACGCGGTCTGCACGTCCAGCACGAACGCTGGTCCAACTGAGGCGCCAGGTGGAAATGGCATGGCAAGCCGTTCCACAGGACTACATCCAGCTTCTCTACGATCGTCTCCATGAGAATAGCAGCCTGCATTGCTGCGAAAGGTGGATATACACTGTACTAGTGCCGACATTGTGCATGTTCTGTTGCCTGTGTGTATGTGCCTGTGGTTCTGTCAGTGTGATCATGTGATGTATCTGACCCCAGGAATGAGTCAATAAACTTTCCCCTTCCTGGGACAATGAATTCACGGTGTTCTTATTTCAATTTCCAGGAGTGTATTTTATTAAATCAAAATTATCAGAGATTGTCAACTTAAGGACTTCTTCGTTTCCGGCATTAATGGCAGAACTTTTAAAACAATTTACATTCTCGTCAATGTGTACAGGAAACAGTGGAAATATTTTGCTTTATTTGAAGTAAGCTATTTACAGGGAAAACGTAATAATTATATCCAACTACTGTCTTCCCATAGCGTTTTTACCGCGGGAGTGTACATTTCGAAACGCAACTCCATTTTCCAGCATTTTCTGTTTTACAATTACAATTAATTATTTAACAGCAGCTGATTCCTGCGATGTGCATTTTTCAAGTGTTAAATCGTATCCCCGTAAATTTACAAAGTGTCCCTGCGTGGGTGGACGTACTTTGTCCGCACTCAAGGGTCACTTCGTAAATTTACAAGGATACAAGTGAGGACGTGAAGCAGACACATCGCTGGAATCAGCTGATCGTTTGAAGGAAATAAGTGTGATCGTAATACGGACAAGATGGAGAACGAAAATGTCTTTTAATAAAATTGTGGCTGATACGAAACAGCTTATTGTACGTTTCGAAGTCACAGCACCGTCTACAAGACTACACTTCTTGCAAAGGTCCTCCACGAAGCCCTGATGGAGAAGCTGAAAACTCAAAATCTACATTACCATAGTAAGAACGCTGTAAAAAAAAAAGACGGTAGATGGACTTCATTATCAAGTTTTCGCGTTTCTCACTGTGTCGGTTTTCTCTCAAGAACAACCTGTAGTATGGCTACCAAGAAAAGTTATTATCATATTCTTTTATTGCTGTATGTGAACTATTAAAATTCATGCCAACTACAAAAGTATGTAATTCTTGACTGTTTTATAAACTAAAAGGCATTTTTCTTGTTACAGTCTCTATTTATTTATTTTCCAGATCTTTTTCGCCTGTTATATTAAGGCATCTTTAGTTTATTATATCTGGTCTAATACAGTTTTGTTTTTATACTTATTTCTGGTACTAAACGAATAACAGGGGGCACAGTCTCAGTTTCAAGTTGGCTATGTACCGGTTTCCAGGGGGAACAAGAATTTGATTTTAAATTATTTTGTATCATAAATTACCGAAATTAAAAATTTATAATATTGTCATTATTGCCGGCCGGTGTGGCCGTGCGATTCTAGGCGCGTCAGTCTGGAACCGCGAGACCGCTACGGTCGCAGGTTCGAATCCTGCCTCGGGCATGGATGTGTGTAATGTCCTTAGGTTAGCTAGGTTTAAGTAGTTCTAAGTTCTAGGGGACTGATGACCGCAGCTGTTAAGTCCCATAGTGCTCAGAACCATTTGAGCCATTTTCTTATTATCAAATCACTATGAGCTATAATCTTATCAGCTTGGGGCACAACTGGAATAATTGTGCCCCATGACCGTGATATAATCCAGTACAGAAAGAATGTCAGCATCTATCGTAATATCGTGTGTATTTCCGATAACACTGCGAACCTGGGAAAGCAGGAGGAGAATTACTGGCGGAAATAAAGATGTAAGGACAGATCATGAGTCATGTTTGGGTAGCTCAGTCGGTAGAGCACGTACCCACGAAAGATAAAGGTCCCGAGTTCGAGTCTCCATCGGGCGCACAGTTTTAATGTACTAGGAAGTTTCATATTAGCACACACTCCGCTGCAGAGTGAAAATTTCATTCTGGCTGCTCAGACTTTATTCATCCAGTATTGGAGAATGAGAGCACTCGGTCTGTTCCAACAAATGTACGACTTATGTCCAAATCTTTTCGAAACGTTTTCACTAACATCCCGCGTAGAATAATGAAAGAAAACAATTGATAATTGCGAGTGGGGCTCGTGCACTTAGGGTTCCATACAAACAATAATTGATATCGATAGTTCATCCATCTCTTGAATTAAGAATCTCGAAAATTTTTGCCTTTTATAGATATCGATACTGGTAAGATATCGGTCCCGGGAATTCTAAGACTGCATCAAAATCTCTGCAGTAGTTCGTGAGACTAACCCAGACATATAAAAGAAAGCGAGCTGAGGACTTCAGTTTTTATATGTAGGCGGAGAATATTTAATAAAATTTATTTATTTACTCACTGAAACGTGGCTACAACTGCATTTTATGTTTGAGTGCAGTAATATTGTTGTGTTATGCTTTTGACGGGCGCTGAATGTAATGTAAATTTTAATGGGGAAGTGAATTTTTCTTGTGATGTAATTACAATGTGACAATTTTTGGATTTTTTTTCCTTTACTTGTACTCTAAAATATTCTTGGCAAATTTCAATTCTAGGTCAATAGGAAGAACCCTATAGCTTTTGATGAGTGAGTTTGCGAGTGTCAAAATTTGTGACATAAATGGCAGTATCTTGCTCTGACTTAGAAGCTTAAACTTTTTACATTCCCAAGAGGCCGTAGATCTTGGTACGTGACATAAATTTCCACATGATACGTCTACCCGATTCTGAGGAAAAGGGTCCTTTAACCGTCGGACTGGCAGACAGACAACAAAGCGATTCTAAAAGGATCCCGTTTTTACGGATTGACCTACGGAAAAAATGTGTCGCTTACTACGTTTTCGCACTTCATGCAGTAAAGCTTCACCATCGGACATGACTTTTTAGTTTATTACTTCTTTTCTACGAACTGGGTTCGGAACACATTTTTCTTACAGTATCCAATATTGCATGGAAAATACCTGCAAAATTGTATCTTTGTACGAACTCGCAGTTCAGGAGATGTGACGTCAGAAACACTGACGTGTTTAAAACTGATGTGTTGCACGTGGCGTTCGATTTTCTGCAGAATCGGTGGGTATGGGTTATTGTTGGATTAGATTTTAGCAAGGAAAGGCATTTCATTTTCTAAAACTGATATGTATGTACTTGCTGCATAAAATGGCTCAAATGGCTCAAATGGCTCTGAGCACTATGGGACTCAACATCTTAGGTTATAAGTCCCCTAGAACTTAGAACTACTTAAACCTAACTAACCTAAGGACATCACACACACCCATGCCCGAGGCAGGATTCGAACCTGCGACCGTAGCAGTCCCGCGGTTCCGGACTGCAGCGCCAGAACCGCTAGACCACCGCGGCCGGCCATAAAATGGCCACAGCACGATCATTTACATATTGTAACTATGCGAACGTTCTGGAACTCCATTGACAAATCCATCCCACTGAGAAAAAAAGACTTCTCCCTCTAACTGTAGGAGATTGAATTGTAACTGTACACACATCATTGGGGTAATGCACGCATCAAAATGAGAGAAAAATGTTTTGTCTGAATTGCTTTATTTCAAATATATACATAGAATAGGGATCACAAGTGCAGCACAAACAATACAAAATTAATTCTTCTCATAAAGCAACGACCCGAAGGGGTATGAAATTCAGATCGCTACTTACTGTACATTTGCCCCAGAGCATGTTCAAAATGATGTCCATGTAGAAGACAGTGACGCGCTCGACGTCTTACGGATCTCGGAACGTCGCAGGCTCCGTTCATCTCATTCTGCACAGTTGCACAGCCATTTTCAGTTCGTTGTAGGTATGCCACATTCTTACTTGCAACATCTTACACGAGCTCCCTGAGATAGCCCGAAAGATAGCCCAGGAGGCTACGATCCGGAGATCTGGTGGGCCAAGCAACTGGTCCTTCACTACGAACCTGTCCACTTACCCGGCTAAGCAACCTTGAGACACTCTCTTGCCTCCCGACTGAAATGTGCTGGGGTACCTTCGTATAGCGAGTGGGACATCATGAATCAGACCGTACAAATCAGATTCTGTAAATTGCCGATACACTTTGCCAGTCAGGCGCTGTGGAATACTATGCGGTTCGCGAAACAGAGTGTCCTCTATACCACACGATATGTTCGCTGTAAAACGATCTTGATATTCTCATACTGTCGTTACACGAGGATTCTCATACGCCCGATTTGCAAGGTATAAGCGTTCCCGATACTCGCACGAAAATAAAGCAATTTCAGACAAAACGTTTTGACATTTTACATTTATTTTGATGCGTACTTCATACCCACGAACTGTGTACAGTTGTTTTTGAATCAGACTGTATATTGTTTGGTTTACTTAGCGTCACTCGGCACGTTCTTTTTCTGAAGTATGACGTGAGCCAGAATAAATGATGCGTCATTGCTAGTGAAAAGCTAAAGCGAGGAAGCCAAATGAGGGATAGGAGCAGGAGGCAAGGAGGAGGAGAGAAATTAATTTCGGCCTCAGTGTGGGTGGTCGGCATTGATGGAATCCCTCTGTTCTTTGCGGAGGGCCCTCTAGCTGGGGGACCGTAATCCCCGCGGCCGGCTCCAGCGGCTGGAGGGCATGATGGAGCGTGCGGGGGCGGTGGTCGCGGAGGAGGAGGAGGCGGTGGTCAGGAGGCTGAATAATCCAGAGCGCGGCCACCGCCTCCGCCGCGTGTTTTATACATGACGCCGCAACGCACAGCTGTCGATCGCTACCCTCCCTCCTGAAAGTGGCGTCGTTTCTAGATCCAGCAGGTTTTAAGGGGCAATGCACTCCAGCAAGGACGCGCTCTAGCTGCTTCCGCTCGTAATCATTTAGTGCTTACCTACACGCTTTCCGAGAAATCACCGCACATCGCTTTAATACCCTAGTGTGACCCAGTCTTGAGTATTGCTCGAGTGTTCGGGATGCCCACCACGTCGTACGAAAGGAAGACATCGAAGCAATTCAGAGTCGTGTTGCCCTGGGTTCCATCGACAGTCAACTATTACGGAGACGCTCCGTGAATTCAAATGGAAATCGCTGGAAGGAAGATGAGGTTCTTTTAGCGACACACTGTTGAGAAAACGTAGAGAAACAGTATTTGTGACTGACTGCAGAACGATAAGACTGCCGCCAATGTACATTTCGGTTAAGGAACGCGAAGACAAAAGCAATTGTCGCTCTTACGGAGCCATATAGACAGTCGTTCTTCTCAAGCTCCTTCTTCGTGTGGTACTGGCAAGTAAATGACCATTCCTGGTACGCGACACCCTCCGCCATGCATCGTATAGCGGCTTGCGGAGTATGTACAGGGGTTGGACAAAAATATGGGAAATCCGCGACAAATGCATCCTTGAAAATTAACTTCAAATGCTAGACAAGCCTGCAAGTGGAGCTGTTAAACATTACTAGCCATTAAAATTGCTACACCACGAAGATGACGCGCTACGTACGCGAAATTTAACCGACAGGAAGAAGATGCTGTAATATGCAAATGATTAGTTTTTCAGAGCATTCACACAAGGTTGGCGCCTGTGGCGACACCTACAACGTGCTGACATGAGGAAAGTGTCAACCGATTTCTCATACACAAACAGCAGTTGACTGATGTTGCCTGGTGAAACGTTGTTGTGATGCCTCGTTTAAGGAGAGGAATTGCGTACCATCACGCTTCCGACTTTCATAAAGGTCGGATTGTAGCGTATCGCGATTGCGGTTTATCGTATAGCGACATTGCTGCTCGCGTTGGTCGAGATCCAATGACTGTTAGCAGAATATGGAATCGGTGGGTTCAGGAGGTTAATACGGAACGCCGTGTTGGATCCCAACGGCCTCGTATCACTAGCAGCTGAGATGACAGGCATCTTATCCGCATGGTTGTAACCGATCGAGCAGCCACGTCTCGATCCCTGAGTCAACAGATGGGGATATTTGCAAAACAACAACCATCTGCACGAACAGTTGCAGCAGCATGGACTATCAGCTCGGAGACCATGGCTGCGGTTACCCTCGACACTGCATCACAGACAGGAGCGCCTGCGATGGTGTACTCAACGACGAACCTGTGTGCACGAATTGCAAAACGTCATGTTTTCGGATGAGTCCAGGTTCTGATTACAGCATCATGATGGTCGCATCCGTGTTTGGCGACATCGTGGTGAACGCACATTGGTAGCGTGTAGTCGTCGCCATACTGGCGTATCGCCCGGCGTGATGGTATGGGGTGTCATTGGTTACACGTCTCTGTCACCTCTTGTTCTCATTGACCGCATTTTAAACAGTGGACGTTACATTTCAGATGTGTTACGACCCGTGGCTCTACCCTTCATTCGATCCCTGCGAAACCCTACATTTCAGCATGATAAAGCACGACCGCATGTTGCAGGTCCTGTACGGGACTTTCTGGATACAGAAAATGATCGACTGCTGCCCTGGCCAGTACTTTCTCCAGATCTCTCACCAATTGGAAACGTCTGGTCAACGGTGGCCGAGCAAATGGCTCGTCAAAACACGCAAGTCACTACTCTTGACGAACTGTGGTATGGTGTTGAAGCTGCATGGGCAGCTGTACCTGTACACGCCATCCAAGCTCTGTTTGACTCAATGCCCAGGCGTATCAATGCCGTTATTACGGCCAGAGATGGTTGTTCTTTGTACTCAGGATCTATGCACCCAATTTGCGTGAAAATGTAATCACATGTCAGTTCTAGTATAATTGTTCAATGAATACCCGTTTATCATCTTCATTTCTTCTTGGTGTAGCAATTTTAATGGCCAGTAATGTATTTGACCACGAACGGCACATGCTTTGTAGCTGAGTGAATTAGTCGTGGGAAACTGTTCGTGCACATATGATGGGTGCTTCCGTAGTTGGCCAAAGTATTTGGTGTTTCAGCGGGCAACGTATGGAAGATATGTCACAACGTAGCCAAAAGTGTACATTGATCGATCGTGACAGACGGTCATTCAAAAGTACTGTGACGAAAAACAGAGGACGACAGCCATAAAAGTCAGCGCAGAACTGAATGTCGCTAACCCTGTCGCACCAAAACACGAAGGGAATTAGAATTATATATTAATACCTTCAGCTGCTGACGGGCGTTGATATATATATATATATATATATATATATATATATATATATATATATATATATATATATATATATCAACGGGGACAGGTGAAAATTTGTGCCCCGACCGGTACTCGACCCGAGATCTCCTGCTTACATGGCAGACGCTCTATCCATCTGAACCATTGAGGGCACAGAGGATAGTGCGACTGCAGGGACTATCTCGCACACACCTCCCGCGAGACCCACATTCTCACCTTATATGTCCATACACTGCATTTGTAGCGTCCCTACCCAACACACACATTACTCGTGGAAGACATTCTTACCAAGTCCCGTAAGAGTTCGGGTAATATGTGCACATCCGCACAGAAGAGGGAGGTCATGGCCGGTATTGCCAGAACTATATACTTATATGGATAGGGTATCTATTCTTTCGGATATGTCCGAAAAAACAGACACCATATCCACATAAATAAAACACGAAGGGAGCTCCCTAAGCTGGTAATTGCTGGACGAGCTGAAATTCCAAGCCCAGTCAAACGGCCGTACCAAGAAATCATGGTGCAGAAGCCATAATGCCCAGACTGTGGAGCAGTTGGAGAAAGTCACTTGGTCGGATGGGTATTGTTTCGCACTGTTTCCAGTTTTTAGAGGAGTTTACGTTCCTATAGTGAAACATGGCGGGGATTCGATGATGATTTGGACAGCCATATCGTGGTATTCCATGGATCCCATGGTTACTCTGCAACGTCCTTTCCATAGTACTTCGGTTGTTCCCCAACGGTGATACTGTGCTCGAGAACTACAGGCCCCAGTTCGTACAGCTCCCATCGTCCAGGACTGGTTTTTTGAGCACGACGATGAATTTTAGCCCCTGGCTACCACAGTCATCAGAATTCCATATTACTGAGACTTTCGGCGTGATAACTATCATCCTGTACATTTCTGTCATAGTTCCCAGAACTTGCCACTTTCAGTGAAACATGGCGGGGGGGGGGGGGGGGTATTCAATGGGCCCCAGGGTTGTTATAGAAGATCGCATTAGTGCAAAGGATTATGTGACCATTTTGGCCGATTAGATCCATCCCATGGTGGAATGTTTGCTCCTCAACAGTGACACTGTGTTCTAAGAAGACAAGGCCTTTTTTCATACGGCTCGCATCGTCCATGACGGGTTTAGTGAACACGAGGGTGAATTATCGCAACTCCCCTGGTCACCACACTCAGCGGATATAAATATTCCTCCGTAATCTTTAGCTGAACTTGCCACTATTTTGCTAGACGAATGGTACAAGATTCCTCCGAAAACCGTGCAGGACATGTATTTATCCATTTCCGAGACAACTGGACGCTGTTTTCAATGCCAACGATTTTCCTACACTGTATTAGGCATGGGAATGTGTTGTTTTTTTCGTATTTCGATATTTCTGGTCAACGCGTTTATCAGGATGTTTAGAAATAGTCTGAAAAACTTCTAAGAGTGTGTCAGGGTAGGTAGGTTGTGCTGAGACACGATTGTTAAGAAAAAATTCGATACGTTCCGTCGTTTCCGATTTAATTAGCATTGAAGTTAGCCAATAAGGTCGTTGCGCAAATTGAAGCACGTACTCACGCGGTAATGCGGTAATGCACATCTGTGGGTTGCAACTTGTTGTAATACTTATTACCAGGTAAAATGTGCCTTCCAGAGTGAGATTTTCACTCTGCAGCGGATTGTGCGCTGATATGAAACTTCCTGGCAGATTAAAACTGTGTGCCGGACCGAGAATCGAACTTGGGACCAGTGCGCTACCATCTGAGCTACCAAAACACTCACGCCCCATCCGCACACAGGAGACGAGGTAATGGCAGAAGTAAAGGTCTGAGGATGGGGCGTGAATCATGTTTGCGTAGTTCAGATGGTAGAGCATTTGCCCGCGAAAGGCAAAGGTCCCGAATTCGAGGCTCGGTCCGGCACACAGTTTTAATCTGCCTAGAAGTTTCAAAATGTGCCTTTTTTTGGAAGTGATAAAAATTTAAGTAATGTGAGCATAAGCTACTTTTTTTCGGTTTAAGGAAACCCATCGAAGAACACGTTTGCGCCACTGAAGCGGCCAGGTTGCTTGAATTTGCGCTCATAATGACCTGATTGGCTAAAGAATTAAATCGGAAATAGCGCAACGTATCAGAATTTTTATTAACAATTATTTCGTACCAGAAGCTACCCTACAACTTCCTTACAAACTTTTCAGTCTCCTTCTGACCATCCCGTGTAGTTGCAGATGAAGGCTTTGTAACGCGAGTTACAGTTTGAGCGCAAGATTTGAATTGTAGATAACACATGGTTTTCTGTAGCAAAACATTGTATTATTGATGTACCGGTATAATGTAGACATTTAGGAATTATGTATGGAACATTGCATTTGTCACGGTAGCCACAAGGACTTTGGTGTCGCACGCGTTCACTTCTGGCGGAATGTCCAGTGACGGTCTTGCTTAAATATCGTGGATTTCGCTGACATAGCGTTCTGTTTCAGCCTTACTTAGATGGTCGTGGGCTTGTTGGCGTAAACTTGAGAGTTCAGGAAAAAGTCTATAGGCGCTAAATCGCATGATTCTAGTCACCAAAATGGAATGTGACACCTCCAGTAAAAGACTCGTGCAAGAGCATCAATGTATCACGGCCTGTATGGCAAGTGGCACTTTCCACAGAAAACTTGAGGCACATTGCGAGTCATAGCAGTTTCACCATTTTGAAAGTACGGCTTAAGGAGGATGATGCGTTGTGATATCGTGTAGGGTTCGATACTTACTAACACCTATTTGTCTAAAAGTTTTTGATGACATTGAGCCTCAGTCATGGAAAGCTATTAAAAGAGTGAACCGCCTTTGACTGTATATTATTGTATTCACCTTTCGCATTATCCAGATTTCAGCTTTTATGCCATTGTCAAGTAGAATGCTGAAAGCTGTTAAATCATTATTAATTGATAATGGGATAAATGCCGAAATCTGGATAGGACAAAAAATAAATATAAAAATACATAGTTAAATGGTGGTTTACTCTTTCAAAAACCTATCTTTGTCCTATCGACCTGCCACAATTGTCAACCTATCGAATCATGACAGCCAAAATGGCGCGCAATTCAAATCTAGCGGTCTTATAGGGGGAGGGGCAGAATAGTTGTTTTATTGATATACACTCGCAAAAGAACAGATGAACTTCAAGTATTGCAATTCAAGACCACATTTGAAAACGGAAGTAGTTGGACCGATGTTTGAATTACCTGACATCGACATGGCGCAGCGAGTTGAGACTGCCATGCTTCTTTGTTGGCACAGTTTCTAAATGAAGTGTCTTTGCTTAACAACAGAAACAGAGTTGGTAAGCAGGATCGCTCTAAAAAGTAATTAAAAATAAAAATATAATATTAACATTTCAACCTTAAAGTGTGTTGCTGACTGTAGTTCATAACGTCTCGACAAGCAGCCGACGTACACGTTTTGCGTGCGCGACGCGTGTAGCGGCGTTACGGCCATAGTGAGTAAACGTCCAGGCGCACTGGAGCCTAGTGCGGTGTTAACATGTTTGCAAATGAAATCTAAAGGGTGAGATGGACTCTGGAGTGCGATGTGCTACTTTGAATCTGAGGTTCAGCTTTGATTTTAGCCGTCCTCAAGTCCTCGAATTCGACGTATGGTTCTTTGGAAAGTTGTAGATCCCAGAAGAAGATGTCATTGGTCTACAATATGACTTTCTCGGCAACACTTTCCATGCTAAGTTGAGGCAAGATGACGATTTCACCCGAATAATGACGTAGACAAGTGTAGAATATCACCGAGGAGGTGAGTAGTGTCAGAATTGCGTATGTTTGTTTAGGAATTCGATCTGTCAAAGTTTATAATCACCATTTCAAATCAGTTATACACTCCTGGAAATTGAAATAAGAACACCGTGAATTCATTGTCCCAGGAAGGGGAAACTTTATAGACACATTCCTGGGGTCAGATACATCACAAGATCACACTGACAGAACCACAGGCACATAGACACAGGCAACAGAGCATGCACAATGTCGGCACTAGTACAGTGTATATCCACCTTTCGCAGCAATGCAGGCTGCTATTCTCCCATGGAGACGATCGTAGAGATGCTGGATGTAGTCCTGTGGAGCGGCTTGCCATGCCATTTCCACCTGGCGCCTCAGTTGGACCAGCGTTCGTGCTGGACGTGCAGACCGCGTGAGACGACGCTTCATCCAGTCCCAAACATGCTCAATGAGGGACAGATCCGGAGATCTTGCTGGCCAGGGTAGTTGACTTACACCTTCTAGAGCACGTTGGGTGGCACGGGATACATGCGGACGTGCATTGTCCTGTTGGAACAGCAAGTTCCCTTGCCGGTCTAGGAATGGTAGAACGATGGGTTCGATGACAGTTTGGATGTACCGTGCACTATTCAGTGTCCCTTCGACGATCACCAGAGGTGTACGGCCAGTGTAGGAGATCGCTCCCCACACCATGATGCCGGGTGTTGGCCCTGTGTGCCTCGGTCGTATGCAGTCCTGATTGTGGCGCTCACCTGCACGGCGCCAAACACGCATACGACCATCATTGGCACCAAGGCAGAAGCGACTCTCATCGCTGAAGACGACACGTCTCCATTCGTCCCTCCATTCACGCCTGTCGCGACACCACTGCAGGCGGGCTGCACGATGTTGGGGCGTGAGCGGAAGACGGCCTAACGGTGTGCGGGACGGTAGCCCAGCTTCATGGAGACGGTTGCGAATGGTCCTCGCCGATACCCCAGGATCAACAGTGTCCCTAATTTGCTGGGAAGTGGCGGTGCGGTCCCCTACGGCACTGCGTAGGATACTACGGTCTTGGCGTGCATCCGTGCGTCGCTGCGGTACGGTCCCAGGTCGACGGGCACGTGCACCTTCCGCCGACCACTTGCGACAACACCGATGTACTGTGGAGACCTCACGCCCCACGTGTTGAGCAATTCGGCGGTACGTCCACCCGGCCTCCCGCATGCCCACTATACGCCCTCGCTCAAAGTCCGTCAACTGCACATACGGTTCACGTCCACGCTGTCGCGGCATGCTACCAGTGTTAAAGACTGCGATGGAGCTCCGTATGCCACGGCAAACTGGCTGACACTGACGGCGGCGGTGCACAAATGCTGCGCAGCTAGCGCTATTCGACGGTCAACACGGCGGTTCCTGGTGTGTCCGCTGTGCCGTGCGTGTGATCATTGCTTGTACAGCCCTCTCGCAGTGTCCGGAGCAAGTATGGTGGGTCTGACACACCGGTGTCAATGTGTTCTTTTTTCCATTTCCAGGAGTGTAGTATCACTAATGTGCCCTCGAAATATGGTACCGTATACGGTATTACGTCCGAATGCTGGAGGGGGAATATACATTATAAAATTGACAGTGGTGTTCGTGACGCTCGAATTGACCTTCGGTCTAATATTCCCTCGTTAATACCTTTCAGAGGCCTCAAAGCTCACGTGGTTTACGAAGAAAAACCGGGAACGTGTTCCGGGTGCAATTCCCGTGACCTCCTGGGAGCTGAATGTACACGCAGACGGCCGGTATAACGACCTTTCGGAACAATAAACGCGACAAGCGCCGCGCTGTCGCTCGCACTGTATTATGCTAGTGTGGCAGGCAGTTAATCCTCACACCAAGAACATGCTAAGCCTAAAAGCTTAACGTGCGTTCGAGCGTTGAGCGTACCGAGTTTCTGACATCATATCGAGAAAAGGCACGTTGAGTCTTTACAAACGTGCTGGGCAATATATAGCGTGATAAATATTATGAACGTGCGTTTTAACGTAGAGCGATGAAATGGAAGAACGCTACCTACTCCAAAAGTAATCATCTCTCTTCAGTACAGAGTCACGAGGCGCCATTTTGGCTTTCACTTGAAGCCGATATGTATATGCACAGTTTCTAAGCACCAGCAAACTGCGGCTCCCTCGAAAACCCGTCGTTAATTGCTTGACTGATTGTAACAAAACGACGAGAAACGTCATACTGGTGCTTAAAGCATTACAAAGTATTGTATCTTGCGTATTGCGAAAAGTATGATGGTTCAAGGCAACGGAATTTCGAGGACCCATCAAAATCACATTGTTCTTGGTATAACCTGTTGTAATTAGATGTCAGTTAACAATATATCTACGCTTAAAGCTTCCAGGAGATTGTAACGTACTAAGTGTGACGAAAAATAAGAGGATGACAGGTGCAAAAGTCATGCAGAACTAAATGGCGAACTCGTGAACTCCGTCATCACCAAAACAACATGAGAGATTCCATACCCAGAGAACTGCAGGGCGAGCTGGAATTTCAAAACTAATCATGAGTGATGCAATGTCCCTAAGAGGAAAACGTGGTACTGAAACCATAAAACCTCGAACATGCAGCAATTGAAGTACATCATTTGGTCAGATGTGTCTTGTTACATGCTGTTCCCAACTTCTGGCCGAATTTAAGTCAGATAAGGGAAACAGCGGGGATTCGGCGTTGACTAGAGCAGCCATAGCGTGGTGTTCCATTGGCACCAGGATTACTCTGCAAGTTCGCATTGGTGCCAAGGATTATATGACTATTTTGGCTGCGCAGGTCCATCTCATGGTACAACGTTTGTTGCCTGACAGTGATGCCGCGTTCCAAGACGACAGGGCCCTTGTTCACACAACTGTCATCGTCCAGGCCTGGTTTCGTGACCACGATGATGAATTGGCGCATCTCCACTGGCTACCACAGTCACCTGGTCTTAAATCTTAATATTGTTGAGCCTTTGTGTGTGATGACTATCGAGCTCCACAATCATTACCGAAACTTGCCGCTATTTTTGTAGCAAGAAAGATGTAAGATCCCCCTGAAAACCACACAGGACCTGTGTTTATCCATTCCCAGAAGGTTGTACCCATATTTTTGTCCACCCCACGTAGTGACACTGACTCATGTGCGCCGGCCACTGTGGCCGAGCGGTTCTAGGCGATTCAGTCCGGAACCGCGCTGCTGCTACGGTCGCAGGTTCGAATCCTGCCTGGGGCATGGATGTGTGTGATGCCCTTAGGTTAGTAAGGTTTAAGTAGTTCTAAGTTTAGGGGACTGATGACCTCAGATGTTAAGTCCCATAGTGCAAAGAGCCTGACTCATGTGCGTGATATTGAATTATTTGATCTGCAAACTGAATAGGATCACGTAACTACTTCGATTCCTCTTCCATCTTTGTGATTCCTTTTTTTTTTTTTTTTTTTTTTTTTTTTTTTTTTTTTTTTTTTCAGAATCCTTCTGATTCCAGTAATGTTTTCTTCTCTTTTCTTCTGCTCTTGTTGTTACTATTATTATTATTATTTCTTTCTTATCTCAGACGTTATGTCTGGTCAAAAGTAGAAAGTGGCGCGGACCTTGATCAAGCGTGACTTTCTTTTAACTGTACGGTATATGTTATGTTGCATTTAGGAACTTTCGGGTAATTGAACATATATCAATAATGTATTGCATTGATGTACTGGTGGATATTGTGTGGTATGACTCCTGTAGTTGACAGTATAATTGGTATAATGTCAACTTTATCTTGATGCCACATATCCTTGACTTCCTCAGCCAGTTGAATGTATTTTTCAATTTTTTCACCTGTTTTCTTTTGTATATTTGTTGTATTGAGTATGGATATTTCGATTAGTTGTGTTAATTTCTTCTTTTTATTGGTGAGTATGATGTCAGGTTTGTTATGTGGTGTTGTTTTATCTGTTGTAATGGTTCTGTTCCAGTATAGTTTGTATTCATCATTCTCCAGTACATTTTGTGGTGCATACTTGTATGTGGGAACATGGTGTTTTATAAGTTTATGTTGTAAGGCAAGCTGTTGATGTATTATTTTTGCTACATTGTCATGTCTTCTAGGGTATTCTGTATTATTATTATTATTATTATTATTATTATTATTATTATTATTACTAACTATACCCGGCGAACTTTGTTCCGCCTCTGAAAATGTTTATATGTTATACCTGACCCGGCAAACGTTGTTTTGCCATATAAATTATCTTTAGTCTGTAAAAATAATGTATACGTGTAACACAATAGCCGTTGTTGGCGGGAGATCGTGACACAAACAATAATAATGACCGAACACTGTGTAGGGAGTGAGAAACGGCTTAGGGGGATGTCCCGCAGTATCGTCTACTATTAGTTCTAGCGTTTCTACGGTAGATCGCGCGGATTTAGCAATTACAGCCGATACACGGCTCGTCCATGAGCATCCAAACATAGCGGCAATTTCGTGTCGAAACGTGTTCGCCAGCATTATAAATAAGGCCAAGCGCACACGCGTCGATTTTTATCGTACTTAAAAATGTGTACGATTAAATTCTTTTAGAGGAACAAAGGAGAGCATAGGAACTTCTTTGTTCCACTAAAACAATTTGATCGTACGATAAAACTCGATGCGTGTGCGCTAGGCCTAAATGTCGGTTTGGCGAATGACGCGTGCTACCTAATTGAACTTCTCGGTCTAGTTACGTCGATTCAAAGAGGGATATTCGAGTCGTTGCTTTTGGTACGTTTTCTTCAATTACCTATCTATCGAATAGTGGAAGACTATCACCGGTAGACACCTGGTGGGGTAACTGATCAAGTGATAATTGCTCGACCTGTGTTCAAAATTATTAAATTACTAAAATCGCTATTTAAAAATAGGGGTTGGTGGTAGAAGGGTGCATATTTAGGGTTGTGTGTATTTTGTAATGCCACATCATAAAAAAAACGTTCTGTCCAAAAAATAAAAAAAATTGGGGTGGACCAGTCTTATCACTTACGGGTATGAAAGATAGATAAGGCCGGTATTACACTATCAAATTTCTTTGTGAAAGATTTGATCAAATATTCCGTCAAATATATTTGATAAAGATCTTTGACGTAGTGCTAGAAGGGTTATTACACTGTCATCATATTTTCCGTCAAAATTTCAAGATGGCTGACAACAACAACTTGTTATTAACCGTAGCAGTTGCATGTACCACAATTGCACTGTGTGCATGTGCGGAAAAGAAGCGGGGGAGAAGCCGTGAGTTTTACTACGACACGATAAAAGCATTCAACAAAACTTGTTACGTTAGCTTATAGTGGAGGACGTCAAGTCGTACATCAATTATTCAAGAATGGATGAGCATACATTTCTATATGTGCTCAATGAAGTGTATCCTCACGTCACAGAACACAATATTCACTTAAGAACTGCTACATCTGCAGAAGACAGGCTCAATGTAACACTCCTGTTCCTTGCTACAGGAGAGGGTTAGGTTAGGTTAGGTCAGGTATCCAATCTTCGTAATCTATTTTTATATTCAGCGTGCCTCACGTTGTAAAGCGCCTCATCAGCTTCATACATCTCTATTAATTATGTAGTTGTCGGCACACACACCAATTGTATTTACCCGCAATGTTTATAAAAACACTACAGACGAAAGAATGCAGCGATGCTAGCGCTCCATGTGATAACATGTCACATTGCAGTGAACAGAAGACAAGCCACTTCTTTGATCAAATTTACAGCAAGGCCCTAGATTTGATCAAATATTGGACGACATTTGACAAAGTTCCCTATTACACCATCAAATATCTTTGGACAAAATAAATATGTTGGACAAAGATAATTGACAAAGAAATTTGATAGCGTAATACCGGCCTTACGACCGATCCTCAGACCTACCGAATATACATGTAAAATTTCATCAGAATCGATCGTGCCGTTTCGAAGGACTATGGCAACTAACACTGTGACACGAGAATTTTATATATAAGGATTAACTCCATCAGTTAATTTCATTTGTGAGGTAATTTTGCCACGGTCGCAGGTTCGAATCCTGCCTCGGGCATGGATGTGTGTGATGTCCTTAGGTTAGTTAGGTTTAAGTAGTTCTAAGTTCTAGGGGACTGATGACCACAGCAGTTGAGTCCCATAGTGCTCAGAGCCATTTTTGTGAGGTAATTTGCTTGGTATGTATTTCTATTCTTGCTTAGGTACTAGCTACCAACAACAACAGCAGAGAAAGAAGGGGATACAAGGAACACGATTCATGGAGGTTACGAGGATTACGCTGCAAAATCATCAGCCTGTACGTGAACTGAAAATGCGACTCGTGCGCTAGCAGTAACAAAGAACTCTCCGAAAAGATTCAGCGTAGCTCTGTCGCAGCAACGCAGTCCGCTGACAATGAAACACAGAGTTGGTACCGAATTTGGAAATCGCACAAAAATGGCCACGGACTTGCCTCGTGCTTCTGCTTTATTATGTTAGGTTCGCAGCAAGTGGCAGACAGCTACTCCCGCTAGAACGAATGTGGTAAAAGTGGGCAGTCGCTCGCGAGTGCTTGTGTCCGTGAGACCTCGGCTGGCCGATAAAGAATTCATAGAGCTCTCGCGGTGGCCGCTTTGTAGCGCGGATAAGGGCCGTCCCTGGCCGACTGCAGCTCTCTGGCGCCGGTATTTCGCATGGGTTTTTACTGCCTCTGGCCCACATACGCGCTCAGGAAACGCTGGCGCCAGCGCTCCGACCATAAAATCCATCGCCATTACACGCGCCGTCCATCTCCATGAAACTGCAATATGCGGCCACCGCGCCTGCAGCAATACAAATACGACGAACATGGCGGCCGGCTCGTTCGTCACGATTCTTCTGTTGGCGCACACGGGCGCCGGTTGCGTCCCAGCCTTCACACGCCGGCGTACGGCTAACGAGCGCTGCCTCAATACCAGTGGGCGATTCGGGAAGTGGCGCACGCCAGGTTGACGTCGAATTTAAATTGTGCTCTCTGTTGCTGCTTTTTTCGTTCGTGGCAGCAATGAAGAAAGTTAATGTGCAGCGGTATCGGCGCAGAATCTTTGCAATTTAAGAGGGGGGAAAAACAACATTGAAGATCAGATTTACGAGCACTGTTCATTACACAAACATACCTAATTAAATTTTTTGCACTTTTAGTTATTTAAGATACATAGCCCAACAGCCATTAACACCAGCTTGAAAACTCTCAAGTGCAGCAATAGCCTACCACAAAAACTAATAATTAAGGAAAACTACCAAATACAAAATGCCATAGTGGAAGGAAAAATATAAGAGTGTACAGCTTTCTGCAACGGAACTCTGTTAGCTACCTTCAAGGAATTATCAGGCAACACCAACCCACACACACACACACACACACACACACACACACACACACACACACACACACACAATTAATTGATTAATGTTAGGCCTAAACACAACATTCCCAGTCGTAAAATCTCCAAGTAAATAAGTTTTTTACATTAAGTTCTGTATGGTTGCAGACAGCAAATTGTGGAAGGAAAACAACCGTAATGCAAAATATAAAAAACCATAGAAATATATTTAACATCGTGTCTGTTTTACAAATTCGTAAGTACTTTAGAATAAACTCGAATTTGTATATATATATACAGGTACTAAAGCGCATTTTTCCTATCGTTTAACAGAAGGAAAATAAAAAATCTCACTGATTATGCTGAAACGTATCAGAAACATGTCTGGATAATAGAAGGAAAGAAAAATTTTGTTTTGCTCACGGTGCGAAGTCATCCACGTGAACAGTATAAAGAATCCGCTAAATTTCAGTTACATGGTAAATCACACACATGTAAAGGCTGCTAGCTTAACTAAATACCAAGGCATTACAATTACGAATAAATTAAATTGGAACTATTATTTAAACAATTTGCGCGGGGAACCAAACCAAACCATTCTGATTTGTTGGCAGAACACTTAGAAAATGTAACAGGTCTACTAAAGTGAGTGTGTACGCTTTGCTTGTCAACCCTCTTCTGGAATACTGCTGTGTGGTGTGGACCCAAGTCTTAAAGGATTCACGAAGGACATTGAAGAAGTTCAATGGCGGCCAGCTCGTTTTATATTTAAGCGAATTAGGGGAGAGGGTGCCACGGATATGATACACGAAGTGAGATGGCATTTATTATAACAATGACTTCTTCACTGCGGCAGGACCTCCTCATGAAATTTCAATTACCAACTTTCTCCTCAGGGTGTGAAAATATCTTGTTGGCACCCACCTACATAGGGAGAAACGATTATTATGATAAAATAAGAGAAGTCAGAGCTCGCACGAAAAATTTAAGTGTTCGTTCTTTCCCGCGCGCTTTTCGAGAGCGGAACGGTAGAGAGGTAATCTGAGGCAGGTTCAATGAAACCTCCGCCAGGCGCAATTAGTGAATTTCAGAGTAATCATGTATTTGTAGATGAAAGTATACCCCATCCAAAAAACAAATTTATTCGCAAGCAAACGCAGACAGAAGAGCTTCGGCCTCAACGTGACCATGTTTCTAATTCGGTTTTAGTGTTTCCGAATGTAAATTTTTTAGCACTGCATTTGTTTGAGCATGTTCAGCCGTCTTAATCAGTACGCTACACAAGGACGGTCGGCTCTTCTACCTGCCCGCCACGTTGCGGAATTGGGACGAGAGTATTAGTGGATCCTTCCTCGACCTCTTGTGTGCACAAATCCTCTGTGTGCAGTTTAGACAACGCGCATGGTGCGGCAGTACTGCCGACTTAACGATGTCGTTTGCCGAAGTCTTTATAGTAGGTATCAGTGAAACTTTTGTCTCTGCGCGGAAAGTTTAGAAAGTGTTGGGGAGTGCGTTCTCGTGTGGGGATATGGGAACTGGCGTAATCAGGTAACTGTTTTCAAGGTGGTTGTTGATGTTCTTGTGAGCGTACATTAACTCGGTCGGAAGAGGGTTCTTAGCCGAGTGCTGAGCAACCAGGTAGCTGGGTGTGTTGTCTAATGAACAAAGTGATTGTGGTGAGGGTTGTTAGAACAGAAGATTGCTCAGTTGGAAATTTCAAGCGGAAATTTCTTTTGTATGTCCTTATCCTTCGAGTTAAGACTGCGATCCCGTGTTGTCTGCAGAGCAGACGGTAGAAATTGGTTGGTGGCGACTGACAGTCCAGCGGTCCGATGTGACATTTTTCCTAAGATAGTCGTTCTGTTAGAGGAAATTACTTAGATGCTACAGGATCTCCGTAGGCGGGACGAGAAGGCTGTAGAAATGTACATTTTGGAAGAAGGAGGGAATCAAGAATGCGGTGCTACTGAGCGATGTTTTCCAAATTGCAAAAACTGGAGAAAAATCCTTCCATTTTTATATCTGGCGACTGTTTAAACAAATGAAATTACTTTCACACATTTTACTAAAAATCTACGCACTACTGCCCATTTTTCAAATATCCTTAATTTTATTAACGGCAACATTGCTGTCTTCAACTGTTTGATAATTTGTAGCTATGTCAGAATATTTTGAATTCCGAGCAACATTTATATCTCATTTATGTTCTTAATGTCTCATTTATGTTTCGCATCTTTAAGGAAGTATTGTATAATATAATATAAATATTTTGAGCTATGACTGTCAATCTTGGACTCATGGGAAACAGGAAAGAAACAAAGTGGAATTAGTTGAGATATGGATCTGGAATATTTACAAAACACCCTGGATAGAAAGGGATGCTAATGTCGCACTGTTACATTAAATCAATGAAAAAGGGCACTTATTAACACCACGAGAAAGATAAACCAGATTTATTGGGCACCTTCATTTGTACAATACAGCTTATAGAATATCACTGAACGAAAAATCGTGGGAAGGAAATCAAGTAACAGGCCCAAAATGTCAATATTACGTAGTGTAGTCAGTGGAACTGGGTGTAAAAACTGTAACCACACGGTTCGCATGGCAAGAAAGAAAACGGTGGTTGTATCGAGGAGCATTGCTTGTCGTGCTTGGTGATGACGTATAAGCATGTATTACCCGTATTTGTGTCCGATCTGTAAACAGTGTCTCCAGCAATTTGTTAGAAAACATATTATTTTAGAAGAAAATATATCGCGTGAGAAAGGCTCCATATCTTCAAAATGTTTATTTTTCAGTATATCGCGTCACTCTTTCATATCTGCTCATATTCTTATACTTCAGTATAATATGCAGTATCTTTCTCACTTTTACTTCACAGACTTGTCTTACACATATGTTTGATCTATCCACGATAAAAAAAATTATGAATGATAGCTACGATCTGAGTTAAGAACATTCAAAGTACGTGAAACGAATTAACTCAAAATGTAAACCAACGTAAACGTCATATTAAAAACAAATAATATTTAGACCAAAGGGTTTATTAATGTTACTGGCTTCTATACGGATACAATATGTTTGCTGCTTGAAACGAACAAAAAGTAATACGAAAAATCGAAAATAGCTTGTGAATTATATAGAAAAGAGTGCAGTGCGATGCGTTCGCTGTTAAATTTTACACTTAATTCACGTACAAATTCGGCAACGAAATTTGGTGAGAGGCTATTTAAAAAGTGATAATGGAGATTTTTAGTGTTTTGTTTATTTTCGTTCCGGCAATTTCTGAAGTGCAGTTTGAGAAGAATAGGCGACGGGATGACACGTAGGTTTCTCTTCACTCCTGTCTTTCATAATATTCTTCCATAAAAAACTAAGCTGTTCAAGTAACGTTTATTGTACTCCATACAATTGAGGTAACTACTTCACATTTCATAACGTTTCGCAGGATGGCAACGCAGACCACCTCTACTAGAACCATTCCAGAATGCGTAATTTGTGTGTTGTTCCCGACACAGTTCTACGAGTGTGGTTATAAATATTAAAGAAAGTAACAAATTCTGCTTTATTATGCGCAGGGAATTTTAATCTTGCCTTAGGAAGTATGGGCTGACCTTTCTTCGATACACGATGCATTTCTACGATAAATTATTTTTTCTCTCATTTAGCTGCATATTCCACGTAAAAGTTGCATGAAAAACTATCTGTTTCTCTGGAACGCAACACAGTATTTTTCGGATATTTCTGCGGGTCGCATTTACCTTTCCACTGCAAAAAATCGCAGAAACAGAGTGGCATTGTACGGCATTTCTGAGCGAGAAGTGAAATTATGAAATATAAATACTTTGACAGTTCCGAAATTAGTGCGCTGTTCATGAATGTTTGTTCTGAGTAAACAGCATTTTTCGTCCTCCGTGACGGCTGCACATTGATTTCATTATTTTTGACGTGAATTATCGTTTTTCTTTCTGCATCCTGCTGACGCGCTGTCCCGTTTTTTAATGTACGGCATTCAGTGAAGGACAGCACAATTTTCACGCTTCGGTATCTAGTTTCGAAGCAAAATAATTTTGCTTCTTAAAGGTTGAGCTTTAAGCAGCTACTTTAACTTTGGTTCTAGATTATTGCTGCGATATACGTTTTTCTATAAATGAAGTAAAGGTCGTGTAAATGACGGTAACTGGAAAAATCGAACATGCTGTGTTATGAAAACTCACGGGAACGTTACATACTGCTTCACCTCTTTGATGTTCTTAATAATTATAGGTTTGGAGGTTAAAAAAATGCTTGAAATATCACTTTGAAATTGAAAATGTTTTTAGTTTTTTTTTTTTTTACAAAAAAATGTAGTTGCCATTGCTCTCCGCATTGTGTGCCACCTGCAATCTCATGCATGACACCGAAACACATCAATCTGCATGCGGTAATGCAAAAAACATATGGCTCGCCATGAGAAAGAAGAACTAGGGAGTATCCAAAGAAAACCTCAAAATGATGACACCACGTTTCATCTCTTTCGACATTACGGAACAGAAAGCGATATTCTCCAGCGTGATACCGTTCCAGATGCTGAGGTAGTGTCGACATTCTCTTCAGCTTCTGTCCTTCAAACAGGCTGTGAGGAACTTCAGATGCTCTGTCCTAATGGCGTGAGCGATACCGTGACTGATGTCCAATATAAGCCGAGTGTCTACCACCATCCGTCCCAGTCCTTTATGACGGCAGCATCCACCATACCAATGACAGAAGCGGTAATGACAAGATGAGCCTGTCCTGGCCGACTGCTGTCTTTCAGTGACACTCGAGCTCCCGACATCCTGCAGATCATTTGTTCCCCGCAAGCATATGTGCACCTGACATAGTGTGTTCGCCATACGCAACAGACAATCGGGCTTTAATTTCACTTCTGCACACTTCTTCCGTAGTCAAAAACAGCACTACATCTCGCTGTTCCTCTTTCCCGGTTTTTGTAGTGAAGTCAGACGCACACACAACTTGCTGACCTCACGTCGAGCCCGTTTAATAGGCAAATGACACATCAGCGAACGTTCGCGCAGTCCCTTCCTGACCTTCGTGACTCCGAATAGAGGTTGCTTTATACAGGGTGGTCCATTGAGCGTGACCGGGCCAAATATCTCACGCAATAAGCATCAACCCGGCGGGGTCAGGGATTTTCTCTGCCTCGTGATGGCTGGGTGTTGTCCTTAGGTTAGTTAGGTTTAAGTAGTTCTAAGTTCTAGGGGACTGATGATCATAGATGTTAAGTCCCATAGTGCTCAGAGCCATTTTTTGAATAAGCATCACACGAAAAACTACAAAGAACGAAACTCGTCTAGCTTGAAGGGGGAAACCAAATGGCGCTATGGTTGGCCCGCTAGATGGCGCTGCCATAGGTCAAACGGATATCAACTGCGTTTTTTAAAAATAGGAACCCCCATTTTTTATTACATATTCGTGTAGTACGTAAAGAAATATGAATGTTTTAGTTGGACCACTTTTTTGCGCTTTGTGATAGATGGGCTGTAACAGTCACATTCTTCCAGTGCGGACGGTATTTGCTTCGTGATACATTACCCGTGTTAAAATGGACCGTTTACCAATTGCGGAAAAGGTCGATATCGTGCTGATGTGTGGCTATTGTGATCAAAATACCCAACGGGCGTGTCCTGTGTATACTGCTCGGTATCCTGGACGACATCATCCAAGTGTGAGGACCGTTCGCCGGATAGTTAAGATATTTAAGGACACAGGAAGTGTTCAGCCACATGTGAAACGTCAACAACGACCTGCAACAGATGATGATACCCAAGTAGGTGTTTTAGCTGCTGTCGCGGCTAATCCGCACATCAGTAGCAGACAAATTGCTCGAGAATCGGGAATCTCAGAAACGTCGGTGTTGAGAATGCTACATCAACATCGATTGTACCCGTACCGTATTTCTATGCACCAGGACGCCGTGTACAGTTCTGCCACTTGGCACAAGAAAAATTGCGGAACGATGACAAGCTTGTTGCATGTGTTCTATTTAGCGACGAAGCGTCATTCACCAACAGTGGTAACGTAAACCGGTTTAATATGCACTTTGGGCAACGGAAAATCCACGGTGGCTGCGAAAAGTGTAACATCAGCGACCTTGGCGGGTTAATGTATGGTGCGGCATTATGGGAGGAAGGATAACTGGCCCCCATTTTATCTATGGCAGTCTAAATGGTGCAATGTCTGCTGATTTCCTACGTAATGTTCTACCGATGTTACTACAAGACGTTTCACTGCATGAACGAATGGCGATGTACTTTCAACATGATGGATGTCTGGCACATAGCTCGCGTGCGGTTGAAGCGGTATTGAATAGCACATCTCATGACAGATGGATTAGTCGTCGAAGCACCATACCATGGCCCGCACGTTCACCGGATCTGACGTCCCCGGATTTCTTTCTGTGGGGAACGTTGAGGGATATTTGCTATCGTGATCCACCGACAACGCCTGACAACATGCGTTAGCGCATTGTCAATGCATGTGTGAACATTACGGAAGGCGAACTACTCGCTGTTGAGAGGAGTGTTGTTACACGTATTGCCAAATGCATTGAGGTTGACGGACATCATTTTGAGCATTTATTGCATTAATGTGGTATTTACAGGTAATCATGCTGTAACAGCATGCGTTCTCAGAAATGTTAAGTTCACAAAGGTATACATATCACAGTGGAACAACCGAAATAAAATGTTCAAACGTATCTACGGTCTGTATTTTAATTTTAAAAACCTACGTGTTACCAACTGTTCGTCCAAAATTGTGAGCCGTATGTTTGTGGCTATTACAGCGCCATCTACCACAAAGCGAAAAAAGTGGTCCAAGTAAAACATTCATATTTCTTTACGTACTACACGAATATGTAATAAAAAATGGGGGTTCCCTTTTAAAAAAACGCAGTTGATATGCGTTTGACCTATGGCAGCTCCATCTAGCGGGTCAGCCATAGCGCCATTTTCCCCCTTCAAGCTAGACAAGTTACGTTCTTTGTAGGTTTTCGTTTGACTCTTATTTCGTGAGATATTTGGCCCGGTAACAATCAATATATATATATATATATATATATATATATATATAACACATACCTGCGCCGCGCCATGCTCGTTATATAGTCTCTCTAGTTCTCATTTGACTGCCCCTTATCCGTACATATAGTGATATAAATGAGTATATAGATGTGCAACAATCTTGTCATTATATACTGTCGGCCTCTGAGGCCGAGCGGTGCTAGGCGCTACAGTATGGAAACCGCGCTGCTGCTACTACGGTTGCAGGTTCGATTTCTGTCTCGGGGTTGGATGTGTGTGATGTCCTTTGGTTAGTTAAGTTTAAATAGTTGTAAGTCTAGGGGACTGATGACCTCAGATGTTCAGTCCCATAGTGCTTAGAGCCATTTGAACCATTTGAAATCGAACTGTCTCAAAATTACTGCAAGATGGAACATTCAGTTCGGTAGTGGTAGGAGCCAGACACACGCACCGAGAAATAAGCATGTAAAATCTTGTATAAAATTTTATCAAAAAATTAATTAACGCGGTCGGCTTGCAAATTAAAAAAGAACATTTTAAGCCGACAAGGGAAACATCTGTTTTTCTTTAAGACGTGTGCTATATAAAAATGATTTTGATGCAGTTACTTTGTGGAATTGAACTTCTCATAAAGCCGCAAATAATCGGCGGATCCGGCCTCCCAAAATTTAGCGGGCTGTCTCAAAGATATTAATTTTGGTACACAGGGTAACACCCTCCTCGTTGGGCTACAACGCACATAAGAAGCATTTACAACGCATGTCTGGGCATAGACTTTAAGAGAATGCTCTCAGACACAGTCGGACTCTCAAACAAGGTTTGTCGATGGCGCAGATTAATATTAAAACTCAAATGTTTGCGCCTTGAACTGGAATGCTTACAGTTTATCCGTTTGCGGTGTCGTCCTCTTCCAACTATGAAAATCTGCGGGCAGTACGGTGACATTTGACCGTATTACCATGTAATACGAGCCGTACTTCTTGCACGGTTGTCCTTTAACTAAAACAGGCAACACAATCAATCACAGACACACACGTAAACTCGACGGTGAATCAGCCGGGCCGGCGAGCGTAACACCGTCCTGTCACGTAACACCGTCCTGTCACGTAACACTGTCCTGTCAGTGCTCAGCTTGAAATCCAAGTATAACTGGACTCCACATGCAGATTACCTGCGAACATCTGCTATAAATGCTGCCGCCGAACTTCCGTGCAAGTTAACAGTGTGCCAGCACCACGGTATCAATTTGACATGCGAACAGCTCCACCAGTGTCCCACAAGAAACACTCGCCTTTGCGTTCCCTTGTGGTGACAAGACCCTGCGCGATGCACATGCAGCGCTTTAAAACTTCATCGCACAACTGCACTGCTTCCTAGCGGGACGCTGGCGAAAGAGGCAGGGCCTCACATATCTTTAAATATCGGTAGTGGACCTACCCAGTACTAAAACGTTTAATTCGTTTCTGCTCTACAAATTAATCATGTTCAGTTTCATGAAAGTTGACTTGGGTGTCACTTGGGTTTATTCCGCTTTTATTGGCCAATATTGTACATCGCTACATTAATTACAAGGTGTACAACTTTGCTTTCGCCGTTTTTTCCGCAACATTTGAGGCATTAATGAAACAAATTGGTTACACATGTATCATTCAAAGTATTTTCTATCGCTGGCCACTAGTTTCTCCCATATTTCGGGCAGTGTACGAATCCCGCGTCGAAAAAATAGTTGGTCTTTTGAAGCGATCGACGAATCGATCCAATTTGTGACATCTCCATGAGATCGGAAGTGTTCGTCAGCCAGGCCATGCGCCATTGACCTAAACAGGTGATAGACAGAGGGAGCAATGTCTGGAGAATACGGCGGGTGGGGTAGGACTTCCCATTTTAACGTTTCCAAGTACGTTTTGACCTCTTTTGCAACGTGGGTCGAACGTTGTCGTGCAAAATCACTTTATCGCGCCTCTCGCTGTATTGCGGCCATTTGTATTTTAATGCTCTGCTGAAACGCATTAATTGCGTTCTATAATGAGCACCTGTGATTCTTTCACTTGGTTTTAATACCTCATAGTACACCGAGCTGGTCCCACCAAATGCAGAGCATGATCTTGGAGCCTCGAAGATTCGGTTTGGTCGTCGACGTGGAAGCATAGCCGGGATATCCCCATGTTTTTTTGCGTGTAGGGTTATCGTAATGAAGCCATTTTTCGTCCCCGGTCACAGTGCGATGCAGAAATCCCTTCCGTTTTTGCCTCTGAAGCAAATGTTCACAAACACGTAAACGCCGTTCAACATCTCTTGGTTTCAGCTCAGACGGGGCCAAGTTCCTTCTTTCTGAATGATGCCCATAGGCTTGAGACGTTCTGAAATGGCTTACTGTGTCACTCCCACTAATTGTGCCAATTCGTCTTGAGTTTGACACGAGTCTTCACTCAGCAAAGTCTCCAATTTTGTGTCTTCGAAAACATTCTCTCTTCCACCACTATGCCGGTCTACGACGTTAAAATCACCATTATTGAAGCGTTGAAACCGCGTTGAAAACTCGCGACACGTTCTTTCACTAATAGCGTCCTTACCATAAGTACTTGAGACTCAGCCGCTGTTTTCTTCATATTGAAACAAAACAGTAACACCTCTCGCAAATGACGAGAACTAGACTCGTAAACTGACATTTTCAATCAAGAACAACTTTATGATGCAGACACAAATCGACTAGTGTTCCAAGCTAACTCCCTGACGTATGCGACCTGTTTCTTTCGACCACTACTTACCGTTGACGCCACTTATCGGCAAACAGCGGAAGCAAAGTTGTTTGAGAGCAACCTCTGGCTAGGTCATCAGATATTGGTTATACGGAATACTGTTTCATTACTCTGTACTTATAATGTAAACTGAAGGTTGAGGAGGCAGAAAAGAAAGGAAAAGAACTAATGATATGAGCTGCATCGGGACCTAATGCGGAATGAGCGGTTGACGGGTGAAAATGTGTGCCGGACCAGGGCTCGAACCCGAGATGTTGCGCTTGCTAGGCAGTTGCGTTAACAGTGCGCCACCCGGACACAGTATTTATCGAAAATGCGCGACTATCTCGGCACGCTCCCCTTCTGGCTCACGCTCCCACCTTGCGCCAGCTATCTGCAGTCCCCCTCCATGCTCGCAAATTGTAGATTCCCACTGGAGGTCGAAAGTAAGCCTGCATACGCATCTGGAGGTGTGGTAGGTCCGCTATTATTTTCTATCTACATAAATGATCTTTTGGATAGGGTGGATAGCAATGTGTGGCTGTTTGCTGATGATGCTGTGGTGTACGGGAAGGTGTCGTCGTTGAGTGACTGTAGGAGGATACAAGATGACTTGGACAAGATTTGTGACTGCTGTAAAGAATGGCAGCTAACTCTAAATATAGATAAATGTAAATTAATGCAGATGAATAGGAAAAAGAGTCCCCTAATGTTTGAATACTCCAGTAGTAGTGTAGCGCTTGACACAGTCAGTCGATTAAATATTTGGGCGTAACATTGCAGACCGATATGAAGTGGGACAAGCATGTAATGGCAGTTGTAGGGAAGGCGGATAGTCGTCTTCGGTTCGTTGGTAGAATTTTGGGAAGGTGTGGCTCATCTGTAAAGGAGATCGCTAATAAAACACTAATACGACCTATTCTGGAGTACTGCTAGAGCGTTTGGGATCCCTATCAGGTGGGATTGAGGGAGGGCATAGAAGCAATTCAGAGGCGGGCTGCTAGATTTGTTACTGGTAGGTTTGACCATCACGCGAGTGTTACGAAAATGCTTCAGGAACTTAGATGGCAATCTCTGGAGGAAAGGAGGCGTTTTTTTCGTGAATCGCTACTGAGGAAATTTAGAGAACCAGTGATTGAGGCTGACTGCTGTACAATTTTACTGCCGCCAACTTATATTTCGCGGAAAGACCACAAAGATAAGACAGATTAGGGCTCGTACAGAGGCATAAGGACAGTCATTTTTCCCTCGTTCTGTTTGGGAGTGGAATAGGGAGAGAAGATGCTATTTGTGGTACGAGGTACCCTCCGCCACGCACCGTATGGTGGATTGCGGAGTATGTATGTAGATGTAGAGGTTGTGGAATCGTTGCCAATCGAGGCGAATCGGTTATATGAATGCGGCAAGTCGGAAAGAACAGACACCATGGATTCATATTGCTCTGTACACTGCCTCGTCACTTTCCGTCACAGTAGGTGTTGTGGGAATTTGAGTCGTCCTCTTCTTCGTTACAGTTGGTGTAAATTGGTAGCGTTCAGTGGCTAGAGGACGGTCTCCCCTGCGCAAGCGAGGGAAAATCCAGAAGAGGTGAAGCGGGAAACTGCTGGGGTGGATTAGTCGCCGCTTTCTGCGCCGGCCGCCGGCACTGCGCTGAGGTAATCAGCTGTTGGCGCCGGCCCCGTTTGCGACATAATTAATGCCGCGGATGGGCGGACTCCTGTCGAGCGGCAGCCAACTCCCTCCCCCATCACGTCCGCCGCGCTTTGTTCCCTCAGACTAAGAAGGCTGCAATGAAGACGCCCGCTTATCCAGGGCGAGATTTATCCACTTGCGACACGCCAGCCGGGACAATCACGACACAGGAGACCGTAGCTCCGGACGGCGTGTTGTTCAGCACGCGCCCTGCTCGCTCCCCTGTTGCTTTCGAGAGACAAGCAGCTATATTTAATGCCTGAATAGAGCGTTCTGCAAACGAGAACCTCTTTGTCTGCTATCTTTCTAAGGTAATCAGATTACTTTGGTGGATTAGCATATTCCGAAAAGAGTAAGATGTAGGAGAAGCAGTTCCGACTTAACGGTTAATAACGAGATGAAGGATTAAGAAAACTTGTGGTGTTGTGTACATGTGCTATCCCACAGATTATAATTACACTGACGAAAAAAATCGCAACACCAAAAAAGAGATATGCAACGTAAACGAAAGTTTGTAGGACTGTTTCTGGTCCGCAGCTCGTGGTCGTGCGGTAGCGTTCTCGCATCCCGCGCCCGCGATCACGGGTTCGATTCCCCGCGGGGTCAGGGATTTTCTCTGCCTCGTGATGACTGGGTGTTGTGTGATGTGCTTAGGTTAGCTGGTTTAAGTAGTTCTAAGTTCTAGGGGACTGATGACCATAGATGTTAAGTTCCATAGTGCTCAGAGCCATTTGAACCATTTGACTGAATCTGCATCTTGAAGATGAAGTGTATCCATATTTCGTGCTAGTCACGTAAGAGCAGATTAGCAGCGCCGCTGGGAGGATACAAATTAGGTTTGCTTTAAATAAACGTTGTCACTACTGGCCATTAAAATTGCTACACCACGAAGATGTGTTACAGACGCGAAATTTAACCGACAGGAAGAAGATGCTGTGGTATGCAAATCATAAGCTTTTCAGAACATTCACACAAGGTTGGCGCCGGTGGCGACCTCTACAACGTGCTGACATGAGGAAAGTTTCCAACCGATTTCTCATACACAAACAGCAGCTGACCGGCGTTGCCTGGTGAAACGTTGTTGTGTTGAATCGTGTAAGGAGGAAAAATGCGTACCACCACGTTTCCGACTTTTATACAGGTCGTGTTGTAGCCAATTGCGATTGCGGTTTATCGTATCGCGACATTGCTGGTCGTGTTGGTCGAGATCCAATGACAGTTAGCAGCATATGGAATCGGTGGGTTCAGGTGGGTAATACGGAACGCCGTGCTGGATCCCAACGGCCTCGTATCACTAGCAGTCGAGATGACAGGCATCTTATCCGCATGGCTGTAACGGACCGTGCAGCCACGTCTCGATCCCTGAGTCAACAGATGGGGACGTTTGTAAGACAACAACCATCTGCAGGAACAGTTCGACGACGTTTGCAGCAGCATGGACTATCACCTCGGAGACCATGGCTGCGGTTATCTTTGACGCTGCATCACAGACAGGAACGCCTGTGCTGGTGTACTCAACGACGAACCTGGGTGCACGAATGGCAAAACGTCATTTTTTCGGATGAATCCAGGTTCTGTTTACAGCATCATGATGGTCGCATCCGTGTTTGGCGACATCGCGGTGAATGCACATTGCAAGCATGTATTCGTCATCGCCATACTGGCGTATCAGCGGTCTTTATGGTATGGGGAGCATTGGTTACACGTCTCGGTCACCTCTTGTTCGCTTTGACGGCACTTTGAACAGTGGACGTTACATTTCAGATATGTTACGACCCTCCGAAACCATACATTTCAGCAGGATATTGCACGACTGCATGTTGCAGGTCCTGTTCAGGCCTTTCTCGATACAGAAAATGTTCGACTGCTGCCCTGGCCAGCACATTCTCCAGATCTCTCACCAATTGAAAACGTCTGGTCAATGGTGGCCCAGCAACTGGGTCGTCACAATACGCCAGTCACTACTCTTGATGAACTGTGGTATCGTGTTGAAGCTGCATCGGCATCTGTACCTGTACACGACATCCAAGTTCTGTTTGATTCAATGCCGTGGCGTATCAAAGCCATTATTACGGCCAGAGGTGGTTGTTCTGGGTACTGAATTCTCAGGATCTATGCACCCAAATTGCATGAAAATGTAATGACATGTCAGTTCTAGTATAACATATTTGTCCAATGAATACCCGTTTATCATCCGCATTTCTTCTTGGTGTAGCAATTTTAATGGCCAGTAGTGTACCTTTTATATCGGATATGGTGAATTGATGTTAGTCAAGAATGTCTTTAAAGCGACGGAGATCTCATTATCTCACTGAGTTTGAACGATGTCGTGTAATATGCCTATAACAGGTGATTTCCTGTCAGGAAGGTCGCAGTTCGTAGTAATAGACGGCAAATCATCGAGTAAAACTGAAGTGATATCAGGTGTTCCCCAGGGAAGCGTCCTGGGACCTCTACTGTTCCTGATCTATATAAATGACCTGGGTGACAATCTGAGCAGTTCTCTTAGGTTGTTCGCAGATGATGCTGTAATTTACCGTCTAGTAAGGTCATCCGAAGACCAGTATCAGCTGCAAAGCGATTTAGAAAAGATTGCTGTATGGTGTGTCAGGTGGCAGTTGACGCTAAATAACGAAAAGTGTGAGATGATCCACATGAGTTCCAAAAGAAATCCGTTGGAATTCGATTACTCGATAAATAGTACAATTCTCAAGGCTGTCAATTCAACTAAGTACCTGGGTGTTAAAATTACAAACAACTTCAGTTGGAAGGACCACATAGATAATATTGTCGGGAAGGCGAGCCAAAGGTTGCGTTTCATTGGCAGGACACTTAGAAGATGCAACAAGTCCACTAAAGAGACAGCTTACACTACACTCGTTCGTCCTCTGTTAGAATATTGCTGCGCGGTGCGGGATCCTTACCAGGTGGGATTGACGGAGGACATCGAGAGGGTGCAAAGAAGGGCAGCTCGTTTTGTATTATCGCGTTATAGGGGAGAGAGTGTGGCAGATATGATACACGAGTTGGGATGGAAGTCATTACAGCATAGACGTTTTTCGTCGCGGCGAGACCTTTTTACGAAATTTCAGTCACCAACTTTCTCTTCCGAATGCGAAAATATTTTGTTGAGCCCAACCTACATAGGTAGGAATGATCATCAAAATAAAATAAGAGAAATCAGAGCTCGAACAGAAAGGTTTAGGTGTTCGTTTTTCCCGCTCGCTGTTCGGGAGTGGAATAGTAGAGAGATAGTATGATTGTGGTTCGATGAACCCTCTGCCAAGCACTTAAATGTGAATTGCAGAGTAGTCATGTAGATGTAGATGTAGATGTAAGCTGGAACGCTCTCGTGGTTATCCCACGCACCCTGACTGCAGAATTGCACATTAGTCTTCATTCATGAACAGCACTCCTGGGACATTTTCCAGTAGGATAACGCTCGTCCATATACCACTGTTGTAATCAAACATGCTCTACAGTGTCACATGTTGCCTTGGCCTACTCGATCTCCAGATCGGTCTCCAATCGAGAATATATAGGTCATCATCCGATAGCAACTCCAGCGTCATCGACAACTATTATTAACCGTCCCTGCATTGACGGACCAAGTGCATGTTGTATGGAACTCCATCCCACAAACTGACGTGCGGCACCTTTACGAAACTTGGATGCACGCTTGCTTGCTTGTATTTTGCATACCGCGGCTACACCGGTTCTTAATGTACCAGCGTTTCACATTTGCAATGGTTTATCTCGCACATACATTAACCTGTGATCTTAAAATGTTAATATTTAATTAACGTAGAGTAATGAAATTTCGGGAATACATTTGTTTAGCTAACGCATTTAAGTGATTAACATTGCAAGATTACTGATTAATGTAAGCGGGAAAAAAGCACTGCAAATGTGAAACGCTGTTACGTTAATTACCTGTGTAACCGCAAGAATGTTGAACACAAGCATGCAAATGTGCATCTACTGGGTTGCACAGCTGCCCGACGTCAGTGTGTGGGCTGGAGCTCCATTGCCTGTTACACTTGGTCGTTCAGTGCTCTTTTTGGATGTATCAGGTTGTCGTCAGAAGATGTCCCTCATGTTCTCGATTGAAGACAAATCTTCGTGATCGAACAGGTCAAGGCAACATGTGATACTCTGTAGAGCATATTGTGTTACAACAACGGTTAAGTGCACGAGCGTTATCATACATCCCTTGGAATGCTGTTCGCAAATGGTAGCACAACAGGTCGAATCACGAGGTTTACATTAAATTTTGCAATCGGGCTGCTTGGAATCGCGAAAGTGCTCCTGCTGTCATATGGAATCGCATCGCAGACCATAATTCCAGGTGTAGGTCAAGTCTATCTAGCACGCAGACAGATTGGTTGCAGGCCCTTAACTGAAATGTAACCAACACACGGCCGTCATTGGCACCTAGGCAGAACCAAGTTTGATCAGAAGACACAACAGACCTCCACGCTGCATCTAATGAACTCTCGCTTGACACCACTGAACTCGTAAACGGCGGTGGCTTGGGGTCAGTTGAATCCACGCTATAGGACTTCTGGCTCGGAGCTGTCCTTAAAGTAACCTACTTGTAACCGTCCGTTGTGTCACTATGGTACCAATTGCTGATCAAATTGCTGCTGCAGATGCTGGTCGATGCTTCACAGCCTTACGCCTAACACTATGGTCTTCCTCGTCGGTAGTGCCACGTGACCGTCCAGATTGCGGTATCCTTGCGACTGTGCATTCTCGTGACCATCGCTGCCAGCAGTCATGAATGGTGACGACAATCCTTCCATGTCTTTCTGCTGTGTCGCATAAGGAACATCCAGCTTCATGTAACCCTAGATCTCGTCTTCGTTCAGATTCAGTCAGGTATTGATAATGGCGTCTTTGTCGCGTTAAACGCAGTCTTTACTAACATCAGCTCACAACGTCCAGTCTTAAAGTTACAAACGCTCACAACCTTTTGAGCAAACCTGATTGGTATAATGCTGGCGCTGCTAGCGCGCCTCTTATGCGACTGACACGAAATCGGAATCGACACCTTTCAAGTGTAGAGACACGGCTACTAACTTACGTTTATTTCGCACAACTTCTCCTTCGGGTTTGCGATTTTCTTTAGGAGAAACTGTTAAATTTGTGGATATCTGTTGAAACTCTGCGTGTAAGCCATTCACCTACGGATGCAGCCAGTAACTGACTGCCGGGAAAACAAACCCTATATCGAAACGAGTACTACTGAGTTGGAGCTTATCAGCGAAAAGTGAAGTGGGAATTACTGTAGTCAACAGTAAATACCGTGAGTGAATGGAACATGTTTGTTTCAGAACGGGATACACAGTGCTTACCGTCAACATTTGCACTGTTGTGCGGATATTTTCATTGCAGTACAAGGATAAATGGGGGTAAGAAATCAAACGAAGTGAAATGATCTCTGAGCGGCCACGTGGTACCATGAGTTTCTTATAACAAAACACTCCGACGATTTCGCTGAACAACCTCCGTAATTTTGAGTTTGGGTTCATGCGGCATATTGCGCAAACCAGGCGAGTTTGATCAGCAGCGAAGATACTGGACTCATGGAGAAGATAAATTGACGGAGTTTCTTCACCACCTCAACACCATTCATAAGAACATTCGATTACATCATTTTGGGACTCCATTACTATTGAATCCGTGGAAGTACGCCTGGCGGAAAATCTGATGAACCCCAGCATCTCCACGATTTGTTCTTATGGAAGACGACAGAGTGCGCCAACGGCCGCGGCGAACAGGTAACAGTCCAGTTCCGCGATTCCGCCAGCGATGGCGCGGCCGCCGTGAAGTGTGGTCCGCTGTGTCAACTTGAATTCTGACGCATGCGCGGAACACTCCAGCGCGCTATGTGGGGCGGAACGGAGCACGTGGTAGGTCTTCGGTGGCTCACCTGAAGAGGACTGGTAGGCGCCCAGTTGAAATATCTTGCAATGAATTAATCAACAACCGGCTGCAAGCCCGAAATTTTTTTTTGAACAACATTGTCACCTAGTTAATGGACTCCTGCCATACCTTGAAGTGACAACTGCGGTAGTGAGCAGGTTTGGCTGGTCATCACATGCTTGTTCCTGGAAAGCAGAATGTGTATTACCGGGCAGCGCGTTATTCTGTGCGTCGCGCTGTTTTGTCCGCACTGCGACATTTCAAATGGAATGGCAACTAGTAAGGGCATATCAGTTGATCCATAAGCGGACGGGGAGTCGTTGCTGGTTATCGGAGATGGCTGTTGCTTGTTAATTTTTATCACTCCGGCCAATGGCTGTCGCAGGAATTAAACATGCCATTACCGTTGGTAGAGCTCTCAATAATAAAAACTGTACAATATTTATTGTATGAATGTAGAGTCTCGCGGCGATAACATGGAATAAAATGTTCTCGGGTTTCCAAGCGCGTCAATTGGTTAAAAGTACACGAGCTTTCGGCCAAGCACTCCTTGGCCATTGGCAAATGTTATGACTGCCAGTGGGCTGTTGGTGCGCCCTTATATACGCTAGCTGCTTGCTGTGACGTCACTGGTGCCCGTGACATTGCCATATATGGGCATGTTTTGAGTTGGCGTTCGATGTGCCCTCTTCAACCGCGCTATCGCTGCATCACACGCAGCGCTGAGCTGTAAGCCACCGTCTCTATTCAGCGTGTTTGTGGTAATTTTTATTTCAATAGCTTCCTTTATTAAACTGTCCCAGAAGCCGTTAGTGCGAGCCACGACAGAGGTATCGTCAAATTTTATATCGTGACTGTTTTCTAATGCATGCTCAGCTAACGCAGATTTCTCTGGATAGCGTAGGCGATAATACCTCTCATGTTCTTTCCTGCGTTGTTCCATAGTGCGCACTGTTTGTCCGATGTTCAAATGGTTCAAATGGCTCTGAGCACTATGGGACTCAACATCTTAGGTCATAAGTCCCCTAGAACTACTTAAACCTAACTAAGCTAAGGACATCACACACACCCATGCCCGAGGCAGGTTTCGAACCTGCGACCGTAGCAGCCCCGCGGTTCCGGACTGCAGCGCCAGAACCGCACGGCCACCGCGGCCGGCTGTCCGATGTACTTCCGGCCACACTCACAAGGTATTTCGCAGACTCCAGGTGTTCTGAGACCTACAGCTAGCGTGTATAAGGGCGCACCAACACCCCACTGACCGAGCGAGGTGGCGCAGTGGTTAACACACTGGACTCGCATTCGGGAGGACGACGGTTCAATCCCGTCTCCGGCCATCCTGATTTAGGTTTTCCGTGATTTCCCTATATCGTTTCAGGCAAATGCCGGGATGATTCCTTTGAAAGGGCACGGCCGATTTCCTTCCCAATCCTTCCCTAACTCGAGCTTGCGCTCCGTCTCTAATGACCTCGTTGTCGATGGGACGTTAAACACTAACCACCACCACCACCACCACCACCACCACCACCACCACCAACCCACTGGCAGTCATAACACTTGACAATGGCCAAGGAGTGCTTGGCCGAACGCTCGTGTAACTTTAACAAATTGTACAATATTTAGTACTACAGCGCTGCGCTGGATAATCTACTGACAGAACTGGACCACGCATTGAAAGCTAGTTTGTCCCAATGCTTGCTGCTAATTCGTTCGGCTTTCTGAGCGTTACAGCCTGTGGAACCGTACATTAAAAGGGTGTATGCAAGTTATTGTAACGGTCAGTGCTTATTTTCCTCAACGAGACATGAAATGTGAACAGCGGAACTTCCACCGCGAACTCATTATAGACGAATATGTATTAATTTTCGAAGCGTCATTAACGCTGAAGCAGCAGGCTGTTGTTTATCAGAGCCATAAACAATGTACAAACATGTCTGCCACACGCATTGCTCATTCAAGATCTCGTACCGCCAGAAATATTAATTAGCGACCATTGATTATGTATATTCCGTTTACGATACAGTACCGTCTGTGTAATTTTGAACCTAAAGGTTCGAGACACGCTACATACAATGTTCTAGACAGTGCCTGGTTTCTAACAACTTTGATTTGGACTGGAATTCAAATTTTCTACCTTACAATTGCGCAGAAATCATCGCGATAGGATAGTTGAGACAGTATGAAACAGTTCGGCTCTCTTCCTCGTAACTGCAACATAGCTAGGCACAGCAAAATGATACCTTACTGTAGATCTGACGTCTCTTCTTATTGCAGAAATTGCAGCCTCTCATAGTGCGGCTTGATATTTTAATCATTCTGGTTTTAATTAATCAGAGTCATTATTATCTCATTTGATGAAAAGAAATTTGCATTTGTATAATAAGCAGATGTTACACAACCTGCACGTTCTCCTGAAGAAGAAGGTCCTTTTCATTCCAACAGATTAAGCTGACATCGTGATCAGTGATTTGATGCTAAGAAAATATCTGGTTAGTAGATGACATATTGTCAAGACAAGACCCGAAACAAGTGTATGTTGTTGTTGTGGTCTTCAGTCCAGAGGCTGGTTTGATGCAGCTCTACATGCTACTCTCTCCTGTGCAAGCTTCTTCATCTCCCAGTACCTACTGCAACCTATATCCTTCTGAATCTGTTTAGTGTATTCATTTCTTAGTCTCCCTCTACGATTTTTACCCTCCACACTGCCCTCCAATACCAAATTGGTGATCCCCTGAGGCCTCAGAATATACCCTACCAACCGATCCCTTCTTCTAGTCAAGATGCGCCACAAATTTCTCTTCTTTCCAATTCTATTCAATTCCTCCTCATTAGTTATGTGATCTACCCATCTAATATTCAGCATTCTTCTGTAGCACCACATTTCGAAAGCTTCTATTCTCTTCTTGTCCAAAATATTTATCGTCCATTTTTCACTTACATACGTGGCTACACTCCATAAAAATACTTTCAGAAACGACTTCCTGACACCTAAATCTATACTCGATGTTAACAAATTTCTCTTGTTCAGAAACGCTTTCCCTGCCATTGTCAGTCTACATTTTATATCCTCTCTACTTCTACCATCACCAGTTATTTTGCTCCCCAAATAGCAAAACTCATTTACTATTTCAAATGTCTCATCTCCTAATCTAATTCCCGCTGCACCACCCGATTCAGTTCGACTACATTCCATTATCCTCGTTTTGCTTTTTTGATGTTCATCTTATATCCTCCTTTTAAGACACTGTCCATTCCGTTCAGCTGCTCTTCCAGGTACCCTGCCGTCTCTGACAGAATTACAATGTCATCTGCGAACCTCAAAGTTTTTATTTCTTCTCCATGGATTTTAATTCCTACTCCGACTTTTTCTTTTGTTTCCTTTACTGCTTGCTCAATATACAGATTGAATAACATAACAAGTTTATGTGTAAGAAAATGGTTCAAATGGCTCTGAGCACTATAGGACTTAACTTCTGAGGTCATCAGTCCCCTAGAACTTAGAACTACTTAAACCTTACTAAACTAAGGACATCACACACATCCATACCCGAGGCAGGATTCGAACCTGCGACCATAGCGGTCACGCGGTTCCAGACTGTAGCACCTAGAACCGGTCGGCCAGTCCGGCCGGCGTATTTGTAAGAAAAATATTTATTTGCACAATCTTGGTTACAAATTGTCGGAAATGGTGTCTAGTTTTACACACGTAATGCTGATCTTCAGAGCTGTAAATAACAGTAAAACAACAATAAGTATCTGTTTACGTAGATAAAAAAGCGCTCGGTCGTCAGGCCACAAGTGGCCCATCGGGACCATCTGACCGCCGTGTCATCCTAAGCTGAGCATGCGGATAGGAGGGGCGTGTGGTCAGCACACCGCTCTCCCGGTTGTTACGATGGTTTTCTTTGACCGGAGCCACTACTATTCGGTCGAGTAGCTCCTCAATTGGGATCACGAGGCTGAGTGCTCCCCGAAAAATGGCAACAGCGCATGGCGGCCCGGATAGTCACCCATCCAAGGGATGGCCACACCCGACAGCGCTTAACTTCGGTGAACTGACGGGCACCGGTGTATCCACTACGGCAAGGCCGTTGCTTGTTTAAGTAGAGAGCAAGTATTAATTTAATGATCAATTTACTAATCAGAACGTCCTCGGCCTCGGGTTCGAACCGCGACACTGCTTAAATGCTGAATAAAAATCTTCGCAAATGGCGGACGAAGAATTCGGGCATAAGAATTCTTATTTTGCCAACGGCCTTTTAATAGAAAACGGACGATCAGAGGTTCGGGGCACTCTCTTGCCGTCGGAGTGGAAAACTGCCCCTAAGATGCAGAATAATCAGCAATGACCAACGGCCTGAAGATGCAGAATGCAATGGAAACCATAGCATTACAGAAGACACATGTACATCCATAGCTCACATTGCCTGTAATTGAAAAAGTGTAATGATAATCTATACATTTGCAAAAGATAGAGGATTAGTCCCCCATTCGGATCTCCTGGAGGGGAACTGCCAAGGGGGTGGTGACCACGAAGAAAAGATTGAACAACCAACGAAAGGATAATGTTCTGCGAGTCGGGGCGTGGAATGTCAGAAGTCTGAACGTGTTAGGGAAGATAGAAAATTTGAAAAGGTAAATGCTAAGGCTCAGTCTAGATAAAGTAGGCATCGGTAAAGTGAAATGGAAAGAAGACAAGTATTTCTGATCAGACGAGTGTAGACAGAGCAAAACAGCAGCAAAAAATCGTAAAAAGGCAGGAAGATACAGTTATCAACAGCAATGTAGGACAAAGAGTGAATTACTGTGAACATTCCAGTGATGGGATTATTCTCATCAGAATCAACAGCAAACGGACACCGAAACAATAGTTCAGGTATACATGCCGAAGTCCCAAGATGAAGAGATAGAGAAAGTATATGGGAATATTGAACGGGTAATTTAGTACGTAAATGGAGATGAAAACCTAATATTCATGGGGGAGTGAAATGGGGTTATAGAGGAAGAGGAGAGGGTCACCTGAAGATGTTGGATTAGTACTAGTAATGAGAGAGGAGAAACACTAATTGAGTTCTGTAATAAATTTCAACTAGTAATAGCGAATACTCTGTTCAAGAATCACAAGTAGGAAAAGGCCAGGAGATCAGGGAAGATTTCAGTTACATTACTTCACCATCAGGCAGAGATTCCGAAATCAGATAATGGATTGTAAGGCGCTCCTAATTTAGTAATGATGAAGAGTAGGCTAAAGTTTGAAGAAACTAGTGAGGAAGAATCAATGCGCAAGGGGTGGGATATGGAAGTACTAAGGAGTGAAGAGCTGAAGTTGAAGCTTGAAGTTCTCTGAGGCTATAGATACTGCAATAATGAACAGCTCACAGCCCGTTCAGCTGAAGAGGAATCGACATCTCTAAAATGGGCAATCAGAGATGTTGGAGAGAAATGCGTAGGTACAAGGAAGGTGGTTCCGGAGAAACCATGGTAACAGAAAAAATACTTCAGTTGATCTACCAAGGAAGGAAGAACAAAAATATTCAGGGAAATCCAGGAATACAGAAATGCAAGTCACTTAGGAATGAAGTAAATGCGAAGTACAGTGAAACTAAACCGAAGTGGCTAGGTGAAAAATGTGAAGAAATCAAAGAAGAAAGGACTGACACAGCATGTAAAGAAGTCAAAACTACATTCGGTGAAATTAAATGCATGGGTAGAAACTTCAAAAGTGCAATGGGAATTCTACTGCAAAATGCCGATGACAGGGCAGTGGGGGGGGGGGGGGGGGGGGGGGGGGGAAGACCGGTCTGATGACGTGATGGAGAAGAAAAAAGAGTAGATGTAGAATAGATAGGGAATCCAGTATTGGAATCAGAATTTAGAAAATCTCAGGAACACTTAGGATCAAGTAAGGCAGACGGGTTTGATAACATTCCATCGGAATTTCTATAATCGCTGGGGGGAAGTGGCAATAAAACGATAATTCATGTTTGCATGTGCAGTGTGTGAGAGTGGCGATATAAATCAGATTCGCGGAGAAAACTTAATCGACGCAATTTCGAAGACTGCAAGCGCCGACAACTGCGAGGATAATCACACGGTCAGCTTAACTGCTCATGCATCCAAGATGCTGGTAGGAATAAGATACAAAAGTATGGAAAAGAAAATTGAGGATCATTTAGATAATGATCAGTTTGGCAGTTCTGACGTTGCGGTTGATAATGGAAGCGAGACTGAAGGAAAGATCATCACATCATGACACATTCATTGGATTTGTCGACCTGGAAAAAGCGTTCGATAATGTCAAATGGTGCAAGATGTTCGAAATCCTTAGAAAAATAGGGTTAAGCTATGGAGAAACGCGGATAATACATAGTGTGTAGAGGAACCAAGTGGAAACGATAAGAATGGAAGACCAAATGTGAAGTGCACGGATAAAAAGAGATTTAAGACAGGGATTTAATCTTTCTCCCGTACTATTCAGTTTACACAGCGAAGAAGCAATGACTGAAATAAAAGAACGATTCAAGAGTGGGATTAATATTGAGGATGAAAGGATGTTAAGATGCGCTGATGACACTGCTATCCTCAGTGAAAGTGATGGAGAATTACAGACACTTTGAATGGAGTGAACAGTGTAACGAGGACAAATATAGATTGAGAGTAAAGCCTAGAAAGATCAAAACAATGAGAAGTAACGGAAATGAGAACCGGGAGAAACTTAAGGTTATAATTGGTCATCAAAAAGAAGGTAAAGTTGAGAAATTCTGCTACATAGGTAACAAAAATCCCATGACGGACGGAGCAAGAAGGACATAAAAAGCACTGGCAAAAAGAGCATTTCTGGCGAAGAGAAGTATGCTAATGCAAACATAGGTCTTAATTTGAGGAAGAAATTTCTGAGAATGTATGTAGAAGCGAATGGCAGTGATACATGAACGGTGGGAAAACCGGAACAGAAGAGAATCGGAGCATTTTGAGATGTGTGCTACAGAAGAAGGTTGAAAATTAGGTGGCCTGATAAAGCAAAGAATGAAGTCTTCTCCGCAGAAACGGCGAGGAAATGAGTGTATGGAAAACAGTAACAAGAAGATGAGACATGATATGCAGATAGTAAAAGCTGTAAAGGAAAATAGAAATTGTATTGAAGTATATCAAGCAAATAAATGAGAACGTAGGCTGCAAGTTCTTCTTCAGTTAAAGAGGTTGGGACAGGAGAGGAATTGGTTTCGGGACGCATGAAATCTGTCAGAAGACTGATGATGACTGAAAAATTCTACAACCGTCGACGAAAGTACCAGGGTCTTTGCGGCATAGCTGCTAATAATCCCTCGTCGAGTTTAAAAAGCTGCTTGAGGCATAAATAAGAAATAGACTTGACCTTAATTCGTCTTTTACGGATTTATTAATAAAGGCTGAGTAGGAGACCGTCAGAAGACAATTATGAGTATTCCAGTTTCGCCTCGTCGCTAGAGCTCATTGCGAAGTATTGTCTGAAAGTGTGATGGCACAGTAATTACTCCGTTGCTCATTTTCATTATTAGTGCAACGTTCAAAGTTCTGTACTGGGCACAGTAATGCTATCCTATCTAGCCTTTGAAATGGACGGCTTTTCCGTACTAATTCTGAGTTTCCTCATTGGCTTCAAAGTGCAAAATAATGCTATCCTACATAGCATTCGAACTACGCTCCCTCAGTCTTTCTCCCTCAGTGTTCAGTTCCCATATGTCCTTAAAAGTAACAGTGAACTGTAATTGTACCGGTGCTGTGTCTTTGACGTAATAGTGTGGACCTCTGCAGTCACACCGAGACAATCAAAATTTTTGTTTTATTCCAGTAGCTTCCGTTTCTTTCATCAGAACTCCGCTGTTAGCAAAGATGACAACAGGCGCTGAGAAAGCTTACATTGTGTTTGAATTTCGTGCGTAGAGTGTGTTGCAACAGTTCAGTCATTTTTCCGAACGATGTTTCGCAACATGAACAATGTGTCAGCTGCATTCAGCAGTGGATTGCATTGTGTGCAGCAACAGGATGCTTAGTGAAGCAGTTATCGACCGGTCCTCGACAGTGACTGAATAAACAACTGAGCGCGTACGGGAAAATTCCTACGGAGTACACGGTCGACGAGTAAAGCAAGCAGAGTATTGAATATTCGACAACGGAGCGTTTAACATGATCATTTGGAAGTGACGGAACCAGAAATCTTGACGCTTGCAATGTCTACGGCTTATGAAACCTGAGAAAAGTGGTTTTGTGTTCCGTGCATGAAAGCAACTGCAAAAGTAAGGGCATGTATTATTTGAGAAACTTGCTTTCAACGAAGAAGTATGATTTTTTGTGAAGGCTACAGTTAAAATTTATTATGTTGTGATCCTATGACACAGCGAGTCGTACTAATTTCGTGCAGCACATCTACTGTAGGTTCACTAAAAATTACTTTTTAAATGTAGTCGCCGGCCAGACTGGCCGAGCGGTTCTAGGCGCTTCAGTCTGGAACCGCACGACCGCTACGGTCGCAGGTTCGAATCCTGCCTCGGGCATGGATGTGTGTGATGTCCTTAGGTTAGTTAGGTTTAAGCAGTTCTAAGTTCTAGGGGACTGATGACCTCAGCTGTTAAGTCCCATAGTGCTCAGAGCCATTTGAACCATTTTTTTAAAGTGTAGTCATTGTTCCCTTATACAGGATGACGCGGTTAAAAGTAACCCGCCTCCCCTTTGAATGCGAGTGCAATATTTCTACTTCTGAAATAGAGTAAGCAGCTACAACAGTGGACAGTTTTATGCAATAATAGATTGTTAACGTACTTCTGTCAGTATTGCAGTGTATTTCACAAGTTAGACGTTATCAGGAGAAAGAAAACTGGCATTCTACGGATCGGAGCGTGGAATGTCAGATCCCTTAATCGGGCAGGTAGGTTAGAAAATTTAAAAAGGGAAATGGATAGGTTAAAGTTAGATATAGTGGGAATTAATGAGGTTCGGTGGCAGGAGGAACAAGACTTCTGGTCAGGTGACTACAGGGTTATAAACACAAAATCAAATAGGGGTAATGCAGGAGTAGGTTTAATAATGAATAGGAAAATAGGAATGCGGGTAAGCTACTACAAACAGCATAGTGAACGCATTATTGTGGCCAAGATAGATACGAAGCCCACACCTACTACAATAGTACAAGTTTATATGCCAACTAGCTCTGCAGATGATGAAGAAATTGAAGAAATGTACGATGAAATAAAAGAAATTATTCAGATAGTGAAGGGAGACGAAAATTTAATAGTCATGGGTGACTGGAATTCGAGTGTAGGAAAAGGGAGAGAAGGAAACATAGTAGGTGAATATGGATTGGGGCTAAGAAATGAAAGAGGAAGCCGCCTAGTAGAATTTTGCACAGAGCACAACTTAATCATAGCTAACACTTGGTTTAAGAATCATGAAAGAAGGTTGTATACGTGGAAGAACCCTGGAGATACTAAAAGGTATCAGATAGATTATATAATGGTAAGACAGAGATTTAGGAACCAGGTTTTAAGTTGTAAGACATTTCCAGGGGCAGATGTGGACTCTGACCACAATCTATTGGTTATGACCTGTAGATTAAAACTGAAGAAACTGCAAAAATGCGAGAAATTAAGGAGATGGGACCTGGATAAACTGAAAGAACCAGAGGTTGTACAGAGTTTCAGAGAGAGCATAAGGGAACAATTGACAGGAATAGGGGAAAGAAATACAGTAGAAGAAGAATGGGTAGCTCTGAGGGATGTAGTAGTGAAGGCAGCAGAGGATAAAGTAGGTACAAAGACGAGGGCTGCTAGAAATCCTTGGGTAACAGAAGAAATATTGAATTTAATTGATGAAAGGAGAAAATATAAAAATGCAGTAAATGAAGCAGGCAAAAAGGAATACAAACGTCTCAAAAATGAGATCGACAGGAAGTGCAAAATGGCTCAACAGGGATGGCTAGAGGACAAATGTAAGGATGTAGAAGCTTATCTCACTAGGGTAAGATAGATACTGCCTACAGGAAAATTAAAGAGACCTTTGGAGAGAAGAGAACCACGTGTATGAATATCAAGAGCTCAGATGGCAGCCCAGTTCTAAGCAAAGAAGGGAAGGCAGAAAGGTGGAAGGAGTATATAGAAGGCTTATACAAGGGCGATGTACTTGAGGACAATATTATGGAAATAGAAGAGGATGTAGATGAAGACGAAATGGGAGATACGATACTGCGTGAAGAGTTTGACAGAGCACTGAAAGACCTGAGTCGAAACAAGGCCCCCGGAGTAGACAACATTCCATTAGAACTACTGACGGCCTTGGGAGAGCCAGTCATGACAAAACTCTACCAGCTGGTGAGCAAGATGTATGAGACAGGCGAAATACCCTCAGACTTCAAGAAGAATATAATAATTCCAATCCCAAAGAAAGCAGGTGCTGACAGATATGAAAATTATCGAACTATCAGTTTAATAAGCCACGGCTGCAAAATACTAACGCGAATTCTTTACAGACGAATGGAAAAACTGGTAGATGCAGACCTCGGAGAGGATCAGTTTGGATTCCGTCGAAATGTTGGAACACGTGAGGCAATACTGACCTTACGACTTATCTTAGAAGAAAGATTAAGAAAAGGCAAACCTACGTTTCTAGCATTGTAAACTTAGAGAAAGCTTTTGACAATGTTGACTGGAATACTCTTTTTCAAATTCTAAAGGTGGCAGGGGTAAAATACAGGGAGCGAAAGGCTATTTATAATTTGTACAGAAACCAGATGGCAGTAATAAGATTCGAGGGGCATGAAAGGGAAGCAGTGGTTGGGAAAGGAGTGAGACAGGGTTGTAGCCTCTCCCCGATGTTATTCAATCTGTATATTGAGCAAGCAGTAAAGGAAACAAAAGAAAAATTTGGAGTAGGTATTAAAATTCATGGAGACGAAGTAAAAACTTTGAGGTTCGCCGATGACATTATAATTCTGTCAGAGACGGTAAAGGACTTGGAAGAGCAGTTGAACGGAATGGACAGTGTCTTGAAAAGAGGATATAAGATGAACATTAACAAAAGCAAAACGAGGATAATGGAATGTAGTCATATTAAATCGGGTGATGCTGAGGGAATTAGATTAGGAAATGAGACACTTAAAGTAGTAAAGGAGTTTTGCTATTTAGGAAGTAAAATAACTGATGATGGTCGAAGTAGAGAGGATATAAAATGTAGACTGGCAATGGCAAGGAAATCGTTTCTGAAGAAGAGAAATTTGTTAACATCGAATATAGATTTATGTATCAGGAAGTCGTTTCTGAAAGTATTTGTTTGGAGTGTAGCCATGTATGGAAGTGAAACATGGACGATAACTAGTTTGGACAAGAAGAGAATAGAAGCTTTCGAAATGTGGTGCTACAGAAGAATACTGAAGATAAGGTGGATAGATCACGTAACTAATGAGGAGGTATTGAATAGGATTGGGGAGAAGAGAAGTTTGTGGCACAACTTGACGGTTGGTAGGACATGTTTTGAGGCATCAAGGGATCACAAATTTAGCATTGGAGGGCAGCGTGGAGGGTAAAAATCGTAGAGGGAGACCGAGAGATGAGTACACTAAGCAGATTGAGAAGGATGTAGGTTGCAGTAGGTACTGGGAGATGAAGCAGCTTGCACAGGATAGAGTAGCATGGAGAGCTGCATCAAACCAGTCTCAGGACTGAAGACAACAACAACAACAACAACAGACGTTTCTCTTTGCGCTCTGCAAAATGTCTTTCTCGATAGAAAAAGGAATTGAAATTCTGGAAGCATTTCTTAAAACAGGTTCTATCAAGGAAACACACGAAATTTTTGGGCTCAAGTATCAGGATAGAGGGCTACCAGCAAAGAAAGCAGTATAGAATCAGTATAAAAATTGAAACAACTAGGTATCGGTATAAAATGTAAAATGAGAAAGAATCCTTTAGTTGGCACGCCAGAACTTACTGCAGACTTTCACCGAAAAATCATTCAGAGCCCAAATAAGTCTATGCGTAAATTGGCCCGACAGGCGCATGTAAGTAGGAGGAATTGCTAGGGAATATTGAAAAGTATTAATTTTGTGGCCATATCACGTGCGGCAGTTGCCAGAGGATGACAGTCAGAACCGTGTAGATTACTGGATGTGGCTTTTGAATAACGTCAACTTTGGTTTGCGCCAGTGATGGCCGTGTATCGGTTAGAGGGAGGCCAGCAACCAACCTGTCTGCGTGCTAGAAACGTCGGACCTACACCTGTAGTGCGATTTCATATGATATTAGGAGCACTGTCGTGGTTATCCCACACACCCTGACTCCAGAATTGTACTTCAGTCTTACGATTCGACTTGTTGACAGCATTCCATGGGCCGGTTTTCCAAGAGGATAACGCTCGCTCACATACCGCTGTCGTAACCCAAAATGCTCCGCAGGGCGTAGACATATTGCCTTGCCCTGCTCGACTACAGGTGCTGTTTCTGATCGAGCACTTATGGAACATCAGGTGACGACAACTTCACCGTGATGCACAAATAGCATGAACAGTCACTGTATTGACCGACTAAGTGCAACGGGTATGTAACTCGATCCCACAAACTGACATCCGGCACCTGTACAACACAATGCATGCACTTTTGCGTGCTTGCATCCAGCAGCCTGGAGGTTACACCGTTTATTAATATACCAGCAATTATAATTTCTAATGGCTTATCTCGCGCTGACATTAACCCGTTATCTTGCAAGGTTAATCACTTGAATATGTTACATAGACAAATGTATTCCCGAATTTCATTACTCACAGACCGCAAGTCCTGCTTACAAAATTGCTGAAATGGCTCTGAGCACTATGGGACTTAACATCTGAGGTCATCAGTCCTCTAGACTTAGAACTACTTAAACCTAATTAACCTAAGGATATCACACACATACACATCCATGCCCAAGGCAGGATTCGAACCTGCGACCATAGCAGGCGCGCGGTTCCGGACTGAAGCGCCTAGAACCGCTCGGTCACAACGGCCGGCTGTATTTTTTAATCACAACGAAACTAATCTCATATTAAGATAGGTTCTAATTCTTAATGTTCCCTATACCCGGCTTCCGTGTAAAAACCGTTAATTTTCTACTTACAATCAACAAATAAGAAGTTGCGATATGTATCGTACACGTAAAAAATTCCAATACTATAATAACAAATTACTGATCCATGAGGACTCTACTTGGTTGAAAACCATACTGATATTGTCCAAGGCTTTGAATGACATACATTCTTCCACTTAGCGCCTCATTAAATTTTTGTAAATTTGTGGTAAGATCTTATGGGACTAAACTCCTTAGGTCATCGGTCTCTAAACTTACACACTACTCAATCTAACTTACGCTATCGACAACACACAAACCCATGCCCGTGGGAGGACTCGAACCTCCGACGGGGGGAGCCGCGCTGACTGTGAGCCGACGCCCCTGACCGCGCGGCTAGCACGCCTGGCGCACTTCATTAAATATGTGTGTTCTGCAGGTATTATTGTCACGGTAATCTCCAAGCCCTCCGATGCGAGGTTAGAGAGTGTTTTCAATTACGATTAAAGTTACACAAACCAGTTCTTGCGAGAAGATGCTGGATGTGGATGATAAGGGCCGATCACACGCTGCTTTTATTCAGCACTGACGTGGCGAATGACCCAGCCACTCGTTGTTACAATCCCAGATGGCCGGCGACAATTCCTGTGATACGCAAGTTGTTCACCGCAGCAATTGACCCAAGCGGAGGCCGAATGGGACTTCCCACAGTGGCCAGTTGACATATGATCCTCGTAAAGTGCACTGTCTCCTCGGCGCGACAAGTAGTGTCTCGCTGCGATGGTCTTCCAGCAGTCACACTTAACGAACTAGCACTTCTCGGCATACTTCGCCTCAACTCGGCTTGCTAGGTGAGGCCGACGCTGTGCGCTGCCGAATGCGCTGCCAGACGTAAGCGCAAGACAATTACGGGAATAATGGGACCATCAGCTCAAAAGTGTGGGTGGGGGGGGGGGGGGGGGGGGGAATTGCCGAAAGTCAATTTAAACCGGAATGGGAACTTTCCTACTTTTTTTGTGCGTTGTGACGATAAAACCACATGTCTAATCTGCGGTACACTAATTACGTGTGTCAGAAAATCGTCTATTTGAAAGGCACTACAGCAAATTGCATTCACAAAAGTATGGTGATATAACAGGGAATGCCAGAGAGGAAGAATTACGGAAGTTGCAAACTCTTGCAGAAGAGAATTCTGTATCTACAAACGAGGTTTGTTGCAAGTACTTTAGCATGTATATTTTGATTAAAGGTCATGCGAAACGAAATAACATTTGTTTACATTCCTTAGTTTTCGTTTTCGCATAAATTATTTCGAACATATCTTTTTTTCTCTACTTTAGGGTGAAGAAGATGAGGGGTGTTGCGAAAGGACTCTCAGAGCTAGTTACAAAGTTGCTCCACGTTTAGCAAGAGCTGGGAGGCCATTTATGGATGGGCCATTAATAAAAAACATTATGTTGGACGTAGTGGAGACAATGAATCCCACATTAGCTCCCGCGTACAGTAGAATACCACTTTCCAGAATGACAATACATCGGAGAATAAACGACATTGCTGAGAACGTTGAAGGACACTGTTACAGGGGCGGATATTTTAGCAGCTGTTGAAATGGCAGCTGAAGGAATAGGACTCCCTTGGGAAAAGCTGTTTTCCGTAACCACAGACGGGGCACCAGCAATGTGCGGTAAAGCAAAAGGGTTTATTGGCCTACTGCGGAAAAAACTTAACATGCCGAATTTACATTCCGTTCATTGTTCTGCACACCAAGAGGTTCTTTGTGCGAAAGTTATCGGTCTTCAAGATGCGATGAATGTAGTGGTGCGTATCGTGAACTATATTCGTTCTCGTGGACCCACTCATCGTCAGTTCAAAGAATTTTTGATTTCCTTTGAAGAGGAATATCCAGATATTCCCTACCACGCTGAGGTGCGCTGGCTGACCAAAGGGAAAGTGATTTCCCGAATTGTTCGACTACGCCACACTGTGGCTCAATTTTTGGAGAGCAAAGGACGTCCGGAGCCACTTTTTCATGACCCTGAATGGGTAGCTGATTTAGGATTTTTAGCAGACATTATGGCTGTCCTAAATGATTTAAGTTTGAAACTCGAAAAGAAAACAATCTCATCAACGATATGATCAGCAAAATATACGCTTTCCAGTATAAACTGAAGCTCCTCAAAAACAATCTTTCAGAGAAAAATACGCTACATTTTCCTGAACTAGGTAAGCGAGATAGAAATTGTACCTTTATTAAAACAGTCTGATTTTTATAACAGCTCCAATCAAAACGGTACTATGTTTTTGTTTGACAGCATCTGTGCAGGAAGGAGCGCGCTTTGAAAAATATGTCGAGGTGCTACAATCGCTTGAAAATGCGTTTAACGACCGATTCCAGGTAATGAGCCGGTATATGACACACAGCTAAATAAAGGAGATTGCGTTACATATGGAAGTGTAACATTACATTAAAACCAATAGTACACGTTACATGTTTATTAAAATCTATCGCATTTTATTACTTCGAAACAACGGCTTACATTACCTCCATTTATTAACATTGGGTTTGTTATTGTTTCAGGTACTTACCTACCTGCAGCCAGTTCTCGATGGTTTTGTGAAATCTTTTTCGATGGATATTGAAAGTGCGCCTTGAGTTTTACATTTCAAAATAATTGATTTGCAAAGCGATGTTCACCGAAAGGATGTGTTTTACAACACAAAAGGTTTCCTCCAATTCTACCAGAACCTGCCGAAGGAAGAAAGTCCCAAGTTACACAGAGAAGCAGCGAAGATTATTTCTATGTTTGGTTCCACTTGTGTATGTTAAAGGTTTTTTTTCTGTTTTGTCTTGTACAAAAACTAGATTGCGTGCGAGTATTTCTAATTGTAATTTAAAAAATTCTCTCAGAATTGCTGTCAGCCAGTCTCTTTTTCCAGATCTTAGTAGCATAATTTCAAATAAAATAAAGAGCACATAGGCAGATACATTTGCGTTGAAACCAAATTTAAAATTGTTACCATTACAGTTATTATATAAATCTCTTTCGTACCGGTACACCAAACTAAGCTCTCTACCTAGTGTACATTAGTATTTGGCAATGACGAAGACAACAGGGTAAAAGCTTTGAAACAGGTCGAAACAGGCGGCGCGAGCGACACAAGCTAAGGAAGTGAGAGGCAGCGATGTTGCGCAAAGCCGAGGAGTGGGGTATGCACCGTCGTCAACATAGCGCAGCCGTCTTCGACACTCTGCACTGTGCGATGCACCGGTGCAGGCACCTTGTGCGGCCCTGGTCTAGAATGAATCACACGTTCAAATGTAAATTTTTGCAAAGTGTGTGTCCGAGGCAGGACGTTGGTACCAGCACGATATTCATCTAGTTGGATGTGGAAATCCCGCCTGGAAACCACATCCCGGCTCATCAGCCGTCGTTGTTGGGGCACGCTCGCCTCCCCGTATCCTCGAACAGCATATTAACGCGCTCGGCTATCCGGACGAGTCTGACGAACTAACACTATGAGACACGAAAATCATTCAGGAAAAACACTGTAAGGAGAATACAAAAAAAGTCATTTATTTTATTAGAGCACAGCCAGTTTCGCCCTTCTTGACGGAATTTTGAATACGGCGACAAATTATAGTCGTCATGGCAACTCTCAATACCGTTTGATACTGGAACTGGGGCAGGGATAAAAGGACAATAATACCCATTTCAAAGTTCCTATACATCTGCTCTACATATACTGACTGACAACAGTTATACATGCGTGTATTTATCAATGCGTGTAATGCGTTCACAGTTTTTCATGTGCCGTGTTATCTTCTCGGTATGTGTACGAAGCAAAACTGTGCAAACAGATAAGGAAGGAGCACATACAGTAGCATTTCAAGCTTCCAAAATATATAGGACCTTAGGGCATACGGACTATAGAAGATTCAGAAAAAAATACAAAAACATTAGGTTAGGTTAGTGTTGTTTAACGTCCCGTCGACAACGAGGTCATTAGAGACGGAGCGCAAGCTCGGGTTAGGGAAGGATGGGGAAGGAAATCGGCCGTGCCCTTTCAAAGGAACCATCCCGGCATTTGTCTGAAACGATTTAGGGAAATCACGGAAAACCTAAATCAGGATGGCCGGAGACGGGATTGAACCGTAGTCCTCCCGAATGCGAGTCCAGTGTGCTAACCACTGCGCCACCTCGCTCGGTACAAGAACATTAGTTTAATGCCATAACCACTAATGATATACTTATTTCCCAGCAAATACACAAAATTTGCACTATTTTCACATAAATTTTGACCAGATATTGAAGAAAAATCAGCTATTTTTATGCCCTGAAATATTCGGTTTGTTTCTTTTGAGCCAGATTCGGCCGCAGTTGTTTCCTTGAGGCGTTCCAAATAATCCGTTATTTCGTTCATCTGCTTTGTTGCCTATGTATGTATCATTGTCTTCAGAATGAGTGCAAACTTCGTCAGCTAATCCTCCTTTACACTAAACCAAACGAACTATGTCTTATCCAGAGAATAATCCTTCGATTTTGTGATTGTCCACAGGCTCTTCCATCTCTTTCCGTCCTTTCTTCCAATCTAATACCGTTTCAAGTTCAACACTAAATTCAGCAGCACTGCATTTCAACAGTTTTTCTCTACCACTTCTATGCAGTGCATCTAACTTTTTGTCCATAGACACTACCACCTTCTTTCTTTTTGACGTCATTTTACACTCGCAACGAACGTGGGTAACAGACTACTGTACAACTCGATGTCAACTATCACCGTATCAGCATCCGGGTGTAGCACTTGACTAAACTTATATGTAACGTTTGTGGTTGCAGATTTCACCGCTGTCATTTTCGAACTATCAAAAACTGTATGAAAACAAAACGAACCGGATGAACCGGAACAATGGGGGACAGATAAACGAGGATGCACTGTGATACAAAACAACGCAGGATAATCCAACACACAAACAACAACAACGACACACATCACACAGGAGAAGAGGGAACCAGAAAACAAAGAGACACATCCTCACCTACAATGAAAAAGATATGCAAGTTAAGAGTACGACAACTTGCGCTCTGAGGTTCCGTACAAACGTCGTTATCATAAATTATCGTATCTTTTGAGTGCATAGACATACAAGATCAAATTATTTACACCACCTAGAGACTGCAGACATTATTTGACATACATTTCTTCTTGATACCTCAGTCGGTTCCTGAGGAAAATGGCCCTTAACAGCCGGACAACAAAGTGATCCTAAACGCTTTCGTTTTTACCGATTGAGATACGGAACACTAAAACGAGAATCTTCCAATACGAGGGCTATTCGGTAAGTAAGGAACGATAGGTCGCGAAATGGAAACCACAGTGAAGATCGAAACTATTTTATTTGCAACAATTAGCTACAACTTCCAGCTACTTATCTCCATAATCGCCGATCCCACTTAGACGTCTGACTTTCCAATACCCTCGTCATAGAAGGCAGCCGCCAGCGCTTTCCGCCAATTCTCTTCGCTGGCCTACAGCTCGTTATCTGTGCCAAAACGTTGTATTCATAGCCAGCGGTTCATGTGAGCAGAGATGAAACTCAGAGGGAGACAATTACGGCCTGTATTGTGAGTAATCAAACATTTCGAATTGAAAACGGTGCAGGAACGTCTTCAGTGCCCCTGCAGAATGCGGCTGAGAATTGTCTTGAAGAAGAAAACACATGACAGATATGTAATTTTGGCTGCATAGCCATTTGAATCATATTTGAAAAAATGCAATAGAGTAAGTAAACATAAGTGACAGAATGACCAAGCTCTCTTAACTTCACAGCTGTAAAGATGATTAAATCCTTGCAGATATGTACAAGGTTGTTATAGTTCAACTTTCGCTACTTGAGCTAGTATAAATGGAAAACCTATTACCGTATGGATATCCAAATTAATAGAAATTTTATTCAGAGTGTGAGCTCCATCATTTACGTTGTCAGTAGTGTTAGTGTCATGACTTACCGTTAGGCGCCGATATTGGCGTGGTGGCATAGGGACGAACTCTGGCCCCAAAGACCAGAGACATGCTGCGTGAGTGGCCCACGTTACTGCGATCTGCTTCACCGACTTGTTCTGCAGGAGAGAGGTGTTGTTTTGGTGCACCATGGAGCTCCACTTCACATTGTTCGTGAGCTCACTCCGTAGCAAATTGGGACAAAACCGAATCATTGGCTAATCGTTCCAAACTGCATGGCCAGCAACATCACCGTATTTGAACGCGAGTGATGACTGGCTTTACCTGAAAGACAGGATTTACCAATGGCACACTAACACACCTTGGAGGTTGAAGGTAAGCGCATCGAGGGTGTTAGCAATTATCTTACCTGATATGTTTCGGGCAACAGTAGAGCAATCCTTTGTGCTATTCCAGGCTGTCGTGGATGCGGATGGTCGTCACACGCGTGTGGGAACTGTTTCTCAAGTAGCGGAAGTTTAATTATAACCACCTTGTACATTTGTAAGTGACACTGCCGTTTTAGTAGAGGATGTAAACCTCCTGAATTATATGAAGTAAATGTAATGGAATATATGAAGTAATTCAAGCAGAGGGAACAAAAATTGAACTGTAAATGAAAATGGGACACTCAAATCCTATTCTCAGGTCTGAAAAACATCATGTGACGTAAATAACCCAATAAAGCTTTCACGGCCTTTTCATGATCTTCAATTTTTTCTTACACACTCGACGTTGTGACTACTGTGCTGTCATCTTCTTCAGAATCCCAGAGTTCCGCTAACCAGGGAAACCAGAATATCCCAGCTGAGCGGTCGATACGTCGATTCTGTATGAAGAAATTGAAAAGAAACTCGTATGGCATACCAACCGAGGAGATTTTGCCTGCTTCTCTTACACTAAGTGTTCAACTAACCGAGGGCACAGGAAGAACCTGATAGATTCCAGCAAAGGCGTAGAAACGTCGAGTGCAAGGCGGGATGCAGAACAGCCTCGAGAAATTTGAAGAATGTCATCGTTCCAACACGTTGAACTTTATTAGACACTGCTAGTTTCGAGCGTGACTCGTTCTCCAGTGCATCTGCAACAGATACGGTTAAATCACTCTCGTCAAAGAGAAATTGCGTACTATGCGCAGTTGACAACTGCTATGCAGGACTAGCAGTAGAGGATGTATGAAGGGTGTCGGGGGGGGGGGGGGGGGGGGACGCGGGAAACAGTGCAGTCGTCGTAATCCGCAAACAGCTCCATTTATCTGACTTCCAAACGGGCATGATCATTGGCTTTCGAGCCAAGGGTGGAAACATTCTCGAAACGGCTAGATTTGTGAATGTTTGCACGCCGCCGTGGTTTAAGTACACCGTGCTTGGCAAACTGGCTCTATTCAAAGCCGGCGCCGAGGCAATCATGGTGCATAGATGACAGATGAACGACGGCTGCGGAGATGCGTAAGGGAGAATAGATGTGTAATTGTTGAGCGACTGACCACACAGATGAAACACGGAGCTACCAGCAGTGTCACATCAACGTCCCATTGGCAAATTTAGCTGTGAATGGGCCTCCGCAGAAGGAGGTGATTCATGCATCCATGTTGACTGCTGTCCATCGGCGACGAAGACTGGAATTTGCACGCCAGTACCGCAACTGGTTGTCCACTGAATGACGAATGGTGGCCTTTTCAGATGTGACATGTTTTATGTTCCTTCGGACAGATATCACTTTGTGTGTACGCATTTAACGGAGCAGTAGAATTCACCAAAAGAGGTCAGGTGCAGTTGCTGAAGTCACGAATTGGGGGACACAGCACTCAAGTGAAATTCAGTTAAGCCAAGCACTTAAAGTCTCAGAAGAAGCTTACCGATAAACTTGATATCCCCTTTACTGTCGTGGCTCCGTAAAAAAACAAAGCTGCTCTTTGAAGTTCAGCTGTGCCGATGTAATCCATTACGGTATAGTAGTTCATTGCACTTCAGACAATACTTGCCAGCAATTGCTACCTCAGTGTTGCTCAACTACCAAGTTGCAGTACCGTATGCAGGGCCGAGCACAACCGTAACACATTTTCTGTAGCCGCTTTGACTAACCCAGGCCCACATTACAGGTGTTTGCGGGACCGTGCTACTCCCTGGGCTTCAGCACACTTCTCACTACATGCTCCCAAAACACACCGATTTCGCAGTGGCCTGGGTGTTTGTGTTGTCATCATGATTTCATCTCTTCTTCTAAGTAGCGTCAAATAAGCAGACCTGCAACTGTGTCAACGATTGGCCGATGTGTCCTCAGCAGACTGATCCTCAAAGTCAGCTAATCTCAATCGTTTCGAGTATGTAGAGACGTCGGTGCATCTTGGAAACTGTTCTAAAGCGTTGTTCGTGACATGTAGCTAGTTAGTGAGTGCCTTTAGGAAGGCATAACGGTGCAAAGCTTCCTGCTTCTTCATACGTACGTGCTAGGGATGTACGATGATCATCGGTAGCCACAAAATGTAAATGTGGAGAGTTTAAATATCGATGTTATTGAATCGACGCTTAGCACTGTGGGATATCTTAACTCCGTATTAGAAATGAATTACACGGACGGAATAAATCGCAATGGCAGAAAATAATTGATGTTCAGTGATGAAATTTCGGGAATACAATTGTTTAGGTAAAACATTTAAATGATTAACATTGCAGGATCATAGGTTAATTTAAGCCACTGCAGATGTGAAATTGTGGGACATTAATAACCGGTGTAACCGCCAGAATGTTGAATACATTGTGCTGTGTAGCTGCCGGATATTAGTGTTTGGAATGGAGTTCTATGGCTGTTGCACTACATCGGTCAATACAGGGACGGTTAATACTGTATGTGGATGATGCTGGAGTTGTCCGATGATGTACCATATGTTCTCGATTGGAGACAGATCTGTTGACCGAGCAGGTCAAGGCAACATACTGACACATTGTAGAGCATGTTGATGGTATGTGGGCGAGCGTTATCCTGTTGGAAAACACCCCATGGAATGATGTTCATGAATGGAAGCACAACAGGAGGAATCACAAGATTGACGTACAGTGAGATAGCCATGACAGTACGAAATTAAAATAGAAACAAATGAGTTTTGGGGGCTAAGGGTTATTGTTAATAAGCATTTTCTTCTGAAAAGGTTTGGTTAGAAATTTTGCGTTATTGATAGCTGATCTGACTTCTTTTTCTAAATCAGGAGTCGGATCCTCATGCAGTTCCGAAATATTATTTTCGCTAAAAAATCTAAGGTTTTGGAAATATATGCAGAATTGTAAGCAATAACTAAAGAGCTACTAAGGCTATTTCCGGTATCAACATTTTGTACACCGAGAAGAAAGGGCGTAGACTAGATATTCTTGAAAAATTTGAGATGTTTAAACATATTTCTCGAAATGATAGCCTCATTCTCAATGAGCAGCTGCAGTGGCGTAACAAAAATTTCTTCAAAGGTATAAAGCCGTTACTTGACATTTAATTTTGGATCTCCTCGTTTAGTTCACCGAAATGTTTTTTTCCATCTAAGTCATCTCATAATTTTTCATTTATTAAAAGGTTTATTGGCTGTATTTCATGTTATGTCGTTTTCTACAGGCTGTGTCTTTCAGCCCTTTCTGTATTTTCTATAATGACGTTTTTATGCTTCAAACTGTACTTCTAAGAACTAAGTAGACAAAATGTTTCTTTATCTGTCACTGTTAAACAAAATATTGCCTTTTACATTATGTACTGAACAATATTCATTATAATTTTAGCCTGTCTACATTTGAATGTTAAGTATCCAAGTTGTACCTGCGGCTTCTAATTGGCGCCTTTGCTGCATGTCATGTTCACCTTCTGCACTTTGTGACTGTACATGTATGAGCAGCCCATAGTGGCTCACCTTCACACATTCCTTTTAAATATTTTCTGACTAAAGCCCTTCGGCCGGCCGGTGTGACCGAGCGGTTCTAGGCGCTGCAGTTTGGAACCGCGAGACCGCTATGGTCGCAGGTTCGAATCGTGCCTCGGGCATGGATGTGTGTGATGCCCTTAGGTTAGTTAGGTTTAAGTTGTTCTAAGTTGTAGGGGACTGATGACCTCAGATGTTAAGTCCCATAGTACTTAGAGCCATTTGAACCGATATATTCACGAGCCTCTGAACTGGAACCAGCTGGTTCATTGCTCCTTCCCAATACGTTATACCATAAAACATTTTTTCATTAAAATATCTCTCTTTTTCAAACAGACAGCTCAATTCATGGAATCAGTACTAGAAACAAGAATTATCGTGACAAAGATTTAAAGTCGCTTAGTTCCAGAGAGATGTCCATTATTCAGGAATACGCGTTTTCAGTAGTTTGCCAGCAGCTGCAGAAATTTCAGTAATCGGATTCAGTTTAAGGGGTGCCTTAGAGGTCTCACTGGTGACCACCTCCTTGTACTCCACCGAGGAATTTCTTAGCAGAACCGACTGATCTGATGTTTGCACGTTATTATTAAAATCAGATGAAGCGAGTATTACGCACAATCTGACTTCTGTACAATGTAAGTGCAGTAATGCGATCAATGTAAATAAATGTTATAAAATGATTTTTTTGTTTGATAATGCGTGGCTACAACAACCTTAAGAATTAGCAAATGCACCCCAGCGTATTGAACATTTACGTGTTTTATGGAAAGTTCATTGTTGTTGTGGTCTTTAATGCAGAGACTGGTTTGATGCAGCTCTCCATGCTACTCTATCCTGTGCAAGCTGCTTCATCTCCCAGTACGTACTGCAGCGTACATCCTTCTGAATCTGCTTATTGTATTCATCTCTTGGTCTCCCTCTGCGATTTTTACCCTCCACGCTGCCCTCCAATACTAAATTAGTGATCCGTTGATGCCTTAGAACATGTCCTACCAACCGATTCAAGTTGTGCCACAAACTTCTCTTCTCCCCAATTCTGTTCAATACCTCCTCATTAGTTACCTGATCTACCCATCTAATCTTCATCATTCTTCTGTAGCACCACATTTTGAAAGCTTCTGTTCCCTTCTTGTCTAAACTATTCATTGTCCACGTTTCACATCCATACATGGCTGCCCTCCATGTAAATACTTTCAGAAAAGAATTCCTGACACTTAAATCTATACTCGATGTTAACAAATTTCTCTTCTTCAGAAACGCTTTCCTTGCCATTGCCAGTCTACATTTTATATCCTCTCTACTTCGACCATCATCAGTTTTGTGCTCCCCAAATAGCGAAACTACTTTAAGTGTCTCATTTCCTAATATAACTCCCTCAGCATCACCTGATTTAATTAGACTACATTCCATAATCCTCGTTTTGCTTTTGTTGGTGTTCATCCTTCTTTCAAGACACTGTCCATTCTGTTGAACTGCTCTTCCAGGTCCTTTGTTGTCTCTGATAGAAATACAGTGTTATCAGCAAACCTGAAAATTTTTATTTCTTCTCCAAGGATTTTAATTCCTACTCCAAATTTTTCTTTTGTTTCCTTTACTGCTTGCTCAGTATACAGATTGAATAATCTGTTCATTTTTAGAGTTTTTATCTCATTGTAAAAAAAACAGAACCGTTATAGGATCACTTCGTTGTTCGTCTGTCTGCCTGGGGTTCAAAACTCTTTACAGAAACGTGCAGACATATCAAGTTAAAATTTATGTCACATATTAGGGTCTACGGCCCCTTAACGACATAAAAAATGGAGCTCCTATGTTAGTGCAGTCAAAAGATGCGGCTATTTATGTCACATATTTGGATTCTCGTGGCCGCGCGCTATTAGTCGAGTGGTCAGAGGTGCTGCAGTCATGGACTGTGCGGCTGATCCCGGCGGAGGTTCGAGTCCTCCCTCGGGCATGAGTGTGTGTGTGTTTGTCGTTAGGATAATTTAGGTTAAGTAATGTGTAAGCTTAGGGACTAATGACCTTAGCAGTTAAGTCCCATAAGATTTCACATACATTTGAACATTTTTTTTTTCTCGTAAACACACTCACCAAAACCTAATGGGAATTTCCTGTTGTTCTACACTCATGAAATTTGGCAAGACGAAAGGTTTCACAATACAAATAAAGGAAAGGATCAGAAAATTGTTTATTTGTAATGATATCGCACGAAAAATCTCTCTTTCGTCATTTGTTATTAGACTTCAGACTTGAAATTAAAACATTCTAGAAAGACTAGGAGTCCCTGGGTTCGCCCGCGTGGTCGTGCGGTAGCGTTCTCGCTTCCCACGCCCGGGTTCCCGGGTTCGATTCCCGGCGGGGTCAGGGATTTTCTCTGCCTAGTGATGGCTGGGTGTTGTGTGCTGTCCTTAGGTTAGTTAGGCTCAAGTAGTTCTAAGTTCTAGGGGACTGATGACCATAGATGTTAAGTCCCATAGTGCTCAGAGCCATTTGAAAGTCCCTGGGTTCGGTATATTGCTAGTATCTATGTCATTTACAGGCAAAAATCGACGTGATTCGAGATTTCCGGAAATGATGTACTGTTTATGTACAAGAGTAAGTTTGCACGGAACCCTCCGTGAGCGAATCTGTTCTTACATGGCCAGTTTTTTTTACTTATTCGACGTCCTTGAAGACCATATCACTTGGTATCTTTAGAAACTACATCACGATTTTTTTCTTTGTAACATATTTATTATGTATCCTTGTTCTACATGTATCCTTGTTCTACATGATAGAGGATCTCCTCACCTTGAATCTGTTGGAACAAAAATACATTTAATGTAATCTATGCAGGCAAGTCGCGAAGCTGGCTAAGTTGTGGCTAAATGCAAAAAGATCTACAGAGGATCCATGCTTTTGTCAGGGATTGGCTGTTGACCATCAGCATAGACAAATGTTAAGTATTACACGTAAGTAGGCAGAGAGACCCATAATTGTATGATGACACGACTACAGAACATTCACAAATATATGAGAGAATACGTACGGAGAGATTTAAAGTGGGACGGCCACATAAAACTAATCGCTGATAAAGCTAATGCCACCCAGATTCATTGGTAGAAGCCTCAGGAAGCGTAGGCCGTCTGTCTTAAGACAGTCGCTCGACCGACGCTTGATTGGCACCCGTCAGTATTGGATCGGTACCAAATAGGATTGGTGAGAGAACAGAGAAGACCAAAAGAAGAACAGCACGTTTCGTTACAGGTCCATGTAGTAACCGAGGAAGCTTCACGGAGACACTCGGCCAATTTCAGTGTCAGAGGCAACAAGAGGGGCGCTCTGCATGGGGGTGTGGTCGACTGTTACGTAGGTTTGCGAGAGGGTACTTTTCTGTAAGAGTAACCTATATATTGTTTCCTCCTACGTATATCTGACTAGAAGACCATAGAGGTAAAATTAGATTCGAGTTCATGCGGAGGCGTACTAACAATCTTCCTCTCCGCGGTCCGTTCGTGACTGAAACGGTAAATGGAACAGTGGCAGTGAAATACACAGTACACTCCGCCACACACAGCAACGTGGCTTGTGGAGTAAAGATGTACTCGTATATGTAGATATAGAACGGAACACAATATTTCTTGTACGTCTCTATCCGTTTTTGGATTTAGGTTGCGGGGACAGACCTGTAACGTAACCCTAGGTATGTATTGGTTAGGTTGAATGGTGACAGTCTCGTTATGAGATGACGAAACAGTAACGAACTCTTCATTTAATACCTAAAGTGAAATAATATTTAGGCAACAGCATTTAATCGGCAAGTCTAAATCCGAAACCTAACAAAGAAATAACTCATATCTACAAAGAGAATACAAACTCACTTAGAGCAAATATAATAAATTTCTCCATCAGTGAAAGGATACACAAAATGAAAAGGACGTATTAGATAACAAAAAAATAATCACAACAAAAAGTTCTTATCAAGAAGTAAATCGTGCCCGCAGCCGTTTATTTTCGGATGCAAATGGTCATAAAGTCGCCGATAGATTGCGATACATTGTCCAAGCAACTTGCGTCTTTGATTGTAATTCGACGATGGTTCTTGCACACCGTGGAGAATGACTAAGGTCCCACTTCATCGTGTCCTACAAGTGTTCAGTTGGCAAAAGATGTGGTGGTATTGCTGGCCAGTGCAATTGTACTACACAAAGGGCGCGTTGCTTCTCAGCAGCCATCTGTGGAGCTGCAGGTATATCACTTTCCTGTCGTAGGCAGGCAGTAGCACGGAGATAATAGCCCCTTGGCACTGGTTTCTTTACCCTGCAGAAACATCAAATTTGACCGTTGTAACTTATGGCTCCCCACTTCCTGAAGCTGGGAATGGTACGTGTGTGTAGTAGGTGATGCAGTCTCGAATAGGCAGTTCAGCAGGTCTGCCCCGTACACTTGCACGACCATCACTCCCATTCAGACTCAACCTGTTCTATAAAATTAGTGAAAAACGGTCTAGTTCGCGATGGGTATTTTATTTGAAGTGACTGGTTTCGTCTAATGTTAGGCCATCTTCAGAATAGCACCATCAGTGGCTGAGCTCTACTGACTATTCTGTACATGGTAAACTTCAGCTGATAGTCGTGTGACTAGGGCCTCCCGTCGGGTAACCGTTCGCCTGTTGCAAGTCTTTCGCTTTGACGCCACTTCGGCGACTTGCGCGTCGATGGGGATGAAATGATGATGATTAGGACAACACAACACCCAGTCCCTGAGCGGAGAAAATCTCCGACCTAGCCGGGAATCGAAACCGGGGCCGTAGGATTGACATTCTGTCGCGCTGACCACTCAGCTACTGGCGAAGGACAGCTAATGGTGCTAATATGTAGCTGGCCTAAGACTAGGCCAAATCGATGATTTTAATTAAAATAACCATCGCGACCTGCACGTTTTTCGCTAGTTGTATAGCTTACAAGATAGCTGTTCTCCAAAAATGTTACCAATAATTTTGAGAACCTATTCTCATCAGTGATGACAGCAGAATGCCATTCCACCCTACAGTCAATTCTTTCTTCTTCTTCTTTCTTAACTCTGCAGCTCATCATGAGCCTTGGGCTCTTCTACAATTTCCTTCCATTTCTCTCGGTACTTTGCCAGTACTCTCCGGTTTATATAGCCCATCTTCCTAAGATATTGCTACGGTCGCAGGTTCGAATCCTGCCTCGGGCATGGATGTGTGTGTTGTCCTTAGCTTAGTTAGGTTTAAGTAGTTCTAAGTTCTAGGCGACTGATGACCACAGCAGTTGAGTCCCACAGTGCTCAGAGCCATTTTTTTTTCCTAAGATATTCGATTACTCCATTTTCCCACCTGGCTGTTGGTCGAACAAGTCCTCTCTGCCCTCCTGGCTTTCCTTGTAATATTTTTTTTTTGGTACTTCTGTATCATTCATGCGGGTCACATATCCCGACCACCTCAGTTTGGATGATTTCACTATTCTTCTGATGGGTTGGTCTTTGTATATGATATACAGCTACGTTTCTAGCATTTGTAGACTTAGAGAAAGCTTTTGACAATGTTGATTGGAATACTCTCTTTCAAATTCTGAAGGTAACAGGGGTAAAATACAGGGAGCGAAATGCTATTTACAATTTGTACAGAAACCAGATGGCAGTTATAAGAGTCGAGAGTCATGAAAAGGAAGCAGTGGTTGGGAAGGGAGTGAGACAGGGTTGTTGTCTCTCCCCGATGTTATTCAATCTGTATATTGAGAAAGCAGTGAAGGAAACAAAAGAAGAATTCGGAGTAGGTATTAAAATACATGGAGAAGAAATCAAAATGTTGAGGTTCGCCGATGACATTGTAATTCTGTCAGAGACAGCAAAGGACTTGGAAGAGCAGTTGAACGGAATGGATAGTGTCTTGAAAGGAGGATATAAGATGAACATCAACAAAAGCAAAACGAGGATAATGGAATGTATTCGAATTAAGTTGGGTGATGCTGAGGGAATTAGATTAGGAAATGAGACACTTAAAGTAGTAAAGGAGTTTTGCTATTTGGGGAGCAAAATAATTGATGATGGTCGAAGTAGAGAGGATATAAAATGTAGACTGGCAATGGCAAGGAAAGCGTTTGTGAAGAAGAGAAATTTGTTAACATCGAGTATAGATTTAAGTGTCAGGAAGTCGTTTCTGAAAGTATTTGTATGGAGTGTAGCCATGTATGGAAGTGAAACATGGACGATAAATAGTTTGGACAAGAAGAGAATAGAAGCTTTCGAAATGTGGTGCTACAGAAGAATGCTGAAGATTAGATGGGTAGATCACATAACTAATGAAGTATTGAATAAGATTGGGGAGAAGAGAAGTTTGTGGCACAAATTGACCAGAAGAAGGGATCGGTTGGTAGGACATGTTCTGGGGCATCAAGGGATCACCAATTTAGTATTGGAGGGCAGCATGGAGGGTAAAAATCGTAGAGGGAGACCAAGAGATGAATACACTAAGTAGATTCAGAAGAATGTAGGTTGCAGTAGGTACTGGAAGATGAAGAAGCTTGCACAAGATAGAGTAGCATGGAGAGCTGCATCAAACCAGTCTCCGGACTGAAGACAACAACAACAACAACATACAGCTCACGGTTGTATCTCCTCCTCCATCTTCCTCGTTCACAAATTGGGCCGATAATTCGTCTAAGTACTTTTCTTTCAAATGCATCCAGTATTCCAATATCTTTAGTTGTTAAAGTCCAAGTTTCAGTGGCATATGTAAGCACCGGTCGTATAAGTGATTTATAGATAGTTAATTTAGTGGTACGAGTCAGGCGCCTTGAGGATAGAAGTCATGTTAGGCCGAAATAGGCTCGATTGGCTAGTATTAATTTCTGCTTAATTTCATAGGAGATATCATTTAGGTGAGTAACTGTCGAGCCCACGTACTTGTAATGTTCAACTCCCTTAAACGTATAATTGCCCATTGTTGTTGCATTTGGCACCTTTTCTCTACGTGCTTCCCCAGCTGTAATATACACTCCTGGAAATGGAAAAAAGAACACATTGACACCGGTGTGTCAGACCCACCATACTTGCTCCGGACACTGCGAGAGGGCTGTACAAGCAATGATCACACGCAAGGCACAGCGGACACACCAGGAACCGCGGTGTTGGCCGTCGAATGGCGATAGCTGCGCAGCATTTGTGCACCGCCACCGTCAGTGTCAGCCAGTTTGCCGTGGCATACGGAGCTCCATCGCAGTCTTTAACACTGGTAGCATGCCGCGGCAGCGTGGACGTGAACCGTATGTGCAGTTGACGGACTTTTGAGCGAGGGTGTATAGTGGCCATGCGGGACGCCGGGTGGACGTACCGCCGAATTGCTCAACACGTGGGGCGTGAGGTCTCCACAGTACATCGATGTTGTCGCCAGTGGTCGGCGGAAGGTGCACGTGCCCGTCGACCTGGAACCGGACCGCAGCGACGCACGGATGCACGCCAAGACCGTAGGATCCTACGCAGTGCCGTAGTCCAAGTAGCCTGCAGAATCAATAACTATAACATAACCTAGAGTCGACCATAGTGGAATAGTAACAGCCATATAAACACAACCTGTAGAACATAAGTAGCTGCAGTAATTGTAATGTAAATGTAGAATTAGGACCCAATAATGTAGTTAGGTAGTGGGTTGATCATGTATCAATTGTTCTTTTGAATAAAGAACCTTTTTGCACTTTTTTTTTAAAAAAAAGGAACAGACCTGTTGGGCATGTGATCGTCGAGGGCCGCGGCAGATTAAATCACTAACACTATATCCCCTAAGTATGCACATATAATATTGGTGCCACTGGACTAAGCCCTTGACGTTTGTGCACTTCTTTCTCGCAATTGTGCAAATTAGAAAATCTAGAAATATTACTGAGATGAGTCATACGGAAAATTTTAAGTCCGATAAACCACATAATCTTGTAAGCAGGAATGATGTAATATATCAAATTATACGAGAAAGAATAGAAACAAAAAAAGAAAAGAATACTGATAGTTTTTGGATATGTATACGTACTAAATGACAGCAGACTGAGAAAACATATTTCCAAGTATCTCTGTGAAAAAAACAAGAACAACAAGCTAGACCTGAGAAGTTAAAAAGGAGAGTTAAAATTCACAACATAAAATCAGAAGAAGCAGCGAAAAGATATACTTTTAGAGGAACATTTAAGGATTCGAAGGCATATGAAAAAAGAAAGTAGGTGGTATGTGGTTCGAAGAAACAAAACAAAAAACATGGTGAAAAAAATGGAAGATTATTAGAGTAAAAGAAAAGTCATAGGGGAAAAAATTAAATTGTTGCTTGGTCTCTAGCAGAGCAAAACGGTAGAAAAAACACTCAGAAAATACATTGTTATACAATTGTTTTAACAGAAGTACTTCGTACATTCAAAATCATGGTAGCTGGCATTTCTCAAGAGAAAAACGTCGGAAATCAAGTACGAAAAATTGTGACTCGAATCGGTGGAGAAAAATGAGAAAGTGGAATTTCGATTAAGAAAAAAGTCAAAGGAAATCTATAAAGTTCCGGGGGAAAAAGCAATGATAAAATCAAGAAAGTGCGATTAGAATTGTATGGTTTAGTTAAGTAGAAGCAATAGCTACAAATCCACAAACAAAAGTCTGAACTTAGTTTGGGCAGTGAAAGGCGTAAACAAATGGTAAATAAAAATGTACGAAGGAAATTGGCATACGTAAAGAAATCTTCCCGAGACAGGACAGAACTTCGAGCTGTAATTAACAATAAGAAATTCGGTAAGAGGGGTCTTCGACAAGCAACGGGATGGACGGAAGGAGAAACACAGCAGATGGATGAAGAGATATCAAGAGAAAAATGAAACAAGAACTGCTACGTGATCTCTCAGTTTTCTTGGCGCGACAGATAATTGGTGTGCTGCCGGATATGTGCCAAACATCGATTCGGAGAACACCTGGAGACACACAGTTAACATTGTCTGGGCGCAACGAATGTAAAATAAATTAGATGTGAAAAATGCATGTTAACTGAGTGAGGGGTCAGATTAAAAAAGACTTTTAATCTACAAAATAGGGTGCTGTTATGATATTATGATAATCAAAGAGACAGAGTTTAATTAAATCTGAGAGGATTGTGAGAATGGGTTGAAATAAACAAAAAAAAGAACAGGTGATCGTTTCATTACTTTATTTGTCTCATTTTTTGTAATAAGAAACCGTACAAAAAATTCAGATACGGAAAGAGAGAAACAAAAATAACAGGTAAATTTAGGGACATGTTAGTCCCGGTGCGAGGCAGTCGCTCGTGCACTTGGTCTTCATGTTCTATTTGCGTTCCTCTTTGAGACATCCCACTAACTGTAATTAATTTTAATCTAAAAGATTCTCTTCCTACAGGTGTGCTTTACTTTCCAATCAAAAGAAAGTATTTACAATACGTACATATTCATCCCGTTTTTCCCAAGCAGTGTCAGGTGGTAGAACATTGAATTTGGTTTACTTAATAAAGACCATCTTCTTTGAATTTTTAATACATTTAGTTGCTAGTGTAAAACAAGCGGTAAAACCGCCTACGAGGCTCGACTGCCTTTTGACATTTGCCGTTGCTAATTACTGGAAAAAATTCATCAGAAAGCCCCTTTCGCTTCTGCAAATAGCGCGCTCTCCAATTCGTAATAAGCGCTACGTGAAAAACATTTTTAATTAATGCGCTTATAAGTGGCACATTTATTTTAAACCAGTATTACACAGTTTCAAATTCATTACAGATTTAGAAGAAGTATGGTGTATGTGCTGTGTATAATATAACCGCTACGTGTGGGCTACTATTTACGACTACACACTTTCGCGGATTTGACGCAGCTGAGCCCTGAGGATTTATTTCGATACTGAAATGCAGTGTATCACTCCTCGAATACAGCACGCAGTATTCATGCGTATCTCCCTCGGCAGTATTCTGTTCATCCCATCCAAAGCTGTGCTGTGAACGGGTAAAAATGAATCGGTTTGAACGCTACAAAAGTGTCGCATAGTCCATTACTCAAGCACCGTAGGCAGTGTTAAAAAGAGCATGCCAAAAATGTGATAATTTTCTGCAGATAGCGAGAACGTTTCCAGCATAATGGCCAGGGTCTTCCATCCAGCTCGGGATTTCAACGATCTAGCGCGTCTGTTGAACGGAATCTTGGCATGAGTCGTTTTTCCTGTCATACGATGTTCTTCTCTTAATTCATTCGTAGGGATCACAAAAGGCCTATTGAACTGATTCCCCCTCCAGTGCATTAGCTAGTGCAATGCCACGATGTTAAATTTTATCGCCAGCTGAATGATTTAACAAAAAAAAAAAACCTGAAACTATGGTCGATAGAGAAATAGTAATCACGTCCCGAGTAGACTACATACAAATACATTATGCGATCAAATGTCTCCAGACACCTGGCTGAAAATGACTTACAAGTTCGTGGCGCCCTCCATCGGTAATGCTGGAATTCAATATGGCGTTAACCAACTCTTAGCCTTGATGACAGCTTCCAGGCATATATTCAGTCAGGTGCTGGAAGTTTTCTAGGGGAATGGCAGCCCATTTTTCACGGAGTGCTGCACTGAGGTGGTCTGGCCTGGCACCCAAGTCGGCGTTCCAAAATATCCCATCGGTGTTCTATAGGATTCAGGCCAGAACTCTGTGCAGCCTAGTCCATTACAGGGATGTTATTGTCGTGTAACCACGCCGCCACAGGCCTTGTACTATGAACAGGTGGTCGATAATGTTGAAAGATGCAGTCGTTATCCCTGTATTGCTCTTCAACACTGCGAAGCAAGAAGGTGCCTAAAACATCAATGTAGGCCTGCGCAACGCAAAACAACAAGGGGTGCAATCCCCCTCCTTGAAAAACACGACCACACCATAACACCACCGCCTCCAATTTTACTGTCGTACACACACGCTGACAGATGACGGTCACCGGGCATTCGCTATACCTACACCCTGCCATCGGAACGCCACATTGTGTAGCGTGATTCGTCACTCCACACAACGTTTTTCCACTGTTCAATCGTCCAATGTTTTCGCTGCTTACACCAAGCGATACGTCGTTTGGCATTTACCGGCGTGATGTCTGGCTTATGAGCAGCCGCTCGACAATGAAATCTAAGTTTTCTCACCTCCCACCTAACTTTCGTAGTAGTTGCAGTGGATCCTGATGCAGTTTGGAATTCCTTTGCGATGGTCTGGATAGAAGCCTGCCTATTACACATTACGACCTTCTCCAAATGCCGGCGTTCTCCGTCAGTCGAGAGACGAGGGCGGCCTGTACGCTTTTGTGCTGTACGTATACCTTCACGTTTCCACTTCGCTATCAGATTGGAATCAGTGGACCAACGGATGTTTAGGAGCGTGGAAATCTCGCGTACAGACGTATGACACAAATGACACCCAATCACCTGATCACGTTCGAAGTCTGTGAGTTCCGCGGAGCGCCCCGTTCTGCTCTTTCACGATGTGCAATGACTACTGAAGTCGCTGATATGGAGTACCTGGCAGCAGGTGGCAGCAGAATGCACCTAAAATGAGAAACGTATATTTTTGTGGGTGTCCTGATACTTTTGATCATATAGTGTACATTACACTGCACTTCATCAGACATACTTGCCAATATTTCGTGAAAAGGTAAGTTACGAATGGTTTTTTGTCAAACAGTGCGGTTGGAGGGAACTTTTTATGAATGTAACCTAATTTTGTTTTTGCTTAGAACCTTTAATACAGGCATGTAATTGTAAAAAAGCGGCGTTTATAACGTGTGCAAGATACAGAGGAAATTACTGCTTTCACTGTTTATACGATGAAAATTACGTTAACTCGTGTAAATCATCAACTGTAATCTAACGGAAGTATCTAAGTTTATGTACAATGTTCTCGTGTACGCCTTAAAATTTCATCTTTGTTCAATATGGTTCAAATGGCTCTGACCACTATGGGACTTAACATCTGAGGTCATGAGTCCTCTAGAATTCAGAACTACTTAAACCCAACTAACTTAGAGACACCACACACATCCATGCCCGAGGCAGGATTTGAACCTGCGACCGTAGCCGTCGCGCGGTTGCAGACTGAAGCGTCTAGAACCGCTCGCCACAGCGGTCGGCTGTCATCTTGGAAATTTATTTGCGATCACCAATTTTGCTTCGCCTTTCCGTTATTAAAATACTAATAAATACAACATATTGAGCATTATTTCAATATACGAACACTATTTTGGTTTATTATCAATGTAAGTAACGTAAAAAATTGAAAATAAAAAGGTCTCCTCATAGGTACTCGATCCTCTGACCCTTGCAGTATCGTTCTGAATTCATCCCGCTGCGCTAACGGCTGCATGGAATGTACACTAATATGCGAGTAAATGGTGTATGCCTCGCTAGGCTCGCACAACAAATTCAATTGTTTTACTAGCAGGCGTGGCGTGACGAGACCAATTTTCTGTTGGGCCTCCTCGTGCGACGTATACACACGGTCGTCTGCTAAAGTGCATGCCAGTTTGTAGCGTCTCAAAAGGGGATAAGAGAGTGATTCTACAACTTCTCTCGGCGTAGTTCGCGACGACGTAATTCAAGGGCGAACGGCCGGATGTCAGAGCAAGGGTAAAATACAAAGAGAGAGAGACTATTTACAACTCGTGCAGAAACCAGATGGCAGTTATGAGAGTCGAGAGGCATGAAAGGGAAGAAGTGGTTGAGAAGGAAGTGAGACAGGGCTGTAGCCTATACCCGATGTTACTCAATCTATACACTGAGCAAGTCAAAGAAAAAATTTGGAGTAGGAATTAAAGTTCAGGGAGAAGAAATTAAAACTCTGAGGTTTGCCGATGACGTAGTAATTCTGTCAGACACAGGAAAGGACTAGGAAGAGCAATTGGACGTAGTGGACAATGTTTTGAGAGGAGGGTGTAAGATGTTGATCGAGAAAAGCAAAACAAGGATAATGGAATGTAATCGAATGAAATCAAGTGACGATGAGAGAATTAGATTAGGAGACGAGACGAAGTAGTAGATGAGTTTTGCTATTTGTGCAGTAAAATATTTGATAACCGAAGTGCAGAGATTATAAAATGTAGACTGGTAGTGGCAAGAAAAGCCTTTCTGAAGACGAGAAATTTGTTAACATCGAGTATAGAGTTAGGTGATCGGAAGTCCAGTTGCTGACTTGCTATTTTGTAGCTAAATGATAAAGGACCTTTCTTTCTATGTATTCGCAGCACATTACACTTGTCTACATTGAGATTCAATTGCCATTCCCTGCACCACGCGTCAATTCGTTGTAGATCCTCGTGCATTTTAGTACAATTTTCCATTGTTACAACCTCTCGATATACTACAGCATCATCCGCAAAGAGCCTCAGTGAACTTCCGATGTTATCCACAAGGTCATTTATGTATAGTCTGAATAGAAACGGTCCTACGAGACTCCCCTGCGGCACACCTGAAATCACTCTTACTTCGGAAGACTTCTCTTCATTGAGAATGACGTGCTGCGTTCTTCAATCCAATCACACAATTGGTCTGATAGTCCATATGCTCTTACTTTGCCCATTAAACATATGTGGGGAACAGTATCAAATGCCTTGCGGAGGTCGAGAAATGCGTCATCTACCTGGGAACCTGTGTCTATGGCCATCTGAGTCTCCGAATGAATAGCGGGAGCTGGGTATCACCTGATCGTCTTTTTCGAATCCCGTGCTGCTTCCTACAGAGTAGATTTCTAGTCTCCAGAAAAGTCATTATACTCGAATATAATACGTGTTCCAAAATTCTGCAACTGATCGACTTTAGGGAGATCGGTTTATAGTTCTGCACATCTATTCGACGTCCCATCTTGAAAACGGGGTTGACCTGTGCCCTTTTTCAATCTTCTGGAACGCTACGCTCTTCTAGAGGCCTAAGGTACGCCGCTGCAAGAAGATTGTCGTCTTGGTTCTGCTGCCGTCCTTACGCCGCCTTTGATTTCACTGGTGCATAGCCAGAGCCTTGTTCAAATGGTTCAAATGGCTCTGAGCACTATGGGACTTAACTTATACGGCCATCAGTCCCCTAGAACTTAAAACTACTTAGACCTAACTAACCTAAGGACATCACACACATCCATGCCCGAGTCAGTATTCGAACCTGCGACCGTAGCGGTCGCGCGGTTCCAGACTGCAGCGCCTAGAACCGCTCGGCCACCCCGGCCAGAGCCTTGTAAGGTGATGTTTATCTTGCGCGTCCGCTTCGGCCTTCCGATGACCTGGTCCCAAGCTGTGCTTAGCTGCAGAGCGCTGTCTTTATTGACAGTGTTGTCATAAATTGTTATCTCAACCGCTTTTTTTTTTAATAATACTGACGCGGAAACCATGTAATTCGGTGTCTTTTCTTGGGGGGGGGGGGGGGGGGCGGACATGCACTGCTACTGCCGATTTCTTAGGGCACTGTAGACGTAAACAGCTATTCACGTGTTCTGTTCGCCGGTGTTCATAATACGCATTGCCTGTATGATGTAACACTCTTTTTCTGTTTCTGAAAGTTGGCAGGTATGTTAAGGGATCAAAGCCTGTTTCCTAAATACCCATCTAAGTATGAAAAATGTAATTAACCAAAAATATTGTATGTGCTTTGTTTGTGTATTCGCCACGTAGCCCACCTACGTTACCCGTTTTAGCTGAGGGAGGTGAGCTATTGAGTCAACGTCGAAGCTGCCTCATGGCTTGCAGCCACGACCCGCCAAGTCGCTGTCGCCCCCTTTTCAGTTGGTAATGCTGGCGCTTTACAGGTGAGCTATTCCAGTCGGCGGTGTGAACCTAAATCAGGTCATCTTTGTGTTCCGACGTTGCTCAACGAAGCGTGAACGGCCCGCTCCCTGCATAAAGGACGGGCGCGCTGGACTGTGAAGGCAATGAGTGGACGAGAGCCGGAGGCGCTAATGGCAGCCCCAGCCTCGCCTGCGTCACGACCACGTGCGGAAGCGGCTCGCTTTCCGTGTTGCTGACACTGTCGCATCGACCTCATACAGCAGCACACTGCGTCATGTGAGGAGTCTCGGCTTTGCGAGTTTTACGTAGAATTAACTTATTCAGTTTACAGGTGGCTGAGCTCCAAGGCTGTGCATAAAAGTACCTCAAGAAATACAACAGCCTGCCACTCTTTATAAACGATTGGCGATTAAAATTGCTACACCAAAATGAAATGCAGATGATTAACAGCTATTCATTGGTGAAATATATTATAGTAGAACTGACATGTGATTACATTTTCATGCAATTGAGGTGCATAGATCCTGAGAAACACCTCTGGCCGTAATAACGGCCTTGATACGCCTGGGCATTGAGTCAAACAGAGCTTGGCTGGCGTGTACAGGTACAGCTGCCCATGCAGCGTCAACGCGATACCACAGTGCATCAAGAGTAGTGACTGGCGTATTGTGACGAGCCAGTTGCTCGGCCACCATTGACCAGACGTTTTCAATTGGTGACAGATCTGGAGAATGTGCTGGCCAGGGCAGCAGTCTAACGTTTTCTGTATCCAGAAAGGCCCGTACAGGACCTGCAGCATGCGGTCGTGCATTATCCTGCTGAGATGTAGGGTTTCGCAGGGATCGAGTGAAGAGTAGAGCCACGGGTTGTAATACATCTACTGTTCAAAGTGCCGCCAATGCGAACAAGAGGTGACCGAGACGTGTGACCAATGGCACCCCATACCATCACGCCGGGTGATACGCCAGTGTGGCGATGACTAATACACGCTTGCAATGTGCGTTCAAGTTTTGCCACTTGTGCACCCAGGTCCGTCGTTGAGAACACCATCGCAGGCGCTCCTGTCTGTGATGTAGCGTCGAAGGTAACCGCAGCCATGGTCTGCGAGCTGATAGTCCATGCTGCTGCAAACGTCGTCGAACTGTTCGTGTAGATGGTTGTTGTCTTGCAAACGTCCCCATATGCTGACTCAGGGATCGAAACGTGGCTGCACGATCCGTTAGAGTCATACGGATATGATGCCTGTCATCTCGACTGCTAGTGATACGAGTCCGTTGGGACCCAGCACGGCGTTCCATATTACCCTCCTGAACCCACCGATTCCATATTCTGCTAACAGTCCCTGGATCTTGACCAACGCGAGAAACAATATCTCGATACGATAAACCGCAATCGCGATAGGCTACAATCCGACCTTTATCAAAGTCGGAAACGTGATGATACGCATTTCTCCTCCTCACACGAGGCATCACAACAACGTTTCAGCAGGCAACGTCGATCAACTGCTGTTTGTGTATGATAAATCGTTGTACGTGGCGCCACCGGCGCCAACCGTGTGTGAATGCTCTGAAAAACTAATCATTTACCTATCACAGCATCTTCTTCCTGTGGGTTAAATTTCGCGTCTGTAGCACGTCGCCTTCGTGTTGTAGCTATTTTAATGGCCACTAGTGTACAATGACGGGAAAAAAATCGCAACACCAAGAAGGAGGTGTGCGACATAAGCGGAACTACTTAGTCGTTTTTCTATAGCTGGAAGATCATGTCTACTCACATTTCGTGCCACTCGCAAAAGCATAGCGCCACTGTGAGGATGCAGATCAGGTCTGCTTTAACCCATTCGGGACGGAGCGTTTCCCCATATCGGAGCAATTCGGCGACGTTGTGCGGGTTCCATATCCCTTAGGTTTCTTTCATCTACAGTTTTTGACCTATCGGTGTAATTTTATTTGTAAGTGAAGCTTAAAACACGTTAATTTACTGACATACTATTTTCATTATTCCATATCGCGCACTTTTTGACTTGGCGGTGGTGTTAAGATAGAAAAAATGAAAAATTTGGTTTTTTGTTACTCTTTTAAGTTGAGAGATGAAGCATTGAATTAGACATATTAAAATTAGTTATATCTTATTCTTTTAAGTTTTAGCTTTAAAACTACATACAAAATACAATTTTATCTCTTATGGGACGTCTGTGGGAAGAAAAGTAAGAAGTCCATTTTGTGGGATGAAAAATTTAATTTACGTCAATAATATACAAAATTTCATAAATTTTGCTTAAAACAAGCTTTACAACTTTGGCAAATCAATTTTTTGATACTCAACCATACTTTACAAGTCCTTTCGGTACTTTGCTACTTTGTGATACCTGGTGAAGCACTCAGGCACACGAAGAGAAAGGCTGGACGGACACGTTTAGCAAAGAAAGAGGGACCGTTTTCGCCCTCCTGGCTTGGAGCAGTCACTGCAAACGACACAGTCACCTTGTTTTCCGGTGTCTATTCTTGCGATAGCATGGTACAGTCCGTCCATCCTGTGTAGGTCGCCATGCTCAGAGCGTGGCTTCTTCCTCGATGGGTTGGTTGAGCCCTGACGTCGCCCGCCAGCTCCTTGACGAGACTCTTCCGAAACTGCAAATGACTCTTTGGTGTCTCCCGTCTTTTGTTTGCTATGATGACATATAGCGAGAAAGCGTTGACGATCCCCACCTGAAATTAGCCAGAGCAATTACCCTTTTGTCAGGATGCGCCCCGTCCCGTGTCGATCCTCCAAGCCAGTCCCTAGGTACAGTGCTGGCTGTGTGACGGACAATCGGGCCACGTATGCGGGCCTCGCGTCCCGAAAGGGTTAAATATAACGTCGAGGGCGTTAGTTCCCTTTGAGCTTGCACTTCGTGAATTGATGTTAATCAAGAATGCCTTTAAGACGAGAAAGATGCGATTATCAACACATAACCGAGTTTGAACGAGGTCGGGCCATAGGGCTATGAGAAGCTGGATGTTCCTTCTGCGATACTGCAGAAAGACTTGGGAGGAATTTTGCCGCTGTACATTATTGCGGTGGTTACGAGAATGTACGGCCGTGGACAGTTACATGGTACTACCGAGAGGGAAGACCATCGTGTTCGCCATATGGTTGTGGAGCATCGTACAGCATCTGCAGCAGCAATTTGAGCAGCAGTTTGTACCACAGTGAAACAAAGAACTGTTAGAAATCTGTTACTGGTTGCTTGTTGGACAGCTCCGAGCCTGACGCCCTGCAACGTTCATTCTACTGACCACAAACCACCGCCGTTTGCGACTTCTATTCTGTCCAGCGAAAGCTCATTGGAGGGCAGGGTGAGGCGCGTTGCGTTTTCTGACGAAAAACTTTTGTTCATCGGTGCCAGTGATGGGCTGTGTGTTGCTTAACAGGAGGCCAGTTCGAAGCCTGCAGCAAACGAGTCTGCGTGCTAAACAAACTAGAGCGACTACTGAAGTTATTATCTGAGGTGCTCCTCTTATGACAGTTTCAGTATTCCCGTGGTTATCCTACATACCCGACTGCAAATGTTTACGTCTGTCTGATTATTCGATCTGTCATGCTGCCACTCATGGAAAACATTCCATAGGGTATTTTCCAACAGGAAAATGCTCGCCAGCTTACGGCTGTTGTAAGCCAACAAAATGGTTCAAGTGGCTTTAAGCATCTGAGGTCATCAGTCCCCTAGACTCAGAACCACTTAAACCTAACTAACCTAAGGACATCACACACATCCAGGCCCGAAGCAGGATTCGAACCTGCGACCGTACCAGCAGCGCGGTTCCGGACTGAAGCGCGTAGAACCGGTCGGCCACTGCGACCGGCTGTAAACCTACATGCTCCACGGAGTGTTGACTTGCTATCTTGGCCTGCTCGGTCACCATTTCTGTCACCAGTTGTGTACGCGTGCGTCGTCATCGGACGACAACTCCAGCGTCATCCACAACCAACTTCAAACACTGGGTATTCATGTACCAACGTTATACATTTGCAGTCCAGCGATTTGCAACGTTAATCTCGTAAGTATGTTACCTAGACAAATGTATTCCCGAAACACCATTATTCTGTAGTACTGGTGTCTTGGTACTGCGATTTTTTTCCGTCAGTGTATACATTTATTTCAGTCTTCAGTTGACATAGTACAAATACGATCTCATCAAAAGTATACTGACAGCTATTAGTGGACGTTAATATGGCGCGCGGCCACCCTTAGCCATAATGACGGCTTGAGCTCTGCTGGGGAAACTTAAAGAGTGGAGAAATGACAGCCCTTTGTTCCTCAAGAGCGGGAATCAGAGAAGATGTTAGATGCTGGGGTCTGGAACGAAGTCGACTTTGCGTTGGGTTCAGATTGGGGCTATGGGCAGGCCAATTCATGTAAGGAATGTTATTGCCCTAATATCATTGACTCACAGATGCAGCTTTACATCAGGAGACATTCCCATACTGATAAAAACAATGTTAAATTTCGAACTGTTCCTCTTATCATATGTGTACACAATGATGAAAATGTGTTCCTATCCTTCCCGCATTTAGCGTTTTCTTGAGCAAAATAAGGGGACCACAAGCTAAGCAAGAAAAGAGATCACTCTACGGTAACACCACCACCTCTGTGCACTGTTGGCAATACACGTGATGGTAGACAACGCTTTCCACGGTTATCCAAACCCTTCTCTCGGATTTCCACAGTGTATAGCGTTATTCATCACCCCTAATCACTCGTTTCCCGTCATCCACTATCCATTGGCATCGCTCTTTACACCAGCTCAAGCGTCGCTTGACATTGATTACTGTAATGTGTGGCTTACAGGGAGCTGCTGGAACATTGTATTCCATTCTTTTTAACTCCATACGCACATTCAGTGCACTGGCTGGATAGCTGGTAGCACTTTGGAACTCACGAGCTATTGCTTCCGCTTATTTCATGCTACTTTTTACAACCATCCATCTCAATACATGACGGACCCATCTTTCAGAACACGAGGTGTGCCTGGTCTTGCTTTGGCTGTGGTTGTTTCCACTTAATCACATCACCAACAATCGACTTGGGCAGCTGTAGAAGGGCTTAAATGCCCTTGAGGTGTTTGTTACTCAGATGACACCCAATGACTCGTCCATATTCGGGATCACAGAGTTCTTCTTGCCGACCCATTGTGTCGTTTCTCCTCCTCTACTGACAACTCTTTTCTCTCCGCATTCTTTTGTGCTGGAGTCCGTCTCTGACATCTAGTGGTCCATTCCACATTATATAGCGGAGTTCGGATACAATGCGTTTTGATCAGATAGTGAATAACTCCATCAATAAAACTATTTCATCGTCTATATTTTAGTAGCTGCAGCGTTCTAAAACACAGCCAGTAAAAAGCTTGTATTGACGAAAATGAAATGTGAAATTAAGTTTTTTCCCGTTGTATAGAATGTTCAAAGAATGTACGGGAATGCAACTGATTGACATCTTCGACCATCTCCATTATTTTGACGGGTGAACACCTTTCTTTTTAAGGCACTCCATAGTATAGCGGGACTGATGCTATGACAAAGTACGCTTGCACCGAAGATGAATGTCCAACAGCTGTGGAACGTGAAGCCTTCTCAGTCAAATGCGGCGTCTCTGGTGTCTGTAGCCAGACCAACCTGGCCGTGGTCTTCGTTCGTGTAAGAGCTGTTAGTTTCAGCTGCTGATAATTCTTCAGGGTTGTATGGCCGTGGTCCTTGGAACTCCTCTGTCCCTGACGTTTCGTCCGAGGCTACGTTGAACATCATCGGAGGTGCTCTTGGTCGTGCCGAGTCCTGCAGAATTCTCAGCTGCTGAAACATCCGGTCGTAAAAGCCTTAAAAGCCTTCATTGTATGATTAGCTGTTAGTTTGCTTTGTTGGAAAAATGATAAGTGTAACAATAGAGCAACGAATTGCCGTGAAGTTTCATATGAAACTTAGAAAAATTGTATTGAAACTTATCTGTTACTAAAAGAAGTGTACGGCGGAGACTGTTCATTACTTACGTCAGTTTTTGAGTGGTTTGAGCGTTTCCGAGATGGCCGAGAGGACGCTGAAAATGACCCAGTTCCGGGCATCCTTCAACATCAAAAACCGACGAAAGTATCGAAAAAGTAGGTATTGCGATTCGGTCTGGTCGCCTGTTTCATCGACAGGCGGATGTAAGTAGGAGGAGCTGCGAGCAGATATTGAAAAGTCTTAATCTGAAGCCATAACGTGTGACGGTTGTGCAGCAGTTACGGGAGGATGACAATCAGAAACGTGTAGATTACTGCACGTGGCTTTTGATAACATCGACGATTGTTTGTTAAACACTTTCCATTGCATCATTAGTGATGAAGCATATTTTCATCTTTCTGGTCATGTGAATCCACAGAACACGAACTACTGGGCAACAAAGAATCGTAACACAGTGTGTGACCAACCACTCCTTGATGAAAAAAGTCAGTGTTTGTTGGGGTATAACAGGAACGCGTAGCATTAGACCGATGTATTTTGAACACTACCCCCAACACTGTTGCATATGGAAATTTTTGATACATTTTGTGCGGAATTCGCTGAACTTAAAAGGCAATACTGCCTCTTCCTGCCAGATGGGGTAACAAGCATCGTCTAAGGTATCACTGGGACGAGTCTATGATGTCTTCACGAAGGAACGAAGTGTCAGCAAACATATGACCACCACGTTCGCGAGATTTAACAACATGTGATTTTCTCCTGTGGGGACACTTGTCTATGAAACAAATCCACAAAAGATGACATCGGTCGTGAAGTTGCGCCATCGATATCCGAACTTTACGCTGGATATATCTGAATATATTTAGACGTGCAATGCTGTGCGTTAGTGTTGCTGGGAGTCACATTCACCATCTTCTATAAATGTACTTTTCATTGTAAGTAAATGGTAAATTCAGTTCAGCTCCTCCTTTCTGTAATTTCACTCCATTTCCTGTATACTTAAACGGACTACTTTTATCTGCGCCACACTGTGTTACTCAAAAAATGTACTGTGTGTAGGTAAAGGTCCAAACAGTTTGGTTTTCCTTTGCGGTTTCTTCGGTGACTGATTTCTTTGGAAATATCTGTTGTATTTGCTTCTGTCAAACTGATCCTCTATATCGTTCTGCAAAGCTACCTCTCCATTAATTTGCTAACGATTACTGTATTGTGTTCTACTGTGTCCGGAAGTCAAAACCATATAGGAACAATCTTTGGCTGATCGACTTGACAAAATTGTTTTTGCTATTACTGTGCGTATTCTTAGAGGCGTCATTCAACCGAAGTGTGTACACGTGAGAGACGCTGCAGAGAATCTTCTCGTTATCCACTTTCACAGCCGTGGTCGCTAGCTGATACTTCAGCTTCTACATCTACTCTCTACGGATCACTGAAGAGCATGAACCGAGGGTACATCGCACTGTACCACTTATTAATGCTCTTTACCGTTCAAGTCTTGTATAGATCTTGGGAAAAATAATTGCTTAGATGTCTCTGTACAGGTAGTTAATTTGAAAATGTCTTCGCGATCGCTATGAGAGCAGTTTAAAGGATGTCTTAATATATTACGAGATACATCACTTCAGATTGTTTCCAGAGACGTTTGGAAGTAGACTTTCACTGAAGCGTTTGCCTTCAAAAGCCTGCCAGTTCAGTCCTTTCAGCGTCTCGGTGACACTGTCCCATGTGTCAAACATAGCTGTGACTATTCGTTCTCCCCGACTTTGTATACGTTTAATGTCCCCTGTATGTCTTATTGCGTATGGGTCACACACGCTTGAGCAGTATTCGTTGAGTCGCATTAGTTTTTGTAAGCAGTCTCTGCCGTCTCCTTTGTAGGCTGTCTGCATTTTTTTTACCCTTGTATTACGCCATTGAACCGCTATCTGTCACCAGCTTTGCGTGAGACTAACCCTATGTAATCGTTCTATTTCATATCCGTTCAAATTGTTGCACCAAGGTATATGTGTGAGTTGACAGACTCGAAGTGTGACTCATTGATATTGTAGTCATAGGATACTACGTTTCTTCACTTTTTTAAGGGCAAACTTTTAATTTCTGAACATTTAAATTGTGTTGTCGATCTTGCCCCGCAGCTAAAAATCACAGGGAGAGAGATCAGGCGACCGAGGTGGCCAGGAGATTGCACTATCTGTCGAGATTGTTCTCTTTTCAACAAACCCCTCGTGCACTCATGACAACTGAGTCTTGCTACAACTACCCATACTGTCGTTCGTTTTCTTGAATTGATGGACATACGGATTAAACAGATTATGTCTTCCCCCTGTCTCCTCCCCTGGCACCCCTCTTTCTGTGCATCATCTCCTCCCTACATGTCTCCAATAACGCGATGGTCTAACTCTGGCTCTTACGCAAGCAGTTATTCGGCTTTACGTTGATTGCTGGAGTTGTTGGATATCCTCCTGAGGGATATCGTTCCAGATTGTGTTCAATTGACGTGTTAGATTGATAGATCGTCAAAATCCCGAGCTGGTTGGAGAGCCCTGCCAATAATGTTCCAAACGTTCTCAATTGAGGAGAGACCGGCGACCTTGCTGACCAAGGCAGAGTTTTTCAAGCACGGAGACAAGCAGTGCGGTCGAGCATTACCTTGTTGAAATGTAATCCCAGGATGGTTTGTCATGAAGGGCAACAAACAGGGCATAGAAAGTCGTCGACGTACCACTGTGCTGTAAGGGTGTCGCAGATGAGAACGAAAGGGATGCCGCTATCAAACGAAATGGCACCCCTGACCATCACTTCTAGTTGTCGGGTCGTATGGCGGGCGACAGTTAGGTTGGTATTCCGCCTCTGTCTGGGGCGTTTCCAGATACGTTTTCGCTGGTCATTGGGGCTCCATTTGAAGCAGGACTCATCACCGAAGACAGTTCTACAGGACGATTGAGATTCCAGGCCGAATCACCACTGCAGACGGGCTTGTTGATGTACAGAGGTGAATCGTAGTCGGGGCGTTGTGAGCTCAGGTCCCTTTCTGTGCGCCACCAGTTATCGTTCTTGTCCTCATTGAAGCACCAGTTGCACGTTGGATCGATGGTAATGATGAATCCGCGGCTCTGAGCGCCTCTCTGAGTACTCTCGGTCCTCTCGTTCACCTTCTCTCAGGATCGCCCGCTTCATTCTTGTCTCTGTGTTCGGCCATTGTTCACCCATTCCTGCCATCGTCGAACATTGGCATCGCTCCTCTTCAAATGTCGAGCGATTCACCGATTACTTAAACCGGCTCCTTTGAGCTCAACTACACGTCGTCTCTTAAACGCTGACATCTGCGTATATTGTGCATACGCCTGTACGCGAGGCATAGTTACTGCCCAACTGAGCACACGGTAGGAAATTCGCAAAGATTTGTGCCGTGGTATCGAAGTGTCTCCTGTTTAGTATTCTTGCCAGATGCGCGGTAAAATTGCGTTGCAGTTTCATCCAACGGCCCCCAAAGCTTACAATTTACCATTTGCTGTCGATACCTGTATAAATATCAATTTGTGAGCAGTTTGCGTAAGTCCTTTGAGGAGGCGTGGTTTTTTTTTTAATTTATTTATTTTACTTAAATACGCGCAGAGTTCTTCAGCGAGTTTTCACACGTTTCTGCGGTGCATGTTGATAAACTGCATATTAATTTTTGATTTTTTTGTTTCAGGTGAGTACATTGGACTCTTCGAATGAAGAATTTTAAGAAGCCACCCCAGTAAGTAAACGGATATGCGTTTTCATATTCATGGCGGAATAGGGTTTATGAATAAATAATTTACATATGACAGTATATTTCCACGGTGTGATTTATTGCTGTGTTTGTTTCCAAAGAAAGCTAGCAGCACTAAAGCACTGAGATACGTTGAGCAATTACAGCCCAGATATGTCGTATAAGGAATGCACAAACTTCACCAAACAGTAGCTGTTACTCGTTCAACAAAGACGAAACTGAAGGCAATCAACATTCCAGCATCTACATCTACCTCTACATTTTTACTCCGCAAGCCACCCAACGGTGTGTGGCGGAGGGCACTTTACGTGCCGCTGTCATTACCTCCCTTTCCTGTTCCAGTCACGTATGGTTCGCGGAAAGAACGACTGTCTGAAAGCCCCCGTGCGCGCTCTTATCTCTCTAATTTTACGTTCGTGATCTCCTCGGGAGGTATAAGTAGGGGGAAGCAATATATTCGATACCTCATCCAGAAACGCACCCTCTCGAAACCTGGCGAGCAAGCTACACCGCGATGCAGAGCGCCTCTCTTGCAGAGTCTGCCACTTGAGTTTACTGAATATCTCGGTAACGCTATCTCGGTTACCAAATAACCCTGTGACCAAACGCGCCGCTCTTCTTTGGATTTTCTCTATCTCCTCCGTCAACCCGATCTGGTACGGATCCCACACTGATGAGCAATACTCAAGTATAGGTCGAACGAGTGTTTTGTAAGCCAGCTCCTTTGTTGATGGACTACATTTTCTAAGGACTCTCCCAATGAATCTCAACCTGGTACCCGCCTTACCAACATTTAATTTTATATGATCATTCCACTTCAAATCGTTCCGCACGCATACTCCCAGATATTTTACAGACGTAAGTGCTACCAGTGTTTGTTCCGCTATCATATAATCATACAATAAATACTATGTATTCGCAATACATTACATTTGTCTATGTTAAGGGGCACTTGCCACTCCCTGCACCAAGTGCCTATCCGCTGCAGATCTTCCTGCATTTCGCTACAATTTTCTAATGCTGCAACTTCTCTGTATACTACAGCATCATCCGTGAAAATCCGCATGGAACTTCCGACACTATCTACTAGGTCATTTATATGTTGTTGTTGTTGTTGTTGTCTTCAGTCCTGAGACTGGTTTGATGCAGCTCTCCATGCTACTCTATCCTGTGCAAGCTTCTTCATCTCCCAGTACCTACTGCAACCTACATCCTTCTGAATCTGCTTAGTGTATTCATCTCTTGGTCTCCCTCTACGATTTTTACCCCCCACGCTCCCCTCCAATGCTAAATTTGTGATCCCTTGATGCCTCAAAACATGTCCTACCAACCGATCCCTTCTTCTAGTCAAGTTGTGCCACAAACTTCTCTTCTCCCCAATCCTATTCAATACCTCCTCATTAGTTACGTGATCTACCCATCTAATCTTCAGCATTCTTCTGTAGCACCCATTTCGAAAGCTTCTATTCTCTTCTTGTCCAAACTAGTTATCGTCCATGTTTCACTTCCATACATGGCTACACTCCAAACAAATACTTTCAGAAACGACTTCCTGATACATAAATCTATATTCGATGTTAACAAATTTCTCTTCTTCAGAAACGCTTTCCTTGCCATTGCCAGTCTACATTTTATATCCTCACTACTTCGACCATCATCAGTTATTTTACTTCCTAAATAGCAAAACTCCTTTACTACTTTAAGTGTCTCATTTCCTAATCTAATTCCCTCAGCATCACCCGATTTAATTTGACTACATTCCATTATCCTCGTTTTGCTTTTGTTGATGTTCATCTTATATCCTCTTTTCAAGACACTGTCCATTCCGTTCAACTGCTCTTCCAAGTCCTTTGCCGTCTCTGACAGAATTACAATGTCATCAGCGAACCTCAAAGTTTTTACTTCTTCTCCATGAATTTTAATACCTACTCCAAATTTTTCTTTTGTTTCCTTTACTGCTTGCTCAATATACAGATAGAATAACATCGGGGAGAGGCTACAACCCTGTCTCACTCCTTTCCCAACCACTGCTTCCCTTTCATGTCCCTCGTATCTTATAACTGCCATCTGGTTTCTGTACAAATTGTAAATAGCCTTTCGCTCCCTGTATTTTACCCCTGCCAACTTTAGAATTGGAAAGAGAGTATTCCAGTCAACATTGTCAAAAGCTTTCTCTAAGTCTACAAATGCTGGAAACGTAGGTTTGCCTTTTCTTAATCTTTCTTCTAAGATAAGTCGTAAGGTCAGTATTGCCTCACGTGTTCCAACATTTCTACAGAATCCAAACTGATCCTCCCCGAGGTCCGCATCTACCAGTTTTTCCATTCGTCTGTAAAGAATTCGTGTTAGTATTTTGCAGCTGTGACTTATTAAACTGATAGTTCGGTAATTTTCACATCTGTCAACACCTGCTTTCTTTGGGATTGGAATTATTATATTCTTCTTGAAGTCTGAGGGTGTTTCACCAGTCTCATACATCTTGCTCACCAGCCGGTAGAGTTTTGTCAGGACTGGCTCTCCCAAGGCCGTCAGTAGTTCTAATGGAATGTTGTCTACTCCGGGGGCCTTGTTTCGACTCAGGTCTTTCAGTGCTCTGTCAAACTCTTCACGCAGTATCTTACCTCCCATTTCGTCTTCATCTACATCCTCTTCCATTTCCATAATATTGTCCTCAAGTACATCGCCCTTGTATAAACCTTCTATATACTCCTTCCACCTTTCTGCCTTCCCTTCTTTGCTTAGAACTGGGTTGCCATCTGAGCTCTTGATGTTCATACAAGTGGTTCTCTTATCTCCAAAGGTCTCTCTAATTTTCCTGTAGGCAGTATCTATCTTACCCCTAGTGAGATAAGCTTCTACATCCTTACATTTGTTCTGTAGCCATCCCTGCTTAGCCATTTTGCACTTCCTGTCGATCTCATTTTTGAGACGTTTGTATTCCTTTTTGCCTGCTTCCTTTACTGCATTTTTATATTTTCTCCTTTCATCAATGAAATTCAATATTTCTTCTGTTACCGAAGGATTTCTACTAGCCCTCGTCTTTTTACCTACTTGATCCTCTGCTGCCTTGACTACTTCATCCCTCAAAGCTACCCATTCTTCTTCTACTGTATTTCTTTCCCCCATTCCTGTCAATTGTTCCCTTACGCTCTCCCTGAAACTCTGTACAACCTCTGGTTCTTTCAGTTTATCAGGTCCCATCTCCTTAAATTCCCACATTTTTGTAGTTTCTTCAGTTTTAATCTCCATGTCATAACCAATAGATTGTGGTCAGAGTCCACATCTGTTCCTGGAAATGTCCTACAATTTAAAACCTGATTCCTAAATCTCTGTCTTACCATTATATAATCTATCTGATACCTTTTAGTATCTCCAGGATTATTCCATGTATACAACCTTCTTTTATGATTCTTGAACCAAGTGTTAGCTGTGATTAAGTTATGCTCTGTGCAAAATTCTGCCAGACGGCTTCCTCTTTCATTTCTGAGCCCCAATCCATAATCACCTACTATGTTTCCTTCTCTCCCTTTTCCTACTGATGAGTTCCAGTCACCCATGACTATTAAATTTTCGTCTCCCTTCACTACCTGAATAATTTCTTTTATCTCATCATACATTTCATCAATTTCTTCATCATCTGCAGAGCTAGTTGGCATATAAACCTGTACTACTGTAGTAGGCATTGGCTTTGTGTCTATCTTGGCCACAATAATGCTTTCACTATGCTGTTTGTAGTAGCTTACCCGCACTCCTATATTTTTTATTCATTATTAAACCTACTCCTGCATTACCCCTTTTTGATTTTGTATTTATAACCCTGTATTCACCTGACCAAAAGTCTTGTTCTTCCTGCCACCGAACTTCACTAATTCCCACTATATCTAACTTTAACCTATCCATTTCCCTTTTTAAATTTTCTAACCTACCTGCCCGATTTAGGGATCTGACATTCCACGCTCCGATCCGTAGAACGCCAGTTTTCTTTCTTCTGATAACGACGTCCTCCTGAGTAGTCCCCTCCCGGAGATCCGAATGGGGGACTATTTTACCTCCGGAATATTTTACCCCAGAGGACGTCATCATCATTTAATCATACAGTAAAGCTGCATGTCCTCGGGAAAAATTACGGCCGTAGTTTCCCCTTGCTTTCAGCCGTTCGCAGTACCAGTACAGCAAGGCCGTTTTGGTTAATGTTGCAAGGCCAGATCAGTCAATCATCCAGACTGTTGCCCCTGCAACTACTGAAAAGGCTGCTGCCCCTCTTCAGGAACCACACGTTTGTCTGGCCTCTCAACAGATACCCCTCCGTTGTGGTTGCACGGTACGGCCATCTGTATCGCTGAGGCACGCAAGCCTCCCCACCAACGGCAAGGTCCATGGTTCATGGGGGGGGGGGGGGGGGGTAATTTATATATATTGTGAAAAGCAATGGTCCCATAACACTCCCCTGTGGCACGCCAGAGGTTACTTTAACGTCTGTAGACGTCTCTCCATTGATAACAACATGCTGTGTTCTGTTTGCTAAAAACTCTTCAATCCGGCCACGCAGCTGGTCTGATATTCCGTAGGGTCTTACTTTGTTTATCAGGCGACAGTGCGGAACTGTATCGAACGCCTTCCGGAAGTCAAGGAAAATAACATCTACCTGGGACCCTGTATCTAATATTTTCTGCAGCAGTATTCGACTACTACGGATATTGGTAATTCAAAACGTAAGCGGTTAAGTAGATCAAATTTTTGTAGTAAGTTACCTTATGGGAATGACTGAAGAATGCACACATGATTATACATGACTGCACATGTAACCAGTCATCAATGTAGGATTATAACTTCGCAGGTAATAATACTTAATCCTGCTGCTCCACTCTTTCCGTACTCACCAGAAACGTCAGTATACACCGGTTTGATTTCATTCATCTTTAATAATACTGCTTGACTCAAACCAGATTATCTCCATTGCATATATTCTTTGTTCAACTGTGTGTCCCTTCGTCTACCGATTTGAAGTAAAAGTGAGGCTACTTAGAGCACAGGTGATTCGTCTTTTTATGTGTGTATCGTACTGTTTATACTTGCCACGTAAGTATCGGAATAAGATTGTCGTATCCCAGAAACTGTTCAGTTGGCGAGAATACTAGCTTTTCTTCCTTAATCACTAGATAAAATTGTAAATGTCGTGTGATTAGGGTCTCCCGTCGGGTAGACCGTTCGCCGGGTGCAAGTCTTTCGATATGACGCCACTTCGGTGACTTGCGCGTCGATGGGAATGAAATTATGATGATTAGACAACACAACACCCAGTCCCTGAGCGGAGAAAATCTCCGACCCAGCCGGGAATCGAACCCGGACCCGTAGGATTGACTTTCTGTCGCGCTGACCAATCATCACCGGGGGCAGAACCTTAATCACTGAGATAGTGGAAATACTTTGGATCTGCTCACTATTTTCCGCCGGAGACTCTTCGAATGTGAGGGCGTATTTGGGATAGCGGTTATCATAATGAAGAACGGGAGAACGGTAAATAGATTGGAGAAATTTATTTATTTTATCATCATTATTTATTTGCTGCCATTTACAAATGACCTGCTACCTTGTTACTAAGACAGGTCGTACTTTCACAATACGAAACTGTACATGTACAGAATGTGATACTTATTTGTTATTTCTTATTTTTATTTAAGATTAATAAAATTGCAGCTTTAAAAACTGTAAAGTAATTAGTAAAAAGTAATTAAGAAACGAAAATCTTAAAATTAGCGATTTATGAATGGAAGACAGGAATTTGTGTAGACAGAGAAGAGGTTATGACGTGTTATAACTTTAAGTCCTATTATAAATTCGGTAACATCTTTCTAAAGTAAACAAGATTTTTCCATTTAAGATGGGTAGAGAAAAGATAACAAACATGTTAGGAATTTAAAAAGTTTTGGAAAATCGAATTGTAAACCATAACCAGTTTTTAGGAAGAATAGAAACAGAAGATAGAGAAGATGGTAGTGGAAGAATGTGCCTTCAGCAAGTATATATGACAGTGAGTGTCATGGAATTGTCCTTCAAGCCACCGACCGTCAGTCACAGTCTTCATCTAAATCTAACATCTATTCTGGATTTTCTAATAATTAAACCTTAACCTCTAAATTTTCTTTTGTTTCTTTAGGCTATTGTGTTGTTTATTTAGGGTATTTCTTTCTTTTCATTTACGGGAGGAGTTTGTGGCACAACTTGACAAGAAGAAGTGGAAGTGACCGGTTGGTAGGACATGTTCTGAGGCATCAAGAGATCACAAATTTAGCAACGGAGGGCAGCGTGGAGGGTAAAAATCGTAGAGGGAGACCCAGAGATGAATACACTAAGCAGATTCAGAAGGATGTAGGTTGCAGTAAGTACTGGGAGATGAAGAAGCTTGCACAGGATAGGGTAGCATGGAGAGCTGCATCAAACCAGTCTCAGGACTGAAGACAACAACAACAAAAACGGGCGTGTGGGGACCAGTGTCATCACCTGATTCCATGTCGGAATCAGTGCTGTTTTCCACCCTGTGGATTCCTTCCTGTTTGCTCGGACATGGTCTCTGTATAGGTCGCTTTGTATAGATCGTGAGTGTATGTGTTACATGGTCCATTGGTCTTCGTCTATAAGCGTTGTGTGTCTGGTGGCTTAAATGTTATTGAGGTTTAAGTGTATTGTATGTCTCATGTTGGCATATCCTCCGCAGAAAAAAAAACGGTGTGTTCTGTAGAGCCTTCTTTCCCACATGTGCATGTTGGTGTCTGCCTCAGAGTCACGCGGATTAAGTGCGTGGGATAAGGGCCGTGATAGCGTGTGAAGAATTGGATCATACTGCGGCTTTCCCTTACATCGGGAAAGAACTGGTGTAGCCTGCGACCCTTATCAAGTGTGTCACACTCATCTTGCCAGGTATCCATCTTTCAATTATTTAATTGGCGTTTCGTGCCAGTTCGTACTCCAGTGATCTTTCTAGCCTGATCGTGCCCTCCCACCTTAAGCCAGTACATAGCCGTCCCGTATCTTATAGTAATGTCTAATGGCTAGATTTCGAGCTCCACACATAGTGACTTCTCTGAGATGTTGTCGAAGGCTCCCGATAGTCTAAGTAAGCCGCTCTTCTGTCCTCTTCTGATGAGGATCCGGTTTGTTAATAGGTCTAACCCGTGAGCCCATGTGCTGGCGGCGAAGCTAAGTACCGACTCGAAGAGAGCACAATGGTATGTCCATGTGGCCAACAAGGGGAGTTTAAATTGTTCTAAATTTAGTCTTGTCAGTTTGTATAGTTTTTTTCTGCTTGGTTTGTGACAATGCGCATGTTTTCATACAAATTTTGCTTTTCGTCTATGCGTATCTCATGATAGCGTATGGTGACTGCTCGTTTAATGTCGGTGTCTCTATTTTAACACTTGGGTTTTTCTGGAGAATACCTATCAGTAAAGTGTATGTTGTTTTGCTGTCGGCTATCTTGAATTCATTATTGTGACACCACTGTGTTATTGTTTTGAGTGTTCCATTTGCTCTTTCTTCTATCTGAAACGTATGGTTAGCAGACACTACGACCTAAAGGACGTCTGCGTATACGACAACTCTACCTGTCGTTATTGTTCCAGCCAGTAGTTACAGGAGGGATTCAGTAGTGACGTCCCAGAAGATGGGGCCACAGATCGACCCTTGGGAGCAGCCTTTTGTAATTCGGTTGATTAGTTTTCGGCTGTCCATCTGCCATTTGACCACTGTGTTCTTACAGCAGTCTACTAGACTGTTGTATAGTGTTTCGTGTACCTCCAGTCGTCTGAACCTCTCGAACACTGCGGTCCACCAGAGATTATCAAAGGGACCCGCATTGTCGAGCATAATTGCCATTGCATACATAGCCCTGGTGTGTTGATAAATTGTAACGCTTAGGCGATAGCATCGTCAGTCGACTTTCCCTCTCAGAAGGCGAACTGGTGTCGGCTTAGGCTATGGAGACTTCTGTGCGCCTGTAAAGCCTGTAAATGGCTGCATAGGAGCTTTTGCTGGACCTTGGAAAGTGTATTTATAAAACATATAGGCCTAATGACTTGCGATCTGAAGGAGCCCTGCCAGCTGCCTTATTTATTACGACTGCCTTGGAGACCTTCCAAACTGTAGGCACACGACTCAACCGCAGAGCTGCAGAATTGTGAGGAATGGGGTGATCTGCAGTATTATCTGTTTTATTACTTCTGAATGAATTCCGTCTGGTCCAGGTGCTTTATTGTTTCTGAGCTCTGAGATTGCTATCGCTACTTCTGCTTGCCTTTTTGGTGTGTGTCAGTGTTGACAATGGTATCAGGTAGAAGCTTGTGCAGCAGGAATTGTGCTGTTTGTCACCATGCCTTTGTCATCGCGCTGTTATCCTGTTTTAGCGTTCCCGGAACTGGAGGGATATTTTATTTTTTAGTAGTTATTTTGTATAGTTCCCACCATATGTTTATCTCTGTCTGCAATGATTTATGTCTGTCCCAGTGTTGCTTAACTGTTTTGAACAATTCTTTTTTATATTGTAATTTTGAACATGGCCGATAATGCAGCAACCGTAGACGAAATGTATAATATTACTTGAAAATACAGCTCTTCGGTTGCACAGGTAACAAATTTTCAACTTTACCTAGGTTTCAACTGCTCTAAGGCAGCCTTCATCAGAAGTAAAAAAAAAATTACATTACCTATAACAGTGTTTTGGAATAATATAAACATTATTAAATTAAACATATGTAATAAAATTACATCATAGCTAACTGCTACGGTACAAGAGACAAAGTAAGCATACTTACATAGAGTAAATAGTTATGAAATGGTTTAGAGCAACAGTACTCACGTTAAAGATAAAAATATATTTATACATTAAATATATTTGTACATTATAAAATTCATAGGAAAATTTTATAATGTACAAATATATTTTTATCTTTAACGTGAGCGCTATTGCTCTAAACCATTTCATAACTATTTACTCTATGTAAGTGCGCTTTCTTTGTCTACTGTACCGCAGCAGTTAGCTATGATGTAATTGTATTATATATGTTTAATTTAATAATTTTTATATTATTCCAAAACTCTGTTATAGGTAATGTAATTTTTTTTTTTACTTCTGATGAAGGCTGCCTTAGAGCAGTTGAAACCTAGGTAACGCTGAAAATTTTTTACCTGTGCAACCGAAGAGCTGTATTTTCAAGTAATATTATAAATTTTTTATATTGGTCTTTTACGAACCTTTATGCTTCCAGTCTTCTTTGTCTATCTCTGTCTGCTGTTGATCGTTGGTATCATCGTCTCGCTTTTCGGGTTTCTTGTTTTAGTCTAGTGAGTTTATTTGTCCTAGGAATTTGTGTGCGTTTTGTTTCTGTGTTTTTGGTATGGGTGTGTTTTGTGCTTTCGTGATGAGATCGATCATCATGTGTATCTTGAAGTCAATGCTTCCGTCGATGGTTTCAAGGTTTGTCTTGCGCAAATCCTCTCAGTCTCTTCCAGTCATCTTTATGGAACAGTAATTGTCGGGTGTGTATTGTGTGGGGTGTGTTGTTTTGTCTTGTTAGCCTGAAGGAGATCGCTTTGTGGTCACTGACGGTATTTTTGTAGTGTGCTTTCCAGTCCGTTATGCATTCTCTGGCAGCGTTATTTACGAGTATGATGTCTATACTACTTTTAGATCCGTCATGTCCACTGTGTGTCGGTATGTTCTCTTCTACCTTAATTACGTGTAGTTGCGTTTCCTGCAGACGTCGTTTATTATGCGTCCTCTGTCGTCTTGTTGGAATTGCGCAGGGTGGACCTGGCATTTATGTCAGAGCATATGAGAACCTTTTTACTTTGTCCGTATTAGGCTGTTAGCTTTATATAATTTGCATAGGGCAGTATGGAATGACTGTATTGGGCATATAGTGAAGCAGTTATCCATATATCTCCTTGGTATGAAAATTTCATTGTTACCAAGTGTTCATTACATAATTCGATTATTTTGACAATATTTATATGTTTATTTAGTATGGAAACTGCAGCATTGCTGTCCTGACTACCGGTTATGGTTATCAGATTTGTCGGAAAGCATGTCAGTTTGTCTTGGTGGGTGTAGGGCTCTTGTAGACACAGTATATGTATGTTTAGGTCTTAAACGATTTTGGGGAGTTCATCACTACCTTTCTTACTCCTGCAGCATTGCTGTCCTGACTACCGGTTATGGTTATCAGATTTGTCGGAAAGCATGTCAGTTTGTCTTGGTGGGTGTAGGGCTCTTGTAGACACAGTATATGTATGTTTAGGTCTTAAACGATTTTGGGGAGTTCATCACTACCTTTCTTACTCCTCATTGAAATCAGCTGAAGAATCTTCATCAGTGATGCTATGGGTGTTTAACGGGCATGTAACATTTGCAACCAGTTTGAGCATAGTCGAAGTTTATCCGTCCGTGTGGCCTGACAACGTCGATATACATCTTATTTCTGCCAAATGGTTCTTCTCTTCTTATACATACTTGTATCATTAAGTCTAACGACTGGTCAGGGTCGGTTGGTATGCTTTCCGCCTTAAGCGTGATTCTCTCTGTTGGCTCTGTAGACGCAGACAGTCACCCTTTGGATGCAGTTGCCGAAGCAACATCCTCTGAGCTGTCTGTAAAATTTCCTTTCTGTCTTTCTAATCTACCCAGTTTAATGTTAAGTTCTAATTCACTATAATTAAAGACACTGTTGGCTGCAATGGACGCTGTTTTTGTGGTACTAGATGCCATGGCGCTGGTGCCAGGTGAGAGCATCTCTGGGACAGAGGTGGCTGTTTCTGCAATGGCGCCATTGGTGGTGGGTGCGTTGGAACTCATGTCGGCACCCTGGAACGTAGATGTGGCGTCGAGTGGTGTGCTGAGGTCGACGTTTTGTGGCGTGTGTTGTGTATCTTGGTGTTGCACTATCTTGACTACGTCACACGCATTAACCACATCTTTTGTGCACACGCAAAATTTTAAAAATACTGTAGAAGACTCTTTTGTGTGGTTTTACTGGTGTTGTAATACCAACTTTTACACCGGAGGTAGGTTTCTTCGGATTCGGTTTGTTGTTGTAATATTGAGAATTGAATGTTAGTGCGGGTTTATTGCTTTGCTCTTTGGTGACATTGTTGGATTGTTTACTGACAGGTTGACCTACCGGGGATGTACCGGTTACTGTTGCGGTGGTTCCATATCTTGGTGTGTTTAATAGGTTTCAATTGGACACCAGTATTCATCATCATTTTCATTGTCATTACCTTCGTTTTCATAATACGTTGTCTTTTGTGTATTTGCAATCTCCAGTTGTGATTTTGGGATCAGTAGGGTTTCATACTTGGGTGATTTAACCAGGTGTAGAAGTATGAAACCGGAATTTGGATGCAGCAATTACACGTCTGTTGTTTGAAACTGATAAACAATATTTTAGTCAAAATAATCTCCATTGCTATATATACATTTCTCCCACCTCTCCCGCAGGCTTGAAATCCACCTCCCCCCCCCCCCCCCCCCAAAAAAAAACAACAGTTCTTCTTTTGCAGCAAACCAATCAGCGAGCCATTTTGGTAAATTTTAATACGAATTGAAGCGTTGTTTAGCGAGAGCGTGTCCCAGTGATGCAAATAGATGATAATCTGACGGAGCCGAGTCTAGAGAATAAGCTGCATGCCTTTGCATTTCCCAACTGAACATTTCGATCGTTTACCTGACCCGTTTTGCTGTGTGTAATGGGACGTTATCATGGAGCAATATGACTTTGTATAGCCTTTTTCCATATTCTGATAGTTTTTCACGTAATGGTCCATTTAAATCGATCATTTGCTGTCGGTACGCGATCAGTGTCACCGGTTTCACCAGGTTTTTAGCAGGCCATACTAGATGATACCCTTCTGTTACCACCTAACGCAGAGCATTGTCTTCCTTCCAAAGCGATTTTGTCTTGTAGTGGATGTCGATGGTTTGCCTGGATTCACCCATGATGTACGACTCTTTGGATCCATTTTTCGTCAACTGTCACGGAGAAACGACTTTCTTTTGTATCTGGGGAGCAGCATTTTATAAGTGGTCTTTCGAGTTGCTTGCTGTCTTTCATTCAGTTCATCCTGAACCATTTTTTCACTTTCTGCTCCTTTCCCATAGCTTTCAACCGAAGAGAAACGGCTTCCTGCGTCACATTCATTTGTTTCGCGAGTTGCTGTTGAGTTTGAGTACAATCTTCGTCCAATAAGGCCTGCAATTCGTTGTTCTCGAACTTTTTCGGCGGTTTCCTGCGCTCGTCGTTTTTCACATCGAAATCGCCACTTTTAAATTTTTTGAATCCCTCGAAACACTGTTTTCCCAAGAGCATGTTCGCCGAAAGCTTTGGCAGGCATTTGATGCACTTTTCTTCAAATGATAACAGAAAACCAGTGCTGTCCGCAAGTCGTAGTTCGTAGGCACAAAACTCGACATGTTTACAGATTTGAAACTGACACCGATCAATGGAAGTTGGGTTGCTGTTTGATGACATTCGTCGTCAGCCGTTACAGGAAGCAGATGGCGCTGCAGATGCAGTTTCACGGGCCCTACGCTGACGGCTAGCAGCATCTTTTCTCCCTTTTCTACCGTCTCTTTCTCGCCAGTATTGTTGTTGTTGCATTTGGTCACACTACTTGTTTGTATTGTGCCCGGATCAGTAGTCTGCCTGATTCAAAAGCCACAGGCTGTATGGAGCACTCATATTTGGTTGCATCGTATTTACTCCCTCTATTACTTGATATTTCTAGTTGTGTTTGGATTTCGATACTTTTGTCTTTTGTAAGTTGTCTTGCGTTGGGTCTTGTGTTTGGATTGCCTATTCTCAAGGCTGTTGTTGATACGGCGGTATAGTTTTCCCCGGTATCTGAGTGTTTTGAAACATTCATTAACTCATCCTCTAATTCCTCTATTCTTTGGATTAACGAAGTTTAAAAGTTAATCCAGTAGGACATCTGTTAGTTTTGCTATCTCAGCTTTGTTTTTTTTTTATTGTCTCGCAGTCTGTGAGCCGTACAACAAAGATGAGTGATTCAAGTCAAGTGTACAGTCTTCAGAATGACCTCCAGAGAATGTGGCATGTTTTACGTATCGGCCTTGTGAAATAAGATCTGTAACAAGACTGTTTTCTCTGACATCTACATCTACATCTACATCCATACTCCGCAAGCCACCTGACGGTGTGTGGCGGAGGGTACCCTGAGTACCTCTATCGTTTCTCCCTTCTACTCCAGTCTCGTATTGTACGTGGAAAGAAGGATTGTCGGTTTGCTTCTGTGTGGGCTCTAATCTCTCTGATTTTATCCTCATGGTCTCTTCGCGAGATATACGTAGGAGGGAGCAATATACTGCTTGACTCTTCGGTAAAGGTATGTTCTCGAAACTTTAACAAAAGCCCGTACCGAGCTACTGAGCGTCTCTCCTGCAGAGTCTTCCACTGGAGTTTATCTATTATGATCCTGTAACGAAGCGCGCTGCTCTCCGTTGGATCTTCTCTATCTCTTCTATTAACCCTATATGGTGCGGATCCCACACTGTTGAGCAGTATTCAAGCAGTGGGCGAACAAGCGTACTGTAACCTACTTCCTTTGTTGTCGGATTGCATTTCCTTAGGATTCTTCCAATGAACCTCAGTCTGGCATCTGCTTTACCGACGATCAACTTTATATCTGTATGGGGCTGCCAATTCTGTCTATGCGATGGTTGTCGAAGATCGTTCCTATACACAAAGATTTTTGACATTAATTATTGACTTAATGATTGTAAAAAAAAAAAATAGGTATGAAAGAAATTCCGTCTTCCACATGATTTGTACATTCTGCAGGTCACATCTCCGTATGCATCGAAATAACTGCCAAATGGTCTAACAAAAAATAGAGTCAAACTTCGACCTATCGTAGAAAGTCTCGTGAGTAACAAATTGATGCTAAGAAACAATGTCATAAAGTATCTTGAGGAACAAGTTGAGGGCAGGAAGTCATGTGGGAAAGTGTCCTGAGGCACACAGAGTATAGAGAACGATATCCAAAAAGGTCATGCAGTGGCGCTAAAAAGCAGGGAAGCTGTAGCGGCCAAAGCTTCCCGCTTGGTCACGCCTTTCGCTGCGAGTAGTACTACGTACACTGATGGATCACAAGCGAAACCTTTGCTTCAAGAGCATCCGTGCCTCTCGCAACATTGCTAGCGGTCCATCTGCGCAGAAGATGTTTCGTGGCGGAAATATGGCCTTAAGGTATATAGAAAAGGGAGATGGTCGAGCAACTTGTATTATCCCCTGTAACTTGGGCGCTGTGCAGAGTCGTTGATTGACGTTTCCAGATAAGGGTGCTTATCCTCAGTTTGTTCCTCGAGATTCTTTCTGATATCCTGCTCTATCAGTGTAACCTTTTTAATGTATTCATTAAGGCAAGGGATTGATATACACTCCGGGAAATGGAAAAAAGATCACATTGACACCGGTGTGTCAGACCCACCATACTTGCTCCGGACACTGCGAGAGGGCTGTACAAGCAATGATCACACGCACGGCACAGCGGACACACCAGGAACCGCGGTGTTGGCCGTCGAATGGCGCTAGCTGCGCAGAATTTGGGCACCGCCGCCGTCAGTGTCAGCCAGTTTGCCGTGGCATACCGAGCTCCATCGCAGTCTTTAACACTGGTAGCATGCCGCGACAGCGTGGACGTGAACCGTATGTGCAGTTGATGGACTTTGAGCGAGGGCGTGTAGTGGGCATGCGGGAGGCCGGGTGGACGTACCGCCGAATTGCTCAACACGTGGGGTGTGAGGTCTCCACAGTACATCGATGTTGTCGCCAGTGGTCGGCGGAAGGTGCACGTGCCCGTCGACCTAGGACCGGACCGCAGCGACGCACGAATGCACGCCAAGACTGTAGGATCCTACGCAGTGACATAGGGGACCGTACCGCCACTTCCCAGCAAATAAGGGACACTGTTGCTCCTGGGGTATCGGCGAGGACCATTCGCAACCGTCTCCATGAAGCTGGGCTACGGTCCCGCACACTGTTAGGCCGTCTTCCGCTCACGCCCCAACATCGTGCAGCCCGCCTCCAGTGGTGTCGCGACAGGCGTGAATGGAAGGACGAATGGAGACGTGTCGTCTTCAGCGACTAGAGTCGCTTCTGCCTTGGTGCCAATGACGGTCGTATGCGTGTTTGGCGCCGTGCAGGTGAGCGCCACAATCAGGACTGCATACGACCGAGGCACACAGGGCCAACACTCGGCATCATGGTGTGGAGAGCGATCTCCTACACTGGCCGTACACCTCTGGTGATCGTCGAGGGGACACTGAATAGTGCACGGTCCATCCAAACCGTCATCGAACCCATCGTTCTACCATTCCTAGACCGGCAAGGGAACTTGCTGTTCCAACAGGACAATGCACGTCCGCATGTATCCCGTGCCACCCAACGTGCTCTAGAAGGTGTAAGTCAACTACCCTGGCCAGCAAGATCTCCGGATCTGTCCCCCATTGAGCATGTTTGGGACTGGATGAAGCGTCGTCTCACGCGGTCTGCACGTCCAGCACGAACGCTGGTCCAACTGAGGCGCCAGGTGGAAATGGCATGGCAAGCCGTTCCATAGGACTACATCCAGCATCTCTACGATCGTCGCCATGGGAGAATAGCAGCCTGCTTTGCTGCTAAAGGTGGATATACACTGTACTAGTGCCGACATTGTGCATGCTCTGTTGCCTGTGTCTATGTGCCTGTGGTTCTGTCAGTGTGATCATGTGATGTATCTGACCCCAGGAATGTGTCAATAAAGTTTCCCCTTCCTGGCACAATGAATTCACGGTGTTCTTATTTCAATTTTCAGGAGTGTACTTGAGGACGATGGTTCAAAAATGTTTGGCCATCTACAGCTACGTTTTTCTGCGATTTCTCTAAATCGCTTAAGGGGGATGCAGGGATGACTCCTTTGGAAGGGCACAGTGATTAGACTTCACCCTACCCTACCGAAATTTATGCTCCAGTGACGTCGTCGTCAACGTAAATGCTGATTTTGCCTGGGTGAACTACTAAGTTTCAATTAGTCAGTCTACAAACTTTTTTTGTTAATGGATAACTTCTGTTAACATTTCTATCAGTTTATATTGCTAAATGACTAAAACGCTTGAAAATTGCCTATCTAACAGCTTCCATGGGTAACAAAAATTTAACCTGTAGTATTTCGTGTGGCTATTGCTGGAATTTAAAATTCTGTCGTAGACTACTCATTAAGAGGCATAATCTTACATTGAAGGAAAACTTTGTAGTGAGACAGCATAACTCACAGTGCTCAAATTACCCAGAATATGTTCATCCAGTATTTGAGAATGTGAGCACACTTTGACTTACAACAAACTTTACACGTAATTTGAAAGATTTTGGAAACTTTTCCTTCGGTAGTATCTACATTTCGAACGCATTATGCAGGCAGTATGCACATATATCATTCAATGTACCTGCAGAATTACACCATCATATGACATGTAGTTCAGGAGATTCGACGTCATAAACATTTGCATGCGAGAGAAACTAGCTTTTCTTAAAAAAGCTTACATGGGAATTGAATTGTTTAAAGAATCGGGATTGAGGACTGTCGGTAGTCTGAATAAAGCGTTATATCTTCACTGCAAAAATAGAAGGGGCGAACAAAGAGTTTTCCTCTCAATGCGTTTCTGTATCATATATGCCAGGAAGAGCGACTACGATGCGGATATATAAGCACCGACCTGTAAGCTAGGGACTAATGTGGCAGTCTTGTCTTTCCAACGTGGGTGCGTTAAATGCGGAAACATGGGCTATGGCGATGCTGTTACCAAATCCGTCCAAACAACATCAGCGTGCTGTTATTCTTTTGTTGGCTGCCAAAGGACAAACACTGGTAGACATCCATCAGAGTACGAAGAATGTGTATGGGGTGTGTCGTAAGCAATCGTTGTAACGTACTTCCCCCACATCGCAATTGTCGTAACGCAGGAGTTACGCCAAATCAAGTGGTGTGTAGTCAAGCAGCAGCTCTATAATCTTGGTCTCCTACTGTACGATTCTCATGCCTTCTGTCCATTAAAGAAAGCCTTAGAAGCTGGACGATTCCTGACCGATGAGGATGTGCGAAAGGCAGTTATGGACTTCGCACAGCAGGACACGGTGTTTTACCAAATGGGTACTTCGGACCTGGTGCTTCGGTGGGATGATTGCCTCAGGGTTCACGACGATTCTGTCTGATGGGCATTCCGATTCTGGACTGTACGTCCTTGGAACGGAGACTTATCGATCTCCGCTTACACTACTGGCCATTCAAATTGCTACACCAAGAAGAAATGCAGATGATAAACGGGTATTCATTGGACAAATATATTATACTAGAACTGACATGTGATTACATTTTCACGCAGTTTGGGAGCATAGTTCCTGAGAAATCAGTACCCAGAACAACCACCTCTGGCCGTAATAACGGCCTTGATACGCCTGGGAATTGAGTCAAACAGACCTTGGTTGGCGTGTACAGGTACAACTGCCCATGCAGCTTCAACACGATACCACAGTTCATCAAGAGTAGTGACTGGCGTATTGTGACGAGCCAGTTGCTCAGCCACCATTGACCAGACGTTTTCAGTTGGGGAGGGATCTGGAGAATGTGCTAGCCAGGGCAGCAGTCGAACATTTTCTGTATCCAGAAAGGCCTGTACAGGACCTCCAACAAGCGGTCGTGCATTCTCCTGCTGAAATGTAGGGTTTCGCAGGGATCGAATGAAGGGTAGAGCCACGGGTCGTAACAAATCTGAAATGTAACGTCCACTGTTCTAAGTGCCGTCAATGCAAACAAGAGGTGACCGAGACGTGTAACCAATGGCCCCCCCATACCATCACGCCGAGTGATACGCCAGTGTGGCGATGGTGAATACACGCTGTGCGTTCACCGCGATGTCGCCAAACAGGGATGCGACCATCATAATGCTGTAAACAGAAAATGGATTCATCCGAAAAAATGACGTTTTGCCATTTGCAACCAGGTTCTTCGTTGAGTACACGATCGCAGGCGCTCCTGTCTGTGATGCAACGGCAAGGTGGTGGTGGTTAGTGTTTAACGTCTCGTCGACAACGAGGTCATTAGAGACGGAGCGAAAGCTCGGGTTAGGGAAGGATTGGGAAGGAAATCGACCGTGCCCTTTCAAAGGAACCTTCCCGGCATTTGCCTAAAACGATTTAGGGAAATCACGGAAAACCTAAATCAGGATGGCCGGAGACGGGATTGAACCGTCGTCCTCCCGAATGAGAGTGCAGTGTGCTAACCACTGCGCCACCTCGCTCGGTCAACGGCAAGGGTAACCGCAGCCATGGTCTACGAACTGATAGTCCATGCTTCGGCAAACGTCGTCGAACTGTTCGTGCAGATGGTTGTTGTCTTGCAAACGTCCCCATCTGTTGACTCAGGGATCGAGACGTGGCTGCTCGATCCGTTACGGCGTTCCGTAGTACCCTCCCGAATCCACCGATTCCATTTTCTGCTAACAGTCATTGGATCTCGACCAACGCAAGCAGCAATGTCGCGATACGATAAACCGCAATCGCGACAGGCTACAATCCGACCTTCATCAAAGTCGGAAACGTGATGGTACGCATCTCTCCTCCTTACACGAGACGCCACAACAACGTTTCACCAGGCAACTGCTGTTTGTGTATGAGAAATCTGTTGGAAACTTTCCTCATGTCAGCTCGTTGTATGTGTTGCCACTGGCGCCAACCTTGTGTGAATGCTCTGAAAAGCTAATCATTTTCATATCACAGTATCTCCTTCCTGTCGATTAAATTTTGCGTTTGTAGCACGTCATCTTCGTGGTGTAGCAATTTTAATGGCCAGTAGTGTATATCAAAATCAAATAGGGGTACTCGCTTAGTTACGTCAGGGGAGGAATTAATAAGGTGAATTTGGTGATGTGATCGAATGCCGAGCTGTGCGTTAGCTGGATGTATGACGCACGGCGCGGAGGAACCGGAACTAGCGCAGAGCCGGCCGTCCAGCTGGGTCCGTGCCGGCCGGCGAGTGTGTTCGCGTGTCACGTCACGTCACGCGCCGTGTCACGTCACGCCGTGGCGCGGCGCGCTGGCTCGGTCCCCTCGTTTCCGGTCGCCGCGACGCTCAGGGACGGCCGCCGAGTTAGGCGACCCTCACCTCCAGCTGCGGCCGCCGCAGTCGGCAGTGACCGCTCGCTGACTGCGACAACCAGCGAGGCCACCTACACCGCCAGCTAAGTAAAGGGCAAACGCTACATCGCGGTGGGGAGTTTTAATCTAACAGTGGGCTTCTAGATACAGGAATCGCAATTGAAATTGCATCACTGGGAATAGCGAAATTTTACTTAATGCGCTTTTACATAATATTAGTAGTAGTTGTAGTTTTCAGTCCTGAGTCTGGTTTGATGCAGCTCTCCATGCTACTCTATCCTGAGAAAGCTGCTTCATCTCCCAGTAACTACTACAACGTACAACCTTCTGAATCTGCTTAGTGTATTCATCTCTTGGTCTCAATCTACAATTTTTACCCTCCGTGCTGCCCTCCATTACTAAATTGGTGATCCCTTGATGCCTCAGAGTATGTCCTACCAACCGATCCCTTCTTCTAGTCAAGTTGTGCCACAAATTCCTCTTCTCCCCAATTGTATTCAATACCTCCTCATTAGTTATGTCCTCTACCCATCTAATCTTCAGCATTCTTCTGTAGCACCACAGTTCGAAAGCTTCTATTCTCTTCTTGTCTAAACTATTTATCGTCCATGTTTCACTTCCATACATGGATGGCTACACTCCATGCAAATACTTTCAGAAACCACTTCCTGACACTTCTTCAGAAACACTTTCCCTGCCATTCCCAACCGGCCGGTGTGGCTGTGTGGATCTAGGCGCTTCAGTCTGGAACCGCGTGACCGCTACGGTCGCAGGTTCGAATCCTGCCTCGGGTCTGGATATGTGTGATGTCCTTAGGTTAGTTACGTTTAAGTTGTTTTAAGTTCTAGGGGACTGATGACCACAGATGTTAAGTCCCATAGTGCTCAGAGCCATTTGAACCATTTTGCCGTTCCCAGTCTACATTTTATTTCATCTCTACTTCGACCTTCATCAGTTATTTTGCTCTCCAAGCAGCAAAACTCCTTCACTACTTTAAGTGTCTCATTTCCTAATCTAATTCCCTCAGCACCACCCGACTTAATAGTTGTAATAGTGTAATAGTACATAATTAAACTACACTGGAGAGCCATAGAAACTGGTGTACCTGTCTAATATCGTGTAGGGTTGTCACTAGCACGGAGAAGTGCGGCAACACAACGTGGCATGGAGCCGACTGATGTCTGAAAAAGTACTGGAGGGAACTGACATCATGAAACCTACAAGGCTGTCCATAAATCCGTTAAGAGTACTAAGGGATTAAGATGTCTTCTCAGTACCATGTTGCAATGCATCCCAGATATACTCAATACTATTCATGTCTGCGGAGTTTGGTGGGCAACGGAAGGGTCTAAACTCAGAAGAATGTTCCTGGAGTCACCATGTAGAAAATCAGGACGTGTGGGGTGTCGCATTGTGCTGCTGGAATTGGCCAAGTCCGTCGTAACGCACCATGGACATGAATGGATGCAGTTGATGGGACAGGATGCTTACGTACGTCTCACCTGTCAGAGTCGTATCTAGACGTATCAGGGGTCCCAGATCACTCCAACTGCACTCGCCCCATACCATTACAGAGCCTGTACCAGCTTGAACAGTCCGCTGCTGACATGCAGGGTCCATGCGTTCTCGAGGTTGTCTCCATACCCGTGCATGTCCATCCACTCGATACAATTTGAAACGAGACTCCTCCGACAGCACAACATGTTTCCAGCCATCAACAGTCTAATGTCGGTGTTGACGGGCCCAGGTGAGGCGTAAAGCTTTGTGTAGTGCAGTCATAAGGGTACACGAGTGGGCCTTCGGCCCCGTTGAATGGTTCACACGCTGACACTTTTTGATGGCCGAGCATTGAAACCTAAAGCAATTTGCGGAAGAGTTGCACTTCTGTCGCGCTGAACGATTCTCTTCAGTCATCGTTTATCCCGTTCGTGCAGGATCTTTTTCCGGCCGCATCGATGTCGGAGATTTCATGTTTTACCGGATTCCTGATGTTCACGGTACACTCGTGAAACGGACGTACGGGAAAATCTACACTTTATCGCTACCTCGGAGATGCTGTGTCCGATCGCTCTTGCGCCGACTATAACACTACGTTCAGACTAACTTAAAACCTTGATAACCTGCCATTATAGCAGCAGTAACCGATATAACAACTGCGCCAGACACTTGTCTTATATATGCGTTACCGACCGCAGCGCCGTATTCTGCCTGTATACATATCTCTGTATTTGAACGCACATGCCCGTACAAGTTTCTGTGGCGCTTCAGTGTACATAATAGTAGGAACAATACAGAATTAAGCTCGCTGTATCCAACATGCTTTGCAGTGCTTCTTTTCTTTTTAAGTAGGAATACATAATTGAACCAGGTACAAAACAATGATTTTTTTGTATCTTAAATTGAATTTGAAAAGTTTTATTCATCTGCTTTGGAATATGCAATGGTTCAAATGGCTCTGAGCACTATGGGACTTAACATCTGTGGTCATCAGTCCCCTAGAACTTTTAGAACTACTTAAACCTAACTAACCTAAGGAGATCACACACATCCATGCCCGAGGCAGGATTCGAACCTGCGACCGTAGCGGTCACGCGGTTCCAGACTCAAGCGCCTAGAACCACACGGCCACAGCGGCCGCCTAATATACAATATTTTTTTGTGTTTGTGTATTCTGTAAAAATAATGTTTTTTAATGACTCCTCCTTTGCATGCTACATATACACTACCAGAAAAAAGATTATTACATCCTTTTAGACGTTTCCAATTCAATAAAGATTTATTGCTGCAACAGTGCGCATGAAATACATGAAATGATTACATCAACAGATGAATAGCACAAACGGTTCTGAAGTACCAGGTGTCGACGCATTCCGTAAGACCCATGTGAGTACGTTGTGTAGCCTCCACAGGCGACATCATAGACGCTGTTCTGGCATCCAATCGATCGTACAGATACCGAATACGGTCCTGGTATACGTTATGCCACGCCTGCCCGACCTTTTCACCTTGTTCTGCAAAGGTGCACATATAAAGAAAGAAAGGTGCACATATAAAGAAAGAGGGAACTACCTGTGCAGGGGGCGGGGGAGGTGGGCAGCGCGAGGCGGTTTCAACCAGCGCGGGAAATATCCCTTTGTTATCTAAACGAGGCAACTCAGTCGCAGCCGGGTGGCGGCAACAACCGGCGCGGGCAGTCCGACGCGTGCCGGCGGGACGGAATGGTGGCATTCTTTGCCCGCTGCTGGCGCTCAAGATGGCAGCAGCGCTGTGCTGACAGAATCGAGGCTCACCCCTGCAACCTTTCTTAAGCGGGGGTGGGACGTCAAACTGGCCGATTTGGAGCAGGAGAGGCACCACAGGACATTTTAAATTCCACTGTCTATACTTTTACAAATTCACTACTGGCCATTAAAATTGCTACACCACGAAGATGACGTGCTACAGACGCGAAATTCAACAGACAGGAAGAAGATGCTGTGATATGCAAATGATTAGCTTTTCTGAGCATTCACACAAGTTTGGCGCCGGTAGCGACACGTACAACGTGCTGACATGAGGAAAGTTTCCAACCGATTTCTTATACACAAACAGCAGTTGACCGGCGTGGCCTGGAGAAACGTTGTTGATGCCCCCTGTAAGGAGGAAAAATGCGTACCACCACGTTCCCGACTTTGATAAAGGTCGGATTGTAGCCTGTCACGATTGCGGTTTATCGCATCGCGACATTGTTGCTCGCGTTGGTCGAGATCCGATGACTGTTAGCAGAATATGGAATCGGTGGATTCGGGAGGGTAATAGGGAACGCCGTAACGGATCGTGCAGCCACGTCTCGATCCCTGAGTCAACAGATGGGGACGTTTGCAAGACAACAACCATCTGCACGAACAGTTCGAAGACGTTTGCAGCAGCATGGACTATAAGTCGGAGACCATGGCTGAGGTTACCCTTGACGTTGCATCACAAGACAGGAGCGCCTGCGATGGCGTACTCGACGACGAACCTGGGTGCACGAATGGCAAAACGTCATTTATTCGGATGAATGCAGGTTCAGTTTACAGCATCATGATGGTCGCATCCGTGTGTGGCGACATCTCGGTGAACGCACTTAGGAAGCGTGTATTCGTCATGTCCATACTGGCCTATCACCCGGCGTGATGGTATGGTGTGGTTACACGTCTCGGTCACCTCTTGTTCGCATTGACGGCACTTTGAACAATGAACGTTGCATTTCAGATGTGTTACGACCCGCGGCTCTACCCTTCATTCGATCCCTGCGAAAAACCTACATTTCAGCAGGATGATGCACGACCGTATGTTGCAGGTCCTGTAAAGGCATTTCTGGATACAGAAATGTTCGACTGCTGCCCTGGCCAGTACATTCTCCAGATCTCTCACCAATTGAAAACGTCTGGCCAATGGTGGCCGAGCAACTGGCTCGTCACAATACGCCAGTCACTACTCTTTATGAACTGTGGTATCGTGTTGAAGCTGCATGGACAGCTCTACCTGTACACGCTGTCCAAACTCTGTTTGACTCAATGCCCAGGTGTATCAAGGCCGTTATTGCGGCCAGAGGTGGGTGTTCTGGGTACTGATTTCTCAGGAACTATGCTCCCAAACTGCGTGAAAATATAATTACATGTCAGTTCTAATATAATATATTTGTATAATGAATTCCCGTTTACCATATGCATTTCTTCTTGGTGTACCAATTTCAATGCCTAGTAGTGTAATTTCATAAAACTTTGTGAGCATGATCCGGAAGGATTCAGGATTCACACTCATAGCAGTGGAAGTTCAGAAACCTATCAAAATAAATTTTTGTTATATGTGAAATTTCACCACTTTTTCACTTACTGTTAGCTGCATTTGTTGCTATAGGTACACTTTATTCCATAAGTAGGAGAGATTCTTCGATGAATTTTGTACAGCATACAAACCATACTTACCGGTGTATGAAACTGTGGAATTTTACAAAATTATTATTAACTGTGTAAAAATTGAGATAATTAGCTATAAAATTTGAGTTTTTTCTAAACATGAAGTTTAAAATGTGACTGCTCATTCATTTTTTCATAAATTAAATAAATTCTACAGTTCCATACACCTGTAAGTATGGTCTGTATGCGTGCAAAATTCATCGAAGAATCTCTATTAGTTGTGAAGAAAAGTGTGCCTGTAGCAACAAATGCGGCCAATAGTAAGTGGAAAGAAGTTGAAATTTCACATGTAAAATTTTTTTGTTATGTTTCACTGCCACTGTTATAAGTGTGATTCCTGAATCGTTCCTGGTCATGTTGACAAAGTTTTATAAATTTATTTGTAAAAGGTGTGCTGTGTCTATCAGTGGAAATTAAAATGTCCTGTGGTGCCTCTCCTGCTCCAAGTCGGCCCGTTTGACGTCCTACCCGCCTTAAACGATTTTGGCGAAACTAATGAGTTAAAAAAAAAGGAAAAACAAAGATTTTCCCCTTACTTATAGCATCTTTTAAGAGTCTTAACTATTGAAAAGAGACTTTGCTAGTATCCAATTAAAAGTGAAATTTCTAATCTTATTTTACAGGAAAACGACGCAACAAGCTTTTCTATAAGCTATTGATGACCCTAGTCGCCTATTACTTGTATAATAAGACACTCTGTTTCACGATTCTATCGTAGTAGGTATTGCAACGTACGTTTGTGCAATTTATACCGTATTTTAACAAAGAAAACAAAATTAAGCTCGTCAACAGGAGAGATGTATCTGTTCCCCGTAACTGATGTGGTTTCTTCAAATCAGAAATAGTTAACATTTCAGTTAAAAATAAATCGCTAATTCTGCGCAGTTATGACGGAATCCTGTAAACCACCGTATTTTTAATAGTAAACGATTGAAATGGAAACTTATCAAAGAATATTCTCTCTGATTTTCATCTGAGAACTTGAAAATACACTCCTGGAAATGGAAAAAAGAACACATTGACACCGGTGTGTCAGACCCACCATACTTGCTCCGGACACTGCGAGAGGGCTGTACAAGCAATGATCACACGCACGGCACAGCGGACACACCAGGAACCGCGGTGTTGGCCGTCGAATGGCGCTAGCTGCGCAGCATTTGTGCACCGCCGCCGTCAGTGTCAGCCAGTTTGCCGTGGCATACGGAGCTCCATCGCAGTCTTTAACACTGGTAGCATGCCGCGACAGCGTGGACGTGAACCGTGTGTGCAGTTGACGGACTTTGAGCGAGGGCGTATAGTGGGCATGCGGGAGGCCGGGTGGATGTACCGCCGAATTGCTCAACACGTGGGGCGTGAGATCTCCACAGTACATCGATGTTGTCGCCAGTGGTCGGCGGAAGGTCACGTGCCCGTCGACCTGGGACCGGACCGCAGCGACGCACGGATGCACGCCAAGACCGTAGGATCCTACGCAATGCCGTAGGGGACCGCACCGCCACTTCCCAGAAAATTAGGGACACTGTTGCTCCTGGGGTATCGGCAAGGACCATTCCCAACAGTCTCCATGAAGCTGTGCTACGGTCCCGCACACCGTTAGGCCGTCTTCCGCTCACGCCCCAACATCGTGCAGCCCGCCTCCAGCGGTGTCGCGACAGGCGTGAATGGAGGGACGAATGGAGACGTGTCGTCTTCAGCCATGAGAGTCGCTTCTGCCTTGGTGCCAATGATGGTCGTATGCGTGTTTGGCGCCGTGCAGGTGAGCGCCACAATCAGGACTGCATACGACCGAGGCACACAGGGCCAACACCCGGCATCATGGTGTGGGGAGCGATCTCCTACACTGGCCGTACACCTCTGGTGATCGTCGAGGGGACACTGAATAGTGCACGGTACATCCAAACCGTCATCGAACCCATCGTTCTACCATTCCTAGACCGGCAAGGGAACTTGCTGTTCCAACAGGACAATGCACGTCCGCATGTATCCCGTGCCACCCAACGTGCTCTAGAAGGTGTAAGTCAACTACCCTGGCCAGCAAGATCTCCGGATCTGTCCCCCATTGAGCATGTTTGGGACTGGATGAAGCGTCGTCTCACGCGGTATGCACGTCCAGCACGAACGCTGGTCCAACTGAGGCGCCAGGTGGAAATGGCATGGCAAGCCATTCCACAGGACTACATCCAGCATCTCTACGATCATCTCCATGGGAGAATAGCAGCCTGCATTGCTGCGAAAGGTGGATATACGCTGTACTAGTGCCGACATTGTGCATGCTCTGTTTCCTGTGTCTATGTGCCTGTGGTTCTGTCAGTGTGATCATGTGATGTATGTGACCCCAGGAATGTGTCAATAAAGTTTCCCCTTCCTGGGACAATGAATTCACGGTGTTCTTATTTCAATTTCCAGGAGTGTAATTCGCAGCAAGTAGTGTGCAATATTTCTGTTCCTGTTCCCCATTCACATTGAAATTGTGAACTGCTCCACCATAATTATCGTGTAATCTGTTAAAGACAGATCAACTATATTTATTATCTATTTAACATTAATGAGTAGTATCAAGCGGTTTATAAAGTAATGACTATCATGTTTTTGTAATATTTTTATCCACTGATAACAATTTGTGATTTCTAATAAAACAATACGGCATTGTTGCCGCAGAGTAGAACTGAACCAACAAAACTCTTTCGCAATTCTGAAGCTGTGAACATACTAACGACTTGCAGAACTTTGCCAACTGTTCGTCAAAGTCAATATCACTGAGGAATTAAAAGATATTTGTAGTACTAAGATTCATTCTCTCACACTGTACGGGGATAGGAACGGAAAGGTGGCGCATTGTTTGCCGTACCTTTTCATTCGTCAAATGTAACTGAGGAGCAAAAGGAAAATCTTTTAGTAAATTTCAGTCCGAGCTGTTGATTATTAAAGATATATTGCGTTACAGCGTTCCCCTGAAATCGTAACGGAACTGGAGATTTACTTTCATCCCTTTTTAGCGAGAAACCACCAGTGATGACGCTTTTCTGAAGGAGAAAATGTTAACAAGTTAGGCCAAAAAAACTAACAATCGTTCCTTTTCTTGCAGTTTCAGAGTAATCTTGAAGCCCACTGTCTTTTTAAAAATGAACAAGTGGAACTGAGCCTTAGTAAATGATTTTCTTTCTGCATGTTAAACGTCCTGAAACAGTGGTTTATCAAGTGAGGAACTGAGGACAGTTCAGGTCAATAGCTTATCAAGAAGTTCATCCTCGATATGCAAATAAACGTGTGATTTCTTCACTTACGTTGTTGCAAAACCCCTAAGCAAATCTCGTCCTACCATTGATGATACTTAAAAATTAGATTGTTTCAATACTTTATTTACCGCTCGAAACTGTCTTTAACACATTAAAAGATAATTGTGGCGGAGAAGCCACCACTTCACTGCGAATAGGGATAGGAATGGAAGTGTTGTACACTATTTGATGCTAATTATTTTCAAGTTTCTTAGATGAAAAACACGGAGAAAATATTTTGATAAGTTTCCATTCCAATCGTTCATTTTTAGAAATTCGGTGCATTACAGGTTTCCGTCAAAATTGCAGTGGAATTGGCGATTTATTTTTGTGCGAATTGTTAACTATTTCTCATTTGAAGAAGCATCAGCAATTATGAGCAACAGCTACATTTCTCTTGTTGACAGATTTTATTTTACTTTGTTGCCAAAACACAGTATAAACTGCACATATTTACCCTGAAATACAGTATCTATTGCAACAGAATTGTCTTTTATTAAACAATCAATAGGTAACTAGGATGGTCAGTAGCTTCTGAAAAACCTCATTGTGTCGATTTGCTGTAAATTAAGATAAGAAATTGCATTTTTAGTTTCGTATTGACAAGTTATTTTTTCAGTAGCTGTCTAAAAATGTTACAAAAATTTTAGTATTGGTTATACATAAATAAAATAAAAACCATAGCGTTTGCTATATGCCGTAGATAAGAAAGTTCCGTATGTTAATCGTATAGCAAAATACTCTCCCCTTTGCGTGATATATCTTGACAAAATCCCGTATCGATATCTCTAACAGTTTAGGAGATGTGAAGTACGTTACTAATATTTTATTCATTTGACAAACCAAACACTGTGGCTATCTTGATTGTGCAAGCACCAACATACAGCCACAAATAATTTGCCCATATTCGAATACACTTAGCTCCGACACAGTGCACTCACAGCTACATGGAACACTGTACTGGCCACGATTGACGCATGCAACGTATTGAGGACATTGCACATGCGCCGTCCCGGTCAAATCATCTGAACAACTTGCAGGCATGACCAGAATCCGCGTTTTGTTCATGCGTTCATTTCTCGCGGTGTTTCTATATTTACTCCTGTAGAGTAGTAGCCTTCGAAACGGTCCCTAAGTTCTTACGCTGCTACTCATTGGGAAATGAAACTGGAGTCTGTTTGAATGTGACCGTGGTGGAGTTTGTAACCAAGTTTTCAACGTTGCAATGACGCACGTAAGACCACGATCATGGGTAAAGTGCTGTAATTCGTTTCTCTCTCTCGCTGTCTCGGTGGGTTGGGGTGGTGGCGGTGGTGGTGGTGAGATGGTGGGAGGGGGGGGGGGGGGAGGCGCAGGGCACGATCTACTTCCAGTCGAACTCCTTCCGCAGAGACACTAGCATGATTGCTCCCTTGACAACGAAAAGGGAAAGTCCATATAGTGGGGCGTGAGTTAAGGAAGGGAGGGAGGCACGGTATGAATAGCTGGCCCAAGGTTATGCAATTTCATTCCAGTGTATTAATACTGCCTGCTTTTACCGCCGCCTGGGGAGTACTTCAGATACCGGTACCAACTCCCTAAGGCACTCTCCCCCACCTCTGTCTTTGAGAGTAATTTCTCCCGATCAGCAGCTAGCCGACCGTCTCGTTCCAGAGTGTAGGCATGGTGAGTTGCTTATCCGTTCGTCAGTTGAAGAAAGTATTATTTGTTGTGTTTGAAGGCAGTATATATAGCGTAAGACAAAATTCTTGGCTTAGTGACGCAGTTTTCATCGGTTTCTACCATGTTGTGTAAGTCACTAGTACTGTAAAAACGCTCTTATATTTCGACTGGGACTACAATGGAAAGACGCAAGCATTTAATTGGTCGCCGCTTCGGCGACCTGCATGTCCCTAACCTACCCCAGTTAATTCAACTAGGGACATAGAGTTCAACGTATTATCCGAATCACGTACCATTCCTGGCGAATCATCGCATCATTGAGAAATGAAGGCTAATTTAAAAGCAAATTGAAAATTTCCGTGATCAGACCGGATTCTATCTCGCGGCCTCCCCGTTTCCAGGCAGGCGCTCTACCAGTAGACTACCTACCCTACCCTGAATTAAAAGAGTTAAACAGACGCCTTACTTTGACTCCGTTAATATGACTGTCTACAGGGTGTCCAAGATCTTGTAAGCGTAAGTTACGCAGACGGTAGAGAATTCCGGACTGGATAATCTGATTTAAGGAAAGAATGATCGAAATTAAATATTTTCGGCAGTACGAGAATTACTTGTACAACAGTTATGTGTAAGCTGCTTGTATTTGTCGCTCAATCAGCAGGGAGTTGGCCCAAGTTATCGAAAAACTATTTACAGTTCGATATAGAAACAACCAGTATTGCAAGATTCACTTCTTATTTAATTGAAGACTAGTTTCGGGGTACTTGAACCCATGTTCAGGTCATCAAAACAGACAAAATAGTATTTTCGTAATAGCATATAAACCATATACGTGTAACAAACTCGTGCTACTGGCCATTAAAACTGCTACACCAAGAAGAAATGCAGATGATAAACGGGTATTCATTGGACATATATATTATACTACAACTGACATGTGATTACATTTTCACGCAAATTGGGTGCACAGATCCTGAGAAATCAGTACCCAGAACGACCACCTCTGGCCGTAATAACAGCCTTGATACCTTTGGGCATTGAGTCAAATAGAGCTTGGATGGCGTGTACAGGTACAGCTGCCCATGCAGCTTCAATACGATACCACAGTTCATCAAGAGTCGTGACTGGTATATTGTGACGAGCCAGTTGCTCGGCTACCATTGACCAGACGTTTTCAGTTGGTGAGAGATCAGGAGAATGTGCTAGCCAGAGCAGCAGTCGAACATTTTCTGTGTCCAGAAAGACCCGTACAGGATCTGCAACATGCGGTCGTGCATTATCCTGCTGAAATGTAGGGTTTCGCAGGGATCGAATGAACGGCAGAGCCACGGGTCGTAAAACATCTGAGATGTAACGTCCACTGTTCAAAGTGCCGTTAATGTGAACAAGAGGTGACCAAGACGTGTAACCAATGGCACCCCATACCAACACACCGGGTGATACGCCAGTATGGCGATGACGAGTACACGCTTACAATGTGCATTCACCGCGGTGTCGCGAAACACGTACGCGACCATCATGATGGCTGTAAACAGAACCTCTATTCATGCGAAAAAAATGACGTTTTGCTATTCGTGCACCCAGGTTCGTCGTTGAGTACACCATCTCAGGTGCTCCTGTCTGTGATGCAGCTTCAAAGGTAACCGCAGCCATGGTCTCCGAGCTGATAGTCCATGCTGCTGCAAACGTCGTCGAACTGTTCGTGCAGATGGTTGTTGTCTTGCAAACGTCCCCATCTGTTGACTCAGGGATCGAGACGTGGCTGCACGATCCGTTACAGCCATGTGGATAAGGTGCCTGTCATCTCGACTGCTAGCTGAAGTTAAGTTGGTGTTCTTTACTGTTTTTCATCAAAGTTGTCGCCTCCCGGAGGGTTGTCTATCCTACGCCTAAGATGTTTCCCTTCCTACCCTCTGCATGCTTATGTTGTTGTCAGTACTTCATTTGGCCCTCAAGAACCCGTTTTTAATATAATAAGATCATTTCCATTACAAAAATCAGTGCCACTTTCAGGACACCAGGCCATGAGAGTTGAGATAAAAATTAATGATTAGATCATAGAGCAAGTTAACACGTTCAATTATTTAACATGCAGTATTTAATTTAGCACCTTCACTGTCACCCCTTCAACTGGTGGCAGTTCAGCAGCACATTTTCTTCTTCTGCAGCCTGAGGTTCCTCATCGTCATTTCCCAGACACAAATTAATCATTCAGTAAATCCTTGATGTGTATTCCTTCCAGGTAAATTACGTGGACAGAAGAGCAGTCCCGAACAGTGACATCGCAAAATCCTTCACTGCCTTGTTATTTCTGTCAGTTACAGCGTTCTAAACGCATCCTTAGGGAGTTCAAGATCTTCCTTTATATCAGACACTAGATGTTTGCCGTCATATTCTTGTATCTGCTGTAGTACTGATTTATTTTTCATGTGTGACTTGCAGGTGAGGTTAGGGTCGGGAACGTGACCCAACCCATTCCCTCTCTACTAGGAATCCAGTTCCTAACCTCTACCCATCTGTTGTAGACAATTCGGAGTATGGTACCATATTTCTTATTATGATTCTGATATTTAAGTATTTTCTCGAATTCATTTTCCATATACATCTTGTATTCAATATGTTCATCGCTCCCAATATTGTTAAAAACATAACTTGTATATTTGCCCATTAACTAAATCAGTGCATTATTTTTTGCCCGAGGGTAGCAACTTTCTTCTGGTCTGAAGAAAATGTTAGTCGGTACATTGTTTGCTGAAGTTCTTGTTATTTGAGCAATTTTCTCCCTGGTCCGCCTCCAGTGGATAATCCGATCTCCACATGTGTAACGATGAGGCACACTATCAACGAGGTTGCATTTGCTGCAGAGGTTAGTGTCACTTAAACCGATGGCAAAGAGACGCTCATTAGTGCTGAAGATGTTATTGACTACCTTGTACCACGCTGTTCTCACGTCAGACGAAAGAACATCACTACTAATCTTTCTCCAGACCACATTCCATGCTATTCCAACATATTTAGTTTGAGCTCCCCAAGCACGACTCACGCCCCGTCCCCACAGCTTTACTTCTGCCAGTACCTCGTCTCCTACCTTCCAAACTGTGAGGACAGGGCATGAGTCGTGCTAGGGTAGCTCAGTTAGTAGAGCATTTGCCCGCGAAAGGCAAAGGTCCCGATTTCGAGTCTAGGTCCGGCACACAGTTTTAATCTGCCAGGAAGTTTCAACGTCCATATTATTGCTAAAATATTCGTCTTTAGCATTTGTTCGGACCGACTGTAGGAGCTTTTTCCCATTATGATGTTGGAAGAATTCAACAGGTTCTTGTGTTGATGAAAACTTCCGTAAAGGTATTTTTTGGGCGTAAGAGAAATAAAATATTTTATTGGGCAAGAAATCAATTTGGTGTGGTCAGCGAGGCATTACTTCGATGTTTTTCTGCGTGAAATAATAAATTAGCCCACGTTGCGCGTAACAACTGGTACTTAAATGCGGGAGAATATTGTACGTTTTCGATTGTCAGTCAGTAACTTAAACGCTCCTTTCGACTGCAGAGGGACACCTTGAGACACGTTCAGAAAATTTTAAATAAGTTATGGTTCAAAAATGTTAATTAAGTTGTGATTTTGGCTTTAAATGTGTGTCTTCTGCTAATTGATGCGTAAAAAAATTGCTGCGATTTGATTTATTTTCATCGTCAAGCTACAGTTGGAAATAGCTGTTGACTCTTTGTTATTCTTACAGAAATAACATTAATTTATCACAGAAGTGCGCTGCTTTTGAAGCTCCAATCTTGTCGCATTTGCGCTCGATATAATCCTTCTGATCTTCAAAATAAGTAAGGCTTCTGTTATAAGTTAATCTTGCTCTGTGTTATTAGGATGAAAGCTGTTTTAAGACTTCTGGCAATATTGCGTTACTGAGAGCTGTGCTGACGAGCTATGACCCTATCGTGGCTTTGGAGCTAAACTTCTGAAAGGCGTTGCTACTAATAGATTCAAACTTCAGGGACTTTTTACAGAATGTTTTTCCTCACTTCACAATGTAACGTGTAGTCGGCGACAAACCGTATACAAATACACACTGGTGTCCAAAATTAAAGCAACAAACCCCTATTTGCCCGTCCTGTGTCTAATTCACGATATAATCATAAAAAAAACCTCTCAACCAGATGTCCTTTCTGTACGATAGTGTTCTGCACGGAAGATGACGTTCCGGTCAACTATGCCAACACTAACGTGAAGACTCCTATGAAACGACGTAGTGTTTGCGGGGTAGCCCCACATCCACAATCACTGTGTACACAGTCTCAGACGATGCGTTATGGCACAAAGAAGATGCCTACCAGACACTCTGCGGTGGAGGGTTAGAGAAAGGGCAATGTTGTTTCCAAAGATGAGTCCAGATTTAGTCTGGAGAGTGGTTCTCAAGGAATTCGCACGTGGAGGGGACGTGGAATACGATTTCGGGACCCAAACATTGTGGAAAAAGATCGACTCGATGAGGATCCCTAATGTTGTGGGTAGGGATTATGTTGAACACTCTAACCATGAAATTGTGCGGGTGAATCGGCAACTGCTGTCAGATATCGTGATGCGATCTTGGGACCTCATTTTCGGTTGTTGCGAGCTGCTGTGGTCCCATACTTCGTATTGATGGACGATAATGATGGACGTCATAGAGCAAGAGCGGTTCATGTTTTCTTGGAAACGGAGGATATTGCACGCGCAGCGAGGCCTACTCGCTCTCCCGATTGGAATCCCATAGAGCTTGTCTGGGATGCACTAGGGAGATGGCAGACAGCTTGCACCACGTCATCATCCACCAACCACTCTCCAAGACTGCGATCAGCTCAGCAGGAAGAATGGGCGTTATTGCCTCAACATGAGATTGATGACATCATCCACAGCATGCTCCGTCGTTGTCAGGCCTATATTGCTGCCAGGGGTGGTCACGCCCGATACTGAGCACATTAACCTGTTGTCGGAATGCGGTGGAAATCCGTTAAGTTGGAAAAAACGAAGAACCGTTATGCACGTTGCAGTTGTTTATGTTCTGTGTTCTACACATTATTTTTACTTTACTGTCACCTGTGTATACTGTTTTGCGGCAAAATAAAAGCAACCTTTCAAAATTTCCGTTTGTTACGTTAATTTTGGATACCAGTATAGTTAGTAGAAATTTTGGAGTTCTAGTTCTGACTTTATCCATTCCGTTCAACTACTATTGCACTCTTCGGCCGTGTCTGAGAAAATCACAGTGCAATCGGAAACGGAAAACCGCAGACGTTTTTTTCTTCTTGATTTTCAAATCCGTTTCGCGATTCCTCCTTGGTCTCCTATTATTTCCTCCAATTTTTTTCTTCCCAAATCTGTATTCTGACTGGTTTGATGCGGCCCGCCACGACTTTCAGTTCTGTGCCAACCTGTTCCTCTGAGTCTCATTTGCATGCAAAGTCCTGTTATATATTCCAATTCTGTTCCTTACTGTTTGCACTTTCTACTGTTCTCTCATGAGGTCCTATAGGACGTACGCTGTCATCCTGTCTCTTCTTCTTGTCACGTTTCCCACATTTCCTCCTCCGGCGATTGTGCACAGAACGATCTCATTTTTAAAAAGTGCACCTAATTTTCAACATCCTTCTGTAGCACCAAGTCTCAAGCGCTTCGATTGTCGTCTTTTCAGGTTTTTACTCGAAGTCCAGGCCTCACTTCCATACACTGCTGTGTCCCAAACGTACATTCTAAGAATTTTTTCTTTTAATTAAGGTCGATGTTTGATTCTAGTAGACTTCTTTTGGCCAGGGATGCACTCTTCACCTGTAATAGTTTACTTTTTATGGCCTTGTTTCGTCCATTATGTGTCATTATCCTTCCAAGGCAGCAGAATTCCTTCACTTCATCTGCTTCGGGGTCACAGATTTGGATGTTTAGTATATCGCCAAACTCACTTCCGTTACTCCTCATTACTTTCGCCTTTCTTAGTTTTACATTCAATCCATATTCTATAATCAAACTTTACATTACATTCAATAGGTCCTATAGTTCTTCACTTTGACTGAGGATAGCAGTAACAACAAATCTTACCATTGATATCCTTTTGTCCTGCATTTTAATCCCACTCATAGACACTTCTTTTATTTCCATCTTTGCTACTTCAGTGTATAGATCGAACAAAACTGGTGAGAGACTGAATCCCTGTCCTACAGCATTTGTTATCACAGCATTTCGTGTTTAGTTTTCCACGCTGATTATTTCCTCTTGATTTTTGTAGATTTTCAAAGACAAAGTCAGATCTTCCACTCTAGTGCTCCTACTTCTCCTAAAGGCAAACTGATCGTTGTCTCGCAATCCTCAGTTTTCTTCTTTCTGTTTATTGTCAGCAACTTCGATGCATGAACTTCTAAGGTAATTGTATCAATATAGCGGAGAAGCTGAGCCTCGAAGGCACAATAAAAAGTTGCACACAATCATAGCTTTCGGCCATTAAGGCCTTTGTCAGCAGTAGATACACATACACACACGCTCACACACACGAGCGCAACTTGCACACACATCTGCAGTCTCAGAGAGCGGAAACTACACTGCACATTGTTACATTCCATCCTGGATTTTCCATTGTTTTCGCTCTTATCTGCTCTGACTATTTTCTAGGTTGCGTGGAAGATATTTTTGCGAAGTGTGATGGTATGTATTCCACACGCCAAATTGAATATTCGTTTAGTTGTCACTTGCCGCAGTGATTTTGAAAATTCGGAGGAAATGAACTCTACTCACTGTATAGGTCTAATACCGTCGGGGAGACGACACAACTCTGTCGCATTACCTTCTCAACTACTTCTTTCCCGAACTTCCAACTTGCTGGAGTAGCTTGGGTCAGCAACTTCTGTTAATCAATTGAACGAAGAACTATTCCGAAGTTGCAGATTTTTTACTTTTTATTGACTCGATGACTAGTTTCGTGCAGAGACCCATTTTCAAATCATAATAACATAGTCGAAAATGGAATTTCCAAAAATGTAAAAAATGTGCAATGCACATTTTCAGTGCATACAGATAAAAGTCGGAAGGTGCGAGATCCGGACTGTATGGTTGATGCGGAAGAACAGTCCACTGAAGTTTTGTGAGCTCCTCTCGGATGACCAGACTCGGATAAGGCCTTCCGTTGTCTTGGAGAAGTTCGTTTGGATTTTTTGGCGACGAACACGCTGAAGTCGTTTCTTATTTCCTGAGAATAGCCCAGTAGATCGTTGCAACACGAGGGAAGACATCAAACAGAATAGCCCTTTCGAGTCCCAGAAGATCGTCGCCATGACTGTATCGGCTGAGGGTGCGGATTTGAACTTTTTCTTCGGAGGAGAGATGACGTAGCGCCACTCCATGTATTGCCATTTTGTTCCCTGTTCAATTTGATGAACCCATGTTTCATCGCCTGTGACGATATTAGACAAAAATTGTCATAGTCAGCCTCGTAATGCGTAAGCTATACCGCACAGGTGGTCCTCCGTTCATCTGTATGGTCTTGTGTTAGGCGGCGAGATAGCCTTTGAGTATCCCAACTGGTGGACGAGTGAGTCAGCACTACCACCAGAGACGTCCATTTGTACAGCGAGCGGTTTGTTTCTGATCCCTCGCGGTCACCTCGAATGAGAGTGTCCGCACGTTCCAACATGGCAGGAGTCACAACTGTGTGCGGCCGGGCAGCAGGCGGTAGATCTGACAAGTTTGCGCGATCTTATTGCGAGAATGGCAGATAACAGAACGCAGCATGTCATTCTCAATGGAGAGAAGTCTTCCGAAGTAAGAGTGATTTCAGGTGTGCCGCAGGGGAGTGTCATAGGACCGTTGCTATTCACAATATACATAAATGACCTGGTGGATGACATCGGAAGTTCACTGAGGCTTTTTGCAGATGATGCTGTGGTGTATCGAGAGGTTGCAACAATGGAAAATTGTACTGAAATGCAAGAGGATCTGCAGCGAATTGACGCATGGTGCACGGAATGGCAATTGAATCTCAATGTCGACAAGTGTAATGTGATGCGAATACATAGAAAGATAGGTCCCTTATCATTTCGCTACAAAATAGCAGGTCAGCGACTGGAAGCAGTTAATTCCATAAATTATCTGGGAGTACGCTTTATGAGTGATCTAAAATGGAATGATCATATAAAGTTGATCGTCGGTAAAGCAGATGCCAGACTGAGATTCATTGGAAGAATCCTAAGGAAATGCAATCCGACAACAAAGGAAGTAGGTTACAGTACGCTTGTTCGCCCATTGCTTGAATACTGCTCAGCAGTGTGGGATCCGCACCAGATAGGGATGATAGAAGAGATAGAGAAGATCCAACGGAGAGCAACGCGTTTCGTTACAGGATCATTTAGTAATCGCGAAAGCGTTACGGAGATGATGGATACACTCCAGTGGAAGACTCTGCAGGAGAGACGCTCAGTAGCTCGGTACGGGCTTTTGTTAAAGTTTCGAGAACATACCTTTACCGAAGAGTCAAGCAGTATATTGCTCCCTCCTACGTATATCTCGCGAAGAGACCATGAGGATAAAATCAGAGAGATTAGAGCCCACACAGAAGCATACCGACAATCCTTCTTTCCACGTACAATACGAGACTGGAATAGAAGGGAGAACCGATAGAGGTACTCAGGGTACCCTCCGCCACACACCGCCAGGTGGCTTGCGGAGTATGGATGTGGATGTAGATGTAGATGTAGTTCACCTCGCCCAACGACTACCGTGCTTTTCTTCACTGCGAGGTTTCCGTAAACATTCCTCAAGCACTTATGAATGTCTGCGATGTTCTGCTTTCCCGCCAAAAGAAACTCAGTGAAAGTTCTCTGCATGGAACGCAACCTCCGTTACAGACGCTATTTGGAGGGCTATGTATGGCGCCGCCACTTATCGGAATTCCATAAAGCAGTAGCGGATGAAGCGGGAATATTCTACCATGTCCCATAACGGGCTCCGCATTTTTACAACCGAAATTGCCCAAGAAAAAAAAAAGTGTTGCATTACTTATTGAAAGCTCCGTCTACAAAAATTAGTTAAGAAGTAATTTAAAAATGAATGTGTAACTGTGAAGGACAAACTATGCCAAATGCACTGTTGATGAAGCTTCAGTTAGAAAACTAGTAAAACATGTTTTAAAAGCATCGGCAAGTACTGAGTAGAAACATGAAATGAATACAAAATGATTGGTAATAATACAGCGTAGTGGTAGGGGCAGCACTGCCAATGTGCTCTGTTAGATTACCGTGAATGTGTGGTTATGTACGGATTGACGTGTTCCGTGGCCCTATTCAACCGTCCATTAGGCGTTAACAGCGTGATATAGATCTGTCTGATAGGACACAATAGCAAACATTGCCGCATTAAACAAAGGTATTCCTTCGCGGGGCTACAGGACACCGCAAAAGTGCAATAAATCGATCCCTTTTAGTAGGGTCGGCTGTTGCACTTCACATACTCTTAACGATCACACTAGTCTGGATTTCGCCCATCCGATATAAATAAAGGAGTAATGGATCGCGTGGGCGTTACATTCAATCATGCCGCAGACTCGCACAGTAATAAAATGTGCGCTAATGGAGGGTGCCGTCGTGTTTCTCTGCTGCGGACTCTTTATGTATCTGCGAATAATGGACACTGTGAAACAATGCTGCACATTTCGGACGAAGCACGTTATATGAAGTACATCCCTCCGTCCCCCTTCCGAGACAAATGACAAATGGCAAAACCAGCAGCCTCGTTGCTTTCCTGTGCGTAATACGTTTACGGGCCGGGATCAGCCTGATTTTGATGCTTCTGGAAAGGGCAGTGAACTGTAAGTTAAAAATTTTATCTGATGCCTTCGACCACCACAGACTGAAAGTAGACACGAGCAAGACTAAAATATTGTTGATAGTTAACTCTGACAGACAAGTAAGAGTAACAGTAAAATAGGGAACAATACTAATGCTAGTAAATGAATTTTAGTACTTGGAAAGTATAGTAACAGATGACAACAGAAGTGTAATGGAAATTAAAAGAAGAACTGCAATCAAACAAGTCCTCTTAAAAGTAATTATCGACAGCCAACCTCCGCACTATAAATATGTCAGGTATTCGTCACAACATTTGTTTTTAACCTTATAATCTATGGTTGTAGAGGGCAGACGCTGAGAAAATCTTGTAGTCAAATTTTTATGCTGAAATCTATTATTTTTGTCGCTCTTGCTAAGCACTTTATCGTCCTACTTCCTCTTGCATTCCTGTTTACAGCCGTATTCAGTAATGCTGCAAAGACCTTGTGATCACTGATTCCACATTCTACGCTGAGTCGAAAGGTTCGGGTTTGTTGGTGACAAGGAGCTAATATGTCGCCTTCACGAGTCGGTTCCCTGAGAGCGGCTCAAGGTTATTTCCGGACAAGGCATTTATGACAATTTCAAGGGATTCACTGTTCCTTCTACCTGCCTTAATCACTCTAACCTACTAGCCTCTAATTGATTCCCGTCAAATTTTCCGTCACTGTTGCTCCGGAGGCGGGGGATATCCAGAACCATCCGAAGGCTATATTTAATCTTCAGTAAATTATTTCGAGTTCAGTGTCTGTGCTAAACTCAGAAAATATTATCGTACGGGGAAAATCCACTGACATAAGAGACAGTGACGAAAGTCAGATTGTTGTGCTCCGGTGCCCTGGAACTCGCCTATCTGAACCGGCGAAGCTGGTCGGGCGTTCACATCCTAGTGTCGGGAGCGTACGAGGTGTGTGAGAAAATTAATGGGACTGATTTTTTATCTACCAAAGCATCTCTTTTTCAAACAACGATATTGTTCCCTTCAAAGCAGTTTGTTTTGGCAGCCATACACCGGCGTTGTTCCCAGTCTTGGAAGCAGCGCTGAAAGGCTTCAGCTGGTAGAGCCGCAACATATCGGTAACATTATTTTGAATCTTCTCCAGAATCCCAGAATGAATCCTTTGTAGACTTTTTCAATTTAGAAAAAGAAAAATGTCACAAGGACTCTGATCGGGTGAATAAAGGGACGTGGAATGTCTTTTGAGGCTGCCAAAAATTCCGTGATGGAAGTGGTCATGTGACGTGGGGTGTTATCATGAGGCAGCATCCACTTGTCTGCAACATCCCATCTCACTCGATTTATCCTTTTCTTGAGCCTTTCAGGGACATTTTCGTAGAATATTGGGATGACAGTTTGCCCTGGAGGAACAAATTCTTTCAAAAAAAAAAAAAAAAAAAAAAAAAAAAAAAAAAAAAAAAAAAAAACCATTGTTTTGATCTTTCATTTGCTAATTCGAGCTTCTTTCAGTGGAGGAAGTGTCTCAGTGTGACACTCCTCTCTTTGCTGTTTGCCTCAGGATCGTACTCAGAAATCCAGGATTCGTCACCTGCGATCGCACGACTAGACCACACAATGTGACTGCCAATCTTCTCAAGAATATCAACGAAGAGGTTTCTTCGGTGAAAATGTGTTGTACTGTGAACGTGTTTAAGTTTAACAAATCACCCATCATCCTTAATCTTAAATGTCGTCTGATCTCACAAGAGCCTGCACATGTTCGACGTTTTCGTCGATGTTTTAAGTTGAAGGTCTCCCCTAGCGAAGTTCATTTACGTGTTCTCAGCCTCCGTGCCAGCGAAAAGCATGTGCTGTTGGTAAAGGATGTTTTCCCGCAGGCCTGTTCTTTTCAAAGGTCTCATTCGCGGATAGCTCAAGTTGCTCTAAATTCCGCTGTTCCTTTTTCGAAACACACCCCGAAAACACTGCTTCAAAGATGACACTCTCGATAATCACGTGATGCCTGTTCAGAATGGTTCAAATGACTCTGAGCACTATGGGACTTAACTGCTGAGGTCATCAGTCCCCTAGACTTAGAACTACTTAAGCCTAAGTAACCTAAGGACATCACATACATCCATGTTCTAGGCAGGATTCAAACCTGCGACCGTAGCGGTTGCACGGTTCCAGACTGTAGCGCCTAGAACCGCTCGGCCGGCGTGGTGGCTGTACGGAGCTGAAACTTCGAATGACCATGCGGAAGCGAGGAACACACCGGTCTCCAAAAGTGGAACAACACATCGTCGCCGGATCGCTCGCAGTGTTGTCAGTCCCATAACTTCTCTCATACAATTCGTATACGGAAGGTGGATGAAGGCCGGTGAAACCACGAGAACGGGACAAGGACGTCAACGCTCATCATAGAACGAAGAGGTCGGAGGTGCATCTGCTCTGTAGAGTAGGAGAGATGGCTGTATGTGGCGGATGTAACGAGAGAGTATAATGTTGGTGTATGCACAAGTATTTCGGGACACATCATTCAGCGCAAATTTTTGAATACGAGACTCCACAGCGGACGACCCACCCGTGTTCCCACGTTCATGTAACGATACCGCCAATTGCGATTGTAGTGGGCACGGGATCATCGACACCGGCTCGTGGATCAAGGGAAACGGTTTGCTTGACCGGATGAATCACCTGGTGGTTACTGCAGGGGAATCGCGTCCGGCTTCGGCATCATCCAGGCGAATAGCTGCCCGATACATGCATCGCGTCACGTTCGCAGGCCGCGCAAGTACACTCACCCGGGCTTCCATGGTTCTTGTGGTAGTAATCGAAGGCACCACGACAGCAATGGACCACGTGAACATCATTCCAGATCAAGTGAATTCCTCCATGCTGATGTCTTCACCAGTGGTGATGGTATCTTCCAGCAAGACAGTAGTCGGTGTCACAAGACCAGAACCGTGCTACAGTAGTTTGAAGAGCACGATAGCTTGTCTTAGACAGCGAACTCACCTGATTTGAACGAAATGGAAACCATGTGAGACATTATAGAGAGTCAGATTCGCCCCCAAAAAGTATCGGTCCTTAATTCAAGCGATTTGCTTGATGTGTGCGTAGACATCTAATACTGCATACTCTGGAAACCTACAAAGTACTGCTCGAATCCACGCCACGCAGAATTACTGTTGTATTGTGTTGTTCCAAATGTGGACTATCGTGGCGAGAAGTAGTGGGGGTTGGAGGGGGGGGGGTATATCATGCTCAACATATTTACTTCTCTGGTGATATGTAAAAGAAATTGAAACGTACATTACCAATGTCTGTTTCCTGTCCTTCGCGAAATCGCCTCATCCTTTTCACTTTGCCTTGTATGATGATATAAGGGACAGTCAAATGAAACCGAGATAGATGCAAAAAAAGTAAGTAAACTCGTCATTATTTCAAAACCAACTGTTATTTCATTTATCTCACTGTGTGCAGAGACGGCCAGTGCCCTCATGGAAAAATGTTTGCAGTTGCCTACGGAACCATGATGTACCCAGGGGTGCAGTTCTTCATGCGAAGCAAATTGACGACCATGATTGTCTTTCTTCAGGGCACGAAAGATTTGGAAATCACATGGGGAGAGGCCGGCACTGTATGGAGGAAATGTAAGGGCTTCTCAGCGAAGCTTCTGCAGTGTGGGTGAAACAACCTTGGCAACATGCGGAACCGCCCACATGCAATCGTTACAGTCCCCATCTCTCCCATGCGTTTTCCACATTCCTAAAGCCCAGAAGAAAGACATTTCTGTGGTAAGTTCCTATGGGACCGAACTGCAGAGGTCATCAGTCCCTTGGCTTACACACTATTAATCTAACTGACGTACACAAAGAACAACACAGATACTCATGCCCGGGGAACGACTCGAACTTTCGACGGGGAGAGCCGCGCGAACCGTGGCAACGTGCCTAAGACCGCACGGCGAGAAGGACATTCATCACCGTTGATTTGCTGCACAAGAGGTGGTGCACGCCAGGGTACAGTTATAACGTTACGCGTTTAATGAACAAAGTAAGAGCATATGGACAATCAGACCAATTGTGTGGCTGGATTGAAGGATCCTGGATAACAGAACGCAGCATGTCATTCTCAATGGAGAGAAGTCTTCCGAAGTAAGAGTGATTTCAGGTGTGCTGCAGGGGAGTCTCCTAGGACCGTTGCCATTCACAATATATATAAATGACCTTGTGGACAACATCGAAAGTTTTTTGAGGCTTTTTGCGGATGATGCTGTAGTATATCGAGAGGTTGTAACAATGGAAAATTGTGCTGCAATGCAGGAGGATCTGCAACGAATTGACGCATGATGCAGGGAACGGCAATTGAATCTCAATGTAGACAAGTGTAATGTACTGCGAATACATAGAAAGAAAGATCCTTTATCATTTAGCTACAATATAGCAGGTCAGCAACTGGAAGCAGTTAATTCCATAAATTATCTGGGAGTACGCATTATGAGTGATTTAAAATGGAATGACCACATAAAATTAATCGTCGGTAAAGCAGATTACAGAGATTCATTGGAAGAATCCTAGCCGGCCGGTGTGGCCGTGCTGTTCTAGGCGCTTCACTCTGGAACCGCGTGACCGCTACGGTCGCAGGTTCGAATCCTGCCTCGGGCATGGATGTGTGTGATGTCTTTATGTTAGTTAGGTTTAAGTAGTTCTAAGTTCTAGGGGACTGATGACCACTGATGTTAAGTCCCATAGTTCTCAAAGCCATTTGAACCATTTTTTTGAAGAATCCTAAGGAAATGCAGTCGCAAAACAAAGGAAGTGGGTTACAGTACAGTTTTTCGCCCACTGCTTGAATGCTGTTCACCGATGTGGAATCCATACCAGATAGGGTTGATTGAAGAGGTAGAGAATATACAACGGAGAGCAGCGAACTTCGTTATAGGATCATTTAGTAATCGCGAAAGCGTTACGGAGGTGATAGGTAAAATCCAGTGCAAGACTGCAAGAGAAACGCTCTGTAGTTCGGTATGGGCTTTTGTTGAAGCTTCGAGAACCTACCTTCACCGAGGAGTCAAGCAGTATATTGCTCCCTCCTACGTATATCTCGCGAAGAGACCCTGAGGATAAAATCAGAGAGATTAGAGCCCACACAGATGCCGATCAACAATCTTTCTTTACATGAACAATATGAGACTGGAATAGAAGGGAGAACAGATAGAGGTACTCAAGGTGGCTTGCAGAGTATGGATGTAGATGTAGATGTATTTAGGCGAGCTAATCGGCACCCAGTATTGTTATGAGATATGAAGAATTTGTTTTACAGATGACGCTAACGGGCCCAGGACTCAGGGCGCACCGCACCAAACGTTTCAGGCCAGCCGGGTGGAAAGACGATCAGCGTCACCAGGAATGGGTAAATCCCAAAGCTGGGAATTTGGACGGTTGTTGTTCACATGGTCTTTGTGCAGCAGACAATGTTCCAAAAATGGCGGAGTGTCAGACAAACTGAAAAATGATCGCTTACAGCCCTTTCAGAACCTATAATAAATGGTAGTGCAAATCTGAATACATTGGCGATCCCAGAAAATGGGGCGCATCGAATGGCAGAACAGTAATTTCAATATCGTTAATAAAAAAAAGAAAGAAAAAAGAAAAAAACAGAAGTTAATAATTCACAGTGACTGACATTTTCACAATAAGCCTCTGAATTAACGACTTTTAAATGCTTCCTGTGATTTCAGCATACGATATGAAGGGTGCAGGCCGAATGCAGGAAGAACGTAGAAACAGGAACCATCGGTATACAATTGTAAATTGCCTTATTTTGCGGATTTTGCTACCATTCTCATAACGCTCTCTGCGTTTGATAAGGGTATTTTCTGTCTGTATTTTTGAATGAATATTGTAGGACCACTTCCCATTTCAGATGTCCTTTCTTGACTAAACATTACTCAACATAATTCTCTGTTGTCTGCATCAATTACAAATGTTAGAGTAGAAACCTTGTTATTAAGTTATTCATTTATCTTTTTTTAGCATTGCTGTGTATTTTGTTAACTCACAATTCTAGTCAACGCATAGATTATTTGACTGCAGGATCTCTGCTACAGGTCAATAGTTGAAGCGAATTAGCTGAGGGTCACGAGAGCAGACGTGGGCGGCCCCATTCTGTGACTACGTCCAGCTTTTTTAAAGAGAGCCGCGTATAGCCCACGTTCCTGTACTACGGGTAACTGCAAGTAAAGACGCAACTGGTTTGTTCGTATGGATTGTCGTTTGGAAGAGCAATTAGTGTAGCAGTTACAGTTAGGTACCGTAGCACAGTGATGTCTATAGGCAACAGCAGACATTTTCCCTGTAAGTCATTGACTGTTTTATCCCATTGTGGGATAAATGTACTAATAGTAATAGCGATTACTCTCGAAATAATAAGTAGGTTACTTACTTCTTCCATCTGTTGTGTTTTAATTTGACTGCCCCTTGTACTATAGATACCCGAAAGGAGCGCTCTAGTCAGAAGCTCCGAATTCTTTAATCGCCAGTTTATCATATTCCTTGAGCAGCCGTACTAGTGATAGTAGATAACGTGTTTAGACATAGATACTGCGGTACTGTCTTATTTCTTCTGTGTTTATGGGGAAAGATGCGATGCTAACGGATTTTTCTACGACTTGAAGACTGCTGTAGCGGCTGGTCGTGAGAGCGCATTCCGTCCCAGCATGGTCTGGGCAGAGACGGTGCGCTGCCGCGGTATAAATAGAGTGGACGGACTCTGTCGTTCACCCCGTGCAAGCGAACTGGCCTGCAGCGCGTGCGCTCTTGGGCGCTGGCTCCTGTTACAGAGGCAGGCGTGCTCTCATTTACATACCTCACCGCGCTCACAGAGCGCTTTGAGGGGAATACTGTCCGTTTGGTGCTACGTTCACTACGTATGTTGATTCAATTATGTCTGTCTCATTCGCTCGCTATTTTCGGAACACGAAATATGTACAGTATGCCTAAATAACGGGGTTGACCCAAATAATGCGACACGCACCTGTTTGGTATTAGACCACCCCTGAGATCCGTAATAAACTAAACCCACCAGGGGCGCGTGAATGTAAGTCACTCTGCTTGAAACATGATTTACATTGTTGTTGCCGCGATGGTGGTGGCGTTGGTGGTGGTGAAGGTAGTGGTGGTGGTCGTCGTCGTCTTCAGTTCGAACTCTAATTTCATGTGACTCTCTAAGCAAGTCTTCCCTGTGCTAATTTTTTTATGTTGCATACCTACTTCTGTTTACATCCATTTCAACATGCGCATTGCATTTAAGCCTTCGTCTCCCTTTAAATCCCTCGTGCCCCCCCCCCCCCCCCCAAAACACACACACACACACACACACACACACACACACACACTTCTTTCCATTACCAAACAGACGGTTCTTTGATGCCTCAGAGTGTCTCCTATCAACGGTTCCCTCATTTTGTTGAAGATGTGCCATCAGTTTTTCCAGCATTCGATTCAATGCCTCCTCATTAGTTATTCGATCTACTCATATGATCTGCTGACAAAAAGGTTATATGTTTTTCTTTTCGTCCACGTTTCACTGCCGTATGTGACTACACTCCATGCAAGCATTTTCAGAAAAGACTTCCTAATCCTTAAATTTATAGTTGATGTTAAATTTGTGTTTATCAGCTACATTTTTCTTGGTATTGCTAGTCTGCATTTTTGACCCTCTCTTCTTCGGCCGTCATTAATTATTTTGTTGACCGCAGAAAACTCGACGAGTACTTCTACGGTCTCACTTTTAATCTAATTCTATGAGCATCATCCACGTCCTTATTTTTGTTGATGTTGGTCTTATAACCTCTTTTCAAGACGTTGTGTATTCCGTTCACCTGCTATTCCAAGTCCTTTGCTGTCTCTGGAAGAATAATGGTAATGTCGAAAAATCGCGGAGTTTTTATTTATTCCTTCTACATTAATTCCCTTTCGAAAAATTATTGGTTTCCATCATGGCTTGTACAGTTTGCAAATTGAATGTTAATCTGTATAGTCCATATTATTCATGGACGCTCAGAAAACGTTCCTTTTTGTGTTGATGTGAAAGTAAACATTACACCACTTGGAGACATTGCAGTTCGGCATTTCGAATGTGCCTTTTGTCAGACACATGTGGCTGGTTTCCAATCTCGTCGCGGATTACTTAACTGTGGACGTTACAGAACGAGTCTACGGATGGATATGTTCAAAACTACTAAGTAAATACCTCCGATCGACGGTGCAGTACAAACCCAAGTAGAAAAGCAAAAACCTTACAATCTTCAGAACTGATTGATGTATTAATGCTATTCGTCAGCACACCAACACCATCGCCACCACCACCAGAGTACATACTTATATGGATATGGTGTCTGTTCTTTCGGACATGTCCGAAAGAACAGACATCATATCCATATAGGTATATAGTTCTGGCGATGCCGGCCATGACCTTCTTCTTCTGTGCGGATGCACACATATTACCCGAACTCTTACGGGACTTGGTGAGAATGTCTTCCAAGAGTAATGAGTGTGTTGGCTAGGGACACTACGAATGTAGTGTGTGGACATACAAGGTGAGAATGTGGGTCTCGCGGGAGGCGTGCGCGAGAAAGTCCCTGCAGTCGCACTATCCTCTCTGCCCTCGTTATCTCAGATGGTTCAAATGGCTCTGAGCACTATGGGACTTAACTTCTAAGGTTAAAAGTCCCCGAGAACTTAGAACTACTTAAACCTAACTAATCTGAGGACATTACACACATCCATGCCCGAGTCAGGATTCGAACCTGCGACCGTAGCGGTCGCGCGGTTTCAGACTGTAGCGCCTAGAACCGCTCGGCCACCCCGTCCGGCTGGCTCAGATGGATAGAACGTTTGCCATGTAAGTAGGGGATCCCGGGTTCGAGTCCCAGTCGGGGCACACATTTTCAGCTGTCCCCGTTTATATATATATCAACGCCTGTCAGCAGCTGAAGGTATTAATATATAATTCTAATTACCACTAGAGTAGGCTTCAGGCAACTGTCATCACTTTGTCACTCTGCTCCACGTGCCCCACGAGAAAATACACACTTCTTCTTACTATAAATTTGCTGCAAGATTGGTTTTCTTTAAAAACAGCAGTTTTCTTGCAAATGGCTAACTTGAATCCTTAAAAAAAATTCGCTTTCCTTTTTTTGGAATAATGTCTACCATGACAATTTATCTCGATGTATCTCAGAATTATCTTTTCCTTATAGTATTTTTTAAAGTTCACAACTTAGCTCTTCTTATGTTCAATACCGATAAGTATCACTATCTGAAACAAAGACGTCCGCGCTCTACACAACTCGCAAGATGCTATTGTTCTAATGCGCCAGTCAACTGCCACAGCATAGTATTCTTTCCCATGTTGTTAATCTGAAGCGTTACCAACCTTCGACGTATGGCAACTGCGAGAAAATGCTGCTCGCTGTGCAGATACAGAAATGTATTTGAAGCGTTACGAATTTGTCGATGAAGGGTTAATGACGAACGTCTTTTTCTGCGACTGCACGACACGGTGAGTGGTTTTCAGCCTTCCAGTAACAACATCCTTTCAAGAGCGCTCGGCAGAGCCTTCCTTTTATCGCTGCTGCGGCCCAAGACGTAGGAGAACGCCCGGCGGGCCCAATGAACTGTCGAGTGTAACGCTTCAGCGGCCGGTATAAATTCGTCAGACCGTTATTCCGCGCGCCGCTCGGCTGAAGGGCGACGTCTCTCGTAACCGAATTCTCCGCGAATTTAATTCCAGTGGCTTCTGGCAGTACGCGAAGTGCGCTCTTGGCAGTTTCGAAGCAGACGAAGGACTTCTAACATTACGAGACCACTCAACCGGGGGTTCTGGCGACGGCAGCCGCAGAGGGTCGACACTACTACTACTACTACTACTACTACTATAAAGGGTGATCAAAAAGTTTCCGTTCGAAGGCCGTACAGTTCAGAATCGGTATGCCAGTCAGGCAAAATCACCGTGAGCATTGAGGCAATCATCCCATCAACGTGCAAGGTTGAAAATGCTCATTTGGTTAAACACCGTATCGAAGTGCGTGATGAAGTCCATAACTGCCTTCTGCACATCCTAGTGCGACAGGAATGGTCGGCCCTTCAATGCCTTTTTTAACATACCGGAGGCGTGATAATCGCATGATGAGAGACCATAGGGCGGGTCTCACTTCTGCGTTACGTCTTTTGGGATATAGGGACGACACGAGTGGGTTTAGACAGACATTCTGCACCGTACACATTTTTCATTCTCCGATGGATATCTGTCAGTGTTTGTCCTTCGGCAGCCAAGAAAAGAAAAACAGCTCATTGGTACTGTTTGGACGCGTTTGGTAATAACATCGCTTTAGCTCGCATTTCCTCATTTACCGCATGCACCTCACGCTAATCCATTGCTTACATGTCGATGCTAATGTCCGCATCAGATTGGCGCTACGTTGCATACACGCTGCAGAAACGTGACGAAGCTGAACTTTTTGATCATTCCTTATACTACTACTACTACCACTACTAGTATTCGTTCATTTATCACTTTTACAAGCATAACATGTCACGTAGTTTTTGGGAAATTGAAAAATGTAAACTCTAAAATTAGAAGTGGAAACTGTGTAGATAGACATTTTAGCACTCAAGTCAAGTGCGATGGCAAGAAGAGCGTACTGGGACACGTAATTCTACAGTAATAGTGGGAATAATAAAATTAGTGAAATGGGCAATAAAGGATTATCTGCGGCAAAGAGCTAGAACACTGATGGTAAATTAATGCATATACAACATATGTTGCAATTATACAAGCAAATATGCTAACCACTAATTCATATGACAGTGAAATTGAAGACGTATATGATACTGTTGTTGATTTCGTAAAACATATCAAAGGGGATGAGAATTTAATCAGATAGGCAATAGAATGTGCAACTACGTTGTGGATTCAGTCTCGCAAGCAAAGCGAGAGAGGAGAATGATTACTAGATAAAGATGGGAAAAACCAATCGGTTAAAACCGATACCGGTATTTTTCGGTATTTGTTTGGCCACAGTTGTGATAACTGTTTTTTATTTTTTAAATAATAACCCAGTAAAAAGCCGAAATATCAATTAGTCATAGCAGCAATGTCAAGTTTTTATTTAAATAAACTTTTTTTAAAAAAAAGTGATTTCTATTCGTTAAGTTTCCAATGCTTTGAAATATTGCGTTATTGTAGAAAATAGGAAAAGCGATTTGTGCTGTTTTAATAACACTGCTGTCACAAACGAGCGATAAAAACATGGCCTAAGAACTGGTACAGCACTGCTGAGACAGTAATGAACCTGTTACCATGTTCGGCCTATTGGGTGGTAAGGATGTTCATGAAGTAAGAGACTTGCTCCATCTGGTATATATGGTAGTTTCACGCTCCTGTCGTCGAACATTAGTTGTATTGCAGAATGCCATCATCCCTAGTCCGGCAGAGTTTTACAAAATGCGATTTCAGTGAAGTACAAGCCCCATTTCCTGTAAAAGTTTAAGAATGGGAGGAGCCACAACGGACTGGTGACATTTGAGGAGAAAACTTATAATTTAACAATTCGTTTATAGTTTACAATAAAGATCGAAAGTAGCTGATGTGTCCCTTGTGTGTACTTAATATGTCTCTATCTGCTTTCAAATTTTTGAAAACGGACAAATTAGTTCTCCAATCTCAGCTTTCACCCTGTAGTATTGATTATTCGTAATGCCTAAATAGTGGGATGATCCTCGTTTACAACATGATTTTTGAGAAGAGTTTCAAAAATTTAAAATCATTTGGAGAATGTGATTTTTTGTAGTATTAACCACTTATCAATTTCTGAGAAAGGCAGTAAGCGATGGACCGACTAAGTTTTCTTTTGTTTGTCTACTTAATGTAATGTTTTGATTCTGTGTATCTTGAAACTGAGAGAGTCAAAATTTTTAATCTGTGTTCTATTCCTACGTTTATTACAGGAAATAATGGGAATAAAAAACCGAAAATTGGTTATTTCAGGAGCCTGTTATTTTGAGCGGTTTTTAACACTCAGGTTAAACCGACTTTGAAGAAATCGACATAACCGAAAATAGGTTGTTTCAGCGTTATCCGCCATGCCTGTCACTAGAATTCCGTGGTGGACACGAGTTAATCATTGGGAGAACACACTTTTCGCGCACCACTTTTGAAGGAAATGCACCAAAGAATGACTATAGTTCCGTAAAACAAAGGCTCACGCTTCAAGCCACTCACAGTAAAGGTTATGCAGGTGCTGAAACTGACCTTGATCTTATTTTTCTGCACTTCATGGTGTCGGCAAAATATCTGTTCCGACTTCACATTCAGAATTGTTCTCATCTTTGCCTGGTATATAACAACACAATGCCTCACGATTTTTTACGTAATTCTGTAATTTTAAAGTAATTTCATGTGTGTGTGCGTAATTTGTTAATTTTGGTAGTTTTCAGTAGATGAAAACTGTAACATGAATAACAAGGATTTATTCAAAAATGACGTTTTAATACCTTTTTAGTAGAACGCTGACAAACTTAGAGAATTTCTTATTGCACAGAATCCAAAGAATCTGTTTTTATGATTTTATTCATAGCTGTAGTACAGTACCTACTGAGTAATTTAACGAAGATAAAGAGTCAGTCGCCAGCTGCACAAGAAAAACCTCTATTTGATTCACTTTATTGGTTTCGACAATTTAAACTGATATCTTCAGAAGTGAAATAGCTGAAATCATTGGTAAACCAACGTCGAAATAAGAATCTAATGTCAATGTTTTATTGATTCTATAGCGAAGGAACTCCAGTACCTATTTTTATTGTGACGTTGGCTCTCCAACGATTTGAGCCTATTGCAGTTCTGAAGATGACAGTTCAAACTGTCGAAACTGGTAAAGTGAACCAAATAAAGGTTTTCCTGTGCAGCTGGCGACTGACTTTATCTTTGTTCGACTCTGTTTGTATGCTGACAATAAAACCGTTGGGCGCGCAGTGGCAGTAGGAGAGAATTGGTATTCTTCAGTGGTGAGGTATGGACGTAAAGTGGCGGCGTTGTAATACAACGCAAATTGCCTCGAGATGGTGCCGTAAGCACGGCAAGGCGTTGTGGAAATGTGAGCGAGAATACGAATGTATCTGGACACAGTACGGGGTATATAAGAAAATTTGTTAATTGAACAATAATTTGCGGCACAGAATTATTAAAAGTTGTTCGTTGTTAAGGAAGATTCTGCTGCCAATAATGGTCGTTACAAATTTGATTACGTCTCACGAACAGCAATTCGCCAAAAGCCAGTTATCTTTTTAGTTACGTACACGGCTTGCCATCGTAGCAGTTTCAGTACTTGAACATTATAGCGTTTATTTAATTGAAACATAAACCTTGTGAGTGCTGCCGATTATTCAGATTCGTTAACTATCAACAGGGTCGTAACCTTTCACAGTAGATATCCAGGGAATCGCAAGTGAAAGAGATAATCCGATGGGAAGAAAAGTAATTACGTTTGTAATTAAATCAAATAATCGACTAAATCAGGTGCAGTAGTTATTGAAGTTTTTTGTACGTCGTAACGCCTCTGCTGCGAACCATCAGGAAAATAAGTTACTTCGTAGCAGTGCTGATGTAGTTTCAACTAAAATGACAAATATTTCACATGCTATTGATTTTCCAAAGATTGGCATCGCCAAAGTGCTTGTTGTTAGTTAGCGATGTTATTACGGACTTTTCGGAGATACATTTATTATGAAACAGTTATTTGTTTCACTGAACCTGACAACAGATAGCATTACAGTGAGTAATGTACTTCAGTACATTTCGCGTGACGTGCTAGTAGTTGGTAACTATTATTGGTTTTTGTAAATTGCAAATAATTGCAAGGCATTTCCACAGTTACTCGTAAACTACTCGCGCAGAGAAAACTGAAATTTCTAGTGACTTTAAACTAGCACTAATGAAATGCTGCTTACAGTATAAGGAGTGAATGAGAACGCAACTGGAAAGTAGGGATGAAGACAAATTGCGGGAGGTATAAACATAATGTCGTGGAAGAATTTACGACAGAAGAAATAATGATTCTTCCGGAGTTACTGGTGTACGAAGCAGGTAAATCAGTGTTAGAAGAGGTATAGTAGGATTGAAGAAAGGAAACTGACAGCATTGGGTAACAGCTGAGGTACTGTGTTGTGTACCACACCGTTACTCCTGCCAGTTAGTCCACACTTCTGTCACAATAGCGTGTCGGAGCAGCGTACGTGTAGGCGAAGCTAAGAGCAACAAACATTTCGGTGCTCGTCCACAGAGGTGGCCGCACTGTTTTGCCACGCCTCGTCACATGTACTTTTCGGCCAGGACAGTGACATGATTCCGCCAAGACAACCCCCAAGCTAGACGCAGGTTATGGACTTGACTTGGAGTCACTGAAACAAAATCACACAATGGCCATATGCACCAACTGGCAACATGATTGGGGAAATATCTTCAGAATGTGTTGCCTTCCACTTGAGCTAAAAAGTCTCATACCTTCATAGGCAATGGCGTTGAGACTAATTTTCATGCGGCATATAGTGTGAAGAATATTTGAATACGTAATCTGCCATTGCAGGCAGTAAATTCATGGAGATTTTGTTTGGCATCTTGTAATTCAGATTTCTGTAAGTATATTTCTTAATAGTCATTCTGTATTTGAGATTCTAAAATTGTTCTTCCTGTGAATTGTTGAATTTGGCGTGGAAAAAAATTATGGGGAAGATTGTATAAATGTTACAAAACGGAGTGTGAAACGGAAAAATGTCGATGGTGTTGGGATGATTCTAGGTACGTTTGCTTAAGGTCTGGGTTCGATTCACACTTCCGGCATCCATTTTTAGCAAGTACAAATAGACGCTCTTCACATTAAATATGATGTTCCTTCACCACCGACTGGAGTGATATGGTTGTGGGCCGGGCCTTAGCAGCGGCATGGTCTGTGACTACGTGCAGTCCATAGTCATACTGAGGTAGCGTTACAGGGCTACTCTTAAAGCAGAGAAATGTAGCAGTGCACGCATACACATAACGAAATCCAGTCAGTGCCCCAATTAAGTCTCTACTATTGTTTTTTCATAAAAACAAAAAATAGTTCAGCAGAAGCAGAAAAAGCAGCAACAATAATTGTTTAAATCTAAGTTTCTCATTTTTAGGTCTACCATAAATTGAAACTTCCTGGCAGATTAAAACTGTGTGCCCGACCGAGACTCGAACTCGGGACCTTTGCCTTTCGCGGGCAAGTGCTCTACCAACTGAGCTACCGGAGCACGACTCACGTCCGGTACTCACAGCTTTACTTCTGCCAGTATCCGTCTCCTACCTTCCAAACTTTACAGAAGCTCTTCTGCGAACCTTGCAGAACTAGCACTCCTGAAAGAAAGGATATTGTGAGCTGTGAGTACCGGACGTGAGTCGTGCTTCGGTAGCTCAGTTGGTAGAGCACTTGCCCGCGAAAGGCAAAGATCCCGAGTTCGAGTCTCGGTCCGGCACACAATTTTAATCTGCCAGGAAGTTTCATATCAGCGCACACCCCGCTGCAGAGTGAAAATCTCATTCTGGATACTATAAACTGAATCAAGACGAAAAAAAGCTGTGAGGGAGAAGTGTTTTTAAAGATTTATTTACTGAGTGTCGATCTGCCTGACTGCAGTTTTGTAAGAGAAGAAGTAAAAATTCTTGCCTCCCGCGAAATTACAACTGACATTTACCACAGTCTTCTGTTTGAATGGTGAACGCTTTACCGCTGAACTAGAGGACAACCATCGCAATGAACTCTCTCTTTGCCCTAGTGATAGACAACGTTTAAAAGACGAGAGTGGTTGTAGTTTCAACTTGAAATAAACTTCCTGGAATCAAAAACATAAATTTTCTGACTTTATGTCATCCTTTAAGAGTACGATTTAGAATATTTAATCATAATGACAAGGAAATGTGACGTAAGTATAGAGGATGATTCTCTTCCCCTCGGGAAGTAAATCGAAGGTCGCAGTGTTCCATATGCGAGTGATATTCGCAAATAATGGTCCGATCGGTCGCGAAATGGAAGCCACAATGAACATCCGATGAAGCTTTGCAGAGATGTGTTGAGCAATGTTTCTAGTATGCACGTGCCGCGCTGTAGCCGTGCGGTCTAGGGCGTCTTGCCACGGTTGCCACGGTTCTCCCGTCGGAGGTTCAAGTCCTCCATTGGTCATGGGCGTGTGTGTTGTCCTTAGCATAAGTTAGATTAAGTAGTGTGTGTGCCTAGGGACCGATGACCTCAGCAGTTTGGTCCCATAGTCCTTACCACAAATTTGTTAGTATGCACGTGGATTGCGTCACGTCGCTCTTTTCAGTACTGAGCGTACAGTGAGCACGTAAAGACGACTAGAACAATAGTGTCTCCCGCCAAGCTTGAGGGCCTGGTGAAAGATATCGTCTCGTGTTATGCAGCCCACCACATAACTGTCATGCGTACCCTTCTTCATGACAATTATCGGCCGCACTCTGCAGGTGCAATGAAGACGCTCATGCAGCGTTTTCGAAACGAAGTGTTTGATCGCCCACAATACAGCCCGTAATTGGCTCCGCTTGACAGTCATCTCTGCCCACACGAACCACTGGCTATGAAAACAAAATTTTGGCACAGACAGCGAGGTGTAGACTAGCGTTGAGAATTGGCGGAAAGTACAGGCGGGTGCCGTCTATAACGAGGGTACTGGAAAGCTGGTGCAGCGGTACGACGAACGTATTAAGCCGGTGCAGCGACTGTGTAGAGAAGTAGCTGAAAGGCGTAGCTGACGGTTTCAAACAAAACATTTTTGATTTTCATAGTTGTTTTCATTTCACGACCTATCGAACCTTACTTTCCGAACAGCCCTCGTATATTCTGGGATGTCATGTCTCTAGCTAGTGGGAGCTAAACTGTATCTTTTGCGTCTCTCATTTGCTTTTGAAAGACATGGAGCATGCAGCTGCATAGTTAACCAAATAAATAGGTCAGGGAATTTTATTTGGATTTCTGGGACTATGGATGAAGCTAAACCGTAATTATGTGTCTTACATGAAGTGCAAACTGAAAAGCTCATTTGCCGTGCACAATTTAACAGCAGCTGTCTGTGCGTCATTATAACTCATCCTTAATGTCTGACAGGGTAAAAAGCTGCTAAACTGTATATTAATTGCATCGACACCCCGTGACCCCATGCACTACATAGGCAATAAATAATTTTTTTACACTATCGTTTTTACATTATTTATAAATTACTTACATTGTCTATTAATCGTATATCTGAATGCAAATTCCTGTTGGAACTATATTCCTTTGGATAAGAATTATTGCTGCAAGGCTTAATACTGACAGTAGCTTTATGATGTATAAACAACAGATGAGGTAACAAATTGAATTAACGGAGCATTGAATCACGCAAATCGAAACAAGGCATTTGGAGTAGACAAGATTTCCTCAAAATTATTGAGATCCTCTGGTGAAAATACAGTGACAAAACTATTCCATCGTATTTGAAAGGTATGTGCTATAGGAAAAAATACCCTCAGACGTCAAGAGGAATGTAATAGTGCTAATGCCACAGACGGCAGTTGCTGACAGACGAGACTATTACCGAACTATCGGCATAATATACCATGGTTCCAAAGCAGTGACACAAATTATTTACAGGCGTGTCAAAGAAAATAACTAAAAAAAGCTGGGCTCAGGGAAGATCAGTTTGGAATTCGGAGAAAGGTAGGAACACGTGAGCCAATACGGACTCTATCTTAGAAAGTAGGTTGAAAAAAGGTAAACTTACGTTTCTAACATTTTTCGATTTTAAGAAAACGATTGACAGTGTTGACTGGATGAACATTGATATTCTGACGGCAGGAGACATAAAATGCAGGAAACCTAAGGTTATTTACAAATTGTATAAAAATTAGACTGGTTGAAGCACATAAAGGGCAACAGTTGTTGACAGAGAGAGAGAGAGAGAGAGAGAGAGAGAGAGAGAGAGAGAGAGAGAGAGAGAGAGAGAGAGAGAGAGAGAGAGAGAGAGTACTGTAGATGTTATTGTATCTGTAAACTGAGCAATCAGTCTAGGATACCGAGCGGAAATTTGTAAAGAAAATGAATAAAAACTGTGAGTTTTGCCGATGAAATTGCAATTTTGTCACTAACATGAAAGACTTAGAGGAACAGGTGAATGTTAAGATAGCTTCGCCAAAAGAGGTGACATGATAAATATTAACAGAAGTAGAATGAGGATAATGAAATGTAGTAGAATTAAACCAGGTGATGCTGAGCGAATTAAATTATGAACTAGGGCGCTAAAAGTAGTAGATAAGTTTTGTTATTTAGGCAGCAAAATAAGTGAAGATGCAGAATTAGAGAAAATAGAAGAAGCAGAGTGCAAAAGCAAGGGAAACATTTCCTAAAATGAAAACTGGCTTACATCCAATATAAATTTAAATGTTGGAACGTCTTTTCGATAGATATTTGTGTAAGTGTAACCTTGAACGGAACTGAAATGTGGATGAGAGAACAAGAGAATAGAGGCTTTTGAAATGTGGTACTTCAGAAGAACGCTGAAGATTAGAAGGGTAGATCAGAGAATCAGATGCTGAATCGATTTGGGAAGGAAAGATGTTTATTTCACAATTTGACTAAAAGTAGGGATCGTTTTATAGGACATGTCCTGAGGCATCAAGGAGTCATGCTTTGGTAATGGATGGATGTGTGTATAAGGAAGAGGGCGAAGAGCAGTTGAACAAAACCATGGTTTGAATATGCTAAGAAGGTCCTAGTGGCAGCAGGTTGAAGCAGTTATGTGGACGTAATGGACTTGCTGGGAGCTGCATCAAACGGTCACAACAGATATGTATTTCTCTAATGAGGTGTTTTGTTTCCTCTAGTATTCTGAATGATATGACGCAATTCGTCACGACTTCCTCTGCTGTGACAACTCCTCCATTTGCACTAAACGTTTTCAGGTATATGATGAATGTGCTCCAATATCTGTCTTCCTCTACAGCTTTTGCCCTCTACGGTTCTCTCTAGTGCCATGGATGTTTTCTGCTACTGTCGATTTGTTTTAGTTAATGTTTTCTACGTATTCGTTTCGTTGCCGTTTCTGCAACTAAGCTCCTCATTTATTATCTTATCAGACAGTTTTTATAACTCTTGTGTAACGAACTTCCAGCATGGTTCCAGCAGTTATCCGTATGTGCTGTAACTGTTCGTTTGCGCATTTTTGACACAGTTTATGCATTTTCGGAAACACTTTGACTATGTTGTTATGATTTGAAAATGGATCTCGGCCCGAAACTAGTCGTCGAGTGAATAGAGAAAAGTGAAATTTGCAACTTTGGACTTGTTTTTCGTTGTACTGATTCTTGTATGAAACTACACCTCAAACGAAAAGGCTGTGTCCTTCTCTTTCGGGGTCACAAACATTGTCAAAGGTGAAAATTCTTTGGTAAAAGTTTTAGAATGGGCCATTCCAATAGTTTTAAAACATTAGGCGTGATAAAACACTGATGAGCAGCCAACATATCTGCTTACGGCAGTTGTTTTGAACTTTTGTAAAGTGGCACTAACTTGCGAAGTCGTCATAGTGAGATGTGTGTACAAAAATGTATGAAACTCTTGGGAGAGTTAATGCTGGACGTCCCAACCTTCAGTGAAATTCTGAACATTAAAATACTGGTGGCAGTGAACTGATTAACAAATTGTAGCACACAGACACGTGCGGTGACCATCTTTTTTTCTTGTGCGCCAGACATGATTTGCCCTGCAAGTTATCTACGGAATTAACAAGGGCGGTTTCAGGTTCGAGCAACACAAGCCGTCGCTTGGTGTGTCAACTGTGAGGGCTGCCAGTGGCGCTACAACAATGAGATTTGTGTACAGAACTATCACGATCAGTAGCGGCCGCTTGCGCCGCCCATGGCTCCCAAATGCAGGATTTGTATATCGTGCATATCGCAGTTGGTAGCGAAAATGGAAAGAAGTTCCGTTCTGATGAAGAGGTACGCCACGCGGTGCATGACTGGTTGCGCGGACTACCAAAAGAATTTTTTTCTAAAGGAATTTATGCACTTTGAAAGCGCTGGAGGACTTGCATTGACCGTGGGGGAGATGATGTTGAAAGCTCATACAGCTTTGTACCACTTCTGCACAATAAATAATATTTTAAAAAAGTGTGTAAAGTTTTCATCTGACTCGCCCTCCTATTTCCAGCTCACTCTAAATCACACTGCTTACGGAGCTCCTTTCGTGTTTCTGCAGTGACTTTTGCAGCCGTCGTTCTCTTATTTCTCGTCAAAAACCTCTTCAGTTCGTCAGGATGACTCAAAACAAACTTTCGTGCACGTGGTGACTAAGCGGATGATGTTTTTATACTTTCCCTGTTTTCGATATAAACCTTAGATAAGGTGCTTCTTGAAACACCAAACACTTTGGCTCGCTAGTTTACAGAAACACCAACCATACGAGCACGAACAGTTTTCCCGCGATTGAATTAACTAAGCTCCGACATAATGCACTCACAATTACTCAGAACACGGTTCTGACCACGACTGAGACGTACAACGCATTAAGGACATTACACAGGCATCGTTCGTGATGAGATACAACAGCACAACCTGCAGGCACCATACGCATCCGCGTTTATGTTCAAGCATTCATTTCGCGCGCTGTTTCTATATTTCAAACCAGCCGTACAATTTTGTAGTTACAGTCGATCGGAGTTTTAGAGCACCAAACAAGGATTCAGGAGAGTTCCGGGCAGAGAGAGTCCGGCGACGCAGTAGGGTATCATGTTACCCGTTGTCCGCTGTTCGCCATCAGAGAAGCAGCATCCACATATCCCATATGTGTCGTAGGTTCTCTCTGGCCGCAATATTCGCTGTGCTGTTGCATGACAATTGCCAGCCCTGTGAATCGCGTATCTCGGCGACGAAGGGCAGAGTCGGTATTATGGACTCGATTTCCGGTCGGCACGGATGATCGCACGAGGAATAACTCATCGACGGCGGTATCTACACGGGAGCGAAGTGCGTATTGAATTGAATGACGTATGAGAGCTGACATATCCACACTCTGCATATGATAATGGAATCCAGACTTATGGGCAGGGCTTTGTAATAGCTATTGTAAAGTGAATGGCTTCATGTTATGTAATCGGCTGTTTACAGGCTCCCACTTAAAAAAGTTAACAAACTCTAAATTTTATATTTACTGCAGATATTAGTGTTGTTGTACTTTACAACAATTAGGTAATAGCATGATTGCTGTCAGGTGTTCTTATGATTATTATGATATGGTTGTTTGCTTAGAAGCTTCATGCTACCCACGCTTGTTTTACGCACTCGTTTCCGTCACATAAGGGCCTTAAAGTACGGCACGAAGTGTCATCACACCCATCTCCCTACTGCGACATTACGCAGTCCATTTAGTTTCGTGGCTTAAAGAAGCACTACACAGCGCTTAATTTTTTCGTTTCGTGTCCTTTGCAGTCGATTAGCAGATCACTTGAGAAAGCTATTTTTATTAATTTCTTATTTAGTCTTACCAGATTGGCCCTCCTTGCATCTGACGACGCACGACCCTTACCAAAAACAGTACAGAACATTCCCGATAATAATAATAATAATAATAATAATAATAATAATAATAATAATAATACATTATTGATTTTATTATTATGGGCATCAGCCAGAATATTATGACTACCGACCCACTGTCGATATAAACCCATCCAAGCGACAGCAGCGGCACCTGGCGTGGGATTACTGGAAACCAGACACAAGCACGGTGCATGTAGTATCAGTGAGCGCGGGTTTGTAGTATGGGGAAGGCGTGCGATCGATCTGAATTTGAACGAATTGTCGGGTGTTCGAGGAGTGTTGTGGTGAGAGTCTTCAAAACTTGGCGAAACCAAGGTGATACCACGTCCAGACGTCTTGGGGTTGGCGGCGACACCTCATTACAGAAGATGTCTGACGTCATAGGCTGGGCAGACTGGTAAAACAGGACAGGCGGCGAATTGTGGTGGAACTAACGCCAGTCTTTAACCCTGGGCAGAGTACAAGTGTGTCTGTCTGAACACAAAGTGCACCAAACACTCCTAACGAGGATCTCTGCAGCCGAGAACCCATGCATGTGCCAACTATGACATCGGCAACTAAGACTAAAATAGCCACGTGACCATCGACACCTGACGTTGGTGCAGTGGCAGAACATTGCATGGTCTAATGAATCCCGATACCTTCTTCATCATGGCGATGGAAGATCGCGAATCCCTCATTTACCAGGGGAACAACTCCTTGACACTTGCACCAATTGAAACACTGACAACCATAAGAACGCAAAGCACAAACGATACCTTCTTCATCATGGCGATGGGAGATCGCGAATCCCCCATTTACCAGGGGAACAACTCCTTGACACTTGCACCAATTGATACACTGACAACCATAAGAACGCAAAGCACAAACGATACCTTCTTCATCATGGCGATGGGAGATCGCGAATCCCTCGTTTACCAGGGGAACAACTCCTTGACACTTGCACCAATTGAAACACTGACAACCATAAGAACGCAAAGCACAAACGATACCTTCTTCATCATGGCGATGGGAGATCGCGAATCCCTCATTTACCAGGGGAACAACTCCTTGACACTTGCACCAATTGAAGCACTGACAACCATGACAACGCAAAGCACAAAGTTTTAGAAAAACAGATGTCTGTAAAAATCTAAATGCTAGGCAAACCAGCAGTTTGGCTTGTTTTTTAAGCAGTTCTCATTATCTCTTATTCTTCATAAAAATAAACTACCCATATTATGTAATGAAATTTTATTTAATAATTAGTATAGCTATTATTAATGTTAATCCACAAAATTTCCGTATGTATCCTAGTGGCAATAGTGTCTTTCGGACACTCAGGATATAAAGAACAGATATTGAATTCATCACATACATGATTATGACCAAAGCTTCATTGTTCTCGTTATCATTTTCGTTAACCACTCTCTCTGGCTTGAGGTTCACATAAAACTGTCTGTTCACTTTAGGAAGGAAATCTAGTGGTTTTGTTATGCGCATGTGTTGGAGGTTTGATCTAATAGTTTCGTTGAGTCTTGGTGTTTCAGAGTTGATATTTGCCTTCCAACTATGTATTTGGGTATCAGATGTTGCAAGGCATTTACAGACACTGGGGAAATAAAATGGTGGGGTCCCAGTACTCCAGTCAAGAACATGTTACTTTAAACAACAATCGTGGCAATTTGTTAAAAACTTCATCCATATAAAATTTATTTAATGCACATTGTTACCACGAACATCAACTTTTGGTTTTCTAGTGAGCTCGGTAACACTCTTAAAGGTTCTGAAATCTTCAGAGTCCATTTTACAGACTGGAATGCTTAAACTATGGAGCGTGAGAATATGGTGAGATTCTTCTAGGGTTTCCAGGTTTTATGAAGAAATGGCCGTCTGTGTAGCCAGTGAGCGTTCCTACACCAATGCAAATGTGTGGTTTGGATCCATTTGAAAGTGAGTGCCAGAGAAATCGCTGAGACAGCTTTTTGCAAATACTGATATATATATAGTGTAGGAGTGCAGCACTAATAAAGCCGGTTAACCCTAAGATTAACAGATGTCAGGAGCGTGCATACACGCTAAAATCTCAAAATCGGCCATAGTGTACTTTAGGCCCTTGTGTTCTCATCGCCTCAATTATTCATTTTAAAATTAGAGATATTTATCAAATAGATGTATCATAAATTCCAGTATCTTTTGCTAACGTTAATTAAAAACGAAAGTGTAAAATACTTTTAAGATTTTAATCTAATTGTGTGAAACCTTAATGCTGGCGCGTAATTAGGGCGCAAGGGGACGATAGGATGAAGATGAAAAGTGAGAGAATTCGAAGGTGGACGTAATGCTGTGGTGCTATCCCTTTCGAATTGATTGTGCCGCTTCTGAATGTGGAGTTGCTCCCAGGCGTATTCATTTCCTGGCGAACGCTATCTGACATTAAATAATGATGGTCGGTGCTACATTTCACCGGGTATTTGCAGAGAGACACCGGAAATGCAGATTATGCATCGCAATTATGTAAGAAATAATTAATAACTACAGTACCCTGCATGTACTGTCGTACACCGTTTACTAAGACATTCACGCCCCATACATTATTGTGACATCTGGAATCCCATATCCCCCCCCCCCCTCTCTCTCTCTCTCCCTCCCTGCATCCCTGCTCCCTTCTCTCATTCCCTCCCTCTTCCCCTTGGAACCCATCTCTCTCTCTCTCTCTCTCTCTCTCTCTCTCTCTCTCTCTCTCTCTCTCACACACACACACACACACACACACACACACACACACACAAATTGTATGCGCCGGCGAGTTCTCGCTGTTATCAGTATCCAGCACCCATCATTAGCGGTGCAAGGAAAAAACAGTTTCCATGTGTTCCTCCCTTCCGATGCGTAGTCAGCTTCAGCTCTCGCCGCTGCAGTCTGGAACCTCGCGACCGCTTCGGTCGCAGGTTCGAATCCTGTCTTGGGCATGGATGTGTGTGATGTCCTTAGGTTAGTTAGGTTTAACTAGTTCTAAGTTCTAGGGGACTCATGACCTCAGCAGTTAAGTCCCATAGTGCTCAGAGAGTAGCATCTCTTAGTTATGGGATAGAAGCATTGATTATTCAACAAACGTATTAAAAAAAAAGTTATTTCATTCGTCCTGAAGTAGTAATTATAAATGTTTACCTTCAAAAATTGGTTTCATTTGTGTGTCTTAACCAATAAATTTAGAGATTACTTCCGGAACTGTACAAGTGGGCTTTAAAATATGATAGAAGGTATGTAACAACACATTACTGCGCTACATTTTCTTCGATTAGAGCAAGATATAATGTAGAGTTAATGTAAGTTGCCCTGGACATGCTGTAATTCCATTAACTCTGTTAACTAACTTCTTTAACAGTTGCGTATCAACACGCTCCAGGAAGTTTATTGTATTGTATGGAACTGGGGACCCAGAAACGACGTAGAGGCTTCGTTCGTGCCGCAGCCCTCAGTGGTTCACAGCCCCACGACAGGTTACAGCAGTCCACCCACCCCACCGCCGCCCCCACACCAAACCCAGGCTTATTGTGTGGTTCGGCCCCCAGTGGACCCCCTGGGAACGTCTCACACCTGGCGAGTGTAACTCCAATGTTTGCGTGGTAGAGTAATTATGGCGTACGCGTACGTGGAGAAAGTGTTTGCGCAGCAATCGCCGCCATAGTGTAATTGAGGCGGAATAAGGGCAACCAGCCCGCATTCGCCGAGGCAGATGGAAAACCGCCTTGAAAACCATCCACAGACTGGCCGGCACATCGGACCTCGACACTAATCCTCCCAGCGGATCCGTGCCGGGGACCGGCTGCCTTCCCGCCCGGAAAGCAGTGCGCTAGACCGCACGGCCAACCGGGTGGGCTCCAGGAAGGGTAGTGGAATATACGAACAGCGATAGTGGAAGAAAAAGAAATACTGAATGAATACAGAGCACTGTGGAATGGAACCGTGTTTGCAGTTCTAAAAGATCTATCAGAAGATCTTGAAACACAAAGACACACACACACACACACACACACACACACACACACACACAATACCGTCCCGCGAGCTGCGCTCTTTCTGCCTTGAGACGTGCGACTTGGGCCCCTGAGCGCAAGGCGGTGTCGGCTGGCCGCTTTGTTTACTGGCATCGACCCAGGCGGCGACTCTGCGCTTGGCGGAATCCGTGGCCCATCCCCTGCCCGTATTCCCAGAACGCCCCTACCGCCGCCGCCGCCGCCCCTAGGGGCCATGACTTACCTGCTGCGCTGCTGCAATATCTTTCCCCCTTCTGCTTATTTCCTTATTTTTGGCTTATGGTGAATCCTAGGAACAGTCCAAGATTTTGTAGCCGAATCATACGGATAAATGCATCAAATTTTAAAACACATGTTGGGACCTACCTCTATTCGTTATTTATCTGTTTTATAACAAATTCATGCCAACGGTCTTGCTGCAGTGCTGACACCGGTTCCCGTCAGATCGCCGAAGTTAAGCGCTGTCAGGCTGGGCTAGCACTTGGATGGGTGACCATCCGGTCTGCCGAGCGCTGTTGGCAAGTGGGGTGCACTCAGGCCTTGTGAGGCAAACTGAGGAGCTACTTGACTGAGAAGTAGCGGCTCCTGTCTCGGAAACTGACATACAGACGGGAGAGCGGTGTGCTGACCACAGGCCACTCCATATCCGCTTCCAATGACGCTTGTGGTCTGAGGATGATATGGCGGCCGGTCGGTACCGTTGGGCCTTCATGGCCTGTTCTGGAGGAGTTTTAGTTTTTATAACAAATTCATGCGAGCCCTTTAAGATTCGCTATCTTCAGATATGGTGTTGTAGAGGGATGTTGAAAACCAAGTGGACTAATCTTAAAGACTGGTAGCTGAGAAAGAGCTTTAATATAAGAAATGCAGTTAAATTAATTGTCGTCCATGTTTTAAAATTCTTTGCAAATCAGAGTATACCTCCAGTTGTCTCTACTTGAAAACAGGGACAACTGAAAACTGTATGATCAGCGGAAACCTGTTTCCCACATACACCGATTAGTGTGTTACTACGTCCTACTCCAGGCAGATGTTTGGGATATGAACCATTACCAGTTAATAGATGCACCACCCCTCGTGTAGCTTCAGTCGAGCATGGTGGTGGTAAGTTCCTATGGGAGGAAACTCCAACCGGCTTCTTTGAGCCCAACTACACGTCCTCTCTCAGATGCTGACATTTGGGTATCTGCAAAGCATAATGACTGTCCGACTCAGATCACAAAATGAAATTCGGAAAGACTTTATGTCGTGGTATCGACCTATCTCGTGTTTACTATCCTTGGCAGATATACAGGGGGATTCAAAAAGAATTCCACAACTTTAAAAATGTGTATTTAATGAAAGAAACATAATATAACCTTCTGTTATACATCATTACAAAGAGTATTTAAAAAGGTTTTTTTTTACTCAAAATCAAGTTCAGAGATGTTCAATATGGCCCCCTCCAGACACTCGAGCAATATCAATCCGATACTCCAACTCGTTCCACACTCTCTGTAGCATATCAGGCGTAACAGTTTGGATAGCTGCTGTTATTTCTCGTTTCAAATCATCAATGGTGGCTGGGAGAGGTGGCCGAAACACCATATCCTTAACATAGCCCCATAAGAAAAAATCGCAGGGGGTAAGATCAGGGCTTCTTGGAGGCCCGTGATGAAGTGCTCTGTCACGCGCTGCCTGGCGGCCGATCCATCGCCTCGGGTAGTTGACGTTCAGGTAGTTACGAACAGATAAGTGCCAATGTGGTGGCGCTCCATCCTGCTGAAATATGAATTGTTGTGCTTCTTGTTCGAGCTGAGGGAACAGCCAAATCTCTAACATCTCCAGATACTGTAGTCCAGTTACAGTAGCACCTCCGAAGAAAAAGGGACCAAAAACTTTATTGGCTGAAATGGCACAGAAAACGTTCACCTTAGGCGAGTCACGTTCATACTGAGTTGTTTCCCGCGGATTCAGTGCCCCGTATACAGACATTGTGACGGGTAACTTTCCCGTTAGTGTGGAAAGTTGCTTCATCACTAAACACAATCTTTGAAACGAAAGATTCATCTGTTTCCATTTGAGCAAGGATAAAATCACAGAAATCGATTCTTTTAATCTTATCAGCTGCAGACAGTGCTTGAACCAATTTCAGACGATAAGGTTTCATAACTAACCTTTTTCATAGGACTCTCCATACAGTTGATTGTGGAATTTACAGCTCTCTGCTAGCTCTGCGAGTCGATTTTCCTGGGCTGCGAACAAATGCTTGCTGGATGCGTGCTACATTTTTATCACTCGTTCTCGGCCGTCCAGAACTTTTCCCTTTGCACAAACACCCATTCTCTGTAAACTGTTTATACCAACGTTTAATACACCACCTATCAGGAGTTTTAACATCATACTTCGTTCGAAATGCACGCTGAACAGCTGTCGTCGATTCACTTCTGCCGTATTCAATAACACAAAAAGCTTTCTGTTGAGCGATCGCCATCTTAGCATCAACTGACGCTGACGCCTAGTCAACAGCGCCTCAAGCGTACAAATGTACAACTAAATGAAACTTTACAGCTCCCTTAATTCGCCGACAGATAGTGCTTAGCTCTGCCTTTTGTCGTTGCAAAGTTTTAAATTCTTTTTGAATCACCCTGTATATGTACGCAGAGTTCTGCTCAAGGTTCGTACATCCTTTTGTCGTGCGTATTGATAAACTGCACACTAATTTTTGATTTTTTTTTTGGTTTCAGGTGAGTACTCTGGACTCTTCTATTGAAGAAAGTTAAAAAGTCACGGCTGTAAGTAAATGGATTGCGTTTTGATATTCATGACCGGATAGCCTGTGTGAATAAATAATTTACAGATTACAATTTATTTTCGCGACGCGATTTATTGCTGTTTTTTCCTTTTTTTTCCAAAGAAAATTAGTTACAGTTCTGCTTTTTCCGTCGATACCTGCATGAGTATCAATCTGCATCTTCGGGTTCTGTTCTTTCCTTCTTCTTCGTTTTCTTTTTCTTCGAGTGTATTATCCTAGGTAGGGCAAATATATTTGAAATAAAATTTTCGATTAAGTCCCAATATAATTAGACTCAAATTTCACCTGTAGTTCATGGAAGGGGAAGTGGTCAGTGCATAATAGGCTCCAACATTTTGCTACTGATGTAAGAAATCTAAGGCTCCAATATGATTTAAGAACGTTAATTCTCTACCTCATACGTCAAGTGTATAGCACTCCCATTGAAAGTGGCTGAAAATGTGCAGAAGCGAATCGCACAACCTTGTTAATTCTTTATGACTAGATCGGGGGGGGGGGGGGGGGGGGGGAGAATTCGTAACTCACTGAAGAGGCGAGTGCACTATTGCATCCAAATGCGAACACGTCACGTGGTACACCTCTTTGAACAGGTAGGCGTGTACATACAGTAAATTGTAACGGGTCACTTGCTGAACTAGAATAGTATTTCATTTTAAATTAGGTCGTGGCAGAAATTTGTGTCTAATAAAGTGGTGACTTAATTGAAAGTTTACGTTGCAAACACGTTTGTACTAGCTAGGACGACATTACAACTGAACTCTTGACAATATATGTATATGGATTTCTCTCGCGTGCGGACTTACGTTTACTGGAATGTTGTTGATTCTACTATCGTATAGTTTCACTCTTGTCAGTTTCCGCTGATCTCGATTTGTTGTAGAATCATGGAAAATATTTTATGTTCAGACACAATGACCTGTCTAGACTCTGAGAAGCTCATCTGCAGAAACCAGCACGGTTTTAGGAAACAGCGGCCATGCGAGACACAGATGGCCCTCTTCGTGCATGATTTACAACAGGCTCTAGATACCGGCTCCCAGGTTGATGCTGTGTTTCTCGACTTTCGAAAGGCGTTCGACTCAGTTCCGCACTGTCGCTCTCTACAAAAAGTGCGCGCTTACGGTCTATCCGATGACATATGCGGTTGGATAAAAAGTTTTCTAAGAGACAGGGAGCAGTATGTCGTCCTGAACGGGATGATTTCAACAGAAACAAGCGTAACTTCATATGTGCTCCAGGGCAGCGTAATAGGTCCTCTGCTTTTTACGATTTACATAAATGATTTGGTTGATGGTATTATTATTTTTTATTATTTAGCGTATGGCAAGTACAAATCACGTTTATAGAGAAATAAGCTGCTACATTAACTTTATAACTTTGGCACTAAAAACAAGACGTAAAGAATTAAATATAGTTATGTCATGAACAACATATATATAATTACAAATTAACATTTAGGTTTTTAATATATTGAACTGCACTTTGAGTCGCATCCAGGAAGTCCGTTGTTTGACCTGAGTAGGCTTTCAGAGGGCACTCTGCACTGATGTGCCGGATCGTCTGCTTCTCAGCGCCGCATTGACAGCGGCTTGAGACTGTTTCCCGATGTGCTATAGTCTACAGGAAAGTAGTATCATACTAAAGTTGTGAAAAAATCATAGAGGTTTTTCAGAAAATAAATGCGTGGTGTAATGACTGGCAGTTATCTGTCAATATTAGTAAGTGTAACCTACTGCGTATAACAAGGCGAAAATCCCCATTAATGTACGAGTACAAAATAAATGCCCAGTCTTTGGAAGCGGTAATGTCCGTCAAGTATCTGGACGTGACTACTCCAAATGATCTCAAATGGAATGATCAGATTACACAAGTAACGGGTAAGGCGAACTCTAGATTGCGATGTATTGGTAGAATCATGAAGCGAAGCAGGCCTTCAACAAAGGAAATAGCTTGCAGTACTTTAGTTGGTCCAGTCTTGGAGTATTGTTCGTGTGTATGGGACCCTTACCAGTTGGGTCTGCTTCAAGTGATTGAGAAGGTCCAAAGAAGAGCGGCAAGATTCGTGACTGGTACATTTAGCCATCGCGAGAGCGTTACAAATCTGATAGAAAGTGGGACACACTGCAGATAGACGGCGCGCTAAACAGAAGGGGCTGCTTACTAAATTCCGAAATCCGATCTTCACCGAGGATGTAGAGCATATATTATTACCCCCAACTTTCAAATCGCGCAATGATCACCATTCAAAGGTAAGGGAAATAAGAGCTCGCACTGAGGCGTTCAGACAGTCGTTTTTCCCTCGCGCTATCCGCGGGTGGAACAGAGGGGGGGAAATATGACTTTGGCGCGAATTTTGCCCTCCGCCACACACCGCTTGGTGGCTAGCGGAGTGTAGATGTAGATAGAGATACTTAAGGTACACGGTGAATTGATTTGAGAGGAAGGTACCCCTGCTCGTTTTATTAACAGACCCGGCTGCTGGGATAAAATTAGTGTCACGGGATGATAGAGTCTGACTCTGCAAACTCCGTGAAACCAGAGCTCCTGCGTGTGCAGGAGTTGCGACTCGCCGCCGCAAGTACATTGGCGCCTTCGCCTTAACGGAAATAGCGACGCGCGATCGCACGTCGGCAGTTGGCGCGTGCCTTCTCCAACTCTGCATTACGGAGGAAGCCGCGGCATTCGGAAGGCTTGTTAGCTAGTTTCGGGAACGCAATGAACTGCCGGCCGTTGGAATTCCAGGCAACTAGCTAACACAATAGGCGCCTTGTTGCTTGTTCGTTAATTATTGAGCGGCACACCAGAATCTCGGCCCTAGACGTACGCTTGAATTGAATGTAATGGGTTTTCCGTGGATAGCGGAATGCGCTTTACGTATATCCTTTATTACCAAAGTCTGGTACTGTGCCAGAGTAGTGAACTAATTCCATAGGAACTATATGGATGTTTGTGCGTAATTCCGCTTCGGGTCCAGCATATATCATATATCAGATAGCGGTACCAGTGCCGTTATTTCCTTATCTGAGCAGGATCATAATTAGGTGCCACTGGAAAATACTTGGAGACACGAATAAAAGATTCAAATACGTGCATTTAGTACCTACATCTACTTCCTGACTGTGCAATTTAGAGTTAAGTGTTTGGCTGAGGATTCAAAGAACCACTTTCTGAGCAGACGACTTCTCGACCGTTCCACATGGGAAAAATGAACATCTAGATCTCTTTGTGCGAGCCCTGATTTCTCTTATTTTACAACGTTAGACATTTCTCCCCCTGTAGGTGATAGTGAACAACATATTGTGGCACCTGGAGGAGAATGTTGGTGATCGAAATTTTGTAGAAAGATCGCACCGCCTTTGTTTTAAGGATTACCATCCAACTGGTTTATAATGTCCACGAATCTCTCAGATATTATGCGATTGGTCAAAACGAGCCGCCCTTCTGTAAACTTTTCCAAAGTCCTCCAGAAAAAGAAAAAGTGTAGTGCAGCAATGTCTTTAATAGATTTATTATTTGTTGGATGTTATACGTATCCAGCCAATAAAAGGTAGTTTTTGGTTAGGCTTCCCCACAACATTATCTAAGTGATGATAACATATTAAGTTGCTTGTAATTGTCATCCCTAGTCGTTTATTTCAGTTGACAACCTTTAGTTTGTGTGATTTGTCGAGAAATTTAAGGAAATTTTTAAGCACTCATTTTTCGCACCATGCGGATTGTATAATTCGTTTTGGTCTTCCGGTTACTTTACTAGCCGGTAAACGACAGCATCATCTGCAAACGATCTCTTTTGTACATTTACAATCCTGCAATAAATTTCAGTTCGTAATAGCTTTTAGACTCTTCAAAAATCACAAGAGAAGGAGGTATACTTGGAAAAGACATGGAGATATGGGAAGATTCCACTTGTATTACATCAATGTCAGACAGGGGTTGCGAAATGAAATTTTGGATTGTAAGCTTTACCTAGGAGCAGGTACACACTCAGATGACAATTTAGTAATGACGAAGAGAAGGCTGAAGTTTAAGAAAGAATCAATGTGCCAAGATGCGCAAAGAAGTGGAATACAGAAGTGCTAAGGAATGAAAAGTTGCGCTTCAAATCCTCTGAGACTATAAATAATGCGATAATAAGTACCTCAGTAGGCAGTTTAGTGGAAAAGTAATAGATATCTCTAAAAAGAATTTGGAATGAAAATCATAGGAGCGTGGAAGGTAAATTCGAAGAAATGTTGGGTAACAGAACAAATGATAATTCGCTTAGGAATCATTTAGCTAGGAAGTGCGGGAAGACCAAGGTGAAATGAGTCCATGAAAAATGTAAGAAGATCGAAAATGAAGTAGTCGTCGGAAAGATTCATTCAGTGTACAAGAATGACAAAACAGCCTTCGGTGAAACACAAAGAAAGCGTGGCTGTTAAGAGTGCAAAAGGGAATTCAAGTGTTAAAGGTACAGACGGTAGCGGATAGGTGGAAAGAATGCAGTGAAGGGCTATAGTGTGGGAGGACTTGTCTATTAACGTAATTGAGGAAGAAATGGAAGCCGATATCGAAAACATAGGAGATACAGTTTTAGAATCAGAATTTAGGCAGAAAGGACAGATAACATTTCTTCGGAGTTTAGAAATCATTCGGGGAAGTGGCAACCAAGCAACTACTGAACATGATGTGTAGAATCTGACGTCTCGGAAAAATATCGTCCACACAATTCTGAAGATAGCAAGGACAAGTAAGTGCGAGATCGCCCAATCACCTTAGCTGCTCATGCCTCCAAAGTGCTGACAAGAATGATATACGGAAGAATGGAAAAAAATTGAGAATATCTTAGATGACGATCATTTTGACTTTTGCAAAGGTAAGGGCACCAGAGAGGCAGCTCTGACGTTGCATTTGATAATGGTAGCAAGACTGAAGGTACATCAAGGCACGGTTATAGTATTTGTCGACCTGAAACACGCTTTCAGCAACGTGAAATGGTGCAAGATGTTACAAATTCTGAGAAAAATAGGAGTAATCTACAGGAAAAGACGGATAATACACAACCAGAAGGGAACGATAAGAATGGAAGATCAAGAACGAAGTACTCGGTAGAGAAAGGTGTAAGACAAGGATGTAGTCTTTCCCCCTGCTGTTCGATCCATATATCGAAGAAGCAATCACGGAAATAAAATAAAATAAATGTCCCAGAGTGGGACCGAAATTCAGGTTGAAACATTCGCTGATCATATTGCTATCGACAGTGAAAATAAAGAATAACTGTAAGGACCTGCTGAAGAGGAAAAAGAATCTTAGTAGCGCCATCCGGTCGAGGATAATGCGAAAAAAGACGAAGGTAATGAGAAGGAGCAGGGATGCGATTAGTGGCAAACTTAACTTCACAATTGGAGACCACCAAGCAGATGGAGTGAAGGAATTCTCTTGCGTTGGAAGCAAAATAAACCATGACACACGTAGCAAAGAGGACATAATAAGCAGCCCGCGCCCGGGCTCCCCGGTTCGATTGCCGGCGGGGTCAGGGATTTTCTCTGCCTCGTGATGGCTGGGTGTTGTGTGTTGTCCTTAGGTTAGTTAGGTTTAAGTAGTTCTAAGTTCTAGGGGACTGATGACCATAGATGTTAAGTCTCGTAGTGCTCAGAGCCATTTGGATCATAATAAGCAGATTAGCATAGGCAATGAGGGTGTTCCTGGCCAAGAGAAGTCCGCTAGTCTCAGACATAGGCCTTAATTTGAGCAAAAAAATTCTGAGAATGTACGTTTGTAGCACAGTATTGTTTGGTAATGAATCAGGGACAGTGGGACAACCAGAATGGAAGAGAATCGTTTCAGGTGTGGTGAGGCATAAGGATGTTGAAAATTAGGTAGACTGGCGCGACAAGGTACGAGGACGTTCTCAACAGCGTCGACTAAGGAAGAAACAAACGGAAAACAGTAACAAGAAGAAGGGAGAGGATGATAGGACATGTTTTACCAAATCAGGGAGTAGTTTCCATGGTACGAGAGGTAAATATAGAGCGTAAAAACTGTAGAGGAAGACAGAGATTGGAATACATTCAGAAAATAATTCATTATCGTTTTACCCGCGTACTAATGCTGTTTAGGCTCCCATATGTCGACTGTCTTCATTAACCAAGGAGCAATTTCGCTGGAAAACGTTCCATTTTGTCGTGATATTCTTTCATATGACCTTCGCTGCTTTGAGCTCTAAAGCCCTCTCTCAAAAAAAGCAAATGGTTTGAAATGTTTTGCAATCTAAAGAATGCCTGTTGAATGAGGGGACAAAGCTTTTCAACATTCTCCATCTATCCATCAGATGATTAAGCTTAATTAAATGGTGTCATACAAGGTGTAGAAACGTTATTGGAGCCTCATCATCATAAACCACAACCATTGTGGCAGACTGCAATGGTAGCGTTCTTCTGCAGAGCAGAACTTGTTTATGTGTCTGGGAAAGTGTATGGCTCTACGAGTACGCTAGCCACAGCTCAACATTTATGGTAAGGTAGGTGCACATGAAGTTTACCTTCCAAGATCATTCAACTGTGAACCAATATTGCTTCCTGTGTAAGAAAAATACAATGTGGGAAGTCTGGATATTCACTGTCTTATAAACCATTGGCAGAGTACTTATGTGCTCTGGTATGCGAGGCGACCGGTTATTATATGCTGTTGTGCTACAGCACAGTGTAAATATCGCACTAAAATTACGCCATTTCTCTTCGAACGCGTGCCGGTGTGTAAATAAAACGGGCTAGAACATGTTTTGTAGCTCTCTCTCCGCAGTAACTAGAAAGACCGGTATCGATTGCTGATGTGATGGTCAGCCGGGACGATCAACCCATAGAAGAGACTCGGCTGTCTGATTCTGGCTGCGCATGCTGTGTGTGATGTGGCGTCATCCCTTGTGGCAGTATGAGTGCTACGTTCTGGTAGCACCAGATCAGTGCTTTGAAATTGTATGCCACATGTTGTGCTGGCGTTAAGTTTGAGGGAGTTTCGAGGAGCAGTTGGCGTGAAGACACCATGGCTTAGTGGTCTAGCACACAGACTGACAATTTATTGGCTTGGGTTCGATTCGCTACCATCATTTTTTTATTCCTCGCAATGTTAAGCGATTAGTTACAAAATTTAAATATATTTAAACAGTTCAATTTGTTTACTTAAAGGTAATATATTCAGTTAAGTTATGAATACTGCCATTCTTAAGTCAAAAGACTATAGGCCACCTCATTGGAGAACAGTGGAAAATTTTGCACGAGCTGCCACTGCCTGGTTGTGTTTCAGCTGCAGAGTTTGCGTGCATAGTGTTCTCGATGAAGTAACTGCATATTCAGAACAGGCCAAGCAGTAGTGTCACCGCTGATTTTAGCAGTCTCTTCGTCATGGTCTAGATATAGCAGCACTCACTCTTCCATATTCAGCGTACCCTGATCATCCTTGACACGAATTGTCCTGTATTCGTGCTGGAAAGTCGTGTTGAGAATGCACTACATAAGGAGTGGCAGTTGCAGGTCTATGACTGAATCCAGTACCGTAGCTTGAAGAGTAATTTCGGAGGCAATGCAACTAATAAGAAATTATCAAAGAGGGCCTACACCAATGAGCCATCAACATTCGAAGTATAAATAAAATCCTTATGTAGATCTTACTTGGGAGTGGTTTCCAGACATTCCTTTACAGGAATCTTGTCTGTGGTATTGACGACTGTGAGCAGTTGGTCAAAGTTGACCATTTTGACACCTCTGAAAGAGGGCACATTTTTTTAAAAAATACGCTGTGGGCAGTAATTCCGAAGCTTACACATTCGAAAGTTGATGGTCCATTAGATCTCCTAACGTCTGCTCTTTCGTCGAAGGACTACGGAAGATATATTTGTGACAATATATTGATTAGCGCTCTGATTCGTAGATTTTGGTCATTGTATTGAATAAAGAGTTTGACAACCCACGGTACATTTAATTAGCTCTAAAAGCGATATGACGTGTCAGATTGCCCTGCTGTGTTATTGATGAACTTTTTGAATCAGGATGTCTACTTGGTTAAAGTTTCAGTTCTCTTGTACAGATTATATTTCGACAGATTGTGGGAGCGATGGTCATGCGTGTGCTTCCTGGACTCTAACCGGAAGTTTCTTTATTGTTTTTGATCAACCCTAGAAATAAGACGCGTTCGCTATTTTAGTGTAGAGTATGCTCATAGTGCCATAGTTTAATTTATTTTCAATCGTGGTGGTTTTATTTTATAGTTGTGCTCATTTACGAATTTCTTACTGAATCATTGTTGACAAGTTTTCCACGTGCGGCCTGGTGAAATGTCGCAATATGGTGCTCACTTTTCCAGTTAAAAACGGGGCGTACAGAGGCGTTGGAAAGGTGGAGCGGGGGGCGCACGTAACAAGGAAATTTTGATCTTGTTTCCATTTGTGGTAGTTTCTCCTTATTTATGTTTTTTGTAATTTTGCATGAAGTTCTTGTGTGGCTTCTGTTGCGTTGGTTATGACTTATTTTGAATGGTGATATTCAAATTTGATGTGATGTCTTTCAAATATTTGTTTTATTTAATTTTGTTTTCCTGATTTTTCTGTAGGCAGCTGCTAATTTCATTGCACAGATCCTCCCAATGCTGGCTCTTTGTGGTTTCGTATATTTGCTAAGTTGGTCCCTCTGGTTTCAGTTTTCCTCAACTGTAAAGTTATTATTTTGCTTCTGTCACCTTCGCTGCTCTTGTCTTATTCCCTAACTGTGTAAGAGCCCCACATTCTTTTACTAGTCTTATGTATGCCTTATAGAGTACGTAAGTTGCTTGCCTACTGGCGCCTTGTTATTGCTTCTTTTTCATTCTGACAAGATTTACTCGTTTTTTCGTTATTTATATGATATCGTCGTTTATTGTTTCCTCGATAGCATGTAGCCCAACTGCTTGGCATGTGACACTTGGCACTTTGCTCTGTATTGTTTTTAGTCCGCACGCCTTTGTCGTGATTCAGATATGACTCCCCAGTGTCGGCATAGTAAGAGCTGTCTCTTGTTGAATGGGGTTTTATTCGGCAGTGTGTCATACATTCCTCTAGAAGTTACATGTAGTTCTCGGTACTTTACTTCGCTGCTTCTATTGAAAACTCAGCCCTACTATCAAAATGGTTCAAATGGCTCTCAGCACTATCCGACTTATGAGATCATCAGTCGCCTAGAACTAATTAAACCTAACTAACCTAAGGACATCACACACATCCATGCCCGAGGCAGGATGCGACCTGCGCCGGTAGCAGTCGCTCGGCTCCAGACTGTAGCGCCCAGAACCGCACGGCCACTCGGGCCGGCGCCCGATTATCACCAGCATGAAATGCGAGGCCATAGTTCCATTTAGAGGGCTATTACAATTGACGGAAGCGATTTGACTGATTTGTTGTAGCTCTATTACACCCTAAGATAAAAAAGGACCCGTCACGAAGAAGTTGTCTGAATGGGACGGAAATCGGTAGAAGTGACGTATATGTACAAACAAGAGTTGATTACAATTTCAGAAAAATGTAATGATTTATTTGAGGGAAAGAGCTTCACAAATTGAGAAAGTCCATAACGCGTTGGTCCAGCTCGGGCCCTTGTGCGACCAGCTATTCCGCTTGGTATTGTTTGATAGATTTGTTGGATGTCCTCCTCACGGATATCATGCCAAATTCTGTCCAACTGGTGCGTCAGATCGTCAAAATCCTGAGCCGGTTGAGAGCGCTGCCTATGATGGTGCAAAAGTTCTCAGTTGGGGAGAGATCCGGCGACCTTTCTGGCCAAGGTAGGGTCTGGCAATCATGAGGACACCGTGTGCGGGCGGGTATTATTTTGCCAAAATGTAAGCCCAGGACGGCTTGTTATAAAGGACAACAAACCGGGGCATCGAATATCGTCGACGGAGTGAGTGCTGTAAGGGTGTCGCGGATGACAACCAATATGGTTCTTCTATGAAAATACATTGCACCCGAAATCATCACTTTCGATTGTCGGGGCGTATGGCGGGTGACATACTTATTGGTATTCCACTACTGCCTGAGTCATTTACAGACACATTTTCGGCCTGGAATCTCGTTAACTGGGCTAGAACTGTCTTAGGTATGGAGTCCCGCTTCGAACTGAGCCCCGATGACTAGCGAAGACATGTCTGGAGACACCCCGGACAGCGGTGGGAAACCAACCTGACTGTCACCTGCCGTACGACCCGACAGCCAGGGGTGTTTCTCGAACATATTCTCAGTTCGAATACAATGAATTTCCTTGAGACAGAGAAGTTGCTGTCCATGCATCAGCACGGCTTTAGAAAGAATCGCTCCTGCGAAATTCAGCTCGCCCTTTTTTCACATGATATTTTGCGAACCATGGATGAAGGGTATCAGACGGATGCCATATTCCTTGACTTCTGGAAAGCGTTTGACTCGGTTCCCCACTGCAGACTCCTAACTAAGGTACGAGCACATGGGATTGTTTCCCAAATATGTGAGTGGCTCGAAGACTTCTTAAGTAATAGAACCCAGTACGTTGTCCTCGATGGTGAGTGTTCATGGGAGGTGAGGGTATCATCTGGAGTGCCCCAGGGAAGTGTGGTAGGTCCGCTGTTGTTTTCTATCTACATAAATGATCTTTTGGATAGGGTGGATAGCAATGTGCGGCTGTTTGCTGATGATGCTGTGGCGTACGGGAAGGTGTCGGCGCTGAGTGACAGTAGGAGTATACAAGATGACTTGGACAGGATTAGTGATTGGTGTAAAGATGGCAGATAACTCTAAATGCAGATGACTAGGAAAAAGAATCCCGTAATGTTTGAATACTCCATTAGTAGTGTAGCGCTTGACACAATCACGTCGATTAAATATTTTGGCGTAACATTGCAGAGCGATATGAAGTGGGACAAGCATGTATGGCAGTTGTGGGGAAGGAGGATAGTCGTCTTCGGTTCGTTGGTAGAATTTTGGGAAGATGTGGTTCCTCTGTAAAGGAGACCGCTTATAAAACACTAATACGACCTATTCTTGAGTACTGCTCGAGCGTTTGGGATCCTTATCTACATCTACATGACTACTCTGCAGTTCACATTTAAGTGCTTGGCAGAGGGTTCATCGAACCACAATCATACTATCTCTCTACTATTCCACTCCCGAACAGGGAGCGGGAAAAACGAACACCTAAACCTTTCTGTTCGAGCTCTGATTTCTCTTATTTTATTTTGATGATCATTCCTACCTATGTAGGTTGGGCTCAACAAAATATTTTCGCATTCGGAAGAGAAAGTTGGTGACTGAAATTTCGTAAAAAGTTCTCGCCGCGACGAAAAACGTCTTTGCTGTAATGACTTCCATCCCAACTCGTGTATCATATCTGCCACACTCTCTCCCCTATTACGTGATAATACAAAACGAGCTGCCCTTTTTTGCACCCTTTCGATGTCCTCCGCCAATCCCACCTGGTAAGGATCCCACACCGCGCAGCAATATTCTAACAGAGGACGAACGAGTGTAGTGTAAGCTGTCTCTTTAGTGGACTTGTTGCATCTTCTAAGTGTCCTGCCAATGAAACGCAACCTTTGACTCGCCTTACCCACAATATTATCTATGTGGTCCTTCCAACTGAAGTTGTTCGTAATTTTAACACCCAGGTACTTAGTTGAATTGACAGCCTTGAGAATTGTACTATTTATCGAGTAATCGAATTCCAACGGATTTCTTTTGGAACTCATGTGGATCATCTCACACTTTTCGTTATTTAGCGTCAACTGCCACCTGACACACCATACAGCAATCTTTTCTAAATCGCTTTGCAACTGATACTGGTCTTCGGATGACCTTACTTGACGGTAAATTACAGCATGATCTGCGAACAATCTAAGAGAACTGCTCAGATTGAGGGAGGACATAGAAGCAATTCAGAGGGCCTGCTCGATTTGTTATTGGTATTTTTGATTATCACGCGAGTGTCACCGAAATGTTAAGGAACTCGGGTGGGTGTCTCTGGAGGAAAGGAGGCATTTTTTTCGTGAATCGCTACTGAGGAAATTTAGAGAACCAGCATTTGAGGCTGACTGCAGTACAATTTTAGTGCCGCCAACTTATATTTCAAGGAAAGACCACAAAGATAAGAGAGATTATGGCTCGTACATAGGCATATAGACAGTCATTTTTCCCTCGTTCTGTTTGGGAGTGGAACAGGGAGAGAAGATGCTAGTTGTGGTACGAGGGACCCTCCGCCACGCACCGTATGGTGGATTGCGGAGTATGTATGTAGATGTAGATGTGATGGTATGAGTTTTTATTTCTTTTCACAGCAGTACCTCTTTGGTTGTCCTCCGCAGTACAGCGGTACGTCCACGATATCCGTCCCGTTTTGTTGTCGTCCATGGCAAGTAACGCTGGCCTTACATCTCAGGAAGATAATGCGCACTCGTGCACTGCGAGAGTTTCTACAGCTTGTGTTTGTGTTTGCCAAATCCTACTGACCATTAGACTGCGGGGTGCCCGTCATCTGAAGCACTGTTGGTATCGCGCAGCTATTTATACCGTTGTCTTCGATGCGCATTTGTTTTCCGGCGCTCGGGCAGTTATTCGAAGAAACGTACGTCCGGGTCCCGTTTCTTAATCTGACAGACGAGATGGCAGGCGAGATCTAAATAAACTGAGAGCGAAGTCCCAAACTTTGCTTAAACTGAAGATTCCTTTCCTGTTTGTTATTTTTCTTCCGGCCGCCGTTATTTTAGTAGTTGCACCGCTGCAAGAATTTGGAGCCTGCAACGCGATTCTAACGTCGCCGTATATCACTTCGCGGCTACACTGACACGACGGTCGTTTGCTGCAGATTTGTGTGGCTGCTTACGGCATATGCTTTATTGATGTCGCCCCTCATTCTGCTCGCCTGTCCCACAGGCGATGAACCACATTCTCTGAGACTGCGCCTGGTTTACACTAGTGTGTAATCTGCTGTCCCTGTGCATCTTTGGGAATATAACAATGAAGTTTCAATTTAAGAATCACCTTTTTTTTGGGTCATAAGTCTACTGACGGGTTTGATGCGGCCCGCCACGAATTCCTCCCCAGTGCTAACCTCTTCATCTCAGAGTAGCACTTGCAAACTACGTCCTCAATTATATGCTTGACTTATTCCAATCTCTGTCTTCCTCTACAGTTTTTGCCCTCTACAGCTCCCTCTAGTACCATGGAAGTCATTCCCTCATGTCTTAGCAGATGTCCTATCATCCTGTCCCTTCTCCTTATCAGTGTTTTCCACATATTCCTTTCCTCTCCGATTCTGCGTAGAACCTCCTCATTCCTTACCTTATCAGTCCACCTAATTTTCTACATTCGTCTATAGCACCACATCTTAAATGCTTCGATTCTCTTCTGTTCCGGTTTTCCCACAGTCCATGTTTCACTACCATACAATGCTGTACTCTAGACGTACATCCTCAGAAATTTCTTCCTCAAATTAAGGCCGGTATTTGATGTTAGTAGACTTCTCTTGGCCAGAAATGCCTCCTTGCTCCGTCCGTCATTGGTTATTTTACTGCCTAGGTAGCAGAATTCCTTAACTTCATTGACTTCGTGACCATCAATCCTGATGTTAAGTTTCTCGCTGTTCTCATTTCTACTACTTCTCATTAGCTTCGTCTTTCTCCGATTTACTCTCTAACCATACTGTGCGCATTAGACTGTTCATTCCGTTCAGCAGATCATTCAATTCTTCTTCACTTTCACTCAGGATAGCAATGTCATCAGCGAATCGTATCATTGATATCCTTTCACCTTGTATTTTAATTCCACTCCTGGACCTTTTTTTATTTCCATCATTGCTTCCTCGATGTACAGATTGAAGAGTAGGGGCTAAAGGCTACAGCCTTGTCTTACACCCTTCTTAATACGAGCACTTCGTTCTTGATCGTCCACTCTTATTATTCCCTCTTGGTTTTGTACATATAGTATATGACCCGTCTCTCCCTATAGCTTACCCCTACTTTTTTCAGAATCTCGAACAGCTTGCACCATTTTATATTGTCGAACGCTTTTTCCAGGTCGACAAATCCTATGAACGTGTCTTGATTTTTCTTCAGCCTTGCTTCCAGTATTAGCCGTAACGTCAGAATTGCCTCTCTCGTGCCTTTACTTTTCCTAAAGCCAAACTGATTGTCACCTAGCGCATTCTCAATTTTCTTTTCCATTCTTCTGTATATTATTCTTGTAAGCTGTTTCGATGCATGAGCTGTTAAGCTGATTGTGCGATAATTCTCGCACTTGTCAGCTCTTGCCGTTTTCGGAATTGTGTGGATGATGCTTTTCCGAAAGTCAGATGGTATGTCGCCATACTCATATATTCTGCACACCAACGTGAATAGTCGTTTTGTTGCCACTTCCCCAAATGATTTTAGAAATTCTGATGGAATGTTATCTATCCCTTCTGCCTTATTTAACCGTAAGTCCACCAAAGCTCTTTTAAATTCCGATTCTAATACTGGATCCCCTATCTATTCTAAATCGACTCCTGTTTCTTCTTCTATCACATCAGACAAATCTTCAGCCTCATAGAGGCTTTCAATGTATTCTTTCCACCTATCTGCTCTCCTCTGCATTTAACAGTGTAATTCCCGTTGCACTCTTAATGTTACCACCGTTGCTTTTAATGTCATCAAAGGTTGTTTTGACTTTCCTGTATGCTGGGTTTGTCCTTCCGACAATCATATCTTTTTCGATGTCTTCACATTTTTCCTGGAGCCATTTCGTCTTAGCTTCCCTGCACTCCCTATTTATTTCATTCCTCAGCGATTTGTATTTCTGTATTCCTGATTTTCCCGGAACATGTTTGTACTTCTTCCTTTCATCAATCAACTGAAGTATTTCTTCTGTTACCCATGGTTTCTTCGCAGCTACCTTCTTTGTACCTTTGTTTTCCTTCGCAACTTCTGTGATGGCCCTTTTTAGAGACGTCCATTCCTCTTCAACTGTGTTGCCTACTGCGCTATTCCTTATTGCTGTATATATAGCGTTAGAGAACTTCAAACGTATCTCGTCATTCCTTAGAACTTCCGTATCCCAGTTCTTAGCATATTGATTCTTCCTGACTAATGTCTTGAACTTCAGCCTACTCTTCATCACTACTATAATGTGATCTGAGTCAATATATGCTCCTGGGTACGCCTTACAGTCCAGTATCTGATTTCGGAATCTCTGTCTGACCATGATGTAATCTAATTGAAATCTTCCCGTGTCTCCCGGCCTTTTCCAAGTATACCTCCTTCTCTTGTGATTCTTGAACAGGCTTACTAGCTGAAACTTGTTACAGAACTCAATTAGTCTTTCTCCTCTTTCATTCCTTGTCCCAAGCCCATATTCTCCTGTAACCTTTTTCTTCTACTCCTTCCCCTACAACTGCATTCCAGTCGCCCAAGACTATTAGATTTTCGTCCCCCTTTACATACTGCATTAGCTTTTCAATATCCTCATACACTTTCTCTATCTGTTCATCTTCAGCTTGCAACGTCGGCATGTATACCTGAACTATCGTTGTCGGTGTTGGTCTGCTGTCGATTCTGATTAGAACAACCCGGTCACTGAACTGTTCACAGTAACACACCCTCGGCCCAACCTTCCTATTCATAACGAATCCTACACATGTTATACCATTTTCTGCTGCTGTTGATATTACCCGATACTCATCTGACCAGAAACCCTTGTCTTCCTTCCACTTTACTTCACTGACCCCTACTATATCTAGATTGAGCCTTTGCATTTCCCTTTTCAGATTTTCTTGTTTCCCTACCACGCTCAAGCTTCTGACATTCCACGCCTCGACTCGTAGAACATTATCCTTTCGTTGATTATTCAATCTTTTTCTCATGGTAACCTCCCCCTTGGCAGTCCCCTCCCGGAGATCCGAATGGGGGACTGTTCCGGAATCTTTTGCCAATGGAGAGATCATCATGACACTTCTTCAACTACAGGCCACATGCCCTGCGGATACACGTTACGTGTCTTTAATGCAGTGTTTTGCATTGCCTTCTGCATCCTCATGTCTTTGATCATTGCTGATTCTTCCGCCTTTAGGGGTAATTTCCCACCCCTAGGACAAGAGAGTGCCATGAACCTCTATCCGCTCCTCCGCCCTCTTTGACAAGGCCGCTGGCAGAATGAGGCTGACTTCTTATGCCGGAAGTCTTCGGCCGCCAATGCTGATTATTTATCAAAATTTAGTCAGTGCCGGGGATCGAACCCGGGACCGAAGACGTTTTGATTATGAATCAAAGACGCTACTGCTAGACCACGGGTACCCTTAGTGCGGTGTATTCTGCCGTCTAATCGGTCATATTAAAACACTGTGCGGGAATTTACGATCGCAACAACACAGGAGCACTCGCTTTATTTGTTCATGAGACCCAGAAAATATTAGATAGAAGCTACCAGGTAGATGCCATTTTCGTTGACTTCCGGAAGGCGTTCGATACAGTTCCGCACTGTCGCCTGATAAACAAAGTAAGAGCCTACGGAATATCAGAACAGCTGTGTGGCTGGATTGAAGATTTTGTAGCAGATAGAACACAGCATGTAGTTCTCAATGGGGAGACGTCTACAGACATTAAAGTAACCTCTGGCGTGCCATACGGGAGTGTTATGGGACCATTGCTTTTCACAATATATATATATGACCTAGTAGATAGTGTCGGAAGTCTCATGCGGCTTTTCGCGGATGATGCTGTAGTATACAGAGAAGTTGCAGCATTAGAAAACTGCAGCGAAATGCTGCAGTGAGTGGCATTTGAACCTTAACGTAGACAAATTTAATGTATTGCGAATGCATAGAAAGAAGGATTCTTTATTGTATGATTATATGATAGCAGAACAAACACTGGTAGCAGTTACTTCTGAAAAATATCTGGGAGTATGCGTGCGGAAAGATTTTAAGTGGAATGATGATATAAAATTAATTGTTGGTATTGCGGGTGCCAGGCTGAGATTCATCGGAGAGTCCTTAGAAAATGTAGTCCATCAACAAAGGAGGTGGCTTACAAAACACTCGTTCCACCTATACTTGAGTATTGCTCATCAGTGTGGGATCCGTACCAGGTCGTGTTGACAGAGGAGATAGAGAAGATATAGAGAAGATCTAAAGAAGAGCGGCGCGTTTCGTCACATGGTTATTTGGTAATCGTGATAGCGTTACGGAGACATTTAGCAAACTCAAGTGGCAGACTCTGCAAGAGAGGCGCTCTGCATCGCGGTGTAGCTTGCTGTCCAGGTTTCGAGAGGGCGCGTTTCTGGATGAGATATCGAATATATTGCTTCCCCCTACTTATACCGCTGACTGGTGTGGCTGTGTGGTTCTAAGTGCTTCAGTCTAGAACCGCGTGACCGCTACGGTCGCAGGTTCGAATCCTGCCTCGGGCATGGATGTGTGTGATGTCCTTAGGTTAGTTAGGTTTAAGTAGTTCTAGGCGACTGATGATGTTAAGTCCCATAGTGCTCAGAGTCAGCCTACTTATACCTCCCGAGGAAATAACGAATGTAAAATTAAAGAGATTCGAGCGCGCGCACGGAGGCTTTCCGGCAGTCGTTCTTCCCGCGAACCATACGCGACTGGAACACGAAGGGGAGGTAATGACTGTAGCACATAAAGTGCCCTCCGCCACACACTGTTGGGTGGCTTGCGGAATATAAATGTAGATGTAGATGTAGAATTGTACACTGATGAGCCAAAACATCGCGACTTCATGCTTAATAGAGTCTTGGCCATCTTTGGAACGCAATAACAGCAGCGATTCCACGTGAGATGGGTTCAAATCCGTGGTTTCCGGCGGTATGTGGTCTCCTGGTGACTAGAAACAGGTCATACTCGTGACACGGGCAGTTGTCTTGCTGGAAGATGCCCTCGCCGTCTGGGAAGACATCAGACACGAAGGGACGCAGATAGTGCTCAATAATGTTCACTTGTCCCACAGCTGTCAAGGTGTTTTCGATTGCTTTCAGTGTCACATGGAAACTCTTGTCAGTGTCCACCGAAGGATAACACTTTCTCACCAGCTTGCGTCCGTAGAGTGTGGTGGGAACAGCATTTCGCCTGGATGATGACGTATCTGAGCACGGCCTTCGATTTGGTGTACATTGTCCTCGACAGTGGGTGCTCGTCAGAGAGAAGGATATCGTTAGGAGTGTCCCAGGGAAGCGTGATGGGACCGCTGTTATTATTTATACAGCTTGATTCAGCTGTACCTACCGATGTCGTTTCATGCAACCCCACACGACACAACATTGTTCTTACCCAGTGTCAGAATGTCGCAGAATAAATGGTAAAGTATACAAAGATGTTGTAGACCTATTGCACGAATTTTGTTTCTGAAAGTACTGTAGCTAATTAAAGCAGCGAGTCATATATTAACATTTCCATTGGCTTATATACCAGAAAGTTTTTACTTCTATGATTCCATTTTGTATCGCCCGTTAATTTCGTTGTTTACAGTGATGAAACATACTTTATAAGGCAACCGTTTACGAGTTTACGAAAAGTTTAGTACTATGCACGGAAGAAAGTTAAAGAGACATCCAAAACCTTTTTGACTACATTACTCTTTAAAGAAATAAAGATTGGCGACACTTGGATAAATATGGCCGAAGTGAGGTATATCTTGGCCCAGGAATACCACGTAACTCATTGCCAATCCTTACTTATAGTTTTTGTGGTAGGTTTTCTTTTGTTAACAGCATCCCAAAGCTCTGAGAGGGGCTTATACTGATTTATGTGTCTGTGGCCTGTCTGTATACCATACCTAATACAGACGTAGTGCAGATTGCGTAAAACGGCATCAGTAGGGGCAGCGGAATCACCCTGTATACATAAATGATCTGACGGACAGGGTGAGAGCAATATGAGACTGTTTGCAAGTGATGCTGTATTGTATGGGAAGGCGTTGTTGTTGAGTTACTGTATGAGGGTACAAGATGACTTAGAATTTCTAGTTGATGTGATGAATGGCAGCTAGCTCTAAATAAGAATAATGTAAGGTAAAGCGCATGAGTTTGAGAAAGAATCCCGTAATATTCGAATACAACATTAGTAATGTGTTGCTTGACGTAGTCACGTCGATTAAATCTGGGGGTAACGTTGCAAAGCGATATGAAATGGAACGAGCTAGTAGGGAAGGCGAATGGTCGACTTAGGTTTATTGGGAGAATATTAGGATAGGTTTGTTATCTGTAAAGGAGTCAGCATATAGGACGCTGGAGCTACCTATTGTTAACTGCTGTTCGTGTGTTTGGGATCCGCACCGGGTCGGATTAAAGGACGACATCGGCGCAATTCAGAGACGGGCTGCTATATTCGTTAACTGTGTGTTCGACCAGTACGCAAGTATTACGGGGATGCTTCGCATTTCAAATGGGAAGCCATGGGCGGATGGCGACGTTCTTTTCGAGGAACGCTATTGAGAAAAATTTGGAGAACTGGCATTTGAAGCCGAATGCGTAACGATTCTAATGCCACCGATGTACATTTCACGAGAGTACCGTGAAGATAACATACGAGAAATTAGAACTCCTACAGAGGCATATCGACGATCGTTTTTCCCTCGCTTTGTTTGTGAGTGGTACAGTAAAGAAAATTGCTAGTAATGCCACAAGGTACCCTCCGCCACGCTCCGTACGGTGGCTTGTGGACTGTGTAAGTCGATGTAGATGCAGAGATTCATAACAAACATTTGGCAACAGCCAGGCGGCGTACTACTTCCTTCCTCAAACGTATCTCTAAAGGATCAAGCCGGTATCCTAATTTGTATGGTCGATTTCGGAGAGAATCATCAATATAATCGCACGAGGCATGTGGTTTCCGAATGGCTGTCGTAGGGAAATGGGGGCAAATACAGCCAGTATCGACAACGGCAGTAATTGGCGTTCGCAAGGGGAGCTCCGGTAGCTTTGCGCCAGAGAGATGCGTGCAATGAGCCGCGCAGGCAGGATCCCTGGTGACTGCACGAACGGAGCACGGGCGCGCGCGGCGGGTTGCCTGATTGCCGGCGGATTGCTTTCGTTATGTGGGCGCCGCATTAGCAGGCCCGCTCTGCCAATTACCCATAGCGGCTGCTGACAGACGTTCCGGTCAATAATTCGCCGCAGCGCCGTGTCCCGCACCCCCGCGCTTCAGCCTTGCTGGTCCACCCTCTAGCGTCAGCATCTGTTACGGTATGGCACCGGAGGATGCTCCGTTTTCGACTGTGACACGTTACCGATACGGTCGTTTCCATTTTCAGAGACAATACTTGGTCCCTTGCAGACATTAATCCGTTTTATGCGTGCGCTACATAGAACAACAAAGGTTGGGGAGAAGAAGAAAAACTGTTTCGAGGCGATGACATTGTAATTCTGTCAAAGATGGCGAAGGACGAGGAAGATCAGTTGAACAGAATGGATAATCTCTTACGATAAAGATTACAAACTTAAAACAAGGTGTTGTGTGCATAGTTCCGCGTCGTCAGCGCGTACACTACTTTCCCACTAGAGCGCGCCCCGCTAAGCACAACAGCACAGGCGCAGCGCTCGTCCGTCTCCGCACTACGAGATGGCGCTGTCATAGAGACGGACCAAATTCTGCTTCCGCCGATCCGCGTATTAATATGTAACGCAGCCAATGAGATTGCTGCTAACGTAGAACCTTTTCTTCTCGCGGATCACACTCGCGCAGTGATACCTGAACGTGCGAGGTATTATAACAAGTGTACAGATCTCCGATTAGTCAGTCTGCAGTCAAGTTTCAGTCTGCGCCTAATAAATCATATTCCTGTACATAGCCATGAAGAGAAATGTATAGACACTTTGTCAAGTATCAGAGATACGTGAGAATAAGATTAACGTACCAAGACCAAAGGAACTTCAGATTGTCAATTGTAAACAGCATCCAGAATCAAGTTACGTAATATCTATGATTTTTATTATTTTAATAAATGTGTGTGAAAATTAATCAAGTTCTGTTTAAAGTTGGTCGCCGTCAATCTGCTACTGTAAGCGTGCAAGTGGCAATTCTATCGTCTGACCCAGTGGCAGAAGATAAACACGCCACTATAAGACCACGAGACATATTGCTGACACTCGCCTACTTCGTTAGGGCGGCAAGTCAAATAGTCTGATGGTGTGTGTACCGAAGGTCTTACAGTACGCACACCAAACAAGGGTAATGGGATGTTAGCGGAATTGTATCAGGCAATGGTGAGACACTAAAAGCAGTAGGTGCGTTTTGTTATCTGACTCTGACTAGATACAGCAAGGAAAAAATTTCTGAAAAAGAGAAAATTTTTAACTTGTAATATAAATGTAAGTTAACAGACACTCACGGAAGAAAACCGTAGCCCCACAAGGAGTTCTGCGACATAAACGAAAGTTGGTAGGCGTGTTTCTACATCTGAAAGATATCTGTTCAGATTTTGCACCAGTTGGATGTTCCTTTCTTCAGTATTGCAGAAAGACCTTGCAGAAATGTAGCCACAATACATGACTGTTGGCACCGTTGGTTACGAGAATGTACCGTCGCAAGAAGACCAGTCTCCTCCATTCCGGACAGCCACGTGGCACTACCAAGAGGGAGGACCAACGTATTCGGTGTTATGAGTCTGGCGAATCATATTGCATCTGCAGCAGCAGTTCGAGCAGTAGTTGGCAGCACTCACACAACGAAATGTTACAAATCGGTTACTTCAAGGGCAACTCCGAGCCAGATGCCATGTAGAGTACATTCCACAGACCCCAAACCACCGCTATTTGCGACTTCAGTGGTGTCAAGCGAGAGCTCATTTGAGGGCAGGGTGGAGGTCTTTTGTGTTTCTCATGAAAGCTGGTTCTCCCTCGGTGCCAGTGTGGCCATATGTTGGTTAGGACGCGGCCTGGTGAGGGCCTACAGCCAACCTGTCCGCATGTTAGATACAATGGACCTACACCTGTAGTTATGATCATCCCATGCACCCTGACTCCAAAAGAGTATGTCAATATGGTGATTCGATCTGTTGTGCTGCCATTTACGAACAGCGTTCCAGGCGGTGTTTCCCAACAGGATAACGGTCGCCCAAATACCGCTGTTGTAACCCAACATGCTTTACAGAGTGTCGACGTGTTGTCTTGGCCAGCTTGATTGCCAGATCTGTCTCCAGTGGAGCACATACTGGACATCATCGGACGACGACTCCAGCTTCATCCATAACCAGCTTTAACCGTCCTTATATTAATAGAACAATTGCAACAAACGTGGAACTCTATCCCACAATTTGACATCCGGCACCTGTACGACACAATCCGTGCACGTTTGCATCCTAGCATTCAAAGGGAACTCTATCCCACAATTTGACATCCGGCACCTGTACGACACAATCCGTGCACGTTTGCATCCTAGCATTCAAAGTTATGGCGGTTCCACCTGTTGTGAATGTACTACGAATTCACTTTTGCAGTGGCTTATTTCGCCCTTCCGTTAACCTGTGATGTTCCTGTGTTACTCACTTAAAAATGTTACGTAGACAAATGTATTCCCGAAATTTCATTTACCTACACTACTTATTTTTACTAATTTTTTGGTGTTACTCTTTTTTCCGCCACGTAGGTCAGCATTTTTTCCTTTATCCACTTAAATGGTTGGAATTCCGTGTAAAGTATCCTTTATTAATGGCGACTAGTTTCCGGCATTATGCCCATTTTCAAACCATCCTATAAAAATAAAGTTACGGTACATGCTACAATGATTATACAAATGGGGCATGTATTTAGGAGTTAGTTCAAAGCATCCTTATTTGACTGTATTTTGATAGTTACGAAGATGGTATGTAATTTTCGTGTAATCTTTCACGTAACAGGCATTGATGCCTATACTGATACCTCTTTTGTATATTTATTGTAACATACGCGGGTACCTTGTTTTTATAGGTTGTTTGAACAAGGACATAATGTGCGAAGCTAGTCCACAGCAACAAATATAAGCAAAAGGACTCCGTCTTCAGGCCCGAAGTGGCCCATCGGGACCTTCCGACCTCCGTGTCATCCTCACTGAGGATGCGGATAGGAGGGGCGTGTGGTCAGCACACCGCTCTCCCAGTCGTTATGATGGTATTCTGTGACCGGAGCCGCTACTATTTGGTCGAGTAGCTCCTCAGTTGGCATCACGAGGCTGAGTGCACCCCGAAAAATGACAACAGCACATGGCGGCCCGGATGGTCACCCATCCAAGTGCCGGCCAAGTCCAACAGTGCTTAACTTCAGAGATCTGACGGGAACCGGTGTATCCACTGCGGCAAGGCCGTTGCCCCACAGCAACATATATAGCATATTTGTTAATACGACTTTCCCCGGAAGTCCAATCATTTATTTCAATAAATTTAATCATCAGAAAGCCTTTTCTGAAGCTATTTGTCTGCCGTGTAATGTTATACGGAAGTGAAACGTGGACGATAAACTGTCGGGACAAAGAGAGAACTGAAGCTTTTTCAACTGAAGATTAGTGGGGTACATCGAGTAACTGATGAAGGGGTACTGAATCCAACTTAAATAAGAAAATGGATCGGTTAATAAGACACGTCTTAAGACATCAAGGATTGTAGGCGGTAAAAATCGTAGAGGGATAACAACGATTGAATACATTAAAGAAGTAGAAATGGGTGTAGGTTGCAGCGGCTATTTGGAGATTAGGAGGCTTGCAGGGGACAGGCTATCCAGGATAGATGCATCAAACCAGTCGTCGGACTGAGGACCACAACTACTTCTCAAGTTGTGATAAGTGAGCTTCAACTTCCTTTAAAGTTGGCGGATAAAGCTGGAACATCCATGAGGCTGTTCACTGTTGATGCGGTTGTCTGTTAGAAGGTATGACGGTCATTCAGTAAACAACGCCCTTCTACACTTTTCACAGAAAACATTTATTCTTAAGAGTTAGAATTTACTGACAATATCAGTCAGTTACACCACCGTTATTTAAGGCCATAAATTCAGGCGGTTTCCGGTGATTAAGGGTGGCAGTGTGGTACTGGTGTGCAATACTCACACTCTCCCTTGGCTGTCGAACTTACTTTGAACTACTTCGCTGATCTTCTTCAGGATAGTCGGCTGCGATATTCTGCCCAGCTCCTTCTCCGAAGAATATATGCTACTCTGGAGGAATTTTCTATACTTTTCAATAACTCGGTACACTCAGGATACTTTGAATTCAATACTTTTCAATAAGTCGGTACACTCAGGATACTTTGAATTCAATCTCACTTTATTTCATAACACATGACAGTTTTCATACACTGAACATTTCACGTAAACTCGACACCTTCCGGTCCGACAGAAGCTATTACAATCGTCTTTCTATAAATACAATCTATAAATCTCTTCAAGTTTAACAACAGAACTGTCCAGACTTTACGACAGTAAGTGAGAGAATGAATGAATAAAGTTCTTTTTTTTTCTTTCAACAACCTTCAAATGTTCACACCAATAATGTTTTATATCTCGTAGAGTACGATGCGTTTACTCCATGGGTGGGACGTGTAACTTCTTAGGCGGGCTCGGTGATTACCTGCTCGCGCCGATCGTCCGTCCGATACACGTCCGTCCTGTACACACACGATTGTGGGGCAGTAGACATAGTTCTACTTTACCAAACTTACCTCTAAAATAACGTGTGTTCGAGACGGTGGAAATACGAGTGTCTCTAGAATTTACTCCGAAATTCTCGAGGCACTACAATATTACGCCACATTTCTTTGCTCCTCATCAACTACTTCTTCCTCTGTTAGTAAACTGCTAGCCTTGGATTCTTGTGTCCCTGTGCTTCTGTCGCGGAAGCATCGTGCATACCTTATTCAGGTGTGTTTACTGTTAAAATTCCGAGAGCGTTCATTCCTTGAAGAGTCAGTCAAGATATTCCTCTTTCCTCTCGGCTTGTGCTCGTAGCCATGTTCCCACTGCATGACTTACGTTGTCATCATCATCATCATCATCATCATCATCATCATCATCATCATCGTCGTCGTCGTCGTCGTCATATAACTTATCCCACGTAGAGAACCTTTAAGTGGCCCAAAAAGCTGGAAGTTCGAGAGCAGCCAAGTCTGGAGTATTGAGTGGATGGGGCAATTACGTCCAACGCAGCTTGACAATGTGTTCCTATGTTGCGAGGCTTGTTTGAAGCGTGCGTTGTTGTATTGGAGTAAGAATCATTTTGGATTATTGTGAGACCGTACACGACGGAAACGGTTTAGAGCAGGGACTCGATTCACCATGTCGGGTAGTGTGGCTCTGACAGGACGACCCAAACGTGTCCGATTATGGAGGTCAGTTTGCGAACTCCACGATTCTTGAACCTCGTTTACCCGTCGTCCAAAAGTGCTCCTTTTGACTGCATAATTACCATACACACCACACATACATACATACATAACGTTTTTGGATGTTCACCATGATTATTTTTTTTCACAACCAGGAATCATGTGTCTCATGTACACGCAGTTTTGATTGTCCGCTACGACTCTGTCATCTGTCGAAATTTTTGAAAACTTCGCACACGTGTAGCTGAAACATCTAATTAGAAGCACGTAAAACGAAGTTTTCCTATGTGTATTAGCAGCTGTAAAAAATAATCTGGTACACTACTTACGACGCCAGAAGGGTGTAGCCAAATGCTGGAAGGCCTGCAGACGATTGTTAAATATTTCAGGGAATGGCAGTTGACGCTGAACGTAAATAAATGTACGTACTGTGCTTAAGTAGGCGAAGAAATCCACAACTGTACAAGTACACTATTGGTGACAAATCACTGCGAACAGTAACAGTCGTAAAATACCTGGACGTGAAATGAAATGATATGATCGTACGGCATTGACGGCCGTGAGTGGGGAAGTTCGGCTGCCGAGTTGCAGGTCTTTTCAGCTGACACCACATTGGGCCCCTTGCGTTTCGATGACGATAAAATGTTGATGATGATGAAATGAAAGGTGTCAACGCAACACCCAGTCCACTAGCGGAGAAAATCTCCGACCCGGCCGGCAATCAGACTACATCGCATTCAGACGCTCCGACCATTCAGCTAAGGAGGCGGACCGCCTGGAAGTAACCACCCGGAACGTTATGAAGTGGAATTACCACATAGCGAACTGTGGCAAATGCATATGTATGGCTGAGATTTGTGAAGATAACCTTAAGGAAACGTATTTCATCCACAGAAGAATTGGCTTACAAAACACTTCTTCGAGCGATTTCCGAGTAGTACTTAATTGTGTCAGATCCTTAACAGTTTCGGTTAACAGAAGAGATAGACAAGATCGACACGAAGAAACAAGCGTTCCTTTACCGAATCGTCGGTCCGCGTGAGAGCATTACTCAAATGCTCAACGAACTCCAGTGGCACACATGACGAGAGAGGAGTTTTGTATCGCGGAGAGAGTACTGCTGAAATTCTGAAATAGTACGTACCGGTAAGATCGGACAACATAGGGGTTCTCTTACATATGTTTTCGGAAAGGTCGCCACGAGAAAATCCGAAAAATTAGAGCTGATTCGGTGGGTTACCAACAGTCATTCTTCCCATGCACCATTCGCGAATGGAAATGTTACCAGAAGTACCATCCGCTCAAATGGTAAGGTGGCTTGCCGCGTATAGATGCAGAATTAGATAAGTGGCAAAGAAAAGATGGACAAAATTTTGCACTCAATTAAAACGGTCTTCATTGGCGACAGAACACTAGCTCATTTGTACGAGGAGTTCGGAACACCTTTCGTAGTATTTATAACGAATATAGTAAATATTTTGTCTGATTTTTCTTATTCTTTAGATTTCATATGTATTGTTCGATATAATTTATGTATTGTGAAGAAACCTGAGCAATCCCTCCGATGGGTAGTCAAAAAATTTTAATTGTAGTCTCTATCACCTTGTTGTATAACTAACGTACCATACGTCAGTCACTTAAGAATGTATGTTTCGTATTTTTTACATTTTTCAAATAAATGCGTGCATATTTTCCGTTCTGCTCCGTCGACGGGCCAGAAAGGGGTGAGGCAATTTTTTTTCAGCTGACAAATTGTTTTTACATTGTGACTGTAAAACAGAGTTCTTTGTTACATCAGTGGTCACCCCCTTCCTTCAAAATCTTGTAGGTGCTTCAGTCTTCAATTTCGTTGAACATCGTTCTCGTCTTGACGACAGATATTGCCATTTTTTTCACTTGAATTCAACTACATTTGGAAATATTTATTTTCGTTGTATTAATATGTGTACCGGCTTCTTTTAAAAATCAAAAAAGTCCTCAGGCAGGAGCGTAGTAGCCACAAATGGATTGCGTTCTCCATGCATTTTGCATGGTCATTACGTACTTGACGTTCTTCCAGACATTTATGTTTTCCATACTGGGCAAAATCTTCCAGACGACATAAATGAACATCATACCTACCTAAATCGCCAGATAAATCCAAAGAAAGAGCAAAATTTTATTCTTATTATGGCCAGTGCAGTTATGCCACTGTCTACATCCATTCTTCCACAATGTATTTTCGTGAACTTGAACAGCCGGCCGCAATGGCCGAGCGTTTCTAGGTGCTTCAGTCCGGAACCGCGCGACTGCTACGGTCGTAGGTTCGAATCCTGCCTCGGGCATGGATGTGTGTGATGTCCTTACGTTAGTTGGGTTTAAGTAGTTCTAAGTTCTAGGAGACTCATGACCTCAGATGTTAAGCTCCATAGTGCCCAGAGACATTTGAACCATTTTTATCTTTATTTGAACAAAAGAGTGTGGCTTCATAGCATTGTCGTAGACAATGCTCGCAAACAATTAAAAAGCTTTGTGGCGCTTAACCCGCTGTAGCGTCACCAATCTGCCGGCATATACCGCTCATCCAATCTTTCGTGCCTTGTACGTACTACTAAAAATGATTGTAGAGCCTAGCCCACTTTTCAGGTTGTTGGTAACGGCCCTTAGCCTTGTTTTGGGTCCAAATAAAAAAAATGGTACTTTGCTCGTTGTTAATTTCCACTCTAAAATTTTAATTATAACCTCCAAATAATTTAATTTGCAGTTACGTCTCTGCAGTCATTGTACAATAGGCTGTGCCATTTTGTTGTGGCTGCTCCTGCAGCGTGCTATGGTCCTATGGGGCTGGAATTTTAATGTGTACTATGGAAGAAGACGTGTACTAGAAAATAAACAAAACTTTTAATTACATAACGTTATTTTTCGAAGTGATACACCAGATTTTATGAATTCAAGGGAAATCTTCGTGTATGATTGTAAAATAATTTAACTGAGAAAGAAACCTATCACTATGAGCAAAGCATTAATTCCACTGATCTTGTGGAAGGCCACATAGTATTCATTTATCTGTTACTGATCCTGGCATATTTTTAATGTGTCATTAGCTGATAGAGCCACAAAGTTTGCACTAATGTTGGAATAAAAAAAATGGTTCAAATGGCTCTGAGCACCATGGGACTTAACACCTTAGGTCATCAGTCCCCTAGAACTTAGAACTACTTAAACCTAACTAACCTAAGGACATCACACACATCCATGCCCGAGGCAGGATTCGAACCTGCGACCGTAGCAGTCGCACGGTTCCGAACTGCGCGCCTAGAACCGCGAGACCACCGCGGCCGGCGAATGTTGGAATAAAAAAAAGTGTTATATCCATTAGAAAATGGTACGCCAGTAGAAACAAATCGCATATTGAGCAACGTGAGAGCGGCAGTACGAGAACAATTAAAGTACAAGTTGATTCGTCTCACATATTTTAACAAATCACATGGGCGTCAGTAAACCTGTGCGCGAGACTGTCCATTTTTATTAGCTACGTAACAAATGTGTTCTTAGGCAGTTTGGACAATAACTTCTAGTTCTACTACTAATAAAGGCAGCATGGAAAACATGAACAACTACATGGGAATGTTCCTGTTACCAGTAAACCACAAAGTTCTATCACTTCCCTTCCTGGAGCTTTTGGGAGCCCAAATCGAACAACAGTAATGACAGTGGTTTCCAACCCTTCTCGGAACATTACCCCTGAGTGCAACCAGATATTAGTTAGTGCATTTCCTCCCTCCACCCCCCCCCCCCCAACCCCTCCACCCAAATTATCAGGTAAACCTTAGAATGAGGAAGAATTTTCTCTGAATGCTTTTAGTTTTAAAATGATGAAAGATAAATGGTGTTTAGTTTTTGGAGGTGAACTAATGAGGTAGTTAGAAAATTGGTACTACTTATATCCAACAAACTTTTTTTTATAGAATCGCCAGTGCCACTTACTACTCCTGACAGAAGAAAGCTAACTATCCACATTAAGGGTAAACACTATCTACAAAATGTGCACTCTTCACACCGTTCTGATCCTTAGCTAACTTGCTTCATCCACACACTGCATCTCTATTTACAAAAACAACCAAGTTAAAATGTGTGCCCTATACACGCTGTTTGTAAATCACCTGATGGTTGGAATCCTTACTTCTGAAGTGTCATAAACGGGAAAACTTCAAATGCTTGTGTCTCTTCGCTGCGATACAGTGCAGGTCCTATAGTAAGTAGCCTTTACATATTTACTGTTGTGTTGTGCTATTAATTAGTTCATTGATCAATTGTGTATACACTTGCTGTCTCTTTTCTTATTTGTTGCTGTAATTGTAGGTAGCCCAACGATGGAAGTACTGACTACTCATTTCTATTCTCTCTCTCTCTCTCTCTCTCTCTCTCTCTCTCTCTGTGTGTGTGTGTGTGTGTGTGTGTGTGTGTGTGTGTGTGTGTAGAGGGGTGGGGGGGGGGGGGGGGGAGAGTTGAGAGGTGGTTTTTGTGTATTAGTTTCTGTATGTATGTGAATAGTAATTTTTTTCGGAACGTTAAAAACAGAACAAAAGATTGTGATGTGATAATGTGACAGGAGTTTTGTAAGTGAAGTGTTAGTATGGCCTGTAAACTATGATCAGATAAGAGACACACAGTTTTAATCTGCTGGGAAGTTGCATATCAGTACACACTTCGCTGCTGAGTGAAAAATTAATTCTGGAAGAGAGAAATCAGTTTTCGGCCGGAAAATTAAATGACTAAGTAGTAAATTATTAATCTAACAATTACAACGACGTGAACTCTTTTCTAATCTGTGAATACCGCATATAAAAACAAATGGTATTATTCCAGATGAAATCCTTGAAGGTGCCTTAATGTAGAATGCGAAACGCGTTCCAACATATAAATAAATATAAATTGCAACAAGAAAAAGGCCTTTACTACTGCGTTGGCCACACAAACCGCAGTCGGTCTTTGGCCTCACCAATCAGAATCCTCCAGCGACCTCGGTCCATGTATTCTTCTTCAGACAGCCCCGTCGTACTCATATCTTCTCTGACCTGACCAATCCATCGGAGTCGTGGTCTTCCCCGTGGTCTTTTGCCTCTAATATCTTCTTCCACTACCTGTCTGATGATCTGGCCTTCTCTATGCATTATCTGTCCATACCACATCAGTTTTCTTTATTTGATCAATGCCACGATGTCCATAGACTTGTATGGCCCCTACGGTTTACAGTTCTTTCTTTTCCTCCATTCATATCCATCCTTCACTGGCCCAAAAATCTGTCTGAGGATGGCATTCTCAAATGTCAGGAGTTTTCTTTCTATCTTTTGAGTGATGGTCCAGGTCTCTGCTCCGACTACAAGTTGTACTATTGTCTTGCAGATCTTGGTCTTTGAGGATCTCGATAGAAGCTGGGACTGTAACAGCTTTTCCAGAGCAATCCTTGACCTGTTTCCTGCTTGTACTCGTGTGAAAATTCCTGGTCAATCTCGTTCCTTTAACTGGATCTGGTCCCAAGGTTTTTAAAGTTTTTTACCCTCTCAAAGGCTTTGTCCCCCACCTTCAGGGGTCTGTCATCTTATTCTCTGCTAACTATGAGGTATTTTGTCTAATCCACATTCCACTTCAGGCCTCCTCTCATTGCCTCTTCCATTAATGTTTTTGTCATCTGAACCAGGTCTTGCTCTTTCTCTGCTACTCGTATTAAAAGTACATCATCCGCATAGGTCAGGGTGTTGATCCTTCTTCCCAACTGTATTCCTTGTCACTAGGCTTACTACCTTTCTCACGGCTCTCTCCAGTAACAAACGAAAGGGGGGAGAGGCAGTCTCCTTGTCGCACTCCAGTCCCCACCTTGAACGTCTTCGATATGTTTCCATTTACTTTCACCATGCATGTTGTCTCCTGGGTGCATATCTGTGTCAATTTTATGAGTTGTCTGGGAACTTGAGTCCTTTCGCGTTCTTGCTATATTGCTTGTCTATTCACACTATAATATGCTTAATGCTTGTTGGAAGTCCACAAAAAGGCAGTGAACATTTTTGCGGAATTCTCATCTCTTTGCTAGCACTTGCCGTATTGTATTTAAATGGTCTACCGTTACTTTTCCCTTTCTGAACCCTGCTTGTTGGAATCCCAGTACTTTCCGTACACGTTGTGTTAGTCGCTGCAGTAACAACATGCTCAAGATCTTATAAGCTGTGCATAGTAATGTGATTCCTCTATAGTTCCTACATCTTATTGGGTCTCCTTTCTTTAGTATAGGACAGATGACAGACTCCTTCCATTCTTGTGGGATCCTTTCCTTCTTCCAAATTAAGCAGATTAAGTGATATAGTCTCGCTTGTAGAGTAGCTCTTCCCACCTTCAGTATCTCTGCAGGTAAGCCATCGATTCCTGGTGCCTTCCCCGTTTTCAGCAGTTTTATGGTCGCTCTTAACTCTTCCATGCGTGGTAGTTCATACTCCCCCAATGGTACAGTATCTTTGTTTCTCTATACGATTCTTCTTCTTCATTTTCTGTTGTAGCACTCATGGTGTTTATAAACTAATTCAGGAGGTTTTCGAAGTAGTTCTTTCCACTCCTCCATAGCTTTCATTTTGTCTGTTATTATCTGTCCTCCTTGACCTTTAATAACGCCAATCCTTGGATTGTATCCTTTCTTGAAGAACCTGACTGTCCTGTAAACGTCTCTTGTATTTCCTACTGTCCGGAATACAGCAGTGAAACAAATTTCAGGATACACTCGGTTCAAAGCGTGTGCGACATTCAAAATATCCTGGTCACAACCACGGCACACGATCACAAGGTCGTCCAGGTATCTACGGTACCTTCTGCCAGTTTTATTTTACTGTTTATGAACTCTCGCTTTTCTGTTAGATGGACTTGTCTTGCTTATCTAGTTGCTTCCTTGTATCCCAATCTTGTTCTTTCATTCTGTTCGTTTGTCAGCCGTAACAGTTTCACTGCTTTTGTCTTGGTGACTGCACCTCTTCGTCTATTACTAAGCCATCCTCTGCTTTTCCTCCATTTCTGCAGTGGTTTCATCACCTCGCTTGCAACATCTTTTAAACCTGTCTTAATTTTCGACCTAATCTTTCCAATATCATCTTCGTCTTTTTCTTCTATGGAAACAAACCTGTTTCCGATTTCAAGTGCTTATCTTTCCTTAACGTGGTCCTCTTTCAGTAGGTCTGCATTTATTTTCTGGACTGCTTCTCTTCTCTTCTCTCGCTGTTACGGCTTTCTATCCTCTCCTTCATGGCTGAGGCCACAAGGTAATGGTCTGATCCTATTTCTGCACCTCTTTGAGATTTTACTTTCTAGATAGCACTTCTGTGTCTGGCATCCACAAGTATGTGGTCTATTTGGTTCTGAGTCTCTTGGTCAGGTGACTTCCATGTTATCTTATGTATGTCTTTTGCGAGTAAAGTAGATACTCATAATTCTTAAGATTTTTGAAGCTGCATATTGACTAATCTCATTTCATTGTTGTTAGAGGAATCATGCAGACTGTAAGGTCAGCGTAGAGTCTCAAAATATCTTCTCTTCCTGCTTTAGCATTGGCATCACCACATCGTATGATGATGCATCTTCATACACTGATTCTAGGTCTTCATAGAAACTGTCTTTTTCACTGTCATCTTTATCTTCTGTAGGTGCATGGAATGAAACCGAAGTTGTAGAATTTTCCTTTTTATGCTTATCCAGCATATTCTTTCATCGACAGCCTTGAAGTCCATGATATTTCCCCTCATTCTGTTGGCTACTGCAAAGCCCATTTCAAACTGATGTTTACCTTCTTTATTTCTGCTGTAGAAGTAGCTATACCACTTTGCTTTATGCATTACTTCTCCAGGCCATCTCATTTCTTGCAGTTCCACTACGCCTAGCCTGTACCTATTCAGTTTTTCATCAAGGACCTTCACCTTTCCAGGTGAGAATAGTGTTTTTACATTCCAAGTGCCATACTTCACTATATGTTTGTTCCGTGATCTCCCGGCCTTAACCTATGTTTTGCTGGGGTCGTTTCCATTGTTCCGTACCGAATCCGAGGCTATTTCTTGATGTTTCGTAACAATCATCTTTTTTGTCTATGTGGGGGTGGTGGTCCCACGCCCAACCCCTAACTTGGAGGACCAGGGTGCCCCATTTAGTCTGGATCATCACCTTTGACATCTGGTATAGAAGACCCTACTAGTAGCAGAGCTACCCCGAGCCTAGCTCTCAGGATCAGATCGTTTGACCATGCAAGTCTCACCACCACGACAAGGTAAGGATACCATGAAGGTGTTTGACTTTATAAAAGGAATATATTTCTACACTTGCTGCGGATAATTTCCGTGCAAACAAACTTGTTATACCGAGCGAGATGGCGCTTTGGTTAGCACAGTGGACATGCATTCGGGAGGACGACGTTTCAAATCCGCGTTCTGCCATCCTGATTTAGGTTTTCCGTGATTTCCTTAAATCGCTTCAGACAAATACCGCAACGGTTTCTTTGAAAGGGCACGGCTGACTTCCCCGTCGTTCCTGAATCCGATGGGACCGATGACCTCACTGTTTAGTTCCCTCCTCCCCAATCAACAAACCAACCAACAACTTTGTTTTGCTCTTCACTCTACCCGTTGTCTAAGCAGGATGTTAGTAGTGGTGAACTTGCATTCACTTGCTTTCACACAAATGTTCGTTACAAAATGTTAGTGGAAATTTTGGCTCTCATGTAAGTCTCAGGGGATGATTTCCACACTTGGTGTATTAGTACATTGTTCCACACCCGCGCATTAGTTATAGTTTTTGAATTAATATTCACTCAGACATGAGTACAGTTTGTGCTAGAGAACAAAAATCAGGCGATTATTATAGCAAAATCATTTTTTATGACACAGTTCAATTAAGTTTTATCGTCACTATTTATTGTCCTCGTCCTTTTCTTTCACACAATCAAATTAGCACTGATGAGACGGTTTACATTTTTACTTTAATAATAATTTGACTCCGAGCCCTCAATAGCAGTGATGTAAGGTGCTATGGAGTTATTCAGTCAACTCGAATAGAACCACAAGTCCCACTGTCCTCTTTCTTCTAACAGTTCTGGCGCGAAATCACAGATCGCCATATGTTCACTTACGCCGATGTATACCTCGTAATTCGTACTCACACAAATAATCGTAGCACTTCCAGTTCACCGAATATATTCTTGCACCCTTGCACTGTTAAACAATACTCTTTGTCGAAATAAATCGGCGCGAAAAATGGTCACTCAAACGACCACATGGGCCACCCACATGTGAGGCTCGCTCGCCACCCACCGGCCAACTCCCCAACGACTGCCCAATGATTGACCCCCGGCCAAGATGGCCGCTCGCTTATATAGGCTCGGATGCCTACCCCCCATGGCAATGCAAGTACCAATCTCACCAGTTATGGTTACAAATTTTGACACATACATCTCTCAACAGAAATAAGTACACCGTCGGAAACGCGCTAAAAAGTGCACCTCATTTACTATGTTGCATTAATTTCTAGGATTATTCCTTCGCCCGTAGATAAAGTTTTAGTTGTTTGCGCCCGCATCTCGTGGTCGTGCGGTAGCGTTCTCGCTTCCCACGCCCGGGTTCCCGGGTTCGATTCCCGGCGGGGTCAGGGATTTTCTCTGCCTCGTGATGGCTCGGTGTTGTGTGACGTCAGTAGGTTAGTTAGGTTAAGTAGTTCTAAGTTCTAGGGGACTGATGACCTAAGACGTTAAGTCCCATAGTGCTCAGAGCCATTTGAACCATTTAGTTGTTTGCAAACTTTCGCCACTTTGCGCAGATTTGTTTGTTTACATCTTTGCTGCAAAGTTTTAACATAGAACTGCATATAGCACTGTTTTTAGACGTATTCTATAGCGATCTACACATTGCGCTGTTCAAAATCTTCATATCTATAATAATTAATTAATTATGGGCGATAAATGTGAATAATAATTAGCAAACAAGGAAAAGTATTGCAAGTTAAGTGTTGTAACTTAACTAGTTTAAAATACGTGTGATGCCACCTAAAATATTATATAGTTGCGTTCTTTACGTCATGAAATTTCTATTGAATATTAGAAACAATTTCCCATCAAACTTTGTTTATTGCTCTTAATAATTTATGAATCTTAACATATGACTACGGCACTCGATCCGCTATGATGAGCGCTCGCACATTTCTGTAAACCGTTATTTACTATTTTTATTAATTTTTTCAGTATTCGTGATATTGAACAATTTTCAAGTTAGTATAACTCTTGCGTCTCGTGACTTGAAATAAAGACCCATCTTCCAGAAGGTGCATATTGCTGACCACAATCCACTGCCGCATCGTTCTTCACCGTAAGTTACACAGTTTTCGCGTAATGCGCGGAAAAACCAAACAGTGCCCCAAGCTGCGGGCCACGTGGCCGCCCGGCGGTGTATGCATCCCACCGACCATTGCAAATCTCGCGCGGGCGCACCACACGCTTCCGTGAATGGCGCACCATGCCGCGCGCTCGCTCTCCACGAAGCAATCCTTGCATACTACACCTACTCGTCTAGTAACGGGCATTTGTATCGTCACAAACTACACTTTGTTTTGGTGACGAAATGGGAAAAGTACTGCACAGTTAGATGAGTCATAGGTATGGCAAGAGGTATCCACGAAGTGCTATTACTCGGAAAACTATCTATCATAAAACCAAAGTATAGTGAATTTGTATATGTACCCTTCACGTCGTACGCTGTCAGTGAAAAGCTCTCGGGTTTCCAGTCTGATAGTGTTACTGAAAACGATGACGTCGTTCATGGAAATGTCGCCGTTTCTTAACGCTGCCAGCTGGCTGGGAACCGGTGACCTTTCCATACGACTTCACGTAATGTGAGTCAGCTGGCTGTAATAATGCACAGTACAAAAGTAATTTTCGTACACCTTCCATATATCCCGATAATCAAGACAATTCTTTCTTTGTCAGTGAAGGACGAGTGATTTTATTGCCAAATGAGAGCACTCTTGTATTGAGCAGCGCACGAGATCCTGAAACATAGAAAGAGAGAGAGAGAGAGAGAGAGAGAGAGAGAGAGAGAGAGAGAGAGAGACGATAGCACGACGTATTTACTGAGGCGCATCCGTTAAAGCAGGATTAATGCTTAGGCGGTTTATCTGGCGCCCCGTAGTTTCTTTCACTGCAGTTTTTGTCGTAATTTCATTTCGGAACGCTGCAGCGCCGTGTGGGCTCCCTTCCGCTGTTCTCGCAGACAAAGCAACAACAGCTTTGTTAGGTGAAAGCAGAACGCGTCACCAGCGGCGACCCACTGTGTGTGTGTGTGTGTGTGTGTGTGTGTGTGTGTGTGTGTGTGTGTGTGCGGATGCGCGCATGCGTCGCTACGCTTCGAGCTACTGCGAGAGGGAAATGTAACATTAAACCAAGCGTCTGTATAAAGCGAATGTATTTTAATTTCAGTTACTCTTTTATAGTTGTGAATTAAAGCAGCGCCGGAGTTTTATATGAAACCTTTTAAAAATTATGAATGAAAATGAACTGTATAATTCGAATTCTGCACAGCTGAGATCTCATTTTCCGATTCGTCATGCGATACGTTAAATGTTTCAGTATCACTTTAAAATGTGAAATAAAACTTTTGCCCGTGTGGATGGAAGCTATTTCGTTCGCTTGCTGTTATGTCTGCCAGTAATTCTACTGTTACGCATTGCAAGTAATGTGCTTCCGTGTGGTTTCTTCCATTCTCGTAATGTTTTTCTTTTCGCAAGGCAGTCCCAGAAGTATAGATCGAATTGCCGCAGTTGCAGAAGTTCTTGCCGTGTGAGAACGTCCAGACGCGGGTCCAGGTTTCATGCCTACAATTTTAGTAATAAAAACAGTAAAATATATACATTGTTTTAATACAATGATAATACGAATGTCTGCTCATACTGTACTTGAAAACCATATATTCACTAGGCAGAACAGTAGGTTACTTTTCGATTCGTCATAGCTTTATAGACTTGTATTTACAAAGTGCCTGTTTGTAATTTACCAGTGTGTCTCACCAGGACCAAAATTAATCTAAATTTGAAGAAAAACAAACTGATATAGAATGTCAAAGGATCTGAAGACGATCCCCTAGGGCCTAAAGTGCACCGTACATTGAAATAAAATCACGATTATGACTCAAGACAGTGGATAAGACTAAACTTATAAAATTGTAATAACTTTCTTAAAAGTTGTATTAACGATTTGCCAGTTGGCTGTACTTATCCTTGTGGTTCGATAAACGACCAAGAGTTGATGCCTGTTGTTGTATCACAAAAAAAGAAGGTGGGCCGGTGCAAAGGTGGCCGCCCCATTGTCGGCTTTATTTATTTTATTTTGTTTTATTTGCCCTCCAGTGTTAGGTCAATTCAGCGATCGAAAACGGTAAACACATGTTTACATAGAATACATAATTCTACAGAGAAAATGCATATTCAATAATTGAAAGCTCAAGCCATCATTTTTTTAGATCGATAGAGTTTTCAATATACTCTTAAGGAAATTCACAATCACTTGATCAAAACGAATGTCTTTTGAAGACGAAATAGAAGATGCTGATTGAGGGAGGAGTAACCCATACTCATCAAAGGCACCGAAAATTCCAGTCGTTCATTGTCAAATTTCAAACATTGAAACTATATGTGGTTTACGTCAGTTTCTGAGTCGGAATCACACTCACATGCAGTGGAATCCTAAAAGTTGATTCTATACAGATGTACGGGAAAGGAGGCATGGTTAAAACGGAGTCGAACGACGGTGGAAATAATAGAAAGATCCAAATGTCTCATCGTGAACAACGATCTTGTAGGAATTTGATGTTGTAATGCCGCTTAATATCCACCTTTCGTTCATTGGGACATAGTCCACGTCTCTTCCCTTTGCTGTTTTCCGCGGCTCGTACATTCACATAGGAAGTCTGGTATACGGTACTATCAAATCGAAAATAGTAACTGAGGGTGCAGCTTGTTCCGCTAAGACGTCAACTTCCTCATCATGGTGGATGCCAGCGTGGGAATGCACCCACAGGAAACTGATTGCCTGCCCTCTTACAACGAACATGTTCCAGTACCACATTCGAAATAGAACGGTATTTTGTTTTATTCCATCTTGGAAGTTGAATATTTTTAAGAGCACTCTGGAAGTCAGACACGATTAAAATTTTTAAGAAAAGGTACAAACGTGATTGCTTCCAAAATTGGCACAGTCTTCGCCACTTTTAAGCCCTTTTGTAGTCTCTACTGACTCCGTTCTGAGGGCATAAAAAAGCACATCCAGTACACTCCTTTTGCTGAAGTTTGGGTCCATCGGTCAGACACGATTAAAATGTTTAAGAAGTTAGTGCAAGATACAAACTTGATTGCTTCAAAAATTGGCACAGTCGCCGCCACTTTTAAGCGCTTTGTAGTCTCTACTGACTCCGTTCTGAGGGCATAAAAAAGCACATACAGTAAACTCCTCTTGCTGAACTTTGGTCCAGCGGCATATACACAGATATGACAAGGCCACATGTAGGAAACACGAAAAAACCACTTCGCGTTTGGGCTCCTTGTCACGGTTCTCGTGGCTCCCCCCCCTTGCAGGTTAGAGTCGAGTCCTCCCTCGAGCATGGGTGTGTATGTTATCCTTAGGGTAAGTTAGTTTAAGTTAGATTAAGCAGCGTGTTAGCTTAGGAACCGATGAGCTCAGCAGTTTGGTCCCACAGAACTTACCATAAATTTCCAATTTTCACTTCGCGTTTCTGTACTGTAAATAATTGTAATAAACAGCTGTTGACACTTGACACAACTATCAAAAAACGTAACACATTTACAAAAACCTTTTTCCAGATACAAAACTAAGAAAAAATAGAGAATTTAAAGCAGTTGTATAAAAAGTGGTACTTTGGTATTATGTCTCACACATCTACTTTATGAAACAAAAGTTTATAATATTGTAGTTAAATAATTAGATTGTTAAAGTTTCTACACTTACAAATATCGTAATGTGAAATGAAATCACGGTATAGTTACGGAATTTACTGAGGACTTTCAAAGTTAACATCAATAATGCGTTCGTAAAGAACCTAGGGTGGACGCTAAAAAATTGACATTAAGGTATGACAAAGAAATCTTACATATGATGTCACATGAGGAGATTGTATTATAGCTCTAAATTACAAATGACCCAAACTTAACGTAGCAATCGATATGTGTACTGTTTAGCATTTGATAATTACGTAACAATAAGTTATTTTTGTTTCCCATTTTGTCAAACATAAATGGACGGACTAATACCCAGGTATAAAGGGAGAACGTGTGACAAGGACGTCACTCACCAGAGATTGTTTAGAAAACTTACGTGAATAGACAGACGTGAGCAAATTATACAGGCATACATTACTAGACTGGCAGTGACGCATTTTTTACTGACACCTGACGTTTGGTGTCAGGAAGTATATGTATGGTAGTACTAAGATTTTCTGAAACGAAGTGACGTTGTAAGCTTTACAAGGTAGTCCAAACAAGTTCTGCAGTTGAACAAATATTTGGGTACTAGTTGAGTTTGACGCATGCAGTGCAGAATCGTATTGTGAGGACATCATGTTACATACACACACGTTTAAAACAGATTGTAAACTGATAACCTTGCAGTTAAATCACATTACTCTACAAACAAAAGCGGATTGTAGTTTTCGTAATAAATGATTATAAAGAATCCGCCTCGATTGCAAATAAAAACCGAATGTTGTCCTAGGTTTCGGCGCGGATAACCACGCCTTCTTCGGAACACAATAAAACTACAAACTGCCTGAGGAGGTATGGTCTAACATTAGGCAGTTTGTAGTCTTAGTGTGCTCCGAAACCTAGGTCAGCGTCCGGTTTCTATGTGCAATCGAGGCGGGTTCTTCATAATCATTAAATTATCCACGATTGCTGACGCTCTGCAAGGCTGAAAGTTCTCTTTTCGTAAGAAAAGAACACTCAAACGAATAAAGACACTTGTTATCAACGACAAGTAGCAAGTTCTGCTTATACACTCCTGGAAATGGAAAAAAGAACACATTGACACCGGTGTGTCAGACCCACCATACTTGCTCCGGACACTGCGAGAGGGCTGTACAAGCAATGATCACACGCACGGCACAGCGGACACACCAGGAACCGCGGTGTTGGCCGTCGAATGGCGCTAGCTGCGCAGCATTAGTGCACCGCCGCCGTCAGTGTCAGCCAGTTTGCCGTGGCATACGGAACTCCATCGCAGTCTTTAACACTGGTAGCATGCCGCGACAGCGTGGACGTGAACCGTATGTGCAGTTGACGGACTTTGAGCGAGGGCGTATAGTGGGCATGCGGGAGGCCGGGTGGACGTACCGCCGAATTGCTCAACACGTGGGGCGTGAGGTCTCCACAGTACATCGATGTTGTCGCCAGTGGTCGGCGGAAGGTGCACGTGCCCGTCGACCTGGGACCGGACCGCAGCGACGCACGGATGCACGCCAAGACCATAGGATCCTACGCAGTGCCGTAGGGGACCGCACCGCCACTTCCCAGCAAATTAGGGACACTGTTGCTCCTGGGGTATCGGCGAGGACCATTCGCAACCGTCTCCATGCAGCTGGGCTACGGTCCCGCACACCGTTAGGCCGTCTTCCGCTCACGCCCCAACATCGTGCAGCCCGCCTCCAGTGGTGTCGAGACAGGCGTGAATGGAGGGACGAATGGAGACGTGTCGTCTTCAGCGATGAGAGTCGCTTCTGCCTTGGTGCCAATGATGGTCGTATGCGTGTTTGGCGCCGTGCAGGTGAGCGCCACAATCAGGACTGCATACGACCGAGGTACACAGGGCCAACGCCCGGCATCATGGTGTCGGGAGCGATCTCCTACACTGGCCGTACACCTCTGGTGATCGTCGAGGGGACACTGAATAGTGCACGGTACATCCAAACCGTAGTCGAACCCATCGTTCTACCATTCCTAGACCGGCATGGGAACTTGCTGTTCCAACAGGACAATGCACGTCCGCATGTATCTCGTGCCACCCAACGTGCTCTAGAAGGTGTAAGTCAACTACCCTGGCCAGCAAGATCTCCGGATCTGTCCCCCATTGAGCATGTTTGAGACTGGTTGAAGCGTCGTCTCACGCGGTCTGCACGTCCAGCACGAACGCTGGTCCAACTGAGGCGCCAGGTGGAAATGGCATGGCAAGCCGTTCCACAGGACTACATCCAGCATCTCTACGATCGTCTCCATGGGAGAATAGCAGCCTGCATTGCTGCGAAAGGTGGATATACACTGTACTAGTGCCGACATTGTGCATGCTCTGTTGCCTGTGCCTATGTGCCTGTGGTTCTGTCAGTGTGATCATGTGATGTATCTGACCCCAGGAATGTGTCAATAAAGTTTCCCCTTCCTGGGACAATGAATTCACGGCGTTCTTATTTCAATTTCCAGGAGTGTAGAAGCAGTTTCATAACGAGCATACTACTCAGAGAAAAACCGAAGATGATCAAAACTGGTTAAAAACATGATTAGGCTACTTCTATTAATACTAGTTTTATTAAACCCTTAAAATATGAATGAACTATTTAAACACTGTCGGTACTTCAGATAACACTAACTCATGTAGTTGGTTGGTTGGTTTTGGGGAAGGAGACCAGACAGCTAGGTCATCGGTCTCATTGGATTAGGGAAGGAAGTCGGCCGTGCCCTTTCAAAGGAACCATCCCGGCATTTGCCTGGAGCGATTTAAGGAAATCACGGAAAACCTAAATCGGGATGGCCGGACGCGGGATTGAATCGTTGTCCTCATGTAGTAATGGAGACTCACATACAGTACCAAAGCAAAAGTACGTATGACGTTTCTAGTTATGCCTGCACTGATAAACGTTCTTGACCTTGTATCTTCCGTCTGCTGTACGAAAAATTACAGCAAAACGCGACCATTATGTCAAAACTCAAAAGAACAAGTAGTTATAACAGTCTGTCCCTAATTATTATGACTGTTTTATCAGCAAATAAACTGCTGTTTAACACGGCCTTTGCGCTTGCCGCCATATTGCGATTCTAAAATGCTGGCTTCACTGACACCAACGATACTGTGCACAGTATTGCCAGTCTAGTAAAATAACTTTGCCTCTCCAGGGCGCTTTCCATTGTAATACACGGAGTTACCGCGGTCAAATGCACGATTAGCTGACGACGGTCTCCTGACCGTCGATTAACGATCGTGCACCGTAGAGACATTATGTACGCAGTTTACTTGCAACCGTGTTCACGGGGCTTTGGTTGGTTTTTAACCAAGACTGGTTTACTCGGCCACGAGCTGTAACTTTTTGGCGTTGTCTTCCGTCTCTCTCGGTTTGCCAGATAATTTACGCTGATGATCTCCTGTCAGTGGAACGCTGCAGTTTTAGAACACGGTGGAATGCGGCCGTAATTCAATCTCGCTGTACAGGGTATGTGTGGACAAATTGGCGGGAAACAGCGTACCGCTGAATTTCATTAACAAGGGAGATTCGTTGGAACACGAGGGGCCAACTTAGAACCAATTACCCCTGTCAAGTGAAGCCTTGCAGTACGGTAACCCTAATAGCTTTTGAATTGACATTTCGAACATTATGAAACAGTATTACTCTTACCCAGAATCGTTCAAAGTTTTTGTTATTAACGCGTATTTTTTCAACGTTTTGAGGGCAGCCTTGTGTTTTAAGCAATGCAAAAAACTGACGCCTGTATGATGATTTTCACAGATTCATCATTGTCGATAAGACTTCACAAAGTAGGCGAAGATTTGTTGCTCTTTTTGGGTGTGAGTAATCCTCACACAATCCACTGGAGGCAGAGTGTCTGTTGATTTGTGTAAAGTGATTCTGTAAATTGCTCTGTCCGCAGTTAACAATGCAAATAATTAAATAATTTGAGTGGCGTGGCTCGGGAGCTCTGTGGTTAATTGTCAGGCTTCTGAAACTAATCTGCATTAGTAAGTGTTTGAGCTTGGTCGCCACAATAAACAGCTTTTCATGTTGTTCAACATACCATTAATAATTTCGCCACTGTCCGCAACGGAAACACCATTTCATTGAAACAACACCTTAGTGTATTCCTGAACGTGCTTGTTGAATAACAGTTGCCTGATCATGGGAGAAATTATTTGAAATAATGTTCATAAATGGAAGTAGATTTCACAAGTACTAAACTTTTTTCAGATTAAAAAGCAACGCATGGAATATTTTTGTAATGTGACTCTTAACAAACAAGAAACACGTAAACTAACATGAAATAGTGAAGTTAATCATATTGGAATTTGATTGACTTCGTTGGTTAGACTGCAAGAAGAACGAAATGAGAAATCCTCATCTGCAGAACTCGTATTTGAGTCAGCAAGAGAAATATCCCAATGGAGTCCCATCCAACACGCACAAACAACCAGATAATCCCTAGCAGCTCGGCGTAGAGTCTCTGAAATATGAAACTAACGCCACATGCTGTGGCAAAAAGCGACACTTTCGTCTTCAAACCGCACCGTCAACACAGGCGAATGCTAGTCGACCGCATCTCGTGGTCGTGCGGTAGAAGCAGTTTCTAGAACGCGAGGCTCTCACGTTACATGGGAACATGTATGCTGAATAGATCCTTGGGTCCATCCAGTGGGCACATGGGGGCTAAGGCACTTTCGCAGCCTCACATAAGGAATCAACTAACGGAAATAGTAACTTCAGAATATGCCGAGGAGGCCCTGGGAACTCACAGCTCTAGAACGCAACCCATCTTGACCGACGCCCTTCTGCCGCTACTCAGCAAAAATCACAGTTTGTGCTGGATTCCGGTTCCTTGCATGAGAACCTTATAGCCACCACCCAAAATATTACGGTGCCCGCTAAGACATAAAAATAAAATCTAACTGAACTGATACAGAATTGTCAAGAAGCGGTCTGTACCGGTCATGTTACGCAGAAAATTAATGGCTCCGAATTTTTTATGTCAAACCTCTTCAAAGCTTTTTTAAATAAAACAAACATTATTAATCTTCTCCATCTGTACTCCTCATATTTGCATATTTACAGCGCTATGCCGCTTGAAAGCTCCTAATTGTAGCGTGTAACATAGCGGTCTGTAACGTACCTATGTCGGCTCACGGGAAACAGCGTGCTGTAATCGAGTTTCGATTTCGAAGAGTTCGTCTGCACATGGAGCACGCTCTCCTTCAACATAAAAATGCGAGACCAAACACCAACGCTGCGACATGTGCAACAATCCGACGCCTTGGGTTCACTGTCATCGATCAGCCTCCATGCTGTCCTCCAAAACTTAAAGAACACCTTCGAAGACTTCGCTTTGATAGCGATGGAGCGGTGTAAACAGAGCCGAGGTTATGGCTCCGTCAACGAAGTCAAACATTCTATAATGACGGTATCAATAAACGGTCTCTCGTTTGGAGAAATATAATGATGTTGAGAAATAAAGTTGTAGACATGAAGAATAAAGGTGTGGAATGGTAATAACGTTTGCTTTATTTAAAAAAGCTTAAAGAATTTTCACATAAAAAATTCGGAAGCATTACTTTTCAACATGTCCTTGTAAATGTCCAGCTTTAGATCCTCAACTCTGTAACCAACGGCGCTAGTTAGGTTCGCCACGTGTGTGGACGGCACTGAAGACTGCTGTCGACTCTATGTTTGTGCATTCTGACAATGTGTGTCTGTGGTAAATTTTAACAGCCGGCCGCTGTGGCCGAGCGGTTCTGGGTGCTTCAGTCCGGAACCGCGCTGCTGCTACGGTCGCAGGTTCGAATCCTGTCTCGGGCATGGATGCGTGTGATGTCCTTGGGTTAGTTAGGTTTAAGTAGTTCAAAGTTTAGGGGCCTGATGACGTCAGATGTTAAGTCCCATAGTGCTCAGAGCCATTTGAACCATTTTGTAAACTTTAACCTGGTTTGTTAGTGCTGAATACCCAGTCCATCTTCCTTAGTCTCCTAGCACAGCGAGAGTCCTGTAACTAGGGACGAAGTCGATTGTATCCATGGTCGAGACTGTAATATAAGAGTTCAGTTCCTTGCGGCTAGTAAATATCCTCTTCAAAAGGCAACTGGAAATTATGGGGCGAGTTATTAACAACCTGTCGGCGAGCATTTGGACTCGGGGAGGGAGGTAGGGTGGGTGATTTACAGCCCGTCCTAGTGCTTTTACTGTCACTTCCCGCTTTTTCCACTTTTGCAGTGATTTGTTTGTGTGAATAAAGTCACAGTAACCTGTCGTTCGAAATCCACGTGACACGGTGTAACAGGGTAGTTAGCTATGTGGTTTTGCATCCAACCTTCGAGCTAAAGCCAGCTATGGTTGCATCGCTGTGCATTCGATAGAGATGGGTAGTCCTGCCGCTAGCTCACGTGTTATCGGGCACTATAAAACTGGCCAAAAATGCCGTGAGTGGGTTAACAGTTTTTGGAGACTGCTGAAATCTTGTGGAAATGGTCAAGCTGTAGAATGGCATCGAATCATATATGCGAAAGTTGGTGCTGGAGCCGCATATAAGTTATTTATTTATGAATAGCGAAGCTTTTTGTGATGCATAATAGCGAAAGAATGTGAAATATTCAAAATTTTGTAGCGGGAGAATTTTATCTGCATGATTCGTCTGTATTTTAGCATTCCGCGCGGCTACATCCAGTCCGATGGTTGTGAGAACGTGCCCTTAATTCCTGAAATTGGTTACTCTAAAGGCCACTGTAACATTTCGTATTTCTCAGAGAAAGCAGTAAGTGATGTATTGGCTTGTTCCGTAATGAATGTTAAAAATTTGTGAATAACAGCGTAAATAGTCTCTAATTTCTTTAGAAGCTTATCTATGCTCTTAATCGACAATGTACGCTGTGTAGGTAGAATCATGTTCTCACTTCAAGTACCTTACTACTACAGTTTAAATTGAGCAGTACTTTACTGCATACAAGGAAATGTCAGGCGCACGGTGCATTTACTTTATTAAATACAGAACTTCACTTGATTGTAAGTTGCCCCTTTTTTGTTAATACAATCGATGCCCGTCGTATACAGTTAGCCACCGTATTAGATACAGTGAAGGTAAGGTTACAGATTGTAACAGACAATTCAGTTAATTGCGATACAGACTGAAACATTCTTCATACCACTCTGCATGATATCTGATAAATGAAAAGAAATTTGAGTTCTTACTACTTATTTTACGCTTTTTTTCAAAACCGTTATTGGTTTTCTTCTATTACGTTCTGTTTTTTCATAATGGAATAATGTATTTTACTTTAAGTTATAGGAATTTTACAGTGACTGAAAGCGGGGTACAAGAAAATGCTCTGTGTTTTTATGTGGTGGGGAATCTGGGCAAAGCAAAATGACTGGGGTGGAATAGTTTAGTCAGTTTTGAGACATTTCTTGCCTGATACTAAAAACTCTTGCATGAACTGCTTGTAGGCTGAAACACATCTAAGTACACATCTGACTGGGTTTCATGAAGCAGTTTCTAAAGGCGCTTCCACTACATTAGTCCTCTTTTAAGTGCCTTTCTGTAAAATTTCCATTGATCGGTCAAGAAAAATTGAAGACTTGAATTTTTTGTTAGTCCTCAAATTCACAAATTTATGGACGATCACAAAATTGAGAATACTGTGATCGTTAAAGATTTATGGGCCACCTGAGGCGTCTTGCCACGGTTCGTACGGCTGCCCTCGTCGGAGGTTCGAGTCCTCTCTCGGGCATGGGTGTGTGTGTGTGTTGTCCTTAGCGTAAGTTAGTCTAAGTTAATTTAAGTAGTGTGTAAGACTAGGGACCGATGACCTTAGCAGTTTGGTCCCTTAGCAATTCAGACACATTTGAACATTTTTTCTGCCTTCACGTCTGTACAAGAATATTTTCTAGAGAAAAAATAAAGACAAACGGTAAATATTTTGTGAAATTATGTGTGGAAAAGCACGAAATAAAAAGAGCAACATTCAACATGGCTTTAAATGAGGTTCAGAATCAAGTACGGCCAATGGGGTGCATCAAATGTTTCTCTGATTATTTCTTCATTTTATGCAAATCATTTCACAAAATATTTGACCGGTTGTAAGATTTTTATTTTCAAGTTGTGTTCAGGAATATAGTATATTTAAATGTCGATAGGTAGTCTATTGTTAGCATGTGTATATACATCAAGAGAAGGCAGAGAAGTTTGAATTTACGATGTGATTTATTTCAACTTGAAAGAAAGAATTCCAGGATTTCTACACCACTACAACTTTCCATGCACAAAATAGCTAGGCCTTGGAGAAAATAAGTTTTTGACACTTCATTTACGTAGCTAGGAGCAGCGGTTTTAGTGTCTTGTTTGCTTACCTAATGCCCTCAGCAACGCCTGGTTTAATTAGACTACTTTCTATTACCTTTGTTAGGTTCAATTGATTCCGCCGTATATCCTCCTTTCTAGGCACTGTCCAATCAATTCAGCTGTTCTTCCAAATCATTTACTGTCTGTGACGGAATTATAATGTCATCAACAAATCTCAAAGTTTTTACTTCATCTTCGTGAACTCTAATCCCTTCTCCAAATATTTATTTGATCTCCTTTACTGCTTACTCTATGTACAGATTGAATAACATCGGGGATAGGCTGCAATCTTGTCTCATTCCCTTCTCAACCACTACTTCCCTTTCATACTTCTCGACTCTTTTTACCTGCCTCTGTATGTCCATCATTGTGATCGATGGTCAGTGGGACTTTGGCTGTTCACTTACTTAATAAAATGGAACACATGCAGCCGTCGTTTTTCTGTTACTTTATTATATGGCAACCAATTTCGATGACTCAGTAGGCCATCTTCAGGCCTTTGCTGATGCTGAGGGAGTGAACTCCGATTGTATACAAGATCCTATCCGGGATCAACATCTATGAACTGGCTTCCGTAGAATATTGTAACAACGATGTTGTGTCTGCAACCATAAACTTATGGCAGCAGACACAGCGTCGTTGTTACAATATTCTACGGAAGCCAGTTCATAGACGTTCACCACTGATGTCAACGTGTATGTGATTTGAGTTCACCCCCCCCCCCCCCATCCTTAGCTAAGGCCTAAAATGGTATAATGAGTCACCGCAACTGGTTGCCTTATAATAAAGTAACAGAAAAACGACGGCTGCATGTGTTCCATTTTATTAGGTTTATAACTGCCGTCTGGTTTGTGTAAAAGCTATAAATATCATTTCGCTCTCTGCATTTTAACCCTGCTGCCTCCAGAATCTTAAAGAGCATATTCCAGTCACCATTGTCAAGAAGTTTCTTTAAGTCTACAAACGCTATAAACGTATTTTTTTCTTTCCTTAACCTGTCATCTAATAGAAATCATAGGGTCGTTATTTCCTCGCGTGTTTCTATATTTCTCCGGAATCTAAACTGATATTCCCGAGGTCGGCTTCAACCATTTTTCCTATTCTTATGTAAATAATTCGTGTTAGTATTTTGCTGACTTATTTAACCGATAGTTCGGTAATATACGCACCTGTCAGCCCTAAATTCTTTGGAATTGGAATTATTATATCCTTCGCGAAGTCTGGGGGGGATTTTGCCCGTCACATACGTCTTGGTCACTATGTGGAAAAGTTGTCATAACTGGCTCTCCCAAGGGTGTTAGTGTTACTGGCCAAGTATCGTCTACTTAGGTCGTCCCACCTTTCAGCATGCTTTGCTTAGGACAGGTTTTCCATCTCAGCTCTTGATGCTTATCTTTTCTCCAGAGATCTCTTTTATTTTCCTACAGGCGGTATCTATCTTTCCTCTAGAGAATTATGCATCTAAATCTTTACATTTTTCCTCTAGCCATTCCTCCTTAGCAATTTTGCATTTCCTGTCAACCTCATATTTAGAGCTTTGCATATCCTTTCGCCTGCTTCATTTCCTGCTTTTCTCCTTTCATCAATTAAATTCAGTGTCTCCTATGGTGCCCAAGAATTCCAACTAGGCCTTGTCGTTTTACCCACTTTATTCACTGCCGCGTTCTCTATTTCAACACTCAAAGCTACTCATTCGTCTTCTGTTTTATGTCTTTCCCCTGTTGCCGGCCGGGGTGGCCGAGCGGTTCTAAGCGCTACAGTCTGGAACCGCGCGACCACTACGGTCGCAGGTTCGAATCGTGCCTCGGCCATGGATGTGTGTGGTCTCTTTAGGTTTGTTAGGTTTAAGTAGTTTTAAGTTCTAGGGGACTGATGACCTCAGAAGTTAAGTCCCATAGTGTTAAGAGCCATTTGAACCATTTTCCCCTGTTGTAGACAAATGGTTCAAATGGCTCTAAGCACTACGGGACTTAACATATGAGGTCATCAGTTGCTTAGACTTAGGACTACTTAAACCTAATTAACCTAAGAATATCACACACACCCATGCCCGAGGCAGGATTCGAACCTCCGACCGTAGCAACAGCACGGTTCCGGATTGAAACGTCTGGAACCGCTCGGCCACAGCGGCCGGCTCCTGCTGTAGTCAATCGTTGCCTGATGCTCCCTGTGCAACTACCGACAGCCTCTGGTCCTTTAAGTTTGCGCAGGTCACGACTGTTTTTTTTTTATGTTCTTCGGTTTTAATGAACAGTTCATAACCAGTAAATTGTGTTCGGAATGCACGTCTGTCCCTGAGAATGTAATCTGCTTCCGAAATCTCTGTCTTATCAATATACAATCAATCTGTGACTATCTGACGTCGCTTACATGTTTACAGCTTCCTTTTGTGATAGTTAAACTAGGTGATTAACGATAATTAAATTGTTCCCTGTACAAAATTCTACCAGGCGGCAGCACTCTCGTTTATTTCTTCGCCCCTAGTCCATAGTCATCTACTATTCATCCTGCTCTTCCTTTTCCTACTATCGATTTCATTGTTACATATCTAAAAGAAACATTCTCTCTAACTGTAAAAATCAGCCAAAAGTGAATACATAATAGCCATATTACATTGAAGTATGTGCAATGACTGTTTTCGTCATGTTTCACAAGATGAGTAATCGTCTTACTTTTGTACTATCACTGGAAATAATGTATATTATTTCAGCGATTAACATTTTCGAGATCATTTGTGAAAAATATCGTCTGCATCTTCATTGCATTTCACAGCATATATTCGACGTAGCTAGGAACTGAATTAATGGTTCAAGTCTTCCCTCGAGTGAAAAGTTTACCTTCTGCCGGCCGCGGTGGTCTCGCGGTTAAGGCGCTCAGTCCGCAAACGCGCGACTGCTACGGTCGCAGGTTCGAATCCTGCCTCGGGCATGGATGTGTGTGATGTCCTTAGTTTAGTTAGCTTTAAGTAGTTCTAAGTTCTAGGGGACTGATGACCATAGATGTTAAGTCCCATAGTGCTCAGAGCCATTTGAACCATTTTTTAATTAATGACGATCACACGTTAGACGCGGAAGAGAAATGCGAGGTGCATCCAAGTTCTAAGGCCTCCGATTTTTTTTTTCTCCGGACTGGAAAGAGATAGAAACATGCGCTTTGTTTTAAAATGAGGCCGCGTTCATTGTCAATACGTCCCAGAGATGGCAGCACCGTACGGCAGATGGAATTTTACCGCCAGCGGCGAGAATGAGAACTGTTTTAAATACTTGATGTGGCGACGTTTTCCTTACTTGAAAAGCGTACAATCATTCGTTTTTTGAATTTGCGTGGTGTGAAACCAATTGAAATTCATCGACAGTTGAAGGAGACATGTGGTGATGGAGTTATGGATGTGTCGAAAGTGCGTTGGAATTATGGATGTGTCGAAAGTGCGTTCGTGGGTGCGACAGTTTAATGAAGGCAGAACATCGTGTGACAACAAACCAAAACAACCTCGGGCTCGCACAAGCCGGTCTGACGACATGATCGACAAAAGCGGAGAAAATTGTTTTGGGGGATCGCCGAATGACTGTTGAACAGATCGCCTCCAGAGTTGGCATTTCTGTGGGTTCTGTGCACACAATCCTGCATGACGACCTGAAAATGCGAGAAGTGTCATCCAGGTGGGTGCCACGAATGCTGACGGACGAGCACATTGCTGCCCGTGTGGCACGTTGCCAAGCAATGTTGACGCGCAACGACAGCATGAATGGGACTTTTCTTTTCGTCGGTTGTGACAATGGATGAGACGTGGATGCCATTTTTCAATCCAGAAACAAAGTTCCAGTCAGCTCAATGGAAGCACACAGGTTCACCGCCATAAAAAAAATTCGGGTAACCGCCAGTGCTGAAAAAATGATGGTGTCCATGTTCTGGGACAGCGAGGGCGTAATCCTTACCCATTGCGTTCCAAAGGGCACTACAGTGACAGGTGCATCCTACGAAAATGTTTTGAAGAACAAATTCCTTCCTGCACTGCAACAAAAACGTCCGGGAAGGGCTGCGCGTGTGATGTTGCACCAAGACAACGCATCCGCACATCGAGCTAACGTTACGCAACAGTTTCTTCGTGATAACAACTTTGAAGTGATTCCTCATGCTCCCTACTCACCTGACCTGGCTCCTAGTGACTTTTGGCTTTTTCCAACAATGAAAGACACTCTCCGTGGCCGCACATTCACCAGCCATGCTGCTATTGCCTCAGCGACTTTCCAGTGGTCAAAACAGACTCCTAAAGAAGCCTTCGCCGCTGCCATGGAATCATGGCGTCAGCGTTGTGAAAAATGTGTACGTCTGCAGGGCGATTACGTCGAGAAGTAACGCCAGTTTCATCGATTTCGGGTGAGCAGTGAACACACAACCAACTGTAAAGATGAGAGCCTCGAAAAGCATCGGCAAGTCTTCATACCGTTACTCACTTGGTCCCCCATATCTCAAGCCTACCAACTTACAAACACGAAATTGGCATTCATGCTTATCAGAGAAACTATTGTGCAAGTATTAATACTAAAATAATCGATTGTTTATAGTAAATAAAGTAATAAACAGCTTTAAAACTAGTGGTACCTATATTTATCAGTGTCGCTTAAAGGGTTAAAGAGTGGCTCCCTGCGCGGCCACTGCAATCGCATTGACCGCTCGCTTTCTCAGCCTGCGGGGAGCCTTTTTCCCCCACGGCCCCTCGTTACGTGTCTGCTGTTTGTTAGCGGGCTCGGTAACAACGTTGTGGTTGGCGGCGCTGGGAACTCGCCGGAGACAGCCGATCGCAAACGAGCTCCCGGCAACTTTAGCCGCCGTTCTCGGAGCCTATTAAATTCATCGCTCGCAGTTCTGTTGCCGCCGTCCTTTCTAAATTCACATTACGCGCGAGTTCGGCAAGAAAACGCCATTTACAAATCAAACTTCGTCCATGACAGAGATGTTCTGTACAACTTGAGTACAAACCATTCGAAGATGTCGCAAAGTTTACTGTTATATATATAGACATTGGGAAAAACTAAGAAAGAACAGAATCCAACCGCAACCGTTTGAGATATGATTCGACAGGGTGATGGAAAAAAGAACACATTGACACCGGTGTGTCAGACCCACCATACTTGCTCCGGACACTGCGAGAGGGCTGTACAAGCAATGATCACACGCACGGCGCAGCGGACACACCAGGAACCGCGGTGTTGGCCGTCGAATGGCGCTAGCTGCGCATCATTTGTGCACCGCCGCCGTCAGTGTCAGCCAGTTTGCAGTGGCATACGGAGCTCCATCGCAGTCTTTAACACTGGTAGCATGCCGCGACAGCGTGGACGTGAACCGTATGTGCAGTTGACGGACTTTGAGCGAGGGCGTATAGTGGGCATGCGGGAGGCCGGGTGGACGTACCGCCGAATTGCTCAACACGTGGGGCGTGAGGTCTCCACAGTACATCGATGTTGTCGCCAGTGGTCGGTGGAAGGTGCACGTGCCCGTCGACCTGGGACCGGACCGCAGCGACGCACGGATGCACGCCAAGACCGTAGCATCCTACGCAGTGCCGTAGGGGACCGCACCGCCACTTCCCAGCTAATTAGGGACACTGTTGCTCCTGGGGTATCGGCGAGGACCATTCGCAACCGTCTCCATGAAGCTGGGCTACGGTCCCGCACACCATTAGGCCGTCTTCCGCTCACGCCCCAACATCGTGCAGCCCGCCTCCAGTGGTATCGCGACAGGCGTGAATGGAGGGACGAATGGAGACGTGTCGTCTTCAGCGATGAGAGTCGCTTCTGCCTTGGTGCCAATGATGGTCGTATGCGTGTTTGGCGCCGTGCAGGTGAGCGCCACAATCAGGACTGCATACGACCGAGGCACACAGGGCCAACACCCGGCATCATGGTGGGGGAGCGATCTCCTACACTGGCCGTACACCTCTGGTGATCGTCGAGGGTACACTGAATAGTGCACGGTACATCCAAACCGTAGTCGAACCCATCGTTCTACCATTCCTAGACCGGCATGGGAACTTGCTGTTCCAACAGGACAATGCACGTCCGCATGTATCCCGTGCCACCCAACGTGCTCTTGAAGGTGTAAGTCAACTACCCTGGCCAGCAAGATCTCTGGATCTGTCCCCCATTGAGCATGTTTGGGACTGGATGAAGCGTCGTCTCACGCGGTCTGCACGTCCAGCACGAACGCTGGTCCAACTGAGGCGCCAGGTGGAAATGGCATGGCAAGCCGTTCCACAGGACTATATCCGGCATCTCTAGGATCGTCTCCATGGGAGAATAGCAGCCTGCATTGCAGCGAAAGGTGGATATACACTGTACTAGTACCGACATTGTGCATGCTCTGTTGCCTGTGTCTATGTGCCTGTGGTTCTGTCAGTGTGATCATGTGATGTATCTGACCCCAGGAATGTGTCAATAAAGTTTCCCCTTCCTGGGACAATGAAATCACGGCGTTCTTATTTCAATTTCCAGGACTGTATATATATACTCCTGAATCTCAATTAGAGGAAGAATTTTCTCATAGTATGTTTGGAGAGCAGCATTCTGTAGAAGTGAATCATGGACATTGGGAAAACCTGAGAAGGAACAGAATCCAACCGTTTGAGATATGATTCTACATGGTGGTACGAAAAGCTTGTAAATGTGTTTCAGCGTAGGTTGTACTGAGAAATAATAGTTAAGCAAAAATTCCATACGTTGCTCCGTTTCAGAGGTAATTACCTTTAACTTAGCCAGTCAGCCAGTTGGGCTCGCAAATTCAAACGGCCTGTCAGAGACGGTGTCGACCTGGTAAGGTAACTTCATTGCTAATTAACTCAGAAACAGGGAACATATCGACTTTTTTCGTAACAGGTACTTCTCAGCACAACTTGTCCTGCGATAACCTACCAAACTTTCCAGACTGTTTACGACCACCTTGTATTGAACGATATTGTAAACCAGTGCACTTAAAAGGTATGAGAAAGTTCTTCACAGAATTGGCGAGAATAGAGTGTGTGGAAACCACTGACAAGAAGACACCAAATTATTGGACAGTCATTAATACACAAGGAAATAATTTCGGCGGTAGTAGACGGAGTTTCAAAAATGGTTCAAATGGCTCTGAGCACTATGCGACCTACGTTCTGAGGTCATCGGTCGCCTAGAACTTAGAACTAATTAAACCTTACTAACCTAAGGACATCACACACATCCATGCCCGAGGCAGAATTCGAACCTGTGACGGTAGCGGTCACGCGGTTCCAGAATGAAGCGCCTAGAACCGTACGGCCACACCGGCCGGGTAGACGGAGCTGTAGGCGGTAAATAGTGGAGGGGAAGGCAGTGATTGGAGTACTGTGTGTCCAAAAAAATACTTGATGATATTGTTCTAAGAGGTGTTGTGGGAGGTAGACTTTGGCACAGGGGAAGAATTCTTAGCTGGCGTGTTCGACCCAGTTAGAAGAATGATAAGTAATGGACGAGGTGAGGTCAGGTCTGAATGTAACGTGCTAGAAATGGAAAGGAAAGTCGTCTGACAGTAGAATGGTTCAAATGGCTCTGAGCACTATGGGACTTAACTTCTGAGGTCATCAGTCCCCTAGAACTTAAACCTAAATAACCTAAGGACATCACACACATCCATGCCCGAGGCAGGATTCGAACCTGCGACCGTAGCGGTCGCGCGGTTCCAGACTGTAGCGCCTAAAACCGCTCGGCCACCCCGGCCTGCCTGACAGTAGAAAATAGACGTTTGTTTCGAACTGCAGTTTTCAAATGACTCTAAGCACTGTGGGATTTAACATTTGAGGTCATCAGTCCCTTAGACTTAGAACTACTTAAACCCAACTACCCTAAGGATATCACACACATGACCGTAGCAGCCGCGTGGTTCCGGAGTGAAGCGCTTAGTATCTCTTGACCATATCGGCCGGTTGCAGTTTTCGTTTCATTGCAAAGTACGACGGCGCACTGAAAAGTAATGCTTCCGAAATTTTTGTGTGAAAACTCTTAAAGCTTTTTAAATAAAAAAACTTTGTTAACATTTTACCTCCCATTTCTTCATGTCTGCATTTCTCAACATAGTCACCCTTGACGACGAACACGTTTCTCCCAAGGAAAGACCAGTTTGTTGATACCATCTCTGTAGAAGGTTTGACTTTGCTGATGGAGTCACAACCTCACGTCTGCTTGCACCGCCTCATCACCACCAAAGTGAAGTCGTCGAAGGTGTTCTTTGATGTTTTGGAAACGGATAAAAGTCGGATAAGGCCTAGTCGGGACTGTATGGAGGGTGATCGATGACAGTATACCCAAGGCTCCGGATTCTAATGTTCGTCACGCACCGACGTAGTCAGGTCAGACACCGCCACGTTACACGCTACAATTCGCAACCCTGTTGCGGCTGAGAGTTACAACTTTTGTCTGCGAAGCAGGAACGTAGACCGAGTAATATGCGTGGCATGTAATACTTCAACCAACACTGAGAACAGAATAAGAAATTAGGAGGTATTATTTTACAGCACGACCTCTTATATCAATATTATCTTGACTGTTTACTGTTGACCTCTTGTGCGGGTAATTTTCCAGAATTAGCTCTTGTGCGTCCCAGAAAACTGCGGTCTGTATATGACTGAGATCAAATGATTTTTGGGGCCACTCAAGACCCCTGAAATTCGTGGACTATTCCTACGGCCATTCTATCACGGTTTCAGAGTGAAGGATGGTGGATTGTCTTGTCGACTGCAGGCGAACCGTCAGCTAAAGTGAATTGGATGGTTCCCGCATCGTTCCCCGCTAAGGGACGGTGGCAGGGGCGGATCCATGTCGGGAAAGAGAAGAAAAAGGTCCTATGAACATGTGTCCGGAAATTTTTCATTGCTTCGGTAGATGCCACTGACGAATTTAAGTTCCTCAGATTACGTGCCGGGTGTTCCTTGTGCGTTGCAGGCTGTAGGCGGTAGAATGGTGCGGAATTGATGACGGGAACAAGATGAAATGGTGTTTGTGTACGGCCAAGCAGACGGAAATGGTCTAGAGGCAGCACGGCTATACCAAAGCAAGTACCGTCACAGACACCAAACACATTACACGACATTTCAAGCCCTTTTTGTACTTTTGTGTGATTATGGGTCCTTCCAGTCAGACGAACGTGCGTACACCGGAAATGGGGAACCGGGTTGTACAAGAGATTGAGACGAACTCTGGTATAAACTTCATACCTCGTGCACGCACAGTTTGCCGCTTCCCTGCTCGTTCGTCTGTCTGAAAGATCCCATGATCACGTAAACGCCCAAAATGGGTTACAAATTATGTGTGATGTGGTAGGTGTCTGTGAGGAACCTGTTTTGGTGTAACCGTGCTGCCTGTTAACCGTTTCCGTCTTTTTGGCCGTACACAAAACGCCATCTCAGCATGTTCCCGACATGAATACCGGACCTTTCTGCTGCTTACAGTACGCTGCGTCAATCACACAGCCTACAACACACGTGGAACACTTGACACGTGGCCAAGGGAACTTTTATTCGTCAGCGGCATCCACCGTGGCAACGATGCGTCTCCGGACACACGTTCGTAGATCGTCTTTTTCCTCCATTTTCAATCAGTAATCCGTCCGTGCAGTTTGTCGGTTTTATTAATGTTCACCTTGTATATAAATCTACAGACTTTCGTGGCCGCTGTCACTTATGATAAAATCTCCTGGGTTGTGAGACCGCGTCATGTTCCTCTTCAAATTTCGTCAATGCCCTACATTTGAATCTCTCTACTGGGATGTCGATGAGTGACCACTGTCGAAATACAGAGTCGCGTCCGCTTACAAAACGCTAGTCACCCGCACTCTTTAGGGGAACTGGAGTTATTGGATAAAAATCTTCTCTTTGCAAAAACAGACATGATGTCTTATGGGATAGCAGCAATCAGTGATTGTATAATGTTAGTTATAATCGGTCTTGATAGCAAAATTTTTTTTATTCATATGATCGGTTTCGGTTCGTTCAGAACCATCTTCAGATCTGATATTTCAGTTACAGGAGTAACCCGTCCAAATCCAGCAACTTTCAAATGCTGCGTCACATGCAGGCGAACCGTCAGCTAAACTGAATTGGATGGTTCCCGCATCGTTCGCCGCTAAGCGACGATGGCAGGGACGGATACTTGACGGCGGGAAAGAGAGGGAAAAGGTCCTACGAACATGTGTCCGGAAATTTGTCATTACTTCGGTACATGCCACTGACGAATTTAAATTTAAATAATAAATTAAATAAAATAAAAAAAAATTTGCATTAAAAATTTTTTTGCAATCAAGACCGATTGTAAGTAACATTAAAAGATCTTCTCCGCTGCTATACGGGGACCGTCTCATTGGATAAATATTGAAAGTAAAAGTAGTTGCGGCAGAGAGGGGGAATTCAAAATATTATTGTTGTTGTACCGCTTCTGTTTTTTTCCTGATAGTTGTTTAATTTCCTCATTCTCCGCAGTTAGTTGTTTATTTCTTTGGTAGCGGATAACGACGAAGAAAAAGCCTGTGGCTGTTATCTCTGTTGAAATTATAATTTTTTCCTCGATATTTCGACTGCTTCACGGGCTTTCGTAGTACAAATATTATTTTCTCTTGCTAGCAGGCGTATGTTGTTAAAATACACAACATGGTCAAACTCGCTTAGGTGCTTTGGTACCACTGCTTTTACCTTTTGTGTTAAATTTTTATGCCGTTCGTGCTTTTTAACTGGATCTTTTACTGTCCTTCCAGTTCCACCGATATACACTCCTGGAAATTGAAATAAGAACACCGTGAATTCATTGTCCCAGGAAGGGGAAACTTTATTGACACATTCCTGGGGTCAGATACATCACATGATCACACTGACAGAACGACAGGCACATCGACACAGGCAACAGAGCATGCACAATGTCGGCACTAGTACAGTGTATATCCACCTTTCGCAGCAATGCAGGCTGCTATTCTCCCATGGAGACGATCGTAGAGATGCTGGATGTAGTCCTGTGGAACGGCTTGCCATGCCATTTCCACCTGGCGCCTCAGTTGGACCAGCGTTCGTGCTGGACGTGCAGACCGCGTGAGATGACGCTTCATCCAGTCCCAAACATGCTCAATGGGGGACAGATCCGGAGATCTTGCTGGCCAGGGTAGTTGACTTAAACCTTCTAGAGCACGTTGGGTGGCACGGGATACATGCGGACGTGCATTGTCCTGTTGGAACAGCAAGTTCCCTTGCCGGTCTAGGAATGGTAGAACGATGGGTTCGATGACGGTTTGGATGTACCGTGCACTATTCAGTGTCCCCTCGACGATCACCAGAGGTGTACGGCCAGTGTAGGAGATCACTCCCCACACCATGATGCCGGGTGTTGGCCATGTGTGCCTCGGTCGTATGCAGTCCTGATTGTGGCGCTCACCTGCACGGCGCCAAACACGCATACGACCATCATTGGCACCAAGGCAGAAGCGACTCTCATCGCTGAAGACGACACGTCTCCATTCGTCCCTCCATTCACGCCTGTCGTGACACCACTGGAGGCGGGCTGCACGATGTTGGGGCGTGAGCGGAAGACGGCCTAACGGTGTGCGGGACCGTAGCCCAGCTTCATGGAGACGGTTGCGAATGGTCCTCGCCGATACCCCAGGAGCAACAGTGTCCCTAATTTGCTGGGAAGTGGCGGTGCGGTCCCCTACAGCACTGCGTAGGATCCTATGGTCTTGGCGTGCATCCGTGCGTCGCTGCGGTCCGGTCTCAGGTCGACGGGCACGTGCACCTTCCGCCGACCACTGGCGACAACATCGATGTACCGTGGAGACCTCACGCCCCACGTTTTGAGCAATTCGGTGGTACGTCCACCCGGCCTCCCGCATGCCCACTATACGCCCTCGCTCAAAGTCTGTCAACTGCACATACGGTTCACGTCCACGCTGTCGCGGCATGCTACCAGTGTTAAAGACTGCGATGGAGCTCCGTATGCCATGGCAAACTGGCTGACACTGACGGCGGCGGTGCACAAATGCTGCGCAGCTAGCGCCATTCGACGGCCAACACCGCGGTTCCTGGTGTGTCCGCTGTGCCGTGCGTGTGATCATTGCTTGTACAGCCCTCTCGCAGTGTCCGGGGCAATTATGGTGGGTCTGACACACCGGTGTCAATGTGTTCTTTTTTCCATTTCCAGGAGTGTATATATATACTTGGCACAGCCAAATGCCACTTCATACACGCTGTAGGAAACCCGTTGGCATTCAAGATATTTTGCAGTCATTTCGGAATGGTCAAATATAGGTTCTGTGTGGTTTCCAAGGAAATCTTACAGCCTTCTGCTTGCAAAATTGTGGCAATTTCTGGTAACGATGATAGCGCTCACGCATCGTTGTGTCCAAAGTAAATTGGAAAGTCCCAGTAATATTGGTGACTAATGGGCAGGGCAGATGTGACAATCTCTCCTTGTCCTAACAGAACCAATCCTGGACGACGCCAGCTATGTTAATAGGAGCTCTGTCGTCTTGGAAGTCAGCATAACCAGTGGGGAACAAACATTGAGCTACGGAATGGACCTGATTAGCCAAAATGGTCACATAATTCTTGGCAGTAAAGCGATCTTGCCGAGTACCCACGGAGCCCATGGAATTCCACCGCATGGCAGCGCAAATCATCACTGAAACCCCGGCATGTTTCACTCTTGGGACGGAACTTCTCCAGAAGTTCGAAGCTGCGTGATGACTTTCTTCCATTGCTCCATACTCCAGTTTTTATATCTCCGCCACCACGTTTTTTTGTTATGTGCATTCGCATAACTAATTATTGGGATTATAGCTCAGCTTGCAGTTCCTTGCTTATGGAACTTCCTTCGTTTCGTCTTAGTGCTGACAGGATTTTCGAATGCAACATTCAGTACTGAAGTGACTTCTACAGCTGTCGTTCTCTTATTTTTCGCCACAATCCTCCTCAGTGATGGTCTGTCACGATCACTCATCACGCACTTTTCTCCTTGTTGTGACTAGCGGATAAACTTTTCCGGATTCTCTGTATGCGGCATAACTCTTCGATAAGGTGCCTCTTGAAACTCCAAACACTTTGCTCCCTTGGTTATGGCAGCACGCACCATGCACGCACCAACAATTTGCCCAAGTTCAAACCCACTCTGACTAAGACGGACATTTGCAACGTATTTGCGGACGTAGCACTGTTGCTGTTCGTCGTCAAATGCAACAGCACAACTTGCAGTGTCGGCTAGCATCTACATTTTTGTTCAAACATGCATTTCACGCCGTGTGTCCATATTTTTGTCTAAGCCTTGTGCTCCTGCTATGTTTAGGCCTTCATTGACATATTTTGCAGATCAGTAAAAGTCTTTACTTGTGTTCACTGGAAAACGTAGTCCCTAAACCAGTGGTTCGCAACTTGGGGGTAACTATCGCTTTAGAGATAAAATGTAATTTTCCGATGGGTAAAAATAAAGGGGTCAGCTGTGTTTCGTGATACTGTTTACATAAGTTTCCAGTATTTACATTTTTTTCAGTTAGTAGCATTGACACGTGACACAATGTGGTAGAGGTTACAGACTGTAAAACAAATGTAAGAATATCTTCCTCACACTGTCCTATGAATACCGCCATATTTTGTACTATGACAGTAACATTTCGACATATACATCACATATGTTGAAATATCTCATGAAAATGCCTTCTTGGAGTTAGTTCCCACAATAGACGAGACGTTGCTTTACTATGGCTACTACAAACCTTTAGGTCTTACACTGTATTGTTGTGATTATTATTATTATTATTATTATTATTATTATTATTATTAGCGAATGTCCCCATAGGAGAACGATAAGCAGGTGATTTATCAATATTTCTTTAGGTTCTTCTTGTTTTGCCAATATTTCTTCATTTTCTCCCCAAAAGCCTTCTTTCTTTCTTCAGTCCACTTTGGTCGGTATGGTTTTGGTGCCGTCTCTGAAGTAAACTTCCACTTGTCAATTTTTCTTCTGAATGTATCCCTGTCTGATGCGTCTGTTATGTCAATTTTTGCTTTTGTCAAATCCTTGTTAACTTCAGTTACCCAGGGTATTGTTGCTTTAAGTGATGTCACATAGTCCAATAGACGTTTAGTTAACCTGTTTCCAGGTAATCTGTGTAGGTGTCCATAAAATTTCATTCGTCTCTTTCTGATGTCACTTTCGATATTTGATAGTTTTTCAGTTGTTTCGATGGTCTGCAGTCTGTATCCATCTTGTGTATATCGTGGTCCCAGAATTTTCCTAATAATTTTTCTCTCTATTTTCTTAATATCTCGTAAATCTAGTTTTCTATTCAGTGAGAGCGTTTCACTTGCATATGTGACTGTAGGTTTGATAACTGTGTTGTAGTGTCTGATTTTAGTTCCTTTTGACAGGCATTTTTTTATATATATGCTTTGAACAAGTCCGAATGCTTTCTTGAATTTCTGTACTCGGTTGTTTTGTGCTATTTTCTCGAGTCCTGTTGGTTCAATAACTTCGCCGAGATACTTAAAGTGTTTGACTCTGTTGATTTCACCAAAATTTGTTTCCAGTTTCGGAATATCTAATTTGGAGCACATAAACTCAGTCTTCTCAAAGGAGATTTGCAGGCCAACCTTCTCTGCACATTCTTTAAGGATCTCAATTTGTTTTATTGCAGTTTCTTCACTGTCAGTTATAATTGCTAGGTCATCTGCAAACGCTAAATATGGAATGTTCAATTTTCCTTTACCTCTTCCTAGTTCAATTGGTTCCCAGAAGTTTTGTTTCCTTAGTTCGATTTCCCATTCTTCCATTACTTTGTCTAAAACTATGTTGAATAATAGTGGCGAGATCCCATCTCCTTGTCTTACTCCTGTTTTAATTAAGAATGGTTCCGAGATTTCGTCTATGAATTTAATTTTTGATTTGGTTTCTGTCAGTGTTTGTTCGATTAGTTTTCGGATTTTGGTGTCTAGTCCACGTTCTTCGAGAATATTAAATAGAGACTGTCTGTCTATAGAGTCATATGCTTTTTTAAAATCAACGAATGTGCACACTATTGGTTTAGACCGGATTGCTTTCATTTTTAAAATAGCTTTAAGGTTAAAGATCTGTTCAGGGCATGATTTGTTAGGTCGAAAGCCTGCTTGGTAGTCTGAAATTGTATGTTCTAGTTGTTCTTGTGCCCTCTTTAGTAGACACGCGGATAAAATTTTATAAGTCACAGGTAAAAGTGAAATGCCTCTGTAGTCGTTTACGTCTGCTCTGTCTCCCTTTTTGTGCAGTGGATGAATTAGTGCACACTTCCAATCCTCTGGTATATTTTCTGTCTGCCAGATTTCTGTGTTGATTTGGGTGATCTCTTTTAGGGAGTTTGGGCCAAGGTTCTTCAGTAGTTCAGCTACAATTCCATCCTCTCCTGATGACTTATTATTTTTGAGCTTCTTAATGTGGCTATATATTATTATTATTATTATTATTATTATTATTATTAAATTTATTAGTGGCACTGGTCCGACAAAAGGCATTAGAAGCTTGAAGTCTTCGAATTTCTGCCGGTTCAAAAGTAAGGGGTCAATAGTTTTACAGACTGATTTTAGTTTGGTTTAGAATGTGGGTGAAGCAAGTGGCAGTATGGAGAGCAGTGTTGCAGAGGAATCATGTTTTGTACAAACCGTCTACCCTCGTTAAGGAATGTAGGCTTTTTTTTCTGAGGAGGAGCTGTTGGCGGCACTCGCAATGCACTTAGAATAACTTCATGATTTTTAGAGATAAGCAGTTCGAGCTGTGCCATTGACTACAAAAAATAAGTACTGTATCATTTATCTTTCATCATTTTAAAATTATTGTTCAAGGGAAGTTTAATTGGATGGTGGTGGTGGTGTGTGTGTGTATGGGAGGGGGTGACTAAGTAATACATGACTTCACTCAGGGCTAATGGCCTCAGAAACCTTGGAAATCACTGCACCTAATCCATTCTTCCAAAGGATTCTGTCTTTGCAGTCGGTTACTGTATTCACAAATGATGACCTCATGTAATGTGCAGGAGGGTCCGAAGAATGTGAGGCCGCCTAACGACTCAAAGGATGTCATCGAGTAAATACAAATTACTTGAGAATGCATCCAGAAGTTGCCTGAGTGGAATCATGTTGGCATATCGAATGCATCACCTCATGGTTTTTTTTGACATACTTGTACTTTGCCTGCTGCTTCTATTAACGCTCGCATCTGCATTTTTCCACTATGTAGCTGTCCCTTGCCTGTATTTCTGCACCCATACTTACCTTTGTGTCGTGTGAGCATAAATATACCACGTGCAAAATGACCTGTCAGTGGCACAGAGACGTTTTTCTTCTTAAGAACTGAGTGATTCCATTGGGGCAGCCATGTCAGATGATGGCCTTATTTTATGTTATCAATATGATAGTAAGTGACATTGTCTGGCAAACTACTTCTTTTACACTTTTCCTGTGAGAGTTTCTTTTACCAGCTTATGGTTGATCCTTTTTTTTTAATCCTTTGTTTACGCAACTATTTCTTTTTCGGTACTGCTATGCCACAGTGTACGAAAAGCAAAGAGATTAAAATTGTTTGTAAGTTAACGGTAGCAGAGCTACAGGTGAAACCCGGCAGAGGTGATGACGTAACTATGTAGCAGAAAGAAGCAGTTAACACTGTAAGTCAGTCGCACACGTGGGCATATGTTGCTACATCAGCATCAACCGCTAGGCAATAGTTACACATTCAGCAAACTGTCAGCCAAGAGAGATAGATATATAGATAGAGAGATAGATAGATAGATAGATAGATAGATAGAGAAAGAGAGAGAGAGAGAGAGAGAGAGAGAGAGAGAGAGAGAGAGAGACAGACAGACAGATTTATTATCTCTTGCCACATGAAGCAACAAGTACCACATTAGATGTAATAACACATTTTAGAGACTTCATAGTTTTGTTAAAAACCTGCAACAGATAATTAAGGAGACACAGCAGAATGAGGACCACTGACTACTAGCAAAGGAATGGGGTGTGTTCAGTCTTAGTGACCAGAACCTCTCATCATTAACTCCTGCTCATCTCCATAAATATCGCAATTCCCCAGCTCCGAACTGAGTTGGCCATTGGATTTAATAGAATTTGTACCAAAGCACTCGATTCAATGAATTATTTAGTTATTCATGTCATGTTATTCATGCCACCAAGTAACATGTTATGATGTATAGAACATTCACACACACAATTTATACATAAAAACACAATACAGAATTATAGAAATAAAACTGTTTCAAGATTACAGTACATCAAATATAAAAATGTGAACTGCACATCGTGATTTTAAGCTAGATCTAAACATTTCTTGCCCATAAATGGGTGATGTCAGTTGCATGTGGTTTTGCTGCCGTAAGGTCAGCTATAGTGCGTTTGGCAGGGCACAGTGGACAGGTGTACATTGAAGCATGGTTTGTAGTAGTCTACATTTGCAGAGAGTAGAGTCCACAGGGTAGTCCCATTTATTAAGAGCATCTCTCGAACTTATGGTGCCAGTATGTAGCCTGTTTGTCTTCCAGGCTCCCCAGTTTTCATCATAGCCTGGTGCTAGTTCCTCATTCGGTTCCATCCTGTGTTGAGTAGAGTCTTCCTCCAAAGTGGCACTTTGGTTTTAGATACTTCATAATCTTCCATTAATCTCAGGAAACTTCATCTTTTAATCGCTGGTGAGCTGGGGGCAGGCCGTAGAGGAGGTGAGATTCAGATTCTGCTGATGTAAATCGTTCTTTAAATGTGCGGCCTCTCTACAAGGGGCTGGAGAGGCAATATTCGCTTGGTGGTTGATCTTGTTCAGGGGTGTGGGCTTCTGACACCCGAAAATGATTCAGCTTGTCTGTCATTGCTTATGCTGATGTGTTGGTGTAGTGACATCCATGTGTTAGATGTTTCAGCATTTCTTGTGTACAGTCTGTTTGCGGTTCCCAAGGTAAAACGTTCAAATAACCATGACCGGCCACACATGGGACTTCATATTGGTCACTGCCAGCAACATCCAGATGGGGAGACTGAGGGCATTCCAACACCAATAGATCTCATGATGTTTGTCACACTACCATCATCGTCACTGCTGGGTGAGTGGGCCAATTGTTGCCTCTGTTCCTGATCATGCCTATAGGCATTTCGGGGTGCCAGGGCTTACCTGTGAGGTGGGGCCTAGATCAGCTGTCTACACTACTTCCAACAGTATGGTGCATCCCAATGGGTGACCGCAGGTCACTATCATCATCTGGGATGGGATTGAGGACGCTATAACAGTGCTGGAGAATATTCACACTTGACGGATTTGCCTGCAGACTGCCAGGGAACAGCCCCTTGACTTCTGCCGAATTGCTGGTGTAGAAGCCTTGGCGACCAGCCAGCGGCGTTGACAACAGGAGTCAGCAGAATCTGACTGTACAGCTGGCGTGAGGTGTCAGCCGAGCCTATCGAGAAGACGCAGAACTCTAATTCTGAACGAATAAATGTTAACTTGTTAATCACGTTTTATTAGTTCCGGGAGATGCTCTACAGGTTTCGCAACACCGTCCTGACGTAAAGGTGTGTGTGCTTGGCACCTCTACAGTACACCAGTGAGAAAATACTGACTATATTTGTCGAATTATAGGTCATATTGACATATCCTGTTAATATTATCGTTTTCAGACTCGCTAGCAGTTGCTTAGAAGTTATGCAAGATGTATGTTTGCTCATAGGTTTCAGCTGCCGAACTGCACGTCCCATTCACAATAAAGCCCTCACTTCTGCCATTGCCATGTCCTCTATCGCACCTTTTGTACAGGTGCGTGCGAATTAATTTGTTCGCACTCAACGTGTGACGCACAGTGGCTCCTGTACCCCATAGTGATCAAGTGATTCTGATATACCTGTTCATCAGTTTTAATGAAATACTGAACTGGTGAATTTGATTTGCTCTCTGACCTGTCTATCCTTTGTTACTCTCTACAATGGTGACCCCCCCCCCCCATTCAACACCTGTGGTGGTGCTAAGTTCCTACTGGCCCAACTGCTGAGGTCAACGTTCCCTAGGCTTAGCCACAACTTAATCTAACGTAAACATACAAACCCTTGGCCGAGGGAGAACTCGAACCTCCGACGGTCAAAAGCGAGGGGGGGGGGGGGGGGGGGGGGAGTTGCGCGACAGATGTTCGGAATGATGATATGCATCCTCTTCTGAACAGGCCAGTTTCCTTCCCTGTCCTTGTCCTATCGCCTTGTTATCCATGCGTAATGCCCTGAATGACCATGGCGCATTATAAGATCGTCTTCCATTTCCTCCTTCCACCTTAAGAAGAACGATTTTATTAATTTTTTACTCGGTGACCACAAAGTGGAGAACACTTTTCACATCTGGGAATACGGGAAAAGAAAGGTATTCGCAAAGGAAGGAAATAAGAAACACAAGAAAATGCCATCAAATTTCAAAGTCTACTGAGTAGTCAACACTGATTAAAACGTGGTAAGAGAGAGAGTAGGCAAGTAAGAGAGAGTAGCTTTCAGAGGCAACATTAAGAAATGAAATTAACGGACCGACTGGTTCTATTTCACTTCGCAGTTTTGTGTTTGATACTGCGGTCTGGAACGTAGCGTACTTCCAATACAAAGCTGGAATTCAGCTGTTTCGTTAAGCGGTCACAAAGTAGAGGATACATAATGAAAGCCGAGTGGACTGAGCCAGAAGTACGATCAATAGCGTTTTGTGACACGTTATGAAGTTGGTCCTGGTTTGACTGTCGCAGACAGTACTAGTGTACAATTGTCGCAGACAAACGTGTGGTTCCTGAAGAGGGGCAGCAGCCTTTTCAGTAGTTGCAAGGGCAACAGTCTGGATGATTGACTGATCTGGCTTTGTAACAATAACCAAAACGGCCTTGCTGTGCTGGTACTGCGAACGGTTGAAAGCAAGGGGAAACTACGGCCGTAATTTTTCCCGAGGGCATGCAGCTTTACTGTATGATTAAATGATGATGGCATCCTCTTGGGTAAATATTCCGGAGGTAAAATAGTCCCCCATTCGGATCACCGGGCGGGGACTACTCAAGAGGATGTCGTTATCAGGAGAAAGAAAACTGGCGTTCTACGGATCGGAGCGTGGAATGTCAGATCCCTTAATCGGGCAGGTAGGTTAGAAAATTTAAAAAGGGAAATGGATAAGTTAAAGTTAGATATAGTGGGAATTAGTGAAGTTCGGTGGCAGGAGGAACAAGACTTCTGGTCAGGTGACTACAGGGTTATAATCACAAAATCAAATAGGGGTAATGCAGGAGTAGGTTTAATAATGAATAGAAAAATAGGAATGCGGGTAAGCTACTACAAACAGCATAGTGAGCGCATTATTGTGGCCAAGATAGATACAAAGCCCACACCTACTACAGTAGTACAAGTTTATAGCTCTGCAGATGACGAAGAAATTGAAGAAATGTGTGATGAAATAAAAGAAATTATTCAGATAGTGAAGGGAGACGAAAATTTAATAGTCATGGGTGACTGGAATTCGAGTGTAGGAAAAGGGAGAGAAGGAAACATAGTAGGTGAATATGGATTGGGACTAAGAAATGAAAGAGGAAGCCGCCTAGTAGAATTCTGCACAGAGCACAACTTAATCATAGCTAACACTTGGTTTAAGAATCATGAAAGAAGGTTGTATACGTGGAAGAACCCTGGAGATACTAAAAGGTATCAGATAGATTATATAATGGTAAAACAGAGATTTAGGAACCAGGTTTTAAGTTGTTAGACATTTCCAGGGGCAGATGTGGACTCTGACCACAATCTATTGGTTATGAACTGTAGATTAAAACTGAAGAAACTGCAAAAATGTGGGAAATTAAGGAGATGGGACCTGGATAAACTGAAAGAACCAGAGGTTGTACAGAGTTTCAGGGAGAGCATAAGGGAACAATTGACAGGAATAGGGGAAAGAAATACAGTAGAAGAAGAATGGGTAGCTCTGAGGGATGAAGTAGTGAAGGCAGCAGAGGATCAAGTAAGTAAAAAGACGAGGGCTGCTAGAAATCCTTGGGTAACAGAAGAAATATTGAATTTAATTGATGAAAGGAGAAAATATAAAAATGCAGTAAATGAAGTAGGCAAAAAGGAATACAAACGTCTCAAAAATGAGATCGACAGGAAGTGCAAAATGGCTAAGCAGGGATGGTTAGAGGACAAATGTAAGGATGTAGAGGCTTATCTCACTAGGGGTTAGATAGATACTGCCTACAGGAAAATCAAAGAGACTTTTAAAGATAAGAGAACCACTTGTATGAACATCAAGAGCTCAGATGGAAACCCAGTTCTAAGCAAAGAAGGGAAGGCAGAAAGGTGGGAGGAGTATATAGAGGGTCTATACAAGGGCGATGTACTTGAGGACAATATTATGGAAATGGAAGAGGATGTAGATGAAGATGAAATGGGAGATACGATACTGCGTGGAGAGTTTGACAGAGCACTGAAAGACCTGAGTCGAAACAAGGCCCCTGGAGTAGACAACGTTCCATTGGAACTACTGACGGCCTTGGGAGAGCCAGTACTGACAAAACTCTACCATCTGGTGAGCAAGATGTATGAAACAGGCCAAATACCCTCAGACTTCAAGAAGAATATAACAATTCCAATCCCAAAGAGAGCAGGTGTAGACAGATGTGAAAATTATCTAACAAACAGTTTAATAAGCCACAGCTGCAAAATACTAACGCGAATTCTTTACAGACGAATGGAAAAACTGGTAGGAGCCGACCTCGGGGAAGATCAGTTTGGGTTCCATAGAAATACTGGAGCACGTGAGGCAATACTGACCTCACGACTTATCCTAGAAGAAAGATTAAGGAAGGGCACACCTACGTTTCTAGCATTTGTAGACTTAGAGAAAGCTTTTGACAATGTTGACTGGAATACTCTCTTTCAAATCTAAAGGTGGCATGGATAAAATACAGGGTGCGAAAGGCTATTTACAATTTGTACAGAAACCATATGGCAGTTATAAGAGTCGAGGGGCATGAATCGGAAGCAGTGGTTGGGAAGGGAGTAAGACAGGGTTGTAGCCTCTCCCCGATGTTATTCAATGAGCAAGCAGTAAAGGAAACAAAAGAAAATTTCGGAGTTGGTATTAAAATCCATGGAGAAGAAAAGAAAACTGAGGTTCGCCGATGACATTGTAATTCAGTCAGAGACAGCAAAGGACTTGGAAGAGCAGTTGAATGGAATCGATAGTGTCTTGAAAGGAGGATATAAGATGATCATCAACAAAAGCAAAACGAGGATAATGGAATGTAGTCGAATTAAGTCGGGTGATGCTGAGGGAATTAGATTAGGAAATGAGACACTTAAAGTAGTAAAGGAGTTTTGGTATTTGGGGAGCAAAATAACTGATGATGGTCGAAGTAGAGAGGATATAAAATATAGACTGGCAATGGCAAGGAAAGTGTTTCTGAAGAAGAGATATTTGTTAACATCGAGTATAGATTTAAGTGTCAGGAAGTCATTTCTGAAAGTATTTGTATGGTGTGTAGCCATGTATGGAAGTGAAACATGGACGATAAATAGTTTGGACAAGAAGAGAATAGAAGCTTTCGAAATATGGTGTTACAGAAGAATGCTGAAGATTAGATGGGTAGATCACATAACTAAGGAGGAAGTATTGAATAGGATTGGGGAGAAGAGAAGTTTGTGGCACAACTTGACCAGAAGAAGGGATCGGTTGGTAGGACATGTTCTGAGGCATCAAGGGATCACAAATTTAGCATTGGAGGGGAGCGTGGAGGGTAAAAATCGTAGAGGGAGACCAAGAGATGAATACACTAAGCAGATTCAGAAGGATGTGGGTTGCAGTAGGTACTGGGAGATAAAGAAGCTTGCACAGAATAGAGTAGCATGGAGAGCTGCATCAAACCAGTCTCAGGACTGAAGACAACGACAACAACAATAATAAGTGGTGAGAAATCAGTCGCGCGTGCTACAAAAGTGTCAATGCGTCTTGTACCGTTGAAATTGTAACGACTTCGGTTTTTAAACTTTAAAAAGTTAGAGGGCTCTTGAGCACTTTATCGTAGAAATAATGACGTGACTACCACCGCGTTAAATGAATTGTATTCACCTCAGGTTGTGGTGTCCATATTCTTAAAAAAGCATTATGATAGTTATTTTTTAATGTTTTTGTTCAATTTAATATTATCCTTATTTCGGATATGTGAGATCCCGTTGTAATAAGTTTATCAGTAATAGTTAGTTTCATTCAGCCACTTTCATAGTGTTTCATACAATTCAACTGCGGTGTTTCAAAATATAGTCCATTCATCATCAGGTTGTTGACAGTATGCAGTGTTTCTTAAATAAAATAAAAGAAAAAAGCTTACATAAAGATCGTCTATTAGATGTCAAGAGACTGCTTTTCGAAGCTTAGTTCGCAGGTCGAGCAGTCTGCTAATAAGTAAGCAGGCTAAAAAGACAGAATTGCACGTTATTACTTAGAAGGAAGTAACTGGAGAAAAAATAAAGTGCTCACTCGCCATATTACGTAACAATTTTACAAAAAATAACGAATATTTTTAAGTTTCACGGCCTCATGGAAGCCATTCAGACAAATAATTTAGTCTGGGATAGAGGTCACATTCAAGGAACACAAAGACGCTTCCAGACTGAGAAATTACGACAGATGAGCAGTAGCCAATCATATGTACGAAAGTACCTGCCCGTAATCATTACCTGCCGAAATTGTGAGACAGCGAGCCAAACGATTTAATATTTAACGAGAATATTTCCAAAATAACCAAAAACAAAGTAGTGCATTATAATACATATATCGGTTTTAACCTGTGTACGAAATCCAAGTGGATGGATATTCCGCCAGGATACATCCATCGTATTTGGCAGTTATTTGCTTGTTGCTTTAGTAATATCAGTTTACATTAACTAAAACAATGCGAAACGAGGTTATAATCATCAAAACTCTCATAATGTGTCCTTCACGTCAGCAGGGCCCGAAAACTACCGACGAAATGCACTACCACAACAAAAGAATGCTAGTGCATATATCCAACTCCCACGTTGTTTTGCTAGAAAGAAGAAGGGGCTTAAAGTCCTGTGGGGCAGAAAAGAAACGTTATGGAGGATGACTAGAAAATCTTGCACCGGGAAAAGGAAGACAGAAAGCTGGACTTTCTGGAACGATCAGAAATAGCCGGTCACTAGAAATTCGGAAATGAGTTTAATGTGTAAGCTTAGGGACTAATGACCTTAGCAATTAAGTCCAATAAGATCTGACACTACAGTAGTACCATGCGGGCATACAGGCCTTGTCAGTAAGGTTGCATAAGGCCCTCGCAGTGGCCGGCCATGGTGGTCTCGCGGTTCAGGCGCATAGTCCGGAACCGCGCGACTGCTACGGTCGCAAGTTCGAATCCTGCCTCGGGCATGGATGTGTGTGATGTCCTTAGGGTAGTTAGGTTTAAGTAGTTCTAAGTTCTAGGGGACTGATGAAATCAGATGTTAAGTCCCATAGTGCTCAGAGCCATTTTTTGGCCCTCGCAATGAATATATGTTATGTTGAAAAATATTGTTTTGTATCCAAAAGAGTAGGGGATAATATAGTGAATCTGAATCCTGAGCAAAACTAACCTGCTTTCAGGAAAAAATGTGTTGGTGTAAGCACTGTATGATGTAGCCACTACTGTCCGGTTCTACGGGTGTGTAATTTTTGCCACTAAGCTGTTGTGGATGACGTACTACATTTTTTTACTGTAAGTCTGTAACTAAGATATTTTTCTTTTATAGATCTGAGGATGGCAGTAAGTCTGTAACTAAGATATTTTTCTTTTATAGATCTGAGGATGGCAGTACATATTGCCGAAATTAATAATCGTGTGACTGAGTTTACACAGCGATCTTGGCAAATAAATTTGTTTTCAAAATCATACACTACTGGACATTAAAAGTGCTACACCAAGAAGAAATGCAGATGATAAACGGGTATTCATTGGAGAAATATATTATATTAGAACTGACATGTGATTATATTTTCATGCAATTTGGGTGCATAGATCCTGAGACATCGGTACCCAGAACAATCACCTCTGGCCGAAATAACGCCCTTGATACGCCTGGGCAATGAGTCAAACAGAGCTTGGATGGCGTGTACAGGTACAGCTGCTCATGCAGCTTCAACACGATACCACAGTTCATCAAGAGTAGTAACTGGCGTATTGTGACGAGGCAGTTGCTCGGCCACCATTGACCAGACGTTTTCAGTTGGTAAGAGATCTGGAGAATGGGCTAGCCAGGGCAGCAGTCGCACATTTTCTGTATCCAGAAAGGCCAGTAGAGGACCTGCAACATGCGGTCTTGCTGTATCCTGCTGAGATGTAAGCTTTTGCAGGGATCGAATGAAGGGTAGAACCACGGGTCGTAGCACATCTGAAATGTAACGTCCACTGTTCAAAGTGCCGTCAATGCGAACAAGAGGTAACCGAGACGTGTAACCAATGGCACCTCATACCATCACGCCGGGTGATACGCTAGTATGGCGATGACGAATACACGCTTCCAATGTGCGTTCACCGCGTTGTCGCCAAACAAGAATGCGACCATCATGATGCCGTAAACAGAACCTTTATTCATCCGAAAAAATGACGTTCTGCCATTTCTGAACCCAGGTTCGTCGTTGAGTACTCCATCGCAGGCACTCCTGTCTGTGATGCAGCGTCAAGGGTAACCGCAGCCACGGTCTGCGTGCTGATAGTCCATGCTGCTGCAAACGTCGTCGAACTGTTGGTGCAGATGGTTGTTGTCTTGCAAACGTTCCCATCTGTTGACTCAGGGATTGAGACGTTACAGCCATGCGGATAAGATGCCTGGCATCTCGATTGCTGGTGATAGGAGGCCTTTGGGATCCAGCACGGCGTTCCGTATTACCCTCCTGAACCCTCCGATTGCATATTCTGCTAACAGTCATTGGATCTCGGCCTACGCGAGCAGCAGTGTCGCGATACGATAAACCGCAATCGCGATAGGCTACAATCCGACCTTTATCAAAGTCGGAAACGTGTTGGTACGCGTTTACCCTCTTTACACGAGGCATCAAAACAACGTTTCACCCGGCAACGCCAGTCAACTGCTCTTTGTGTATGAGAAATCGGTTGGAAACTTTCCTCATGTCAGCTCGTTGTAGGTGTCGCCACCGGCGCCAACCTTGTGTGAATGCTCTGAAAAGCTAATCATTTGCATTTCACGGCATCTTCTTCCTTTCGGTTAAATTTCGCGTCTGTAGTACGTGATCCTCGTGGTGTAGCAATTTTAATGGCCAGTAGTGTAGATTGCCTGCTGCGCTGACTTGTTGTGCCGGACAACCATAGCTTAGATTTTAGCAACGCATTGGAATATCATTGACTCCTGCTGACTTCTTTTATCCAATGCTATGTCAGCCTGCGACCATATTTGTGTATTTCGCACTTCGTTCCTGACATGAATATCAGAACACTTGCGTTCCTTGTCTTTGAAAGAGTCGACCACTGCCTAGCCGGAGGGCACAATTCCCAGTGAAAAGTCAAGGTTCGAGTAACAGCGTGAAAGCCTCGATGCGGACCGGGACGCTGCGCCTGAGCGAGCCCCTAATCAAGCAGAAAGTATTCCCGTGTCGGGCCGGGCAACTGCGGCCTGCCCTGAAGATGCGCCGCCTGTGTCTGGCGGAAAGCTGGGACACTCGCCGGCAAAGGTCACCAGGCCGGAACAGCCGCGAGTCTGCCGCGAGCGCTGCCTGCAGCAATCACTGCGAGCAGCCGATGCGCCGCAGCGAAGGGAAATTCACCGCAAAATGTTGTCCTACTGGCCTATTTTATGAGGCTACTTGTTACCACCACGTCCTGTTTTTAAAGGCGACCCAACCGAAACGAGAAAGGATGTTTTTTGTCCTTTAACTACCATTGGGATGCATGTGTGACAAGGAAGATTATCCGCAAAGAACCAGCGGGAATTTGCTCATAACGCTATATATCAGTTTCCCACTGCGAAGAGAAACCTGTTTGCAGAATTTTTATAATTATAGCTTGCATGGGTAACTTGTGCTGTTTTAAGTTTCATGGATAACCGTCTTATCCGCTCCGGTCCGTAGTGTCACGTGGAAATACAATGAAGTGTCAACGAAACTGGTATAGGCATGCGTATTCAAATACGGAGATACGTGAACAGGGATAATACGGCGCTGCGGTCGGCAACCCCTGTATAAGACAACAAGTGTCTCGCGCAGTTTTTACATCGGTTACTGCTGCTACAATGGCAGGTTATCAAGATTTAAATGAGTTTGAACGTGATGTTACATTCGCGCACGAGCGATGGGACACAGCATTTCCGAGCTAGCGATGAAGTGGGGATTGGCCCGTACCACCATTTTACGAGTGCACCGTGAATATCAGGAATCCGGAAAGAAATCGAATCTCCGACATCGCTGCGGCCGGAAAAACATCATGGAAGAACGGGACTAACGACGACCGAAGAGAATCGTTCAACGTAACGGAAGTGCAACCCTTCCGCAAATTCCTGCCAATTTCAATGCTGGGCTATCACCGTCAGCGTGCAAACCATTCGACGAAACATTATCGATATGGGCTTTCGAAGCCGCAGGCCCACTCGTGTACCCTTGATGACTGCATCATACAAAGCTTTACGCCTCGCCCGGGGCCGTCAAAAACGACATTGGACTGTTGATGACTGGAAACATATTGCTTGGTCGGTCGAGTCTCGTTTCAAACTGTATCGCGCCAATGTGCGTGTACGAGTATGGAGACAACCTCATGAGTCCATGGACCCTGCATAGCGGCAGGGGAGTGTTCAAGCTGGTGAAGGCTCTGTAATGGTGTGAGTCGTGTGCAGTTGGAAGGGATCCCTGATATGTCGAGATACGACTCTGACAGGCGGCACTTAACGTAAGCATCCTGTGTGATCACCTGCATCCATTCATGTCCATTGTGAATTCCGATGGACGTGGACAATTACAGCAGGACAATGTGACACCCCACTCGTCCAGAATTCCTACAGAGTGGCTCCAGGAACTTTCCTCTGAGTTTAAACACTTCCGATTGACCGTTTCTGGGATGTCTTGCAACGTGCTGTTCAGGAAAGATCCCCACGCCCACGTACTCTTACGGATTTAAGTACAGCCCTGCAGGATTCGTCATGTCATTTCTCTGCAGCAGTACTTCAGATATTGAAGTCCATGCCACGTCGTATTGCGGCACTTCTGCGTGCTCGCGGGAACTCTACACGATATTGGGCAGTTGTACCGGTTTCTTTAGCTCTTCAGTGTAGTTCGCGCCTGCAAGTCGGCAACCAAACTAACACTTCTGCAAAGCGTGCTCGTGTAGCGCCTTCGTGGACAAATAGTGTCATTGTATTGCACGTACGTATTGAAGTTTTCTGCAGTGCTGATTCGTGTAAACCTGTACGATTGCGCTACAATGTGGTGGCCTATAACCTTGTGACCTACAAGAGTGGTAATCACAACTAAATTCAATAAATTAATTACGCATATAAGAAATGAACTTTTCAAATGTATTTCTATTTTATAATTAATAGTTTAACATCCCGAGGAACAAGAAAAAAATTACAGTAGCAGTGGAAATCGAACGCGAGCCACCGAAGTGGCACTGCGCTACCATGCCAATATGTGAAGTGCTGCTCGAAGATTCCTCAGACTCCACAAGTTTTTCTTCAGAGAGCGCTTTACATCCTACTACGATTCACTCAGGCTAAATAGTCTAAAAACTTGAAAGGAAGTCTACATGCTTCTAGTCACAAAGTTCGAGTCAAATTATTAAGCCTCAACTGACGCCCTCCGCTTTTTAGATTTAAATCTGGAATAGCCATGGAATAACCATGTTTGGTACTTTTCTTACCCAAAAATCATTTTTATTTATATTTTTTTAAGGAACCGTCCTTGAGTAAATGGTGCTTTTATAAGCCGTCTAAGACCGTATACCACACCCAATGGGAAGGAAAGAACCGATTTGCTCAGTTTACATGGGCTAGAGGTAGGAATGGGAAAAATAGACCGGTAAAAATCGATGCCGGTGTTTTTGTTCAAAATAACTGCTATTTTTTTCGCTATTGGCTTGGTCTCAGTTGTAACATCTGCTTTTATTTTCTACTAATAACTGGATAAAAAACCAAAATGGCAGTTAGCCATTGAAGCAGCGCTAAAAGTGTTCGTATAAATCATTTTTAAGGAACGAGTATGTTTTATTTGTAAAATTTGCATTTCTTTGAAATATTGCGTTATTGTTGAAAATGGGAAAAACAATCAGTGCTGTTTTAATAAGAACGGCAACAGAAACAAGCAACAAATACTTTGCTTAAGAATTAGTACAGCATTGCCTGGACGGTAGAGTATCTGTTACCATTTTGGCCGCGCGGATTGGCCGCTCTGTTAGAGGCGCCATGTCACGGATTTCGCGACCTTTCCTGCCGGAGGTTGGAGTCTTTCTTCGGGCGTGGCTGTGTGTTTGTATGTGTGTTGTTTTTTGTGCAGTTAGTTTAAGTAGTGTGTAAATTTAGGGAACGATGACCTCAGCAGTGTGGTCCCTTATGAGTTCAGACACATTTGAACATTTTGAACCATTTGGTGTGGTCTATTAGACAGAACGCGTTTACAAGCAGTGTGCAAGATTTGCCCCGTCGGGTGTGTGTGGTAGTTTCTCACTGCTGCCATCGGTCGTAAATTGTGTTACAGATTGGCACCATTCCTTGTCTGGAAGTATTTTACAATGTACGGTATCAGTGAAGTACTATGCTCCGTTTGCTTGAAAAGATTAGAAAAGGCAGGAGCCACAACGAACTTTGGATATAAAATATAGAGAAAACTTAACAGTCAGTAAAAATAGGAAGTAGCTGATCTGCTGGCTGTGTCTACATAACGTGCCTTTATCTGCTTATATACCGAGCGAGATGGCGCAGTGGTTAGCACACTGGACTCGCATTCGGGAGGACGACGGTTCAGTCCCGTCTCTAGCCATCCTGATTTAGGTTTTCCGTGATTTCCCTAAATCGTTTCAGGCAAATGCCGGGATGGTTCCTTTGAAAGGGAACGGCCGATTTCCTTCCCAATCCTTCCCTAACCCGAGCTTTCGCTCCGTCTCTAATGACCTCGTTGTCGACTGGACGTTAACCACTAACCACCACCACCATCATCTGCTTATAGCTCATGGAGACAGACAAATTAATTCGAAAAAAAAAAAAAAATCTTCAGCCTCGGTTTTCATAATATCATTGACCATTCGTAACTTCCAAATAGTGGTATGATTCCCGAATATAACATTATTTTAGAGCAGAGCTTCACAAAATTCGAACAAATACGAGAATAGTGGTTTTTTTTCTAGAAAAACAGCGAACGGTGGGCGGACAAAGTTTTTTTTTTTATTTGCCTATTTAAATTAATATTTTGATTCTCTGTTTCTTGAACCTGAGGGAGGCAACATTTTTCAATCTTCGTTCGAGTTCTACGTTTATTACAGGAAATAATATGGGTAAAAACCGAAAATCGATTATTTCAGAAACTGTTTGTTTTGAGCGGTTTTAACATTCCGGTGCAGCGGAGTGTGCGCTGATATGAAACTTCCTGGCAGATTAAAACTGTGCGCCGGACCGAGACTCGAACTCGGGACCTGTGCTTTTCACGAGTGCTAGTTCTGCAAGGTTCGCAGAAGAGCTTCTGTAAAGTTTGGAAGCTAGGAGACGAGGTACTGGCAAAGCTGTGGGGACGGGGCGTGAGTCGTGCTTGGGTAGCTCAGTTGGTAGAGAACTTGCCCGCGAAAGGCAAAGGCCCCGAGATCGATCTCGGTCCGGCCCACAGTTTTAATCTGCCAGGAAGTTTCAGATCAGCGCACACTCCGCTGCAGAGTGAAAACCTCATTCTGGAAACATCGCCCAGGCCGTGGCTAAGCCATGTCTCCTTAATATGTTTTTCTTTCAGGAGTGCTAGTGCTGCAAGGTTCGCTGGAGAGCTTCTGTAAAGTTTTGAAGGTAGGAGGCGAGGTACTGGCGGAAATAAAGCTGTCAGGACGGGGCGTGAGTCGTGCTTGGGTAGCTCAGTTGGTAGAGAACTTGCCCGCGAAAGGCAAAGGCCCCGAGATCGATCTCGGTCCGGCACACAGTTTTAATCTGCCAGGAAGTTTCATATCAGCGCACACTCCGCTGCAGAGTGAAAACCTCATTCTGGAAACATCGCCCAGGCCGTGGCTAAGCCATGTCTCCTTAATATTTTTTCTTTCAGGAGTGCTAGTGCTGCAAGGTTCGCAGGAGGGCTTCTGTAAAGTTTGGAAGGTAGGAGGCGAGGTACTGGCGGAAATAAAGCTGTGAGGACGGGGCGTGAGTCGTGCTTGGGTAGCTCAGTTGGTAGAGCACTTGCCGGCGAAAGGCAAAGGTCACAATTTCGAGTCTCGGTGTGGCACATAGTTTTAATCTGCCAGGAAGTTTCAAGAACCGCTTGTTTCAGCAATAAACACCCTCGCTAGGTGCAGAAAGTTTATAAGTTTTAAATTTTGACTCTGTACTGTAAGGCAGCTGCAGTATACTCTTTCTCCTGATAAGTATACAAATGTTCGCTGGGCCAAGGGCTATCCAAAACTTTTGACCTCTCATTTCTCTGATCAATTAAACTCGATTTGTGGCCCCCTGAAAAATCGCCTTTTCGCACGCTGCGTTTTCGAACATATTTGTACAGTGCATTGTCGTACGCGAACCGATTGATTTTTGCTTCCTGGCAATAAAATGGGATTGCGAGAAATGTTATGATATGTCAGGTAACATTTTATGAAAAAAAAAATCGGTCAATGATCTCTCGAAGCGTTAAGAGTCTCTGCTGGGCAAGATCGCTGGCCGTGCCTGGACCGCCTGCCATTCAGTTCATTGTGGCGATCCTTTAGGGTGTGATTGGTGGTCGGCTCAGCGCCGTCGCCACGAAACTCGTCTTGGCACAGAGCCTAACTGTGCGAGGTCGCCTTTGTTAACCCGTGGCGTGCAGGGAAGCGATTGACCAAGCTGCACAGGTCAGAAATTCCCTTTGTCACTGTGACAGTAATTTTTAGCACGTCAGCATCAGGAACGAGAAGTGAAACGTGTAAAGGTGTGCATTTTACTGTTCTACATTTAATAGCCGACGGGCGATGGACAAACTGTGGATCTAAAACAGTGAAGAACATAACACACTTCTAAATTTTATCCTTGGCCCATGGCCACCCCTGTGGCCGAGTGGTTCTAGGCGCTTCAGTCTGGAACCGCGCAACCGCAACGGTCGCACGTTCGAATCCTGCCTCGGGGATGGATGTGTGTGATGTCCTTAGGTTAGTTAGGTTTAATTAGTTCTAAGTTCTAGGGGACTGATGACCTCAGAAGTTAAGTCCCGTAGTGCTTAGAGCCGCCGCCCCCCCCCCCCCCCCCCTTTCCAGCGCATATTGACGTTTTAGGTATTTCGTTTAGTCGCTTCACAAAATACGCATTTAAACTGTCATCTAGTAGTGATAGCAATGGGACGCTGTGTGTCAAAACTTTGCAATTTGATGTAGACTTATGTGAATGGTATCTCTCTCTCGCACGGATAATACAAGGCAACGATCCAAGCAATACAGTCAAAAGGAATGTAATGCATGGGGGTTCTTGTGTGCTGTTCCATTAGCGCAATTAATTGGTACTTAATCACGTCGTTATTGTAGCCGGGACATACGGAACATAGTCGTATTACTGTACTAAATTAAGCCATCTCCGCTAACTTATCGTGCTCATGTAACAGACACATTCGCGGTTGGCATACTGGTGCAGATTCGCGTATTGTCCGCAGCAGTTGTAGAAGCCAGTGTTGCTGGCTGTAGGTGAATTGTTAGATGGTGTATACCTAGATTGGTATCTTGTCTCCGAGTTAAAATCCCATAAATAAAGAGTTACAAAACAGAGATTAGAAACTATCTCGAGAAAATAAGCTAAAGTTATTAATAGGGTGTAGCAACGTTGGGGACAAATTTAAAAGAAGCACAATCGGGTTCTGAAACGTTCTACACTATTATGGTCTTCCTCATATTTAGTGCTAAAACACACACACACACACACACACACACACACACACACACACACACACACACACACAGAGAGAGAGAGAGAGAGAGAGAGAGAGAGAGAGAGAGAGAGAGAGAGAGGGGGGGGGGGGGGGGGGCGAAGAATTAAAAATTTTGAGAGTCACACATCGTGGAGATATATCTACATCTTCATATATATACTTGCTCCAGAAGCCACTGCATAGTGCATGGCGGAGGATATTTTGTACGCTACTAGCCACTTCCTTTCTTGTTCTACTCACAGCTGGAGCAAGAGAAAGGCGACTGTGTATATACATCCGTACAATTCCTAAATATCTATTACCCTGTCTTCGTAGTTCTTCCGAAAAATTTACGTCGACGGCAGTAGAATCGTTCTACAGTCAGCCACGGACGTCGGTTTTCTAAATTGGGCAGTAAAATATTCCTCGATACCGTATTAAACTAACCTGCCTCTGCAGACTTCATTCCGCACATATTCCCTTTATCACCTCTGAATTTCGGACTTTATCTGTCCAAACTCTTCGGTAACGCCATATTTCGAATGTTCCTTTGTATTTCGTGTGTTTCAAGTGAAACAACCACTACCGGCGATCGAAACAGTGTGCAGACCACTGGAAATTTCACGTTCGAACTGTAGCACAGACGTTGTAGGTAATGCATTTAGCATGCTTCGCGACCGTGCACCCACATACCGGCAGACAAGCGACAAGTCCACGTGACCGCGCCTGCTGGGAACACGCATAATGTGACACGACTGTACGGTTCGGTGCAGACAGACGGCACGAGGCCCTCAGAGGACGCGTCATCAATTAAAGCGGAACCCGCCATTAGCGGAACGGACCGGCAGATAAACCGCTCCGTGGGTGGTGGGAGATTTTGGGGGGGGGGGGGGGGGGGCAGTGCGAATGGCTAGCGCCCGACAGCGGCTTCCACTGCCCTGAATAATGCTCGGCTTCCCACTGCATCGCCTCCCTTCATCCTGCTGCCATGTAGTAGGTTTCTCTGTTGTTAAGCTGGCTTCTCGAGCCAACTAATTTCAAACTTAATTATTAAGTGCTGATGTTTAATGGCAAAGAAAATGTTCCAGTATTCGATACAAGAACAACTGTCAACCATAGTAATATGGAACTAGTTAAAGTCGGTGTATCTTCCTGTCTTAATCACTTCATAACCTACTGTCTGGCTCTTCGGCATACATTACTGAATTACCATTTGCGCGAGAAAGTGCGAGGCAGTTTAAAATGGATACAGCGATTACTTACGGCTGTGGCTATTCGATGCATAGCGGTACCTCGCTAAAGACTCACAGTGAATGTAAAAGAAAGTTCAGAATTTCGAACGTTGCGGAAGCGCAGAGAATGACAATACACGTAAAGTGGCAACGTTAACCGGAGAAACATTCTAATGTAAGGAACGGAAAAGTGTGCGTGTGTAATTGATCACTGGCCTAACTCTTCGGAAGTTACTGGGTACAAAATTCTCAATAAACTTACCGCGTCAGTTTTGTATAAAATACAGAGTTTTCGATGACTATCTCCATCGACGTCGTCTGGTGCTATGTCTATGTCAGCAAGTGTGCAGAGAACTTTTTATCCAATAACTTGCGGTGAGTTAAGATGATGTTCAAATAGCCCCTAACGGCGATGATGACGATGGTCATCGAAAGCTAGGGATGTTACCGAAATTTGAAGCGGTGAGTTAAGTTGATGGTCAGTTACACACTAAGTCAGACGTAGCCCCTCAAGACGAAGCAGTCGTCGAAAACACTGGATTTGAACGTAATTTGATACAGCCGGTTTACCGAGAACATTGTATCTAGTAGCTTTTGGTGAGTTGAGCTGGCGTTCAGTTATACACGCAGTCAGACATTCGTCCTAACGGTGATGGTGGAGGTAGTAAGTGAGAGGTTGGGACTTCATCGAGATTTGACGTGGCAAGTTTACCGAGAACATTTTATCCAAGGATTCTATCGCGTAACACTTTGTAGCCATACTAAAATTTACGTTTTTTGTTCTATCAATTTTTCCTCATTGAGCGAAGTGTTTTTTTTTTTTTAACATTTACCAGGACATGCTTGAAAAATGATTGATGCCACAGCTTGATACCGATTTCACGGATTCCTTCTTTCAGTAAGATGGAGCTACCATCATTGGGGTGCGGACATTCATTCATTTGAAAGTCGACGTCTTCGAAATCGTTGGAACGGTCATACTGGACATACGCCGCTCTCTTCCACTCTTGGCCGCCTTGATTTCCGAACGTGACATCCATGGGTTGGTTTTATAGGGTTGTGTGAAAGATCTCATGTATGCACCTCCTTTAGCGAGAACAATTCCAGAACTCAAGATAGTCATTACTAATGCTCTCGCGTTGGGGCCCCCTATACAGGGTGTTACAAAAAGGTACGGACAAACTTTCAGGAAACATTCCCCATACACAAATAAAGAAAAGATGTTATGTGGACATGTGTCCGGAAACGCTTAATTTTCATGTTAGAGCTCATTTTAGTTTCGTCAGTATGTACGTTCAATGGAGCACGTTATCATGCTTTCATACTGGATACTCTACCTGTGCTGCTAAAACATGTGCCTTTACAAGTACGACACAACATGTGGTTCATCCACGATGGAGGCCCTGGACATTTCAGTTGAAGTGTTCGTACGCTTCTCAACAACAGATTCGGTGACCGATGGATTGGTAGAGGCGGACCAATTCCATGGCCTCCACGCTTTCCTGACCTCAATCCTCTTGACTTTCATTTATGGGGGCATTTGAAAGCTCTTGTCTACGCAACCCCGGTACCAAATGTAGAGACTCTCCGTGCTCGTATTGTGGACGGCAGTGATACAATACGCCATTCTCCAGGGCTGCATCAGAGCATCAGGGGTTCCATGCGACGGCGGGTGGGTGCATGTATCCTCGCTAACGGAGGACATTTTGAACATTTCCTGTAACAAAGTGTTTGAAGTCACGCTGGTACGTTCCGTTGCTGTGTGTTTCCATTCCATGATTAATGTGATTTGAAGAGAAGTAATAAAATGAGATCTAAGTAAGCATTTACGGACACATGTCCATATAACATTTCTTTCTTTGTGTGTGAGGAATGTTTCCTAAAAGTTTGGCCGTACCTTTTTGTAACACCCTGAATATGGTTCAGAATGTACGGCGCGTTATGGATTATCGCTTCAGCACAATCAACTAAAGATTCATGACAAATTCAGGATTCAATCTTTATCAGTCTGCCAACTAGTATTTCTCCGTTTAAGATATTAACTCGTACAGGCTACCTTGTAAGAGTTTGAACAGTTTCACTACTATGCAAGTTGTGCAGTGATCATCCCCACCCCTCCCACTCCCCTCTCCATCCCCGGCTAAATATTACCAATCCTTTTAAATCGTTGATCGTCAAGCACTCCACTTTCTGTATCGCGTTAACCTTCACTACCTGCGTCTTGCATTAGCTGTTGAAGATCCGTCTCCTCAGATACCAGGAATACCTTCGCCGTTGCTAATTTTTCCTCAGAATCGCATATCGGCACTCCACTGTATTCTCCACACTTGTGTATTCTGCCTGGCACTGGACTTGCATTGCAGGGCACGGAGGTTTCAGTCCCCGTCCGTCCATTCAAATTAGGATGTGCGTGGTTTCCACAAATCTCCTAGGGGACTTTTTCTCCGAAAAAGGAAAAGGGCGTTTTCCCGACGAAACCTGCTCCAATCCGAGCTTGTGCAACATCTGTATTAACCTCTTTGTGGAGGGCGCACTTAGCCACAGTAGTCATTCATCTTGTCTGCTCCGAAAGTATGAAAACGGTCCTGCAATCTGTCCGTCCTATTAACTTTAACCTACCCTTTCCCTTCCATTCCAGCTTAACGCTCCAGATCACCGTTTCCCTGCATAACTTGATTCCCACCTTCTTCCTACTGTCAAAATTCCGTCTCATGGCGGTTCCGAAAACTCATCAAAGAGCCTCTCTCGTACCACTTTGTGAGGATGGCGTAGTCACCAACTCTCATAAAATAATAGAATGGCTGTTGCAAATTAAATTTGAAATTTTTCTACTGGTCAGGACGCATTTTGTATATTGCGACTGAACGTATTGAATCTTGCCTTTATTAAAAAGGCACCATCAGCATATGACCTGGAATGTTAAGATATTTTTGTTTAGAGATATTGATTTTAGATTTAAAACAGTTCACTGCTAAAGTTTAATGTAAAATCCAAGGTTATTTACCGTTAAAATATTGCCTTATTTCGTAAACGCTGCAATGCTTTCACACACGCCGTAACAGTTTTAAAGTTTCAGTTTGGATACAGCACATAAAGTGTGGAGAAAATTTGAAATCAAATCTGTCACTAACATAGGCTTGACACAGGAATTCCTTCTGCTCTCTCCTGTTGAAACCACAAGCATATGCCTCCATCTAGTTTCACACAGTTGAAGTTTTACGCTGTGGGGTCCTGCATGGCTGTCGATTTTCGCTGTAAAATTTAACAGCTTTTCTTTATTTTGTTTTAAAGTCTCGCACAGTTTGAATGTCTACCTAATAATCGTTAGAGAGTTGTACCACGGATTCGTCTTTTCTAAATTACCCGTAATATCAAATTTATTTTCGATCGTTAAAACAATTGGTTTGCGTTTACCTCCATTTTCCTAGCACATGTAGACCGTTCGTAACTTCAACAACAACAAGAAGAAAAGTGAAATAGATTACCGGTCTTTTCCAGCGTTCCATTTTAAAACTGCAGCATTGGCGAGATCTGTCAGCGAGGAGAAAATTACAACAATGTATTTCGCTTCATCGTGTTTAACACTATGCATTCGATTGTATTAATACAAAACAGAATTTCTGTTAGGAGCGGTCTCAGAAGAAAATTTTAATATTTTTCTTTTGCTATCGGCTGTAACTACGCTACTGGCCATTAAAATTGCTACACCAATAAGAAATGCAGATGATAACGGGTATTCATTGGACAAATATATTATACTAGAACTGACATGTGATTACATTTAGACGCAATTCGGGTGCATAGATCCTGAGAAATAGGTACCCAGAACAACCACCTCTGGCCGTAATAACGGCCTTGATATGCCTGGGCATTGAGTCAAACAGAACTTGGATGGCGTGTACAGGCACAGCTGCCCATGCAGCTTCAACACGATACCACAGTTCATCAAGAGTAGTGAATGGCGTATTGTTACGAGCCAGATGCTCGGCCACCACTGACCAGACTTTTCAGTTGGTGAGAGTTCTGTAGAATGTACTGGCCAGGGAGGCAGTCGAACATTTCTGTACTCAGAAAGGCCCGTACAGGACGTGCAACATGCGGTCTTGCAATATCCTGTTGAAATGTAGGGTTTCGCAGGGATCGAATGCAGGGTGGAGCCACGGGTCGTAACACATCTGAAATGTAAAGTCCACTGTTCAAAGTGCCGTCAATGCGAACAAGAGGTGATTGAGACGTGTAACCAATGGCACCCCATACCATCACGCCGGGTGATACGCCAGTATGGCGATGACGAGTACACGCTTCCAATGTGCGTTCACCGCGTTGTCGCCAAACACGAATGCGACCATCATGATGCTGTAAACAGAACCAGGATTCTTCCGAAAGAACGACGTTTTGCCATTCGTGCACCCAGGTCCGTCGTTGAGTACACCACCGCAAGCGCTCCTCTCTGTGATGCAGCGTCAAGGGTAAGCCGCAGCCATGGTCTCCAAGCTGATAGCCCATGCTGCTGGAAACGTCGTCGAACTCTTGGTGCAGATGGTAGTTGTCTTGCAAACGTCCCCATCTGTTGACTCAGGGATCGAGACGTGCCTGTAATCTCGACTGCTATTGATACGAGGCCGTTGGGATCCAGCGCGGCGTTCCGCATTAGCCTCCCGAATCCACAGATTCCATATTCTGCTAACAGTCACTGTATCTCGGCAAACGCGAGCAGCAATGTCGCGATACGATAAACCGCAATCGCGATAGGCTACAATCCGACCTTTATCAAAGTCGGAAACGTGATGGTACGCATTTCTCCTCCTTACAGGAGGCATCACAACAACGTTTCACCAGGCAACGCCGGTCAACTGCTGTTTGTGTATGAGAAATCGGTTGGAAACTTTCCTCATGTCAGCACGTTGTAGGTGTCGCCACCGGCGCCAACCTTGTGTAACGCTCAGAAAAGCTAATAATTTTCTTATAAAATCATCTTCTTCCCGTCGGTTAAATTTCGCGTCTGTAGCACGTCGTATTCATGGTGTAGCAATTTTAATGGCCAGTAGTGTAAATTGCTTGCTATCGGTCTTTAGCTTCTAGAAAAATTGGCTAGGCAAAAATGTAAACAGGAAAGCTGCTACGAACAAGTTACAAGTATTTATCTGAAGATGGAATGAGAAACAACAACAAAATATTTCAGGGATATTCGACTGTTGGATTGAGGCCTACATAGTCCTGCAGCGGATAAACATGTATCACATACGTTCTGGTTTATTCTAATGTATTTTAAACGAAACTGTGTTTTCATGAGGCGATGCCCCTCAGCCCGTACACATTTGAAAAATGCCATATTACCGCGTCTGAACTGCTGATAAATTTATTTATTTACACAATAAGTTTCGGTTGACTGACCATCACCAGCTTCATAAAAGTAGTCACAGCGTCATGTTAGGCGAAATATAAAATCACTATGTCACGTAATAAAACCATGAATTTGACACTGTTATCGTATCGTCAAATACACTGATGAGCCAAAGCATTACGACGTTGGATGCCGCCTAGTGGCGTTGAGAGCACGTGACGTGGTAACAAAAAATGGTTCAAATGGCTCTGAGCACTATGGGACTTAACAGCAGTGGTCATCAGTCCCCTAGAATTTAGAACTACTTAAACCTAACTAACCTAAGGACATCACATACATCCATGCCCGAGGCAGGACTCGAACCTGCGACCGTAGCGGTCGCTTGGCTCCAGACTGTAGCGCCTAGAACCGCACGGCTGAGAACTTAGAGTTTGGAGGCTTGTCTGCTCAGTAGAGTAGTATAGATGGTGATCTGTGGTATTCTGCAGAAAGAACACAATGCTGGTGCATGCGTAAGTGTTTAGGAGCACATCGTTCATCGTACATTGTTGTACATGGAGCTCTGCAGCATACCTTCCTTACGTGTTCACGTGTCCACACAATGACATCTTCAATTACGATTGTAGTAGGCACGGGGCGATCAAGATTCGACCGTCGACCAATGGAAACGTGTCGGATCTTCGGGTTAATCACATTTTTGCTACACTAGGTCGATGGTCGTCTCCACAAACGCCGCCATCGAGGTGAACTGCGGCTCGAAAAGTGTGGCACGCCAAGGACGCAGGCTGTTGGGAGCAGTATTATGCTATGGGAGACATTCTCCTGAGCTTGCATGGGATCAGTGGTAGTAATCGAAGGCATGCTGACAGCTGCGAACCACCTGTACCTCTTCATGCTTGATATCCTCTCCGACAGCGATGTCATCTGTCAGCAGTATAACTGTCCGTGTTGCGAAGCCAGAACCGTGCTACAGTGGTCTGAGGAGCATTATAGTGAACTCACGTTGATGTCTCGGCGACCAAATTCTCCTGATGTAAATCCTCAGGCACCCATTTTCGTCGCTATCGGCCGCCACCACCGCATACGAAAATCAGCGGTCCGTTAGTTACATGAATTACATGAACTGTGCGTAGACTTCTAATATCACGTACCCCCGCAAACCTACCAAGAAACTGTTGGATCCCTGATACACAGAATCAGTTATGCATTTCGCTCCAAAGACGGACAAACAAGCTATTAAGCAGTTAGTCTTAATGGCTGAAATGGCTCTGAGCATTATGGGACTTAACATCTGAGGTCATCAGTCCCGTAGAACTTAGAACTACTTAAACCTAAGTAACCTAAGGACATCACACACTTCCATGCCAGAGGCAGGATTCGAACCTGCGACCGCAGCAGCAGTGCGTTTCCGGACTGAAGCGCCTAGAACCGCTCTGCCACTGCGGCCGGCTTGGTCATAATGCTGTGGCTCATCAGCGTACAGTGTAACTTCAAACAGTAAATTACTTTGCGCAGTTTTTGTAGACTGACTATGAAATTTATTTTACGTTGTGGTAACAGTGTCTAATCCATGGTCCTATCATCTGACGATAATGATCTTACATGAAGCTGTGAATACTCGTCCATTTATGAACCTGGTGATGGTCAGTCGACCGGAAATGCTGTGTGAAAAAGAGTTTTACCAGCTCAAGGCTGACTTTATTCTAAATATTCCTTGCTTCGCTTTTTGTATATTTAAAAATTAGCTGAACCACGTACGGATAACCCGCAAGCCAGATAATTCTCACCCGGATAATCGAGAGCTTGCAGTACCTCACTCAGATGTTTACTCTCATTGACTTCTCTCCTATTATTAATAGTTCTATTCGATAGCTGAATATCTTGGTCATTACCTTCCCGCTCTGCGACAATGTACAGCTAATGTAATTAACAGATAGAAAGAGTGCGACATTGAATAAGAGATTTCTTGAACCCATTTCTCCAGAATTATGCGGCTCTGGCTCCTACTGGAGAATTCTCGCTGAGAGAAGGCCCGAACGGCAGTCCCTAAGTCGCTTTTCAATTTGAGGCTCGAGATGCCAGCCAGCCACGTATCCCGGTAGCTCTCGCCTGCCTGCCCGTCGCTGTTTACACCTGTCGCCAGCCAACATCCCGTTTGATATTGCGAAACCGACAGCTCTGTTTGTTAGAAAGTTGATTGGAAATTTTAATTCGCTACTGCAGCGTTATCTGCCCCACAGCCGCGTAGCCTCCTTCTGCAAATATTAACAGAACAAACACGGAATACATTTATACCGAGAGCGGCTGCTCGCGCTGCGTGCAGTTGCGAGTGTTTTTTTTTTTTATTTCCTCGCTTCTCTATCAGTACTCTTTTCTTTCGTTTTCCTGTCGCTACCAGCTGAAGCCGCGGTGGTCTCATTTTATTCCTATTCGAACTCCGCTTTTCGCTCTCGCTGTGCAAACAGCGTGCTGCTCCCATCTTGGATGTCACAGTGGGCGAGCCCATTCGCCCACCCTTGCCTTCCCCCCGCGCCGACGAAGTATGCGCGACCCGCAAAGCAAATTTGTTTGCCCGAGACACACTCTGTTCTCCACGAGGTTATCTTTCTAAGAATTGCCACTTACCCTCCGTCAGACAGCCGGTCATCCATTTGGTCATCAACTCTCTCTCTCTCTCTCTCTCTCTCTCTCTCTCTCTCACACACACACACACACACACACACACACACACACACACAGAGTAAAAGCGAACTCTGCTAAAGTTTCAAACGCACATTGGTAGTGACAATAATTCGGCAAATCGAGAATATGACAGAAAACCCAGAATAAATATTCACTCGCTGATTTCAAACTTCCTGGCAGATTAAAACTGGTGACATCCGAAGAGCGGAGTGCTAGAGCAAGGATGGTACCTCGCAACGCAACCACAAGAAAACATAGTCGCTCCAAGCCGCATCGACTAATCAGTGACAAAGCCGCAGCCAGAAACTTTTCGCTACGTCGCTGCGTTGATTCTTCTTCTTACAATGACAACGCAGCAAGTGCCATACTTTTCCCAGAAACTTCGCTCAGTAGAATAGCGGTCCAAGTAAGCGAAACGTGTCCCTGCTGATCCGTAGATAACTAGACCGATTTTGACAAAACAGCGATAAAACTTTTCCAAGTACCTTATGTCACAGAATGATGTACTTCTGTCAAGTGAGATACTGTTTGTTTACTCTTAGGACAGTGTATCTTTGACATGTTGTATTGTATGTTTTTTGACTGTGAAATAAAGTGTGGTTAGACTGCTAATCGCTGCTCTACTGTGATTCACGACACCTTATGTGCATTTTACTCCGCGACATTCTCAGACGAATTGGTGACACACTTGTTATCGCCGCGACTTTTTAATGTTGTGCCCCGTGTTCGAAACTCGATTTCAATTTTTTATGTTTTTCTTTTGTATTCCTTCTGCAGAAGATTACTACATGAATGTTTTAAAGTGTGCGTTGATATAACGTTCGTCTACTAATTTATGCCAGATGCATGAATTAAAAACAATTTGGAAATCGTTTGTAATTGTTTTCGGTTAAATTCTTATAGAGCATCTTGATTCATAATCAGTTGCAAGTTCCAGTTTTCGGAAAAGTGATCCATTATGCGTGGTTTGCCGCGAAATTATTGCCAACGCACGAAATCTTTAGCAATGTTTGTAACCTTTCATCATACCGTACACACATACATGATCAGCTAGAACATTGTGGCCTCCGACCTACTATCGATGTAAATGCGTCCGGGCGATAGCAGTGTCACCTGGCGGGGAATGATTGCTAGTCAGACACACGCACGATGCATGCAGTATCAGTAAGTGGTCTGTCCATGTGTAGAATGGGGAAGACGCGCCATCTATCTGTGTTTGACCGAAGGCAGATTTTGATGGCCCAGAGGCTCCGCACGAACATTTTGGAAGCTGCACCACTTGTCTGGTGTTCGAGGAGCGCTGTACAGTGTGTTTTCAACACGTGGCGAAACCAAGGTGCATTCTAGAGATGGGCAAACTCGTCCATCCTTGGCAACTAGTTCACTGGTGACCGCTCTTTTTTGGGAACCGTTCATTTTTGCTCTTTCACCGTTCACATGTGCATGATATATGGTCCTTATGAAAAATTAGTAGCATAGGTGACTGAAGATGGAAGGCGCCAATAGGGATTTGGCTCACCTCTGGAGTACAGAGGTTTTATTCATTACAGGATTCTCGTAGAAGTAATTTTCGCGATTCTGCAAAACCTCTCCTTTAGCCAAGTGTAGCGTTATGTGACTGATCGCAGTGAAATAATATAAGGTACAGACTGCTCGCCAGTTACGCACGATTTGTTGACTGCTACGAGTAGAACAGATAAACAAGCAGTAATTAGGCAGTGAAGAAATAACAAATAAGCTAATGCAAACGACAACTTTGGAACAATAGATGACGTTTCTTGGGTGACAATGAGCAGCTAGTACTAGGGGCCGAATTTTCGTGCTCCACCCTGTACCACTGAAATAATATAGTAGGAGTTATAATATTCTCTTTGCAAAATGTGACAATAGACACTCGATTATGGAGAGCAGGCTTCATTCTGTTGTAAGTCGGCTTACCTTCCATGACAATGAACATACTGTTTTACTTTGGATAAAAAAGGCGGAAAATGGCCACTCGTGTGTACGGTGCCGACTTCCTTTGCATGTGTAATAACAAAAAATCTTGCCTTTTTATGTCTTCTGCTCTTTGCCGGCCGGGGTGGCCAAACGTTTCTAGGCGCTACAGTCAAGTCCCATAGTGCTCAGAGCCATTTGAACCATTTTTGTAATGCAGTCTAATGGGACATCTACACCTTCCATACTAGCCACTTTGTTTACTGCAGCGGATAGAGTAGCTTGTTCCAAGAGAAGTATCTTTAATACTATGAAGACATTAATATTAAACTGTCCCTTAATGACCCATCAAAGAGCGATATAGAGGTTCGAGAGTACAGGTTCAGCCACTCTGTTGGTTCTTCTTCGTTGCAAACAGCGGAACGTGAAAATCACGTGGAGTTTAGTACGACTCCCTTTGGTGTGGCTGCTTGAGCGTTGTACAAGCTTTTAAGACATGCGCTCAGTGGAAGACACGCCTCTTTAAGCTCTGTTACTTGGAGAAAAATCGGCGTTTTGAGGCACAGCCTTGAAACCTCACTCGATATTGACAGTTGACTATCACTATTTAAATCTGTGTGCAATATATTTCAAATGCTTCCTGATAAATTAAATTCTTTAATACTTTATTGAAAACGTTTAGTATATCGATTGGAGCGGCTCCGCCTCAGAGTCTTTAACCACGAACCGCCACTGAATCTAAGTAATACGAGGGGAACTTTCGTAATTAATGTATTTTCTTGTAAATACATTTTAATCTTTGTGCAACATTCTGACATGCTCCTGGGGTAAACAAAACAAAGCCGCGGAGGAAACCAATTAAGCCGTATGGCACAAAAGAGGCGACCACCTTTTGTGTAGCTCCGCGCTTTTTAGCAGGCGCTCTAATATAGGTCTTTTCATTTCGTGGTTCTGCATACACTGGCTAGAATATCTTCAGACCGTCTTCTTAGTTAAATTTGTGGTAATAAGCTTAGTTTAAGGCAGAACTTAGCGTTGTTGGATAAGAGGACGAATGTTGACGAACGATGAAAGGGGAAAGTGTGGCGCCCGCACCTGTCGTGTCGCATAAGTTTCGCGTTGCACTCATTGTGCTGCGGCTAATTAAGGAGCGGTAGTTGGTGTTGGTACCGTGTAACGTTGCGTTGCGGTGCCTTGCGTCTGGCCTTTTGCGCCTCGGAAGAAGTAATTCCCAGTTAGCGGTTTCAAGAGCAGCTATGGCAGCAGTAATTAATCGAAATAGCAATTCTTTGTCATGCTACTAACAAATTGCTGAGGACGTCCATTTCACATGGGAAATTATCTCCTTGCTTCAGAGTATGATGTAATGACATAAAATGAAATCTACATCTACGTCTATACTCAGCAGACTACAGTGAAGTACATGGCCGAGGGTACTTCCGGTCGTAGGGCCTTCACCTGTCTACTCGCGTATTGATCGCGGTAATAACGATTGTTTAAATGAATCTTCGACATTCCTAAGGGAACGATACGTAATATAGTATTAGATTACGCTCTTAAAGTTGCTACTCGAAACTTTGACTTTCGCGGTATAGTTGGCGTGTAGCTCTCAGTTTGCCAATTCAGCTTTTTGGCATCTCAATATAGCTCTCAGATGAATCAGACAATCCTATGACCATTCGTGCTGCCCTACTTTGAATAGTTCCATATAGCTTGTTAATCTTACACTGCGTGACAAAAATAATGGAACACCTTGAAGATAATCGGAATTTATGTGACTTCGAACGCGCATGCACCATCAAGTACATAAATGACTTGCCAGCCCAGCCATGCAGTTAGTAAATATGTGTTGGAATTTGATGCATATGTTCATGTCATACTCCCGTCACTTCGTCCCCCTCTTTCTGTCCAGCAACTCCCCCCCCCCCCGCACCCCTCTCTTTCTGTCCATTATCTAACATATATCGCATACATAGGAAAAGAAATCCACTACTGTACAGCTACACTATTGCAGCTGGAGACAGCGTCTGCCGTAAAATATCTAGGGGTAAAATATCCAGAGCGAACTTAAGTGGAATGACCATATAAAACAGATAGTGAGAAAGGCAGACACCAGACTCAGATTCGTCAGAAGAATGTCAAGGAAACGTAATTCATCCACAAAGAAGTGGCTTGTAAGGTGCTTGTTCGCTCGATTCTTGAGTATTGTTGATCTGTCTCGAATCCCTATCAGATAGGACTGATAGAGGAGATAGAGAAGATCCAACGAAGAGCGGCGCGTTTCGTCACGGGATCGTTTAGCTGGCGAGAGAGCGTTACGGAGATGCTAAACAAACTCCACTGGTAGACATTACAAGAGGGGCGTTGTGCATCACCATGATATTTACTATTAAAATTTCGGGACAGCACTTTTCAGGAGGTGTCGGACAACATATTACTTCCCCCACATTCATCTCACGTATTGACCACGAGGAGAAAACTCGAGAAATTAGAGCCAACACAGAGGCTTACCGAGAATTATTCTTCTCACGCACTATTCGCAAGTGGAACGGGGTTGGAGGGATCAGGTAGTGGTACCGAAAGTACCCTCCGCCACACACCATTAGGTAGCTTGCGGAGTATGACGTAGCTGTAGATTATCTCCTCTCCCGTAGTCCGCCCCAATAGCTGAACGGTCAGAGTGCTGGAATGCCACGCACGGGGCCCGGCTTCGATTCCCGGCTGGGGTGGAGTGATTTTCTCCCCGCAGGGACTGGTTGTTGTGCTGTCCTCCTCATAATTTCATCCCCATTGTCGACGCGCAAGTCGCCCAATGTGGCGTCGCACTCAATAAGACTTGCACTTGGCGGGCGAACTTCCCACCTGGGAACTCCCGACCACTGACACCATACAATCGTTTCCATTTCCTCCCCCTTTCTCTGTCCATTTCTTCCTCCTCCCTCTGTATGTCCATTCCCTTCCCCGTCGCCCTCTGTGCATCTCATTTTCCCCCATTCCCCTCATCTTGAGCTTTGTTTATCGATATTGCAAACAAAAGGGTTCAAATGGCTCTGACCACTACGGGACTTAACATCTGAGGTCATCAGTCCCTTAGAACTTAGAACTACTTAAGCCTGACTAACCTAAGGACATGACGCACATCCGTGCCCAAGGCAGGACTCGAACCTGCAACCGTAGCAGTCGCGCGGTTCCGGAGTGAATCGCCTAAAATCGCTCGACCACCGTGCCCGGCTATTGCAAATAAAACCTTGTTTGGGAACTAAAGTCGCTTAAAATCAATGAGTAAATCGCTTAGGTTTATTGGTATACTGGGAATGAGAGAGAGACCTCTCTAGCGGCTGGATCTTTGAGGATAATAGCTTCAGCGACAGTATTTCGCACAGCGAACGGGTAGTGTGACAAAATTTCGAACGATTCAGATTCCTTAGCAGTATCTGACCATAAAATAGTAATAAAAACAACTTTCCTGCTTTCAGTTAAAACTCAGTGCGAGGAGGAAAATAAAACAGCACATTCTTATGTATCCCGTTTGTGTTTAAAATTGTAAGTTGAAGGAATATATATGAGACAAACAATTTGTTTAATGGTTTAAATGGCCTACTGTCATAGTTTGATTGCGAGAAAGGAAATTAAACCAAACATTTGAGCAACACAACGCCATTTTTTCTTTCTTGTAGTCGGTTTAGACAGAAAATCTCTGCAGTCCGCATTCTTATTTCAAAATGTATAGCCTATGTCCGTTTTGATATTTATTAGAGTATCGTCTAAACATTCGAAGTAAATCGGTCTAGAACATTTCGAGATTCTTGGTTACAATATTTTCCGTTATATACTATTAGCTGAATATCCAGCATTGCCCACATATGTGTATTTATTCCAGTATCCTAGCAGTCGATATCCTCTTTCCCCCATATCTTCTCCTTCCCCCGCTCTCATCATCTCCACCTCCCCCCCTCCCTTTCCTGTACACAACTTCCAGCCCCATACTGTGTCCACATATTCTATCCCATCTCCCCCCCCCCCCGTCTCTCTCTCTCTCTCTCTCTCTCTCTCTCTCTCTCTCTCTCTCTCTCTCTCTCTCTCTCCCCTCTCCCTCTCCCTCTCCGTCTCCCCTCCCGCTTTCGACATCTTCCACCCACCTCCACCCTCTTTCCATCTTCTCCTAAACCTCTTTCTGTCCATTTTCTCCTCACCTGTCTCTCTGTCCATTTGAACCTACCCACCTGTTCATCTCCACCTTCCGCTCTAATACCAATTCCCCATCCTTCTTTTATTACACCTCCCCCCCCCCCTCTCTCTCCTCACGGTATCACTTCCACCCCAATAGGAGGCTTTTGGCTCTTACCCCACAATATTTCTTTCCAGATCGTAATTAATTTGTGTACCAGCTTCGATTGAAATCGTTCCAGGAGTTAAGGGCGAGCTTTTTACGACGTGGCTTTGCCCATCTACATAGATTTCACATGTATTTAATATAATTCACACGTGTTTTTCCATATACGTCACCTGTATCTCTAATGAGTTTCGCCCTGCAGTATCATTCTCACGCAGCTCTATGTTCATGGCGTCATATCTCCTGAATTGTGTTTCCCAGAATGATATAATTTTGGAATCAGATTCAGTGTTATATGTGGCCTACTGTGTGCGAAATGTGTTGGGAATAGAGTTGGTAGTAAGGAAGTAATAAATTTAGATATGAAGCATGATAATGCACTTTTTCACGCGTCTCAGCTTTCATGACGTCACATCTACTGAACCATGAGAGTTGCAATGATACAGTTTTGTAGACGCAGTGTGTAGCAGACAGCTTTAGTAGTAAAAAAAGAAATAAATTAAAACGTCATACATTATGCGGCAGTTTTGCATGCGTCTCAGTACTTGATGTCATATGTCCTGAAGTTTTTGTCGTACATTTACATGATTTCCCTGGTACATTCAGTGATAAATTTGAGTACTGTCTGCAAAATGTGTCGTGAATTGGAAATTTGTGATAAGTTCCAGTGGGACCAAATTGCTGAGGTCATCGGTCTCTTGATTAAAGATTACGTAATCTAACTTAAAGTAACTTACGCTAAGGACAACACACACACACACACACACACACACACACACACACACACACACACACACACACACACACACACACACACACACGACGGAGGACACGAACCTCCGACGGTGGAGCCGCGTGAACCGTGGCAAGGTGCCCTAGAGCGCACGGCTACCACGCATGGTAATGTGTCGTGAATGCAGTTAGTAGTAAAGAAGTACTAAATTAAAACTTAATGCTTCATGCGGCAGTAAGCGATAAGCGGTTTTCCTTTCGCCGTGTTGTGGGGGTTGTCACCGAGAGAAAGTTTTGTAAAGGTTTGAAAGTATGCCTAAAGTTTGTTACGCGTCACCAGCTCCTCTTATTCTCAAATAATGGGATACTCTGCTTTTTCAGAGCTACTCCATCCGTTTCATGGGTAGTGGTTCTTTCCTACACAGCAATTCCTTTCAGGCAGTAAGTGATATGTGTGCCAAGTTTGATTGAGATCGGTCCACTGGCTGAGGAGGAGATGTGGAGCCGACCGTTGTGGCCGAGCGGTTCTAGGCGATTCAGTCTGGAACCGCGCGACCGCTACGGTGGCAGGTTCGAATCCTGCCTCGGGTATGGATGTGTGTGATGTCCGTAGGTTAGTTAGGTTTAAGTAGTTCTAAGTTTTAGGGGACTGATGACCTCAGGTGTTAAGTCCCACAGGGCTCAGAGCCATTTTTTGAGGAGATGTGGAACTTACAAAAGGTCAAGAAGTTTTCGTTATTTTTGGTACCAACGGTAAACAACGACTTATCTCTCGTAGTAGTATAGTAGAGATCCAGTTATCAGTGATTGGTACAGCGGGCACAGAATGCATGTTTAGTGTTGTTACCAGGCCTGGTAGCGTATAGAAGGGTAGTGAACAGCGTCACATTTTGAATAATCACTGTGAAGAACACGGAGGTGCTTCGTACTCGCCTAACACTACGTTATGAGCATCTCACACAGTTTAAAAGGTCCTCATTGTGGGTCTACATTTCGCCAGCTGGTCGAATCGTGCAATATGCAAATTTATGGGACATTCAGATGTAACAGTGGTCCAGTGTCGGACCACATGGGAGCACGAGGGCAGCTGTACTCTTCATTACGGGAACGGTCGACCTCGTCTGACCACCAGAAGGCAGAATCGCCGTATTGTGCTCCAAGCACGTCTCGTCTGTCTATGCCGTCCAAGAACAAGCAATGGTGTCCCTGAAACGTTCTATGTCATTCCACACCTGTTGGTCGGAGACCAGCAGCTGGATTGGGAACTACCATACCGTGAGTAGGTTGCCGTTAACACAACAATACGAACGGCTGCGTTTTTGAGTGCCGCCGTTACGGGAAGCGTCGCATTGTACTGAGCGATGAATCGCGGTTTTTCACTACCCGAATGACCATCTTCGATGCGTACGTCGGCGACCTGAGAAGAGGTTCTGTTCTTCGAAAGTCGTAGAGGGGTACGGCGGTGTGACTCGTGGCGTCTGGTGTGTAGTTGCCATCGGATGTGGTTTCAGGTTATTATTAGTAGTGATTCAGCGAACTCTGACGACAAGATGACACAGCGGTAAATCACGGACATTCTGCGCCATGTGTTATTTCTCATCGTATACGTCCAGATAGAACGTATGTGATACAGGACATCAAGAGTCAGTTACAACAGTTGTGGGTCAGTTTGCCTCAGGAGGTGGTACAACGGCTTATGACACCCTTCCGAATCGAATCAGTGCATGCATTCAGACCAGAAGTGGTGCAACATTACAGTGACGAGTGGAATCATCCTGCCAAGTTCCTGGTAAATTTGAATCGATTTATTAGTCACTGAAACACTATCATTTTTCTGTGAAGTTTCATTTCGTTTTGTCCTATCCTTCTGGGCTCTTCACCTTTTTTGTCAATCAGTATAATGTCAAGGGTCTCACATATTTGAGCATAGACTGAATTAGCTTACACGATAGTTTGTAAGCAGTTTTTTTTTTGTTGGCTGATTGCATTTTTCGTTGGCTGATTACATTTTTCCAGCACCCTTCCAATGAACTGAAGTTTTCACCTACGTGACATAGAACTACATCTATTGATCACCCTATTTCATTGCCTTAGAAATTGTTTCACCCAGGTATTTGACTGATTAACATTGATGTTCTCGCATGATGCTGCATAATTATCGTTTTTAGAAGTGTACAATTTTGTATTTGTGAGCATTTAAGGGAAATTAATTTTTCAGCTTATTCACATCGCACTTCATCATAGACTACTGAATGAATCGCAAAAGTCTCTGTTTATTACTAATGGTTTATGCCATGTCATTAATATACCCCTTAAACAGTATTAAGTGTCATAAGTACCTTTGGCACACTGGATTTTACTTCTACACCACCTTCAGTACCAAGAAATCCTAAATCCAGATGCAAATTTCGTTTCTTACTTCATTCTTGTTTTATTAGCGGTGGTGTGGTATTGACTAATGTGTATTTCGGGAGTGAAGAAATACTGAACCAATGTAATACCTTCATCCATATCTTTCTGGGTGTTAGGGTAAGCGTGCGATGGGATATAAAGATAATCAAATTCATTATTGTAACAAAAAGTATATGAACTATTCCGCCAAGAAAAATTAACATTAACGAATTAGGCTCGAAATTAAAATTACGCAATGTTAGAGAAGAGACTTTATGAAACTATGTACTTACAAATGATAAGAGGAAATGTTCTTAGTTTTGGTGTTTCTTTGAGTTGGTAGTTTTTGGTGTTGTTTGTAACATAGATCGATAAACTGTGAAATTTCAGTGTATTTAATTAAAAATTGTAAGTTATATGAAAATGTACGTCCATGACTTCGGAAATGATCAAAATATCATCATATAAAAACATATAAGTGCGTTTCTGATTTCACTGCGAAAACAGTAATGAAATAGAAAGTAATTGGTTATGACGTGAAAGTGATATTAAGGAGAATTGATCAAGTAGACGAAAGCACATATTAACATAACTTTATACAGAATCTCTGACCTTCGGAATTCCGCGTTAATGTGAAGTCCCCATGTTCTGCTTTTGAGAGCCCCTGAACGTTCTCGCTTGCAGTGAAAGAGAACATTGACGTGTTCCTGGGTAATCTCACTCCATTTGTGTATGTGTCAACAGTGGTTGACGACGGACTATGATTGTTAAGTTGCTGACCAACTATATCTCTGACATGTTGAAAAAGCGTGCTGTCGTTACTTTGCGTAGACAATTACCAGCTCATTGCCGCCTGCTATCCTCTTTCAACCGCTAGTTCCACACATGTTTGCAACGTGGTAACGTGCATTGTACGAGGTGAAATGTCTAGATATGAAAAGCTCTTTTTCCAAAGGTTGATCAGTCAGCTGCGTTCGAGTTCACTTGCTGGTATTGCGATCTTTTACGTCAGCGAAGCTCAATGAAAATTATTGTCACGTTTCTGATTCTTTTTACTATCCTCCCTGACTGAACTTGTTGTAAAACTGACCATTCTCGTTAGAAAAGGTAGAGCAATGTTAAGCCTCTGTGTACGACATCTGTCTGCAATCTTCATTACGAGGGCAAGACAAAAGAAAAAGTTTTTTAATAAGTTTCAATTGTGAAAACAACATTGCAAGTGAGATCATTTCTCTCCATAACCGCAGTCTACTTCAGTCCACTTGAGCCATTTGTTGAGAAGCTTCCTAATCCCGTGCAGGTCCATTCTTGCATTGCCCCCACAACCTTGCCATCCAGTGCATACTTGGTTCTGTGCAGGACCAAAAAGGTGAAATGGTTCAAATGGCTCTGAGCACTATGGGACTTAACATCTGAAGTAATCAGTCCCCTAGAACTTAGAACTACGTAAACCTAACGAACCTAAGGACATCACGCACATCCATGCCCGAGACAAGATTCGAACTTGCGACCGTTGCGGTCGCAGGGTTCCAGACTGAAGCGCATAGAACCGCTCGGCTACATTGGTCGATCCAAAAAGGTAAAAATCACTTGATATTACGTCAGGAATAGACACCGGTTCTTGCAGCAGCTCAAACCAAGAGTCTAAATGAGGGCGGGTATGATCCGGAAGCAAAATGACACGTTCCGAAAGCTTCCCACTCCGTTTTGATTTCGAGTCTCGAATCTCGCTGAAGCTGACACTGGCTGTCACTACTCACTGCTTGATCTGTAGAAGTATAACGAATCAGTGGTGGACGTTTCATTTCCCAAAACATTGTCATCATCAAGCACCTGCAAAAGCTTGGCTTTTGTGTCAGTTGACGTGCCTCTGGACAAATACAAATTCTGCAATAGTTTCGAAATGCATGGACAATCGCAAATTTTTGAATTGTAGCTATTGTTCAACTCATGCGCAATACCAATAGTTCTGGATCGACGATCATCACGAATCATTCACTGAACCGTCTGAATTTTCCCGTTCGTTTTTTAAACGAATGTCCTACGTGTCGCAGACAGAATAGAAGCCCACTTTTAAGGGAATCTGTCCGCTCGTTCATTTTTCGTTTCCTAAGAGAGCTATCACCGTATTGCAGCTGCATTCTGCGAATAATCTCGGACAAAAAACTCCTCGTTTCCTCCTTGGTGCATATGGAGAACAAGGCATTCTTATTGAAGTTCTGTGAAATCACGACGAATAGAATGGTTCAAATGGCTCTGAGCACTACGGGACTTAACTTCTGAGGTCATCAGTCCCCTCGAACTTAGAACTACTTAAACCTAACTAACCTAAGGACATCACACACATCCATGCTCGAGGCAGGATTCGACCCTGCGACGGTAGCGGTCGCGCTGTTTCAGACTGTAGCGCCTAGAACCGCTCGGGCACCCCGGCCGGTACAACGAATAGTGATATTGACCAAGATCAACAGTGAAGTTATGAAGCTGAAAATAATTTTATTTTTAATTGACCGACTCTCGTTTTTATATTGGTACACTGTTTTACACTTCCTCCGACGTTGAATCTTTTCAGGTTATACTTGTACTTTTTACGAACGTTACTACAGATAAAAAAAAAATTCTGTGTATCTTTATTTAAAGGGCAACAGGTTGTTCTCGTTTAGGGAATTATACAGTAAGTATTACAGCACGGCAGATTTCGTGCGTATCGGACATCTAGTGCCAGGATGAAATGCGTGTTATCATCCATGAAAGGCGTTATGTCCACTGCACGCACATAAAATTTTGAAGTGTGTACGCCTGCTTGATGTTGCTGTCCCGTAATGCAGTACAGCGACGTCTATGTCGGAGCAGCGATAAGCGACTACAGCGACAAATATCTTACCGCCGAAAAGTGTAAAAGTGTGGCAGAGTTTGTGTTGAAATATCTCTCTTGCCCACGTTTAGAGGCCGAGAGCGATAAGAGAGCTGATAGTCTACGCGTGAGTTGTATTCCCTAAAATCGACGACGGATGTCGGAGTTTCTTTACATTACCGGACCAGAAAGAGAAAGATCGTCCACTTTAGGATCGTTTTGGACACATTTTAAATGAAATGACAGTTAAACAGAAAGAAATATATTACTATCGTATGTGCGGCGACTGTTCTTTCGGAAATGTCCCAAAGAACAGACACCACACGTCTAATAGTAATATCTGTACGCTTTGGCAGCACTTCATGGTATCTTCAGTGTGGGGGCACCCTAGGTCCGACATCTTGTGTGAGTCATACTAAATGCTGCGAACAATAGGGATGGTGGACAGGGGGCGCTACGGAAGTAGTGTGCGACAGGTTGGGATTTTAGGCTGTACGGGAAGCGTGCTCGGATAGTCCAAGCGCTGACGGTGACCGCGGGAAATTTGGGATTGAGTCCCGGTCCGGCACACATTTCCAGTTGTCGCCACTGAATTATTTCGATGGTCTCGTGTGGCTGACGTCGGTATTTCTCTCTCTTGTTGAAAGTAACTTGTGAAAAATTTTATTTTCACGGTAATAATTGTAGAAGTAGGTAGAACTAGATGTTGACAAAGATAGCCTTGTCTTTGAAGAGATCATAAACATTTGCAGCGGTTTGGTTTCTTTTCTCGGTGAAAGTTGTTTAGGCGACACAATTTTTCTTTGTGAAGCTGCTTTCCCTGTAATTTAATGTTCAATAGCATCTGTGGCAATTGTTAAATTAGTCAGCAAGCAAAGGCATTTAACAGTATCATCTGTCACATCTATAGATTTTTTTTGGACCCACGTGGCTAATATTCTCCAATTAGAGTACTTTAGACGAAAGGTATCAGCTGTTTTCATGTTGACGCGAACCTGATGTTGACGTATTCTTTGTCAGCATCTAACTGATGTCCGCCGCTAGGTTTTAACAAACTGAAAAAAAAAAAAAATTGGGTGTTGGTCGCTCTTCAGCTTGTATGACTTCCATTGTGGTCATACTGTTGTACACAATGGGATGTCCTTTAAAAGTATTTAGTGCATACAGAATCTTCTTGTGTTTTCGCCATGAGTATGCATACATTTGTTTGTTTCTCCTCTTCGTCAGATGCCACTGATAGTGGGCAGTATGCCCCAATTCGGGTCTGACAAATAAGTGATTCTGAAGTTCAGCTCATGTTGTTCAACAAGATGTTCTTCATCAAACAGGAAAAGTTAGATTAGCTTCACAGTCTCCAATAACAAAACGTATGCCTTTACGGCTATGGCAACAGCAATTTTGAATCTTCCGTTTGACAAGCGCAGAAACAAAACTGAAGACGTAAGTCTTTCACCAATTCTTTGTTTTTCATCATTACTAACATTATTGCAAGAATGAGATTTTCACTCTGCAGCGGAGTGTGCGCTGATATGAAACTTAAAACTGTGTGCCCGCCCGAGACTCGAACTCGGGACCTATGCCTTTCGCGGGCAAGTGCTCTACCATTTTAGCTACCGAAGCAGTACTCATGCCCGGTACTCACAGCTTTACTTCTGCCAGTATCTCGTCTCCTACCTTCCAAACTTTACAGAAGCTCTCCTGCTAACCATACTGAATTAGCACTCCTGAAAGAAAGGATATGGTAGAGCACTTGCCCGCGAAAGGCAAAGGTCCCGAGTTCGAGTCTCGGTCGGGCACACAGTTTTTATCTGCCAGGAAGTTTCACCAACATTATTAGTTATGAACTTTATAATTATCGTGAAAGAGTCGTCGTAACACAATAGAGCATCTTGTTTATAGTTTTTGAACTCAGAACCAGAATGAGAAGGTCAACATGAACGCGTTTTCCTCTGCAGTTGCTAACAGTTAGGAAGATTCCAAATATTGTAGTACTCATCGGCTATTTTTTCTTAGATCATCGGCGTCTGGAATTTCAATTTTGACAATTTGACAACCTGTGCATCGAACATTAGGAACGATTTTCACAACAGTTGTGACTCCAACACGAAACGAAAACATTAGGCTTGTAAATGACTGAACAGTAGACAAAAATCTGAAAAAAAAACGGAATTCGGCATCGAACGGGCATTTTTTCAATTTATCTTGTGTTTATCATTTTAATTATGAGCAGCTACAGTACGAAATGAATGGAAAAATTCGCATGACTACCTTGGATTCCATTTCAAAGCCAGAACAAATACACAACTCAGAACTTAGTTGCACTGTGCTATCAAAGCTCCGTAATAATGACCTCATAAAAGCTAAGGTTCATGTTTTGATTCAGTAACTGCTCTCTTCGACTCTGTGTGACACAGCTCAATTATAAACGACTCCTTCGGCATCGTCGCATGTCACCGGTTTGACCTGGTTTCTTCCTGACAAGGCGCGAAGGATGGCCCTTGAAAGCCTTGAGCTCTGGGAGCCGTTGTCTGAGAATTAGAGTGAAATTGGGTAGCGTCGGAACGAATGCTAAATTGTGCGTCGATTGAACGTTGAAGTGTACTTAGCTATGCATTAAAGTTATCGTGCATGTGCAGAATGCCACAGAAATGTTGCGACAAACTTCGAGGGGTTGTAGAGGGTGTCTTGGGGAACAAGTAGAGGATAGGAACCCATGTGGGAAACTAATCCAACAAAGCTACAGAGCTTCGAAGTTACAAGCACCAATGCCTGTCACCAGGCCATTCCTTCGGCAGCAAACGTAACTTTGTACGCTCGAAACGTTTCGCACTATTGTTTGTTATGTACGCTCGAAACGTTTTGCACTATTGTTTGTTATTCATTCAGTGATCACGACTGATTGTCACGATCGCCAGTGGAGAAGATGTAGCTACTTGCTGTGTAGATAGGCCTTGTCTCCTACGAACTGGATACTCTTTTTTTGCCTTGGTGGATAACGGTTTCAGACACGGATTTCCATTTGCAGTTTATTTTTATGCTGTATACCGAAAAAATATTGCAGGTTTTAGAGGGTTCTCGGAGAAAATATACTGCAGAAGGAAACCTACGTCCGAAACCGTTATCCAATAAGGCAAAAGAGCATCGCATTCATGGAGGACAAGGCCGACAAACAAAATTGCGAGATGTTCCACCTCCTGCACTTCAGCGTACAAAGTTACGTTTGCTGCCGAAGGGATGACCTAGTGGCAGACACTGGTGCCTGTAACTTCGACGTTCCGTACATCGTTGGATGATGTATCCGGGCAGGGTTCCTACTCTCGATTTGTTCCTCGAGACACCCTCTACAATCCCTCGAAGTTTATCGTTACGTTTCTGGGACACCTTGTATTTGCATATAAAAGTTATACCAGGTGCGACAATAAAGTAATGAGACTGATGTGAAAAAAAATGTTGGTTACCGTTTTAGTCAAGTTTAGTGTTGTCTCCTTAGAAGTAGTTCCCTTCTGACTGCACACATTTTTTCCAGCGCTTCTGCCAGCGATGGTAACATTTCTTGAATTCATCTTCTGTAATATCCTCCAAGACCCTCGTCACAGCTTTGTGGACATCTTGTGTTGTTTGAAAATGGTGTCCCTTGACCGTCGTTTTGACTCTTGGAAAAAGAAAAAAGTCGCACCGAGCGATATGTGGTGAAAAAAAATGCGTGTGTGAAATCTTATGGGACTTAACTGCTAAGGTCATCAGTCCCTAAGCTTACACACTACTTAACCTAAATTATCCTAAGGACAAACACACACACCCAGGCCCGAGGGAGGACTCGAACTCCCACCGGGACCAGCCGCACAGTATGCGGTGAATAATGTGGCTGTGGTAGTACTGAAATTTCTTTTGAGGTTAAAATTTGCTGTACTGACAGAGCAGAATTCAATTATCAGCAATGTTGGCACGGACACGAAGAACTCTTTTACGAAGTCTTTATAAAATTTCTTTCTAATAATATTGGTTAACTGTTTGTCGAGGAGGCACATTTTTCCGTGTTTCTCGCTGTTGTGGTGTAAGATGTTTGAGGACCATTTTTGCACACATCTTTTTCATTCCAAGGTCTGCTGTTATTACTAGACGAACTGCTTCTCGATTGATGTTCCGTTCTTCTGGAATCATTTTCACGCATAGTATTCGATCAGATCGTACGAGTTCATGCATCTTGGCCGAGTTGACATCCGTCCGTGAGGTTGATGGTCGTCTACTGCGGTCTTCGTCTTCAACATTCGTTCTGCCTTCACTAAACATTTTATGCCAACGAAAAACTTGAGCTCTTGACATAATCTCCTCTCCCAAAGCCTTCTCAAGCTTACCGTAAGTTGTCGTCTCCTTTTCACCCAATTTAACGCAAAAAGAAATGGTATACCGTTGCGCAATATTATGCGGTTCCATTTCCATGACGAGAGACATGAACACGTGTTAACTTATTAGAGCACAAGTCACGACGGAGGAGCTGCATCGATGTGCCACTTGGACTAGAGGCAGCTTATAGACCAAGGTCAAAGGTATTGTGCCTACGGAAGCCTACAGGATTGCCACATATTGGAAAGGCAATCACTCTCATTACTTTATTGTCGCACTCGTATAATAAAGGAACAATAAATTTTTGTCTGATCGTTTTAAAATAAAAACGTAATTGACGATGTCGTAGCGCCAGCAAGGCAACATGTAGCAGTCATCTGCTGTTGAGTGTAATTTATTTATATTAAGAACTGAAAATTCAAAACGAAATCCTGATAACACAAAATTTTTATTTTATTTTGGTTACTATTTGATTTACTATTTGATTACTATTACAATTACTATAGTGTAATTACCATGTCTCAACACATTGTTAAAATGTTTTTAAAAAACGGGAAGCGTGCAAGGGACAATTCCCTGCAGTCGTGCTATTCATCTGTGTCCTTGGTGGCTCAGATGGATAGAGCGTATGCCATGTAAGTACGACTTCCCAGGTTCGTGTCCCGGTCGGGGAACACATTTTCAACTGTCCTCATTGAGGTATATCAACAATACCTGTCGGCAGCTGAGGGTATCAATTAGTTATCACTTATTCTAGAGAAGCTGCACAGTCATCAATGGTATCTGTTATTTCGAGAACAGTTACTATCTTCATATATGTTCTTTAAAAAATTGCAACATCCATACAGACTCTATAGGTATAAACTATACATCGTTCATTACCAGTCACGTAGAACGCAGATCTTAAAACTGGAAAATGTACATTGAGATAAGGAAGAAGCTGTAAAAGTGAGAGAACAACCCCCCCCCCCCCCCCCACACACACACATATATATATATATATATATATATATATATATATATATAATTGAAATAAGAACACCGTGAATTCATTGTCCCAGGAAGGGGAAACTTTATTGACACATTCCTGGGGTCAGATACATCACATGATCACACTGACAGAACCACAGGCACATAGACACAGGCAACAGAGCATGCACAATGTCGGCACTAGTACAGTGTATATCCACCTTTCGCAGCAATGCAGGCTGCTATTCTCCCATGGAGACGATCGTAGAGACGCTGGATGTCGTCCTGTGGAACGGCTTGCCATGCCATTTCCACCTGGCGCCTCAGTTGGACCAGCGTTCGTGCTGGACGTGCAGACCGCGTGAGACGACGCTTCATCCAGTCCCAAACATGCTCAATGGGGGACAGATCCGGAGATCTTGCTGGCCAGGATAGTTGACTTACACCTTCTAGAGCACGTTGGGTGGCACGGGATACATGCGGACGTGCATTGTCCTGTTGGAACAGCAAGTTCCCTTGCCGGTCTAGGAATGGTAGAACGATGGGTTCGATGACGGTTTGGATGTACCGTGCACTATTCAGTGTTCCCTCGACGATCACCAGAGGTGTACGGCCAGTGTAGGAGATCGCTCCCCAGACCATGATGCCGGGTGTTGGCCCTGTGTGCCTCGGTCGTATGCAGTCCTGATTGTGGCGCTCACCTGCACGGCGCCAAACACGCACACGACCATCATTGGCACCAAGGCAGAAGCGACTCTCATCGCTGAAGACGACACGTCTCCATTCGTCCCTCCATTCACGCCTGTCGCGACACCACTGGAGGCGGGCTGCACGATGTTGGGGCGTGAGCGGAAGACGGCCTAACGGTGTGCGGGACCGTAGCCCAGCTTCATGGAGATGGTTGCGAATGGTCCTCGCCGATACCCCAGGAGCAACAGTGTCCCTAATTTACTGGGAAGTGGCGGTGCGGTCCCCTACGGCACTGTGTAGGATCCTACGGTCTTGGCGTGCATCCGTGCGTCGCTGCGGTCCGGTCCCAGGTCGACGGGCACGTGCACCTTCCGCCGACCACTGGCGACAACATCGATGTACTGTGGAGACCTCACGCCCCACGTGTTGAGCAATTCGGCGGTACGTCCACCCGTCCTCCCGCATGCCCACTATACGCCCTCGCTCAAAGTCCGTCAACTGCACATACGGTTCACGTCTACGCTGTCGCGGCATGCTACCAGTGTTAAAGACTGCGATGGAGCTCCGTATGCCACGGCAAACTGGCTGACACTGACGGCGGCGGTGCACAAATGCTGCGCAGCTAGCGCCATTCGACGGCCAACACCGCAGTTCCTGGTGTGTCCGCTGTGCCGTGCGTGTGATCATTGCTTGTACAGCCCTCTCGCAGTGTCCGGAGCAAGTATGGTGGGTCTGACACACCGGTGTCAATGTGTTCTTTTTCCATTTCCAGGAGTATATATATATATATATATATATATATATATATATATATATATATATATATATATATATATATGGAAGGTATTATTTTATATAAGGCGTTATGGCGTTGAAACTTAGCTACGGATACATTTTTATCAATATTTGTGTTATGTCGTAGGAGAGATCATCGTAAGAACGTTTGGACGACGTGGTGTATGAGAATAGTATGAGAGTTGGTGACCATTACAAAGATCGAGACACACAACATTGGAAACACATAACCTGTAAACATCTGTGGACAGTACTGCATTAAAGGGATACTGACGGCCAGTAAGTTCGATAAGCTGCTTGAGGCGCTGATTGCTAGATGGCGTTAGTAGTCCACTTTTTGACTTACGTAAAACCTGAAATTTCTAAAAAAATTAACTCAAGAACAGCTGTCAGCTTAAAAGTAGATACCCTCAGATTAGTGAAGTAACTTAAATCACCTAATAAACTCAAATCTTCCGGTCCAGACTATATACCAGTTCCGTTCCTTTCAGAGTATGCTGATGCAATAACTCCATACTTATCTATCATATAGAACCGCTCGCTCGACAAAAGATCCGTACCCAAAGACTGGGAAGCTGCACAGGTCACAGCAGTATTCAAGAGAGGTAATAGGAGTAATCCACCAAATTACAGGCCCATATCATTGACGTCTATATAAAGCAGGATTTTGGAACATATATTGTGTTAGAACATTACGAGCTATCTCGAAGAGAACTGTCTATAGACACATACTCTACATGGATTTAGCAAACATTTTTCTTGTGAAACGCAAGTAACTCTTTACACACACGAAGTGTTGAGTGCTATTGACAAGGGATTTCAAATTGATTCCGTATTTTTGGATTTTCTAAAGTCTTTTGGCACCGTACCACACAAGCAGCATGCAGTGAAATTGCGTTCTTATGGAGTATCGTCTCAGTTATGTGACTGGATTCCTGATTTGCTGTCAGAGAGGCCACAGTTCGTAGTAATTGATGGGAAGGCATCGAGTAAAACAGAAGTGATTTTTGGCATTCCCCAAGGTAGTGTTATAGGATCTCTGCTGTTCCTTATCTATATAAACGATTTAGGAGACAATCTAAACAGCCGTCATAGGTTGTTTGCAGATGATGCTGTCGTTTATTGTCTTGTAAACTCATCAGAAGATGGAAACAAACGGCATAACGATTTAGGAAAGATATATGCATGGTGCGAAAATTGTCAGGTGACCCTAAATAATGAAAAGTGTGAGGTCATCCACATATGTGTTAAAAAGTATCCGTTGAACTTCGGTTATACGATAAATCAGTTAAATCTAAAGGCCATAAATTCAAATAAATACCTAGGAATTACAATTACGAACAACTTAATGAGAAGGAACACACAGAAAGTGTTGTGGGGAAGGTTAACCAAAGACCGCGTTTTATTGGCACGATACTTATAAAAAGTAACAGATCTACTAAGTAGACTGCCCGCACTACACTTGTTCGTTCTCTTTTAGAATACTGCTGCGCGGTGTGAGATCCTTTGCTGACAGTACTGACGGAGTACATCGAGATAGTTCAAAGAAAGGCAACACGTTTTGTATTATCGCGAATTGGGAGAGAGAGTATTACGGATATGATACGGGATTAGGAGTGGATATCATCAAAACAACCGCGTTTTACGTTGCGACGTAATCTTTTCACGAAATATCAATCACCAACTTTATCCTCCGAATGGGATAATACTTTGTTGACGCCGACCTACATAAGGAGAAACGCTCATCATAACGGAGGAGGAGGAGATCAGTGTTTAACGTCCCGTCGACCACGATGTCATTAGAGACGGAGCGCAAGTTCGGGTGAGGGAAGGATGGGGAAGGAAATCGGCCGTGCCCTTTCAAAGGAACCATCCCGGCATTTGCCTGGAGCGATTTAGGGAAACCACGGAAAACCTAAATCAGGATGGCCGGAGACAGGATTGAACCGTCTTCGTCCAGAATACGAGTCCAGTGTGCTAACCACTGCGCCACCCCGCTCGGTATCATAACGGAATAAGGGGTATCAGAGCTCGTACGGAAAGATATAGGTGTTCGTTCCTTCTGCGCGCTTTTCGAGATTGGAATAACAGTGAATTTTTGCGAAAGCAGTTCGATGTACCCTCTGACAGGCAATTTAGTATGATTTGCAGAGCATTCATGTAGTTGTAATGTAGCTGTGAATATAAAATTATTTATAACTAAATTATTAACGTTAACTTATTTCATCTTATAACTGAATGAACAGGGCTCTAGCTGATAACTAGATATGTTAAAAGAGCCTGCTAGAGTTACATAAACCAAGCCATCCAATTTCATGTAATATTCTAAAAAACTGACTTTTAAAGAGTGTACTACGTTTCTTCATGTAGATGACTCATGTGTAGCTGAAACTAGTAATCAAAACAAAGGAAATAAAAGAAATATTTGCCTCTTATCTTGGACGGTTTTCACTTCTTAATATAAAAATGACGACAGAACGCTTGCTTTGTCAACAAGCATGATCAACACTGTACTTTGATCGATGTTCTCCGAGTCACTCAAGCCTGCACGAGCAATGTAATCTGTCGTCAGATCTGCCAGAGATCGCCGCCTGTCCTGTTACACAGAGCGAGTAAGTCTCCGACTTCCACATTCTGTGGTGAGGCATGGACGCGCGGCACGCTGCTGTCTATTTGTGGCTTCACTGCTTTCCAGAGATGCATACGACAGTAGTACGCGAATACGCATCCGACTTCGCCGTTTCAGAGTTGGTCGTCTGCAGGCGCCGAGCCGTATCAATCTGTCCTTTGTTCAAGTTGATTATCTCAGTGTATTCCTCTGCTACCCGTGTCGTCGCTAGGAAAATTCCCCATTGTTCTCTGCCCCTTCTGGATCCTTTCCTTAGCGCGTCATGTGCCCGCAGCGCGACGGGGTGGGTTCAATCTCGCCATGAGCCGTGGTGGTTGTGTCGGACGAAAAAACACACGTCGGCACAGTGATGGGTTCTTCGATTTACTACTGGAGGAGGCCGATTGGATACTACAACGGACACAGGATGTTAATCACGTTATTATAACTTGAACACGATGAAATACTTAACTTTGGAAGACTCCATGACCGCAGAATTGCCTGTATATACAGGGTGTTAAAAATGTACGGAAGAAATTCCTGGACACATTCCTCACACGTAGACGAAAAATTGTATTCTATGAATGTGCGTCTGGAAACGCTTTGTTGCCGGCCGGAGTGGCCGTGCGGTTCTAGGCGCCACAGTCTGGAACCGAGTGACTGCTACGGTCGCAGGTTCGAATCCTGCCTCGGGCACGGATGTGTGTGATGTCCTTAGGTTAGTTAGGTTTAATTAGTTCTAAGTTCTAGGCGACAGATGACCTCAGAAGTTAAGTCGCATAGTGCTCAGAGCCATTTTGAAACGCTTTGTTACGATTTTACAGCTCATTTTCTCCAACTTATTAATCATGAGAAACACACGTACAAAAGGCGTCTGGTTGCATTGTGCACAGCCAGTGTTTTGTTTTACATGTCCCTGTTGCCACGCGACGTACGTAATTGCTTGTTTACAGGCATCAACTGTTCTAGGCGATCAGGACGACCGTTGCAAGCACACATAATTAATCACAGACTTGGCTCGTGCGATGGCAATGTACTCAAAGGTATTGATGGCAGTTGCCCATTTCATATTTGATTTAGCTGACGACAGTGGCTCTCGCGCTCAACGTATGTACACGGAGAGATTTCCAGGACGAGGGTGCTCCGACAGGAAAATGTGTGAAGCCATTGATCATCGATTTAGGGAACAAGAGGCATTTAGGACTGATACTCGCGATCGGGGGAGGCCTAAAAGGACGAGGACACCGTAACGGGAGGTGGCAATTCTTCATGCAGTTGACGACGACCTTGGTATTAGTAAAAGACATGTGGCTACAACACTGAACGTTGACCATATGACAGTCTGGCGAGAGTTACACGAGGACCGGCTGTATCCAATCCATTTATAGCATGTGCAGGCATTACCAGCAGCTAATTTTTCTGCGCGCGTACTCTTCTGCGAATGGTTTAGTCAATAGTGGATTTTCACAATCTACATATAAGGACACAAGTCGGCCCTCAGGCAACTGTTGAAGCAAGTCATCGACAAAGATTTTTTGTCAGTGTTTTAGCCGGCATTGTTGGTTATTGTTTGGTAGGATCTCACTTTCATCCATCCAGGCTCAAGAGACACAGCTGTCATAATTTCGTAGAGAATGTTCTACATGATCTTTTAGCCGATGTGCCTTTGGCTGTGCGACAGAACATTTACTTCATGCACGGTGGAGAGCCTCCTCATTTTAGTGTTAATGTCCGTCGGCTCCTAAATAACAGATTAGATGACAGATGAACAGGTAGAAATGGACCGATTGCCTGGCCTCCAGGCCCTCGAGACCTATCCCCATTAGACCTTTATTTGTGGGGGCATTTGATTGCTCTTGTGTACGATACGGAACCGCGCTGCTGTTACGGTCGCAGGTTCGAATCCTGCCTCGGGCATGTATGTGTGTGATGTCCTTGGGTTAGTTAGGTTTAAGTAGTTCTAAATCTAGGGGACTGATGAGCTCAGATGTTAAGTCCCATAGTTCTTAGAGCCTTTTGAACCATCTTGTGTATGAAACCACAATGCAGCATGTTCAGGGGTCACCGTGCCCATATTATGGAAGACCGCGAAACCATACGCAATACTCTAGGGACACATCTGCGCTTCCGAATTTCAGTACGACGGCGGGCTGATACATGTGTCCGTGCCCATGGAAGGCATATTGAACATCGCCTGTGAAAAAGAGTTGCCTATGGTATGCTGGTGCCTTCTGTTTGTGTGTGTGTGTCCCGTGATTACTGAGCAGGGTCGATAGCCTGTGGCGGAAGTCGGCGAGCGAGGAAAATACTCTGCCTTAACAGACGGACCGCAACACTACCTTGTTCTTCGAAAGACTCTACAGTGATCATAACGTTTTGGCTCATCCGTGTATGAGCGAATCTTAGTACACTCATGTCAGAAAAAACAGAACGCTTTGAACGACTAGAGACGGGACGTTCATATTCACAGGACATGTACATTAGTATATTCTGCTGAAGTGATTAGCATTTGAACAATGCCGGCCAGTGGGTTGAAGTTCAACATCGATATCGCGGCACAACACCATCTACTGGTAAACTGTACCTGGGGCTCTCGCCGTTATAAATCGACGTTAATGAATCGGTGTGACTTGAGCAGACGTGCAGGATGCCTTCGGGACGGATGTGCGAACCGTACCGCCAGATCAGCGAGTTTGAAAGATGGCGCATTATTCTCATTATTGAATGTGACGCATCCATCCAGAAAATTGCAGCACGTATGGGGCGAAGTATTTCGGCAGTGCAACACGTGTGTGTGCAGAATGATTCATGGAAGGCTGTAGAAGACGATGAGATGGGTCAGGTTGCGTCACACCCATGGAGAAGATCGACATCTTATCCGAATGGTATTGCAGGAGAGATCTGCGTCCTACTCGGCAGTGGAACAGTGTAAAACATCACACACTATCAGTGGTGACAGTCCATCGCAGTTTATTACGGCATGGGTTACATGCACGCCGTCCCCTTCTCCTCCTACTCTTGACCAATGTGCAGAAACATGCTATTCGAGAATGGTGTATGGAAGGGCGTCTCTGGAGACAGGAATGGCATCAGAAAATGTTTCCGGAGGAATTCAGGTTCTGTTTGTTTAGAAATGATGGCTGCATTTAGGTTCGCCGCAGACTGGGGGAGCGTCATCTCAGCGCAAACTCAAAGCCCTGTGGTGTGGGTTGTTATTAGGTTCAACCAGAGATCACAGTTGGTGCGTGTCCAGGGCTCTGTGACTAGTGTGGCCTACGTGAATGACATCCTGCTACCCGTAGCCAAACCCTTTCTGCACAACACCCCAGACACCATTTTCAGCAACACAATGCACAACGACATGTTGCTGCACAAACACGTGCCTTCTTGCAGGATGTCAGCCTTGTGCCCTGGCCTGCCTAATCATCTGCCGTGTCGCCAATGGAAAACGCGTGGGATATGGCGAGATAGCAGGTGTAGTGCTGTGACCTTATGCCAGCCTCCACAGTTGAACTTTGAAACCAGGTGAATGCTGCATGGACGGCAGTATCACAGGACGCCATTCGCGCCTTATTATACTATGATGTCATCACGCATGAAACAAGTTATCAAGGTCCATGGCGGACCCTGCGCCTTCTAGGCAACAGGACACATGCTGAACCGAGATGACTCAAATGATAATCATTTCTGCAGAACATACACTCCTGGAAATTGAAATAAGAACACCGTGAATTCATTGTCCCAGGAAGGGGAAACTTTATTGACACATTCCTGGGGTCACATACATCACATGATCACACTGACAGAACCACAGGCACATAGGCACAGGCAACAGAGCATGCACAATGTCGGCACTAGTACAGTGTATATCCACCTTTCGCAGCAATGCAGGCTGCTATTCTCCCATGGAGACGATCGTAGAGACGCTGGATGTCGTCCTGTGGAACGGCTTGCCATGCCTCAGTTAGACCAGCGTTCATGCTGGACGTGCAGACCGCGTGAGACGACGCTTCATCCAGTCCCAAACATGCTCAATGGGGGACAGATCCGGAGATCTTGCTGGCCAGGGTAGTTGACTTACACCTTCTAGAGCACGTTGGGTGGCACGGGATACATGCGGACGTGCATTGTCCTGTTGGAACAGCAAGTTCCCTTGCCGGTCTAGGAATGGTAGAACGATGGGTTTGATGACGGTTTGGATGTACCGTGCACTATTCAGTGCACCAGAGGTGTACGGCCAGTGTAGGAGAACGCTCCTCACACAATGATGCCGGGTGTTGGCCCTGTGTGCCTCGGTCGTATGCAGTCCTGATTGTGGCGCTCACCTGCACGGCGCCAAACACGCATACGACCATCATTGGCACCAAGGCAGAAGCGACTCTCATCGCTGAAGACGACACGTCTCCATTCGTCCCTCCATTCACGCCTGTCGCGACACCACTGGAGGCGGGCTGCACGATGTTGGGGCGAGAGCGGAAGACGGCTTAACGGTGTGCGGGACCGTAGCCCAGCTTCATGGAGACGGTTGCGAATGGTCCTCGCCGATAGCCCAGGAGCAACAGTGTCCCTAATTTGCTGGGAAGTGGCGGTGCGGTCCCCTACGGCACTGCGTAGGGTCCTACGTTCTTGGCGTGCATCCGTGCGTCGCTGCGGTCCGGTCCCAGGTCGACGGGCACGTGCACCTTCCGCCGACCACTGGCGACAACATCGATGTACTGTGGAGATCTCACGCCCCACGTGTTGAGCAATTCGGCGGTACGGTTCACGTCCACGCTGTCGCGGCATGCTACCAGTGTTAAAGACTGCAATGGAGCTCCGTATGCCACGGCAAACTGGCTGACACTGACGGCGGCGGTGCACAAATGCTGCGCAGCTAGCGCCATTCGACGGCCAACACCGCGGTTCCTGGTGTGTCCGCTGTGCCGAGCGTGTGATCATTGCTTGTACAGCCCTCTCGCAGTGTCCGTAGCAAGTATGGTGGGTCTGACACACCGGTGTGAATGTGTTCTTTTTTCCATTTCCAGGAGTGTATTAATGTACAGGTCCTGTGAATATGAACGTCCCATCTGCAGTCGTTCAGGGTGTTCTGTTATTTTTAAAAAGGAGTGTACATAAACCAAGCTCCGGAATATGCGAAGGAAATTTGAAAAGTACGTTGTATTCAGATGATTAAACTGACTTTGACATTTGACTCTTTTGCTGCACCATGCAGACAAGAAAATAAATTTCAGTCCTATGACCTGAAAGCAAAAGGCACTGAATAGCAACATAGAGCGAGTTTCACGGTGCACGTTCAACGTGGGTAATCAGTAGAGCACGTATTCCATGAACACAGAGCCGGCCTGCCTTGCGCAGCACGCTTCAGTCAGTGTACCGCGGAGTAGTGCCCATATACACAAGGTCTATTCAGCGCTTCCAATAGGACAACGGCAGCCGTGCGGGCAACGGGTATAATGCGGTATTTGCAAATCAGTCTAGGTGCAACCGTTACCCTTTGTGCGGCAAAGAGCTGACGATCCTGTAGGGAAACGCCATTGGCGACACTGAAATACGTCGGTAAAGCTGTGTCAGAGGTTCTCAAACTGAAAGAAGGGGAAGGTAGGGCAAGTGGAGGAGTGTGGGGGGTGGGGGGGGGGGGGGGAGCGTTGAAGGCGTCACCATAATTTAGAATTACAGTTCGTCTTTTTTTTCGATAAAATGGTTGTGATATAAGAAAAATTTATTCTTCATTATTTCGCTACATTTAACAGTTCGTATCTCGATGCAACTCGGCATTTTACACATTAATGAACGTTGCCAAAGGTGAAAGAAGTGATATAAAACTCGTACAGTTGACCGGTAATCGAACAAGATGCTTTTGGTTCCGTCGTCTGCCACTTTGCCACCGAGCCACAATGATTCGGAAATTGGCTACAAGCGTTTGCTTCCTGTCTACGGTTCTAGGCGATCTGTGTAGCTCCGTAGCGACCTCAGCGACTTACTGAGTAATATGTTGCTCTGAAAACACTCACATACAGATACTAAGTTACGTCGGACAGGAAATATCAAGAATTCGTCCATCGATTTAGAATTTCCTAGTAACGTGCCCCAGCTTTGCGTGGGTACCACCAAACTGTCTACGGCCGGACAACTTGGGTGCCGTAGCGATAATAAATTACACATAATGTTCCAGAAGAAATAATCAGTATGCAGGGATATGGCACGGACTATCATTCAACGCAAAAAAAATGTAGTAATCATGGGCTCTAAAATGCGTACCTTAAGAGCTACGAGCACCTCTTCATCTTCGGTAGTAGCAACATATCTGTTCTACTGCAAGCTCTGTCCTTTCCGTGTTTTCCGAGGAAGTACTATAAAAGTTACGGGCACATGGCTACCTCCTGCTCCGTGAAGACCCGCCTCAGTGTCGATGCGGTGACCGCTTGACCGTGGCCCATATTCTGGTGCACTGTCCCACTTTGACTGCCCTGCGACGAAATCTTCGGTTACTGGACTCGTTGCCGCTAATTTTATCTGACAACGCCTCATTGGCTAATGTAGTTTTACGTTTTATTCGTGAGGGTGGGTTTTATCATTTGATGTAGGTTCTAGCGTGTGTCCTTTGTCCCTCTATGTCCTCTACCCTAGTGCATTTAAGATGGATGTTTTAATGTGTTGCAGAGTGGCTGGCTTCTCCTTTTTATTCTCATGGTCAGCCAGCCATGGTAATGTGTTTTGTCGTTTTAATCTCTTCTACCTGTTTCTTGCGTTTCTGTGGTTTTCTTCTCCCCTTTTGTCCATTTAAGTTTTTGTTGCCTTTCCGTTGTTTTTGTGGTTTTTCCTTTCTCTCCGTTTTGTGTTCTCAGTCTCGCTTGTTTTATTCTCACCCTTGTGGCATTGTTTTATTCGGAACAAGGGACCGGTGACATAGCAGTTTGTTCTCTTTTCCCCTCTTTTAAACTAACCAACCAACCAATTCTTTAATGTTGAACTAAGGACATCCGAGTTCAAAGGCTGAGGTGTTGCCTGGTTCTTATGATGTTCTGGGGTCGAACTATCACGCTTTGCAGATGCCTAAATATACTCAGGTATTATATAAGAACATTGTAGACACCACTGATTTTTCCAGCCTGTGGAAATAGTTTTGCATCGGACCTTTTCTGTGTTAAAATTACAATGCTTTGCTGTCAGAGTAAGAACGACTGCAGTAAATTTTGGAAAGAAAGTCAGATTGATTTGCAGGACTCATTACTCTAAGCTCATATCTGGAACCCATCGAACATGTATTTGCCATGCCTGAAGAAGAATGGAACGCCGAAAAAAACAGTGAGAAGCGTGATAATGCTAGCGAATGGAGATTTCACAAGCCGTTAGTAATATGGCTCGTTTTTTAGTAGTTTCGGCCACATAATATACATAGTCGAAGTCCATATATAAATTTTTTGCGCGTGTTTGAACTTTTGCTGTAAGGATTAGACGAGTAGAGAGTTTTTGCTTAATGTGTAGTTCATATTCGAACCAGACATAGTAGTCCTAGAACATTATATTGATTTAATACGTGTATTACACATATCTGATGTCCCCTACCACTTAAGTTGGTGTTTAATTTATCGTTTTCTTGTTTCAGGTGAGTACACTGAACTCATCGCCTGAAGAAGTTAAAAGAACTACTGTTGTAAGTAATATTACTACATTTGGAAACCCATAAGGAGGCAGCATGTAATTTCTGGTTAGAGATTCTAATGGTCGGACCGGTGGCTCTTGAATGAAATTTTCGCTCTGCAGTGGAGTGGGCGCTGATATGAGAGTTCCTGGCATATTGAAACTGTGTGCCTGACCGAGACTCGAACTCGGGACCTTTGCTTTTTGCGGGCAAGTGCTCTCGGTCCGCACACAGTTTTAATCTGGCAGGAAGTTTCATATCAGCGTACACTCCACTGTAGAGCGAAAATTTCATTCTGGAAACATCCCCCCGCCTGTGGCTAAGCCATGTCTCCGCAATATCCCTTCTTCCAGGAGTGCTAGTTCTGCAAGGTTCGCAGAATAGTTTCTGTGAATTTTGGAAGATAGGGATCTAGGTGCTGGCCGAATTAAAGCTGTGAGGACGGGGCGTGAGTCGTGCTTGGGTAGCTGAGGCGGCAGAGCACTTGACAGCGGAAGGCAAAGGTCCCGAGCTCGAGTCTCGGTCAGTTACACATTTTTAATCTGCCAGGAAGTATCAGTTTGCTAAGTACTTGATATTCAAGTAAGTGATTGCACTTGAGTGCGTTAGTAATAACTGAAAATGAAATGAGTTCCACGAAAAGTAAGAAAAAGTTTTACTCAGACTTTTTCTATGAGAATGACTAGAGCCCTGTATTAATTTCAGTGATCAATGATCGTGACCACAACAAGTGAATTTGCTTGCTGAAGCCGACAACCTGAACCCCATAAAAAATCTTTGGGATGAACTTAAGAGTACATTCTCTTTTAATGAAGTGATTTCGCTTTAGGCAGTTAAGATATACCACTATTTATTGCGATTGCAGTTTTGACACTTGTTTATTGTAAATCGTTCTGAAAGCAATCATTTACAAAATTGACAAATGCTGAAAAATGAGAATTTCAAAGCCAATTACATGGGATGTAGTAGTCCACTCAGTAACATAAAGCTGCAACATGCTATAATATAGTCTCCAGCAGTTAAAAAGTAAATGCATGGGTTGTGATTTAAATTTATCCGCACCATGCGAACACACTTTGGAAAGCTTGTGGGAAGACGGTAGATGTGATAAACACGTAAGTCAAAATCTCGTGCAGCAGACGTGCTAGATGGAACACAATAGCGACAAAAAGTGTGAGCCTTAGAGTGGAAAGATGCTACTGATAGTTCCCTGCTTTGGACACTGTCACACAGGCAGAGATATAATGTTCATAACCAGAAATATGTAATTAATAATTGTAAATTGTATTCTTTCCGCATTGTGTACCACCGACGTCAGTACTTTAAGATATGTGTAAAACATCTCATCAGCTGCTGTTAGGAAACGCAGAATCCACGATCAGTGATGTTCATTAAACATCCTTACATGACAGACAACTGAATTTCATACCTCCAGTGGAAGTAAGCATTATCTGTCAGTAACCGAAGTGTTGTTTTACGTGTATACTCTTTAATATAAATAATTACGAATCACGTAGAGATTGAGATGAAGCGGGTCCTTTTTGAATATGAAATGTTATGTTCGACCGTGTTCTGTTGCGTCACCGCACACCTTTGTCTGATAGACGAATAATTGATACAGTTTTGCCATATGTCGTTGACTTCGTGAATTCTTGCAAAAAAAAAAAAAAAAAAAAGTTCAAATGGCTCTGAGCTCTATGGGACTTAACATCTGTGGTCATCAGTGCCCTAGAACTTAGAACTTCTTAAACCTAACTAACCTAAGGACATCACACACATCCATGCCCGAGGCAGGATTCGAACCTGCGACCGTAGCAGTCCCTCGGTTACGGACTGAGCGCCTAGAACCGCTAGACCACCGCTCCCGGCAATTCTTGCAGGTTCGTCTCATTTGAGGTAGGATGTGGTAAAGAAAGGAAAGTCTTTTCTATGCTCACTTTTAGAAAAATTGTCGTTAATTAAAATTAAAAACAAAATTATTAAACGTAAATTATTGAACATAAAATATTTATCTTGAAATGGAGAAATGGTAACAGTTCTCTTTATATCTCTGCACAACTTCCTGCACTGTACATTGCAGTAATATAACAGATAATATAAGGAAGGAGTTATGTTTTATTTCAACATAACAATTCAATTATTTTCTTTTATATTTTCTTCAACACAACGAAAGTTGCCTCAGCTCTGCCTGTGTATGTCCAGTTCGAACATTATATACAATTTAACTTTGTGAATCTATCACAGACAGCATTATGGGCCATCATTCGCTTTTTGTCACACAAAAAATGTACATTTTTCTGTTCAATTGCTAAAGCTAATTATACTGAAAATGTGTTATTCATACCTTCTTTGTAATATTAAGTCATAAAAAGGCCAACTTCTACAAAATCATACTATATATAATTTTTCGTTTTGTTTAACTGCACAGATCGATGACCAGTAAATATATTATTCTTAGCATCTCAGTCTATTATTTTCAGTTGAAGCCTAATATTTATTTCCTTAATTTACATAATTTCGTTAATTTACATTGAGCTAACATGCTCTCATCTGACAGTCTCTGACACGACACTGTCTTCTCTTGTTCCATTAAAATTTCCATTTTGGCCAGTACAAGACGCCACAAGAGTGTCCTTTTCTGTACTGCTTGGCCCGTGCGAACCACGCAGTATTCACTGGAATAAATTATCCACATATCGATACATAGTCTCATTGAGTTCTTACACATGACAAATGTAAATGAAACATAAAATTACAACTAAATGGTTTGAAACACTTTATATGGGGAAGGATAGCTTGCTACCAAAAGGAATCATAAAGAAGAAAAAAAAATAGATATGCTACATGTGAGCGAACTATACTGGCCCGTCGCAGCCCGAAGCACAGCCGTCAGAGCTCTCCAGATCTCCACGACACCCGCATAGCAAGTGAAAAGAAACAAAAGACGTTGTAGTTTGCATTTAACAAAAATAATATTGTCATAAATTCATTAGATTAATTATACACGACTAGTGACCCACTCCGACTTCGCACGGCTAGCACTAAGTATATGTAGCCAGACGACTTGTTTGGCCTAGCAGTAATAAATTATTTAAACAAACCTTGCTCATGACTCAATATATATATTAATGAGATCTGTATCAAAATAGCTACAGTAGTTCGTGCGATTAGTCTTTACATGCAACCAGGAAAACGCGGCGGAGAACTTCAAATTATGACATGTTTAGATTGTGGTCAAGGTTGAGTGTCCTCAGGAGTTGTTTTCCCGCCAGATACCATCTCCTCTGTAGCTGACCAGCTCGTGGCTTTGCTCCAAAATGTCGCACCAAACGCCAGTTAATTATGAAACAGATAACAATACATACATTACACATTCATTATTACTATGACAATAAATTGGATACACAAAACTTCCTCGTAAATTAGTCTATTTATTATTGGAAACCGGATCAGAATCCCTACGGTAGGTCAAGTGCGGAGGTTAACTATACATTCAGACAGAAAAACACAGTAGTTGTTGTTGTTGTCTTCAGTCCTGAGACTGGTTTGATGAAGCTCTCCATGCTACTCTATCCTGTGCAAGCTTCTTCATCTCCCAGTACCTACAGCAACCTACATCCTTCTGAATCTGCTTAGTGTATTCATCTCTTGGTCTCCCTCTACGATTTTTACCCTCCACGCTGACCTCCAATACTAAATTGGTGATCCCTTGATGCCTCAGAACATGTCCTACCAACCGATCACTTCTTCTGGTCAAGTTGTGCCACAAACTTCTCTTCTCCCCAATCCTATTCAATACTTCCTCATTAGTTATGTGATCTACCCATCTAATCTTCAGCATTCTTCTGTAGCACCACATTTCGAAAGCTTCTATTCTCTTCTTGTCCAAAAGATTTATCGTCTATGTTTCACTTCCATACATGGCTACACTCCATACAAATACTTTCAGAAATGACTTCCTGACACTTAAATCTATACTCGATGTTGCCCTTGCAACTACTGAAAAGGCTGCTGCCCCTCTTCAGGAACCACACGTTTGTCTGGCCTCTCAACAGATACCCCTCCGTTGTGGTTGTACCTACGGTACGGCTATCTGTATCGCTGAGGCACGCAAACCTCCCCACGAAAGACAAGGTCCATGGTTCATGGGGGGAAGTAGGGGTTCAAAAATGGGTCTGAGAACTATGGGACTTAACGTCTGAGGTCATCAGTCCCCTAGAACTTAGAACTACTTAAACTTAACTAACCTAAAGACAGCACACACACACCCTAGAACTTAGAACTACTTAAGCCTAACTAACCTAAGGACATCACACACATCCTTGCCCGAGGCAGGATTCGAACTTGCGTCCGTAGTGGTCGCGCGGTTACAGACTGAAGCGCCTAGAACACATAAGGGGACTTCAGTTTGTGTGTAGGGTGCTAATAATTAAACTTTCGATACTTGAGAGGGCTCCGGTGACAGACGGACGATCGTAAGACAATGAATCTGTGTGGAAACGTTTGTAAGGGTATGCGGAAGAGAAATAATGAATAAACCATTGAAAGGAACACATTTTAATTTCCTCATGAAAGAGTAACGTTTGTTAATTGCGTACCAGATTGCGTTACAGGTTACAAATGTTGCTCAGTGCCACGATCATATGCATCCAAGACAGTCTGGAATCGCACTACAGATTGCTCCACTGCTGGAACACAGAATGTTCAGCTCTCGTGACACAGCTCGCGCACTGCTTGAAGATCACATTTTGTGTCCAGCATCTACATCTACATCCATACTCCGCAAGCCACCTGACGGTGTGTGGCGGAGGGTACAGGGGAGGCAGGGCTAATGTTCTTTCTATTGTATTATAGGTTAACCGGGGGCCTAGAAACGACGCAGAGGCTCCGTCCCCGCCACAGCCGCAGAGGTCCACAACCCCACGACGACTACCGCAATCAACTTCACCCTTCCGCTGCCCGACACCGAACCCAGGGTTATTGTGCGGTTCGGCCCCCGGTGGACTCCGGGGAACGTCTCACACCAGACGAGTATAACCCCTATGTTTGCGTGGTAGAGTAATGGTGGTGTACGCGTACGTGGACAACCTGTTTGCGCAGCAATCGCCGACATAGTGGAACTGAGTCGGAATAAGCGGAACCAGCCCGCATTCGCAGAGGCAGATGGAAAACCACCCACAGACTGGCCGGTTCACCGGACCTCGATGCAAATCCGCCGGGCGGATACGTGCCGGGGACCAGGCGCTTCTTCCCGCCCGGAAAGCCGTGCGTTAGACCGCACGGCCAACCGGGCGGACGTAATGTCCCTTACTGTTTCATTGCTGGAAGGCATAAGATGTGGTTAAGGAGCAAGTGGTAGGACGGAGGGTGGGGGGGGGGGGGACTTCAGTTTCTTACGTTAGCTAGGCCAGACTGGTACTAATCATTATATTCGGGAAAAGTGTGTCTCCTTTCTTCATTTTCAACAGTCACGCCATTTTGTGAATATTGTAATCAAGTTGTTTCCAGCAATTTCGAAATTATCCGTATCTTCTCATCCCGTGACCATCCTTGGCAACGCTTCGGTCGGTTGGGAATCGCGGTCTAAGTCACTTTTAGGGGGGAAATTTATCTGTCAGGTTTACCAGCACGCAATCGACCCATTGTTGCATTCCCGCCCTGGTGACAGTAACTTATTAATTTGTGACGCAGATGGCCGTCGGCCTCTCCCGGGGGAAATTCTCAATTAGCCAGTTAATTCTAACTTCCGAATCATGTTCTTCAATCCCGGTGCATAAAAGAATACCTCTCCATATTCCTTTAATGCGTCGATCTTCGTGAAGAGCAGCGGCACTATTGCTGTTGTTTTGATAAAACAGTTTTACTGTTAAAGACCTGCTCAATTTGTCCAGAACTATGTCGACTGCCTGCAACTGTAATGAACACTGAAGCTTGTGTCTCAACCCAACCATGGGCAAGCCATAAAGTAATACTACTAACAACGCAGATCCTGCAGCCCACAGTCTGAACATCTTTCCTGTTAAGTTGGACATGACTCTGCAGGGACGCGAAAGAATCTGAGCTCCAAGAACAAAGTTCTCCGTCCGAACAGCACAGAGATCAGTGGTGTACCGTCACATCTGGACGACAAAGTTTCGACATTTAAGCTGCGTGTGCTGCATCAGCGGCACGACTCGCTGGCAGTCGGAAATCGTGACAGCGCTATTTGATTTTCCGCGCACCAGAAATTTTGATCGTTTTATATTACGCTCTATGCGGGCGCTTCGCTTCAAACTGTAGCGTCGCTGAGAAGAGACATAAACCAGGGGGCTGCCAACGGTCGCCGGCGAAACTTTGCCGCCGCGCTGTCAACGCAGCACCGGAAGCGAAGCGCCGTATATTCTGCAATCCACTTCTACAGATTGGCTCCGCGCTCGGCCGCCGCCGCTGTTTGCTCTCGGGCGCTGCGCCTTGCGCTTTCAGCAGTCCCGCTGCCGTAAAACCCTGTTGGTTCTCCAAGAAGTCTCGAGAGTACACTTAAAACGGAGTTAAAGCGGTGAAGCAAGTATGAGTCGTCTCATTTCTGAGCGATCGAGTAGAATCAAACTAGGGAAGGCAGCAGTTTAAATAAAAATGAATTTTTAATAGAACACTTTTTAAACCGGACTAAAATTCTCCTAGCCCGATACAAATTCCTAACACCATACAGATAGCCCTGAAAACTGGTGATTGTTTACTTTTAATGCACTGCTCAAAATACTTAGGGGAAAACGACTCGGACCGTGTGCCGCACTCCATTCAGCAATTACTGAGGACTGGGTATGTTACGAGGCGTGTTTTTTTAAAGTAAGTACTGTTTTGACACACCGTGGCCGCAGCGCTGCGGTCGGTGTTCTGTGCATGCGCACTGGGTATCTACATCTTTGTCGACGGACTGACACCATTACAGTGTGATTCTTCCTTGTTTACATTGTGTACTGAGTGTTTAAGATGCCTCCGATAATCGTGAGTCCCGCCGACTGTGAAGTACGGGCTGTTATAAGATTTCTTAGTGCTAAAGGCCTAAAAGCGATCGATGTTCATCGTGAGATCTCTGCAGTTTACGGAGAAACCATTATGAGTGATGCAGTGGTCAGTAAGTGGATGAGAGCGTTTGAAGATGGCCGCACAAATGTGCATGATGAACAACGGAGTGGGCGTCCTTCGGTCGTTAATGAAAGTTTGGTACAGGAAGTGGACAATATGGTGAAAGAAAACAGGCGCTTTACGATTTCCTCCTTGCGGGATGACTTTCCTAATGTTTCTCGTAGTGTTTAATGTGGCATTGTGACCGAGCACTTGAATTACCGAAAATTGTGCGCACGTTGGGCACCGAAAATGTTGACGAATTTGCACAAAATCAGACAGTGCATTGACTTTCCTTGAGCAGTACCACAACGACGGTGATGATTTCTTAAACCAAATTGTTACGGACGATGAAACATGGGTGACTACGTCACACCAGAATCAAAGGAACAGTTCATGAAATGGCGGCATTAGAAAAAAATGGCTCTGAGCACTATGGGACTTAACTTCTGAGGTCATAAGTCCCCTAGAACTTGGAACTACTTAAACCTAACTAACCAAAGGACATCACACATATCCATGCCCGAGGCAGGATTCGAACCTGTGGCCGCAGCGGTCGCGCGGGTCCAGACTGTGGCGGCATTCAGATTCACCAAGAAAAGTGATGTTTGAGCAAACAATTTCTGCCCGGAAAATTATGTGCACAGTTTTTTTGGGACAGAAAAGGAGTATTGCGTGTGGAATTTCTGCCTCGTAATGAGACAATCAATGCAACAGCTTACTGCGCCGTTCAATTCAGAACAAAAGACGTGGAAAGTTGAGCAAGGGCATCGCTTTGCTGCAAGACAATGCCCGTCCTCATGTGGGGAATCAGACCAAAGATCTCATCAAATCTTTTCGATGGGAAACTCTAGATCATCCTCCGTACAGCTCCGATCTTGCGCCGAGTGACTACCATTTCTTCCTGCACTTGATGAAACACCTGGGCGGTCAGCGTCTTCAAGACGATGACGAAGTCAAAACAGCGGTGTTGCGGTGGTTAACAAGGCAGGCGGCATACTTCTATGAGGAGGCTGTGCAAAAACTGGTACAACGTTATTGCAAGTGCCTCAATAATGACGGAAATTATGTAGAAAAGTAGATTAAGCTATAGGCTTTCATGTAAAAATTATTGAGATATCTTAGCACGTCTTTTTTTTAATTTCAAACGCCTCTTACTAAATTATATCTTTCACAAACTAAAAATTGCTACATCCTCTATCGTTTACGTGAAAAGAAATGAAATGTTCGACAGGTGTTAAAAACAAAATGGAAACAATCATTCATCCCGTCATCTTGGGTTCTTTTCATTGGACTTTGAAAACTTAACAACGTGTACGCGTGAGCGCTTATTATGCCTGACACCTACGTGGCGTGCTCCGTGTAATTTTACGAAAGGTAACCTGTGTATTCATACCCATTACTCAACGAGAGCCCCCGAGAGTTCTTGGGGAGTTTGTGGTAGAACAGGACGATCGTGAACGCGTCTGTCAAGCATCAGCAGGATGTTGCTGTTTTAAGCGGGGTACTCGAACAGGATGTCTGGGTCGCAAGGTCCTTTCTCGGAACCTGTTAATTACAGTTTGAACGGACGCAGCTGCTCCAGGCCGGCCCCGGTGGCCGAGCGGTTCTAGGCGCTTCAGTCCGGAAACGCGCTGCTGCTACATTCGCAGGTTCAAATCCTTCCTCGGGCATGGATGTGTGTGATGTCCTTAGGTTAGTTAGGTTTAAGTAGTGCTAAGTCTAGGGGACTGATGACCTCAGATGTTAAGCCCCATAGTGCTCAGAGCCGTTTTTGAGCTGCTCCAGTGCCCCTTCTGAGATCGTCTTGCAGTGCTCTGGCGGCAATCCGTATGACGTCGCAACGCGGAGATGACCCGATATATTATGTCTTCACTTGGGATTGCAATGCGTCGGCTACCTTATCCAACTAGCCTTGCGTACTGACCTGTTTCTTTGTAGCATGTCCGCAACCTATGGATGACTTATAGAGAGGCATTGCCATCTACAGCGACACATCCGTAATGCGCAACGCAGCCAGTAGATGGCGAATGATTTTATTTGTTGCCTACATTGAAGCGAAGATCTCAAGGCATGCAATAAAACCACAGATACCGCCTGTATGTATACAGATTTAACATACCGGACGTTGATACACTTCCCATAACTCTTTTGAACGGTGTAGCTTCGCAAATACTGGCAAGTTTTAAAACGAAAAACTTAAGCAGAAACAATAGACAATAATAAGGCACTGAATTATTCATGCATCAATTAGTGAGTATTGTAATAGTAAGGAGGTGAATTATTCACGCTTCGTCTATGTATTGCATCCGGCCAACGTTTTCGTTTTAAATCTTACAAGTATTTTCATAGCTATTAAAAATTCACAAACACGAAATTTTTGGACTATCTGTCTGAGGTTGTGGAATCTGTGTGAGGACAGAAGAAACTATTTTATTCTTTTTGTCCAATTTAAAAACATACTATGTTAAACATTTATTTTTATGTTAATAATTATTTCCTGTTTTTTTAGTCTTGATTACATGAAAATTTTCAAGCATTTTGAGAGATTACAACAGAGATACGTGGCATATTTAAGGTTTAGTTCAATTTCCCATCACCTGAATCAAACAGTATGGTGCCTCCTCCTACGTACATCTCGCGGAAAGACTGTGGAAGTAAAATTTGGAGTTCTTACAGCTCACACAGAGGTTTACTGGCAACCCTTCTTCCCGCGAACCATTTACAACTGGGACTGGAATAGGGTACACAAGGCATCCTCTCACAAATAGCAGACTGTCCCCCACATAGCATACAAAAAGCGAGTTACTGTTTCAGTGCCACCTAGTCGTGAGCCATGTTTAAAATTTAAAGTCTATAGCTCATTGGGAAGTTAGTACAGAATAAACCGCAGAATTTGTACCGAACAAACAGACAGACAAGAAAGCAAACTGATAAACACGTGGTAAAAACTAACAAATTTATTAGTTTTCGTGCTAATATAAGGGCAGTCCGAACTCTGCCGACGTACTCATATAACTTTATCAGGCCAGTTTGCTTAGATTTTCACTACAAGGCGTCGTCAAAAGACTCGTTACTTTGTTACCCAGTTTTTATAAATGTATTGCACCGAAACTACCTGCACAATGTATTAAGTACCTGCAGACCAGTGTCAGAAGCCGCGCGGGATAAGCCGAGCGGTCTGAGGCGCTGCAGTCATGGACTCTGCGGCAGGCCCGGTGGAGGTGCGAGTCCTCCCTCGGGCATGGGTGGGTGTGTTTGTCCTTAGAATAATTTAGGTTAAGTAGTGTGTAAGCTTAGGGACTGATGACCTTAGCAGTTAAGTCCCCTCAGATTTCACACACATTTGAAGATTTGAACCAATTTCAGATGCGTGTATTTGGGCCACTATTTCTCTGTCGGTCTCCGCCTCACAAGGGAAGGCCTAAAGCACGGCCATCCGATGAAAGAGCCTAAGATGTCTCCGGTTTTCGGAAAACCACCACTAAACTGCATGGCGCAGAATCAACTTCAAGCTGATAGGTTCGATAGATACTTGAAAACCGAGCAATTTTCTTCATCGTATATTGAGTCTGCAAACACATTTTCCTACAAATTGAGGAAATAAATTTTTATGTCTGTCATTTCTGTACCCACAGTGTAAACGCTGTCGAATGAAAAAACCGCTCCCGTAGCGACCAAGATATCTAGCTGGAGAGCAGAGAACCTGTGTTTCGTTTCTCAAATCCATTCTACAGTTTTTTGTTTGTATTTTCCCCCTATAGAATTTGGTAGCAATTGGAAGGATAATAAGGCAATCAGTAAGGAATAATAATAAGGTAGGCAAATAAATTTCTTAAATGATTCACAAAATTTCTTATAATGTATTGCAGAATGTCAATGTCCTTGCTGGATAAAATCTCATGTAACGTCATTCTTTTTGATGTATTGACATCTACTCATATAAGGAAAATTCAGTTTTATATTATATGTCACTAACGCACTCATGGTAATTGGACACATTTGTACTCCCACTGAAAAGGCGGTGTACAGGGTGAACCAGAAATCTAGCGACAAAATATCGACGGTTGTTCAGTACTGTGGCAGCCGCCCTATGTTTGAGGAGTGCGGTTCCTTGGTGCGTAGAGCCCGATCGACGTGATCCTACAGATTATCAATTGGGCTTAAATTGGATTGGGGGGGGGGGGGGGTTAGTGGTCAGGGGAGCTCGCTAAACTAGTGCTGGTGTTCTTTGAACCATGCACGTACAGCGTGAGCTATGTAACACGTTGTACTATCGTGCTGGTAGATGCAATCGTGTTGAGGAAACTACGTATAAGGATGGACATGGTCCTCAAGGATAAACGCATACCTGTGTTCATCCATTTCGCCTTGCACATGACGAGATTACTCAGGAATGCCACGAAAACATTCCCCACACCATAAACCTCCCTCGGCCCATCGGGACCCTTCAGACGATCGTTCCAAGGTGTTTGCTTTCAGACATTTCACGCCGTACCCGCCAACAGCCACCTGTCCGATGGAGCATAAAACGTGACTCATCTGAAAAGGCCATCTGTCGCCATTCATTGACAGTCCAGTTGAGGTACTGCCGTTATGCACTGAAGAGCCAAGGACACTAGTACACCCACCTAGCCGGCCGGAGTGCCCGAGCGGTTCTAGGCGCTACAGTCTGGAACCGCAAGACCACTACGGTCGCAGGTTCGGATCCTGCCTCGGGCTGGGATGTGTGTGATGTCCTTAGGTTAGTTAGCTTTAAGTAGTTCTAAGTTGTAGAGGACTGATGACCTCAGAATTTGAGTTCCATAGTGCGCAGAGCCATTTGAACACCTACCTGATTCGTGTAGGGCCCCCGTCAGCACGCGGAAGCCCAGCAACACGATGTGGCGTGGACCCGACTAATGTCTGATGTAGTCCGGTAGGGAATTGACACCATAAATCCTGCAGGGCTGTGCATAAATCCATAAGAGTACGAGGGAGTGGAGATCTGTTCTCAACATCACGCTGCAAGGAATCTCAGGTATACTCAATAAAGTTCATGTCTGGGGTGTTTGGGGGCCAGCGGATGTGTTTAAACTCAGAAGAGTGTTCCTGGAGGGTCCGCAGCTCGTGGTCGTGCGGTAGCGTTCTCGCTTCCCGGGTTCGATTCCCGGCAGGGTCAGGGATTTTCTCTGCCACGTGATGACTGAGTGTTGTGTGATGTCCTTAGGTTAGTTAGGTTTAAGTAGTTCTAAGTTCTAGGGGACTGATGACCATAGCTGTTAAGTCCCATAGTGCTCAGAGCTTTTTTTTTTTTTGTTCCTGGAGGCACTCTGTAGCAATTCTGCAAGTTGTGGGGCGTCGCGTTGTCGTTCTGGAATTGCCCAAGTCCGTCGAATGCACAATGGACATGAATGGATGCAGGCGATCAGACAGGATGCTTATGTACGTGTCACCTGTCAGAGTTGTATTTAGACATGTCAGGAGTCCCGTATCACTCCAACTGCACACGCCCCAGACTATTAAAGAGCGTCCACCAGCTTGATTCATGTGGTTGTGTCGGTAGCCGTACACATCCATCCGCTCGGTTCAATCTGAAACGAGACTCGTCCGGCGAGGCTACATATTTCCAGTCATCAACTGTCCAATGTCAGAGTTGACGGGCCCAGGCAGCCGTAAAGCTTTGTGTCGTGCAGCCGTCAAAGATACACGAGTGGGCCTTAGGCTGTTTTCCGTGTCCTCACTAAACGCTTTATATACCCTCCGCTGCTAGTATTGCCATCTGCAGTATGAGAGTGATTATTGCACGTTTTCGTCAAACATGGGTGGTGGCCACATGAATGTGATTTGACTGTGTAGTTACTTGTTTGCCCTAGTTCTTTCTTCACATCTTTTCAGTGAATACAGGACCAAGTCATTAAAAATTTGTTTTTCCATTCACAGAAAATTAATGTCGGTAACTGTAAGGATCTGTGCGTAATATTTCTTTCGGCATATTTTCAAATTTCTAGTAATGTCTTAATTTTATTCGTTCCTTGGTCCTGGACCAACGTATTCTTGTCTTACAATACATAGATAGAGTGAAGTGGCGCAGTGGTTACCACATTGGACTCGTATACGGGAGGACGACGGTTCAAACCCACGTCCGGCCATCCTGGTTTAGGATTACCATGATTTCCGTAAATCGCTTCAGGCAAATGCCGGGGTGGTTACTTTGAAAGGGCACGGCCGACTTCCTTCCCAATCCTTCCCTAATCCAATGGGGCCGATGACCTTGCGTTTTTGTCTCCTTCCCCAAACCAACCACCCAAGCAACCATAATAAACAGTGCTCGAGTTAATGCAAGAAATGAACTGTCTGAATTAACAGATATTTTCACTTGTAAAAATTAAACATTTCGGGACGGTATAAACAATAGCACAGAGCGAAGAGATCTGTATGCTAGCTGTGATCAGGTTTGAGAAACTAAGATTGTAAACTTGTGCATTGTTTGTCGTACCCTTGAACAGATAACAGCGGTACTGACAAACCAGATTCACGGTTTACGTGCTACTTACCGCAGGCTCTTCCACAGTTGAAATGGCTCTGAGCACTATGGGACTTAGCATCTGTGGTCATCAGCGCCCTAGAACTTAGAACTACTTAAACCTAACTAACCTAAGGACATCACACACATCCATGCCCGAGGCAGGATTCGAACCTGCGACCGTAGCGGTCACGCGGTTCCAGACTGAAGCGCCTTAACCGCGAGACCACCGCGGCCGGCCCGTTCCACAGTTCTCCATGGCGGCTTGAGCGCTGTTGAATACGTAGGGCTCGTGCCTGGAGAAGGAGTATTGAAGGGGTTATTCGTCTCGCTCCTCGACCTAGGCAGAGGAACCGAGAAACACTTCTTTTCATACTGCTGAGTGACGAATTAACAACTAGCAGGAGCTCGTCGCCTTTGGGGGTGATTTTTTTCTCTTTCCGATGAGCGCAAGTGTCTACTGAGCCTTATACGTTACAAAATTCACCACAGAATTAGTTCGTAGACGCATACAGAAGACTTAAATGTTTGACACAGGAAAGAAAAGTGAGAAAAAGACTACTACACTGTTGTGTCGGCTATGCAGTCGGGAAAGAGAGGAGGGGACCCCTAAAGCTGGCTAGGGCAATTGATTCTGTGTCTGTAAACAGTTTATTCGTTACCGACGACTGTGAGCATTGGCGAAGGGCTGGGTATTTGGCTGTGAAGAGCAGTTGCAATTTAATAGTCTAAATGCCCCGAGGTTTAATATGTCCATTTAGAAGCGTTTTACTCATATACCAAATATAATAACCCATTCGGTAGCTGATTGGTGCCGTTTACGCCTTTCACGCGGCTGACGTGACAACACCAATTTCAACTGACATGCGCGTCAGTGAGTGGCGTCAGATGAAAATAATTGTATCAAGCTGTTAGCCACACGAGATTTATTATTTATTTGTCTACAGACATTACAATAAAAAGTTTGTTATTATGCATACACGGTGGATCACAATTAATAGAGGAGACTGACGTGTGAAAGTGTACAATAACAGATGCAAAAACATATCAATAAACATGGGTTCGAGACGATTCGTTTGCGCGCGCGCCCGTCTCAGCTTCGTGTACCAAGCTGCTGCTCGTGTCGCGTGGACATTAAAGCCGCCCGGCGCTTGGAAAAGGCGGCTAATACACAATATGTATAAGAACGAAAACCGAAAAATAAGAAATGCTCGAATTAAAAAGTTTGTGAGGCAGATATGCAGTGTCCCGCACTTACTGTTCAATCTACGCAAAGAAGCAAACTTTTTTTCATTTGCGTGCGTCAGCATGATTACTACTGGATTTGGCATGGTTAATTTTAAGCCTCCGTCTCGCTGAGTTATGACTCCAGAAGCCCCGTGCACGAACCAAGATAGTCTTACGTCCTTGTGCGAATCCGCCATTCAGACCGGAACAATCTCACGCGGACACCTAGGTAAAAGCGGCAGGACTTCACTTAATTTGGTGTGGGAAACCATCAAAAACCACTTGCAAGCTGGCCGACAGACCGCCCCCTCTTCGTTAATTCTCCCGGCGGATTCGATCAGGGTCCGGCGCACCTCCTCCCGGCCTGGAGGTAGCGTTTTAACACGCACGGCTATCCAAGAAGCAATGACGGAAATAAAAGAAGGGTTCGAGAGAGGAAAGGGTATGAGCGATAAGATTCACTGATCATATTGTTACCCTCAGTAAGAGGGAGAATGAATTGCAGCACTTATAGAAAAGAAAGAACAATCTAATGAGCTCGCACAATGGATTGAGATGGTTCAAATGGCTCTGAGCACTATGGGACTTAACAGCTATGGTCATCAGTCCCCTAGAACTTAGAACTATTAAACCTAACTAACCTAAGGACATCACACACATCCATGCCCGAGGCAGGATTCAAACCTGCGACCGTAGGGGTCGCGCGGTTCGAGACTGTAGCGCCTAGAACCGCTCGGACACACCGGCCGGCGGAAAAGATTAGAATCGAAGTGTTTGAGAAGTGATGCTATAGAATGATGTTGAATACTGGTTGGATTGGATGATAGGGCATGTTTAAAGACATCAGCCGACGACCTCCATTGAACTAGAGGGTTAAAACTGTAAGGGACTTTTTTTTTCACCAGGAAGCGCTTACTCCAGAGAAGAGTAAAATAATTACCTCTTAAGAAAAGTCCTCTTGGCGTCGAAGTCATTGAAGAAGAAACGTGGGGGGGAAGGAAGTCAGTCGTGCACGTCGTGTTTCAAAATCATATCGACGTCCGCCTCAGGTAATTTAGGAATAATAAAAAAGATAAAAATATATCTTAATCGGGATGGCCACCAAGGAATTGAGCTCTTGTCCATTCGAATTGACGTTGTTAAATCGTGAAGTGTATTTCGGAATACCACGTATTTCCATAGCTGAGATTTTTCGCTCACGAATAAATTCGTTGCGGATTCGATACGCACGCGACGTCTTCGCAGTGGCTGCCCCTGCGGTATCGGGCCGTAATAAGCTGAGCTGGCGGGCCGGCAGGTTAATTTTTCAGCCACCGGCCGTGCCAGGCCGGGGATGATGCAGATTGCAGGACCACCGTTCCACCCACAGGTCCCCCCCCCCTCTCTCTCTTCTTCGCTCTTCGCCCCCCCCCCCCCTGCCGCTATCCTGTGCCTCCTCCTCCCTGCCAGAGGATCCGTGTTTGCTCCTTTTCCCTCCACCCGATTCTCATTCTCCACCTCTTCTCCTTCTCCGCGTAAACCAACCTGTTCGCGTCAGCGTTCTCTCTCTCTCTCTCTCTCTCTCTCTCTCTCTCTCTTACGGCCAGGACGGGACCGGAAGGCTGGATCGGCAAAGTGGTTCTGCGCGATTCCTTTTATGAGCGTTTTCTCGCAGACTTCATCTGCACTGGCATCTGTAATTAAGAGCCACCGGTGTCTGTCCACAGGTTGGAACTGAAGCACAGATACGGCAAAGGAGCTCGGTTATTGTTGTTAACTACTGGAACCTACCTGCTACCTGATGACTTTAATTTCACGCTCAATCATAATTCTGTTCTTCCAAAACACAGATGTTTAGATGGTAATAAACTTGAAATTGTAATTCCTAATTTACATCGATTACGTTTGTAATTGGCTACTTTTCTTCGTCAGGCTTCTGAATGGGCTGAAGAGGCCTATCACGATTTCACCTTCACCCCAGTGTCAAACTCTTTACCTCAGAGTAGCACATGCACCCAGCCTCCTTAATTATTTGCGCTGTATACTCCATTCTGTATCCTCTCCTCCAGTTTTTTCCTCTCCTGCTCCACAATCACGTACCACATGTCCTGTTATTCTGTCCTTTCGTCTAGTCAGTATTTCCCATCTATCAGTTTCTTCGCCATTTCTCCATAGAACGTTCTAATTTATTATATTATTAATTTTCAGCTATCTTCTTCAACACCGCATATCGGATTGCCTCAGCTCTCTCTCTCTCTCTCTCTCTCTCTCTCTCTCTCTCTCTCTCTCTCTCTCTTTTCATTCTTTTTTCCCCGTAGTTCACAATCCATTTCTGTGCTCGAGACAGTTTCAGGAATTTCTGTGTCAAATTAAATCCTGTGTTACGTAATAGTAGAATTCTTTTATCGAGGAATAATCTCTTTGCCTGTTCTAGTGTACATGTAATATCCGCCTTGCTTCGTCGAGCACGCATTATTTTGATTCTAAAGTGAACAGCGCCAAATTAGTACACGGTGTGCTTAACTAAGACTTTTCTTAAGTTCGAGTTACACGTTCATTTATTGCGTCAACTGACTGAGCTAGTTTTGTGTTATTCTTTAGCTAGTTGAATTAAGTTTTTACTTATTGTTTTTTAAGGGACACTGTTACTTCTTCCAGATGTAATTCGACAGACGTCCATCTGAATCTGATTTTCACCAAACACACAGCAGCTATAAACTTAACATAAAAACAGTTAAAGTGCGGCGTAGATGCCTGTTGCAGGCAGCGGTATTTAGAGAAGTCGAAGATAGAAAATAAGAAATTATTATCTGTGTGTAGATAATAAAAAAGTGAAAAGATGTAATTGTCTGGGAAATCAAATAATTTATTTAGAAGATCACGAATGATAGAAACCAGAATTAATTTAAAAAACTGTGGCAATATTTGTACATTTGTAAGGCAGTGAAGTCTAGAAACTAATAAACGTGGATATTAGCAAATAGATAAAAATTAACCAATAAAACGTGTAGTAAATGAATATGGAGTTAAATTGGAGGAGCAGTGGAAAGAATGTCAGAGCGGCGATTACCACTAAGATTCATGAAACTTGTACGACATGGTAAGAAATCCGAAGACCCTGGAAGAGTTGGCATGAATGAAGCTGAGCCACGATCACTAAATAGGTGTTACTTCTAATTCCTTAAAGCGAAAATTATCATTATTTGCAGTCTTGCTATTTTACGATGAATCAGTTGGTACGCAGCGGCTATTACGTTCGTGATGTCGTAAATATTTAGGACCAAAAATGCTGACAACAGACAATTGTAAATATTTCGTGATAAGGAACCAATTATAGGAAATTAGTACTTCAGAAGCTGCGAATTTGGAACTGTATGCGAAGAACTAAATAGCACGTTGCGAGCTGCAGCAGTTGCTGGAGACTAGCTCTTGTTGCCCTCGAGAGGACGTGGCTTCAAGGGGATGGTGTACCGTCCCACTTCGCTATTAATGTCCATGAGGACCTTAACAGTTGCTACCCTCATCGTTTTATTGGAAGAGGAAGTTGTATCCCGTGACCAGTATGATCGTCGGATCTCACTTCTAAGGAATTGAACCTGATGGTCTAGTAGTAAAGTGCGTGCTCTCGAAACCGAGAGGTCGTGGGATCGAACCTTAGCTGGTCCAGGGAGATGTTGGGTCTCCCATTAAACTATCGTCAGTGCTGAACGATACAAGCAGTTGCCAGGAACGACACGTAGTTCTGATGCCACGTCAGGTTGTAGGTCCCCTTTCCCCGGTTGGATAACTGGGGTAGATTAGGGATAAGCAAGTCGCCAAAGTGACGTTTAGCAGAAAGAATGGTACCAGGCTACTGAGCCACATGAAGTTGTATGATTATTAGAAATATTTTGGTTCGTGGATACGTGAAGTCGTTGGTGTACAGGACCCTAGAAGAAACTAAAGACAAGCGGTTTGGCGGGATCCTATGGCGGGTCTCTTTTTAGGACAGACAAGATGAACATTTTAGAGAGGGCACCAACATTTTGTGTGCTGTTATAGTTATACTGATTGTCCTCAATTTATGGTCGCTGCGATCTTCAGGTATTGTCATACATGTATATCTACATCCCGCAAGCGATCTTAGGTGTGTAGCGGAGGGTAGCTCGTGTACTACTGTCCATTCCACGCTTTCCTTTTCCACTCTCGAATAGTTCGGGGAAAACGATTGTTAGTAAGCCTCCATGGGCACTCGAATCTCATTTTATCTTCATGGTCCTTTCGTGAGATATCCGTAGAAGGAAGCAGTATATTGGTTCACTCTTGCAGGAACGTACGCTCGCGGAATTTTAACATCTGCAACTGGATGTCGCATTTACAAAGCGGTAAGGCGAAGGTTGTTGACGGCAATAAAAACCTAAATATTCATTTCCTCTTATCTCTCAGTATTCAGTTTAGGACTTTTTCCCATCAGTATAATTCCGACCAAAAGTTTTGGGACGCCGTGTAAAAGCATTTGCATTTATGTCTATTAATTTCATACGTGCCTTGGTTCGGTTACTCAGTGACTGAAGAACCAGACTACTTATCCAAAGGTCTGGGGTTCCACTCCCGGTCAATCCTCGTTTATCTGTCACTTATCACTTATGTCAGTGCTGCTTAATGTGAAAAATGCTGAGCTGCACCTTGGTTCGCAGCCCATGCTCAACTGTAGACGCTCCTACAACTGCCAGGATAAATCGGTTCGAAGCTCCGAAGAAGGCTACGCTGTACCACCTCAGTAGCACCATGCCTACGAAACTAGCCTTTTTCCAGTGTTTCATTTCTGCTCCCTGACTCTTCATGCATTGTCGCCACTTTCTTACTCCCTCTGGCCTCTTTATACTTGGCAGCTCACTTTGCTGTTCCTAACGTTTCTCTTCGATTCCTTTTTTTCTCCTCCTCCCACATTCTCTCTGTGGTAATTATTTTTCTCTCATTCTTCTTCTGTATCTCTCTCTCTGTGCTCTTGTCATATTTGCGTTTTACATGTGTCTCTCAGAAATACATACATATAAATTTAGATGCTAACCAAGCATGCAGGTTGCGCTGTTGTAGTTGACCACGAACAACACCAGTGCAATGTCCTTAGCGTTGTGAGTGCATTATGTCGGAACTCGGTGCTCTCGAACGTGGGCAAATTGTTGCTGCTCATGTGATGGGTACTTCCGTGACTAAGTTTGCCGAAGCGGTTGATGTTTCAGCAGGTACCGTAATAAAAAATTTATACCGCATTCAGGGAAAGTGGAAAAAACGATCATGCGTTAACTCACAACGCAGACGAAAGTGTGTACTGAGTGACCGTGGCAGACGGTTATTGAAGAAGATTCTGATGACAAATAAGGAGATGACAGGTGCTAAATTCACTGCGGGACTGAATGTTACACGCGCGAATCCTGTATGTACGAAAACAGTAAGAAGGGAGCTCCATAACTAAGGAACTGCAGGGCGAGCTAGAATTCAAAACCACTCATCAATGTTGGAAATGCCCGCAAATGGAAAACGTTATGTCGCAGCCATAAAACCTGGGCTGAGGAGCAGTGGAAGATGTCAATTGGTAGGATGAGTCTTGTTTCACTCTGTTTCCAGTTTCTGGAGGAGCTTATGTCCAGATAGTGACACATTGCGAGGTTCGGACATGAGTTGGTCAGCCATATCGCGCTATTCCATGGCCCCCAAGGTTATTCTACAAGGTTGCGTTACTGCGAAGGGTTATGCGACCATTTTAGCTGAACAGGTTCATCCCATGGTACAGTGTTTGTTTTCCAGTGGTGCTGCCGTGTTCCAAGACGACAAGACTCGTGTCACACAGCTATCACCGTCTCCAGGACTGGTTTTGCGAGCGCGAGGATAAATTGTCCCATGTCGCTGGCATCCGCAGTCACCAGATTTCAGTGCTATTGAGCTTTCGTTGTGATTTTGGGTAGTACGGTGCGTTATCGTTATCCACCTTCATTGCCTCTATGTTTCAGGAAACATTGTGTAAAATGCATTGAAAACCATCCAGGACATTCATACATACTGGAAGCTGTTTTAAATGTCATCGTATTTTCTACATGGCTACATGGTAATCTTGTTTTTGTGGTATATGAAGATGGTATTTGTTCTTTCGGATCTGTCCGAAAGAACTGACACCATCGGTGACCACTCAGCCCTCTAGAATTAATTGATAATTAAATCACGACCTTAAGTTACCGACAGGCTTTCATATACGTCAAGGGGGACGGTTGAAAATGTGTGCCCCGACCGGGACTCGAACCCAGCATTTCCTGCTGCTCTCGGGAGCTCAGATGGATAGAGCGTCTGCCATACAAACAGGAGATCTGTGGTGTCATCGCAAGGTACCCCACTGGCTAGGTTGTAGGCTTCAAATCGGCCGCGGTCCGTCAGTACACATCGGACCCGTGAGTCGCCACTGTCGACGCTAGCAGACCGAGCGCCGCCAATCGGCTGGTCTCACGAGACAAGCTAGCACATTGGCCAGTTCTACAGCCGACTTTAATAGGAATGGTTCACTTGTTATAGTTTCCGAGATCTTATTTGCAGAGACGCTAGTTAGGATAGTCTTCAGCTAAGTCAGTAACTACGACCTAGCCGGGTGCCACATACAATTTATGCATTGACAATTGATCTTTATGTGTGAAGCAATCAGAATTGTACAGACGTATTCGCAGTTCAGTCTATAACTGCACTTGTAAATATTATTGTACAAAGTCAAAATAGACGTTCACCGCTGATGCTGAATTAAAGCTAAGTATTTAATTGTATTCCTGTCTACTAACTTTCTAATCACCTAAGATGTTCCAGATACATCCCGTTAAGTATAGTTCATTGATCCTCACGTCAGCCTACGTGATCAACGAGTGCAATTATTGGCCACACCTCGTGATCAGACTAAGATCCCGGGTTCGAGTCCCGATCGGGGCACAATTTTTCAACCGTCCCCGTTGATGTATATCAACGCCTGTCGGCAGTCTAAGGTCTTGATTTAATTATCACTTGTTTTTGTGGTGTTTTCATATTTTTGTCCACCCCGTACGTCTAGTTTGAGGGTTTTTGCATCAAACGTCTAGGAGTGATAGGTGACAGCATGCGGAGTTTTGTTATAGTCCGAAAGTTCACAGAGCTTGCAGGCGACGTTAGCGGCCTTTTATATTGGTTACAGCCCTGAAAGATGGCACGGTTTGCATATGCACTTTGTGTTGCCTATAATTCAGTCATCTGCTTCGTGTGAAAATACGTAAGCCCAGAAAAAATATAGTTTCTAAAATATCTTTCGACGCTTCTCGCTGGAGATACTCTTCCTTAACGTTGTCTTGTTGAAAATCAATCAGTTTAATGGGGTGGGTTGTTTGCGTGATCAGTAGACACTGCAACTGAGGGGAAATCTTGTCGTCCCTGGGTGAGAGCCTAGCGTCGTCGGAAAGCGTAAGCGAACATTTTGTCTCCCCGTGACGTGACCTGTCACCCTAGACGGTTGGTGTAAAGACAGAGAAACACCCTATATATTTACGTGATCATTTGTCAAAAACTTGAATAAACACCTTCTGCAACGTGGTATGCTGCCAGACACCGACAGGGATGTGGAGCAATGTCGACTCAAGCGCTGTGGCCAGCTGCGCTAGGTTTCTCGGTTGAGGATACATGGCGCGAACAGGCCGAACGTCGAAGTGGTCCTACAGATTGTCGCCTGGGTTTATATCCGGGGAGTTTGGTGGCCAATGATTATACCCTTTTGGACGTCGGATAAATTGCTCAGTTTCCGCATTAAGACAACGACTGCACGTTTAACGCGTCCGCCAGACACGTTATACGAGGTGCGACAATAAAGTAATGAGACTGATTTTCTTACCGAGATGTGGCAACCCTGCAGGCTTGCGTAGGCACAATATCTTTGACCTTGGTGTATAAGCTGCTTCTAGTCCAAGTGGCACATCGATGCAACTGCTCAGTCGTGAGTTGTGCTCTAATAAGTTAACAGGTGTTTTTGTGTCTCTTGTCACGGAAATGGAACCGCATAATATTGCGCAACGGTATGCCATTTCTTTTTGCGTTAAATTGGGTGAAAACGCGACGGTAACTTACAGTAAGCAGCAGAAGGCATTTGGAGAAAAGGTTATGTCAAGAGCTCAAGTCTTTCGTTGGCATAAAATGTTTAGTGAAGGCAGAACGAATGTTGAAGATGAAGACCGCAGTGGACGACCATCAACCTCACGGACTGATGTCAACTTGGCCAGGGTGCGTGAACTCGTACGATCTGATCGAAGATTATCCGTGATAGGGTTGATAGAAGAGATAGAGAAGATCCAACGGAGAGCAGCGCACTTCGTTACAGGATCATTTAATAATCGCGAAAGCGTTACGGAAATGATGGATAAACTCCAGTGCAATACTCTGCAGGAGAGACGCTCAGTAGCTCGGTACAGGCTTTTGTTAAAGTTTCGAGAACATACCTTCACCGAAGCAGTATATTCCTCCCTCCTACGTATATCTCGCGAAGAGACCATGAGGATAAAATCAGAGAGATTAGAGCCCACACAGAAGCATACCGACAATCCTTCTTCCATGAACAATACGAGAATGGAATAGAAGGGAGAACCGATAGAGGTACTCAAGGTACCCTCCGCCACACACCGTCAGGTGGCTTGCGGAGTATGGATGTAGATGTAGATGTAGAAAATGATTGCATAAGAACTGAACATTAATGGAGAAATGGTTCGTCTAATAATAACTGAAGATCTTGGTATGAGAAAGATTTGTGCAAACATGGTCCCCAAATGCGCCATCCCATACTGCTCTGTCAGTACAGCAGTTTTTAACCTCAAAACAAATTTCAGTACTACCACAGCCACCTTATTCACCAGATATCGCTCCGTGCGACTTTTTTCTATTTCCAAGAGTCAAAACGGCGGTCAAGGGACACTATTTTCTAACAACACAAGATGTCCAAGAAAATGTGACGAGGATATTACAGAAGATGAGTTCCAAAATTCACCTTCCTTGAGATGGCTGGGTGTTTGTGTTGTCCTCATCATTTCATCATCATTCATGCAAGTGGCAAGATTGGACTGAGAAAAGGTTGGGACTTTGTAAGGGCGCTGATAGCCGCGCAGTTGAGCGCCCCACAATCCAAACATCACCACGAGTTACAGAAATGTTACCGTCAATGGCAGAAGCGCTGGGAAAAGTGTGTGCAATCAGAAGGGAATTACTTTGAAGGAGATAACAGTAAACTTGACTAAAACGGTAAGCAACTTTATTTTTAAATCAGTCTCGTTACTGTATTTTCGCATCTCGTATATACTCGGCACTGCTAGTGCTGCCACCAACCGTCTGTGAGTGGTTACTGCGTGTTGCTATCGAACATAGGCGGTGGTGACATTAATGTGATCGGACCGTGCATATAATGTGCCCTCGTTATGTATAGAATCTCTCGTCGTCCTGTCTGCGTATTTATCTCCCTCTCATTTCGACCTCTCTCTGTTTTCCTTTTTCTTTTTTCCTTCGTTTTTTACAGCTTAAATAATATATAACCCCACATGTCGAGGTTTTACGTGTGCCTTCTCAAAGGGGAATGCCATTTCGACTGCAATTACAGTTTGACTTTTACTTCGCCTCTCGTCGTACTCCAGAGCCACACAGCCCTCCCCGGAAGGCTAAACTCGTGGAGATTGGGGGCGGTTGCCAACTGCCGACGTGACGTAGGTCCCGTGTTGGTGCGGTAGCGTTCCCTCGGGCGCTAGAAATTGGCGGTACGTCGGCTCAGCGAGTCGCGGGAACTTTAATGTCTCGCGGGGCGAGTGCTATTGATTCAGGGCGGAATGCATCAGGGTTGCCACTCCACTTGGAATGAAAAAGGGAAACCTCTGCCTGGCTGAGCTCGGATCCCGCGCGAGCCGTCGTTTTGAAATATGGAACTCAGCGGTGCGTCTCCGTGGAGCCGCTTCCCCCCCTCTTGAGACACAAAGCTTTTGAGCGAGCCAATTTCATCCGATGAAAAGCGAGCTTGCTGGTGCGGTATCACAGAGGGACTTGTAGCCTCTTCTCGTTTGTTGAGTGTTTTTAAATTTAATTGGAATCAGCTATGAGTATAGATTATGATGCTAGACTCGTTTATTTATTTAGTTATTTATTCCCATTTCTTTACAGCCAACTAGAGCCCAGGTGACAATTTATGTTCTTCTCCTTCTTTTTCTTTTCCTCCAAGTCTTTCATCATTTCGCTATTCCTCCCCTTCTTTCTTCATACCACTTCACGCGTTTTCTCTTACTGCTTCCGTTTTGGAATACATCTGAATTTCCTTCTGAAAATATTTCTTTCTGCTGCTGCTTAGGATCTTAACTCGTGTATTGTTAAATATTTCCAACATTTTCGATCAAGCGTGTTTTTCTCCCAGAGAGACCTGCAGTTCTGTCAGCCTATTCTCATGCATCATGAATAAATGTCGAATAAATATCCCAGATGTTATTCTATCTGTATATTAAGCAAGCAGTAAAGAAAACAAAAGAAAAATTCGGAGTAGGAATTAAAATCCATGGAGAAGAAATAAAAACTTTGAGGTTCGCCGATGACATTGTAATTGTGTCTGTTCCAGTAGTTATCGTAGTATCTCCTTGACAAGCTGTGTCGGAAAGACCCTGGAACGGATGGTTAACCGGCGTCTGGTCTGGCTGTTAGAGGCCAGACAGCTCCTTAGCCGTTTTCAGTGTGGATTCCGAAAATTTTGGTCCACGGTCGACAACTTGACCCTCCTAGAGACGGCTATTCAGCGGGCTTTTCTCCGTCAGCATCACTGTATTGGTATCTTCTTTGATATCAGTAAGGCATATGATACTACTTGGAGATACTGTATTCTTGCACAACTGCATCAAGGGGGCTTTCGTGGCCGCCTCCCGATTTTCATTCGGTCTTTCCTGTCTCAGCGGTTTTTTCGGACCCGCGTTGGTAACACACTGTCTGATCGCTTTGAGCAAGAGAACGGTGTCCCCCAGGGCAGTGTTTTAAGCGTTACCCTCTTTGCCATAGCCATCAACAGTATAACGTCTACAGTGAGGAGTCCAGTACAGTGCTCCTTATTTGTGGACGACTTTGCTGTTTTCTGTTCCTCCTCCAGTGTTGCAACCGTGAGCCGTCAGTTGCAGCTAACAGAGCGGCGGTTACAGGAGTGGGCTGCAAAGACGGGTTTTAGGTTCTCTGCCGATAAGTGTGTTTATGTTCATTTTAATCGTTCTCGTCGTCTTTTTACTTTGCCTGCCTTGCATATGGGGGATACTGTCCTACATTTTAGAGACACAGTGCGGTTTCTGGGCCTAATTTTTGACTCTAGGTTGTCATGGCTGCCACACCTACGTGACTTGAAAGCCAGAACCCTGAAGGCACTCAACATCCTCAAGTGCCTCAGCCACAGGTCTTGGGGAGCGGACAGGGCGCGTCTCCTTCAGTTTTACCGAGCTTTCGTGCGTTCACAGTTGGACTATGGGTGCACAATATATGGGCCAGCGAGGCCTTCTTATTTGCAGATCCTTGACGCTGTTCACCATGCTGGGATTCGTCTGGCCACGGGTGCTTATCGGACCAGTCCCATACCCAGCCTCGGTGCTGAGGCTGGGGAACCGCCACTTACCATCCGGCGACAGCTCCTGCTGGTGCGCCAGGCTTGTCAGTTTCTTGCAGCTCCCAGCTCGCCTGCTCACCATCTTGTTGCCCATCCACCTCTGGACCGCCTTTTTTCCCGCCGTCCCCGGGCAACGTTGCCGTTTGGGATCCGTGTTCAACGTGTACTAGAATCCCTCGGTGTGGAGTCTGTACAACCCCAAATGCAGGGTTTTAACCGCCTGCCACCGTGGTTACTGAAGAGGCCCGGAGTGATTTTAGATTTATTGCAGTACAAGAGAGATTGCACTCCTGCCACCGTTTTTAATGCGGCATTTTCTGCCATTTTATCTGAGCACCACGACTATGTAGCTGTTTTTACGGATGGGTCGAAACAAGGGGATTCTGTTGGGTGCTCAGTTGTTTTTCCAGATCGTGTCTTCAAGGTCCGCCTGCCTCAGACTTTCGCTGTCCTTAATGCAGAATTGTCTGCGATCTTGCGGGCACTGGAGCACATGAGACATTCTTCCTCTGCTAAATTTCTTGTCTGTTCCGATTCACTCAGTGCCCTTCACTTATTGCAACGTTTGTATCCGGCAGACAAAACTGTCCAAACCATCCAGGACGCCGTCCTCCGACTACAGCGACTGGGGAAGGTTGTAGCTTTCTGCTGGGTTCCGGGGCATGTCGGCATTGCTGGGAATGAAAGGGCAGATCTCGCAGCCAAGGAGGCGTGTCTCGCCCCACAAGTATCTCAGTGTGCTATCCCCTTGCACACACTCACCTCGCTGTTGAGCTCCCGGGTTATGTGTCGGTGGGAGGATGCATGGCTGGAAGTGACTGACAATAAGCTCCGTATAGTCAAGCCCACAAAGCGTGTGTGGTGTACTTCCTTTCAGCCCCATCGACGGGATGAGGTTCTCCTCACTCGTCTTCGAATAGGCCACAGCCCTATGACCTGCTCCGGCGAGAGGACCCTCCAATGTGTGGTGCTTGCGGCGTCCAGGTCACTGTGCGCCACGTTTTATTGGAGTGCGTTTTATTTTCTGACCAGTGGGCCGCAGCTGACTTGCCAGCGGACCTGCCATCTCTTTTAGGCAACACTCGGACGAATGTGGCTAAAGTTTTAAAGTTCTGTGACATGTCAAATGTTTTTACAAAGATTTTAGGGATAGGATTTTAATTTGCTCGCTGTTTGACAAGCTAGCCCATATTTTATGTAAGTGGGCAGCCAATAACAGTTTCCTGTGACATTCTTGTTGCTATATTTCCCTTTTCCTTAGGTTTTACTTTCTTATGCAGCATTTTCCTTCTTTTCCTGCTTTCTTTGAGTGTGTGCTTTAGTTTTCTTAGGTCTGTCCACGTTCGTTCCTTTTAATGTGTGTCAGGGCGCTGATGACCTCGATGTTGAGCGCCCATAAGCCCCAACACACCACCACTGTAATTGTGTCAGAGACAGCAAAGGACCTTGAAGAGCAGCTGAACGGAATGCACAGTGTCTTGAAAGAGGATATAAAATGAACATCAACAAAAGCAAAACGAGGATAATGGAATGTAGTTGAATTAAATCGGGTGATGCTGTGGGAATTAGATTAGGAAATGAGACACTTAAAGTAGTAAAGGAGTTTTGCTATTTGGGGAGCAAAATAACTGATGATGGTCGAAGTAGAGATGATATAAGATGTAGACTGGCAATGGCAAGGAAAGCGTTTCTGAAGAAGAGAAGTTTGTTAACATCGAGTATAGATTTAAGTGTCAGGAAGTCGTTTCTGAAAGTATTTGTATGGAGTGTAGCCATGTATGGAAGTGAAACATGGACGATAAATAGTTTAGACAAGAAGAGAATAGAAGCTTTCGAAATGTGGTGCTACAGAAGAATGCTGAAGATTAGATGGGTAGATTACATAACTAATGAGGAGGCATTGAGCAGAATTGGGGAGAAGAGAAATTTGTGGCACAACTTGACTAGAGGAAGGGATCGGTTGGTGGGACATATTCTGAGGCATCAAGGGATCACCAATTTAGTATTGGAGGGCAGCGTGGAGGGTAAAAATCGTAGAGGGAGACCAAGAGATGAATACTGTAAACAGATTCAGAAGGATGTAGGTTGCAGTGGGTACTGGGAGGTGAAGAAGCTTGCTCAGGATAGAGTAACCAGTCTCAGGACTGAAGACCACCACAACAACAAATATCTGTCGTCTTTTCCTGATTGTTTTTGTTATTTTTCTTTATTGTGGTGTATTTCACTATTGCTTCGTAATTTTCAAGCTTCTGACCTTTTTATCAGACCATGATTCTCTCACTTATATATCTAGTTTACTTAACTTATAATTCAGTGGTAGCATACTCGATAGTGTTGAGGCACTCTGGTTTCGCTGCCGTATTGTAATGCATTATTTATGCATGTCTTGATTTGCACTCTATGTAGAAGATATTAATTAATCCACATTCTTTCTACTTTTTGAATCCATTCGTTTACAGTGCATTTTTCTAATACATTTTTATCAATTTTTTATCGCATATACTTCAACTTTTTGAACTTATCTGTTTCAGCAACATCTGTCTGTAAAAATTTTCATGAATTTCTTATGTTAATATCTGCAGAGATTCGGAATCTGGCCTACTGACTATCAGTTACAAGAGACTGATTTGTCTTCTGCGTTTCCTAAATTTCCAGGTGGAACAGTAAAATCGTCTGCAAAAGCCGCTGTTCATCATTACACCGTTTCTTTCTTCTCAAATTTGTTGTTGGTAGTTGATATTCTTTTAATATGGAATTGTTACTATTTTTTATAACGCACTCTCAGAGGAAGGTGCCGCAACGGTTAGCACACTGGACTCGCATTCGGGAGGACGACGGTTCAAATCTCCAACTCGCCATTTAGATTTAGGTTTCCCGTGATTTCCCTAAATCGCTTAAGTCAAACGCCGGGATGGTTACTTTGAAAGGGCACTGCCGGTTTCCTTCCCCGTCCTTCCCTATTCAGATCTTGTGCTCCGTCTCTAATGACCTCGTTGTCGTTCCTTCTTCTTATGCACACTTAAAAAGGCTGGAGATTTTTGTTTTAATTGGCTTTATTACATCAGATGCTAGTGTGCTTACGTTCCTGCACCATAAAGCATTAGCGTTCTGCAGGGTATCTCACGCCAAGTGAATGCTGGTAAGACAAGAAATAAAATATGTGCATTTATTGTTTTATTTGTAATATACAGGTAACAACTTCACGTTTTATAATGATGTTTTGCTGTTTTATTTATGGCTGTAATTTTCTGTAACCTTTGTATATATATTTTTCAGAATTAAGTTTTGCGAATATATTTTTATTATAATTTACCGGTTTGTCATTTTCAGAAGCTTAATATCGGTTTATCAGATGTCAGTATCTTCATAAGAGCTTAATCCCAAGGTACGCCCAGAAATGTACATAATGTATTTCATTATTGTAAACAAAGACTGACAGTTTACAGTAACTGAGTCACATCTATGTATTTTCAGGCTTGTATGTTAATGAATATGTGCATTTGCGTGAACATATGGTGTGAGTTGTGTTTCGTAGGTGGTATTTTTTTTTCATTCTCCTCCCCTAAAGGTAGAGAAGGCCGTACGAGTAGACTTAGGGACTCCGTAGCTAAATAGCACGCAAGTAGGTGATTGGGTAAAGAGCGTCCCAGACACAAATACACTGGTGTCCAATGCTAAAGCAGCAAATCACTATTTCCTCGTCCTGAGTCTCTACGGAAATTTGAAACAAAAAGTCAAATCAGCTGTCACCAAAGCTTACAAGCAATCGCTAACAGCTAGTACAGTCCCCATCCTACAGGTAAAAAAAAAAAAGAGAGAGAGAGAGAGAGAGAGAGAGAGAGAGCGAGAACACAAAGAAGTGATTGTGTGGCAGTGATAATAAAAGTGGTAGAGCGACATCCAGACCAGATGTGAGGAAACGCAGATCAGCAAATCGTAAGTAATTACTTTTTTACAAAAAAAAATCGCGAAGTGAACTGTTTAATAATTTGAAACTAACTCAGCTGTATCGTTATAGATCTCACTGATGATGCCTTAGAACAGGAGAAGGCGAAACGCGTATGTAATAAATGAAGTAACCAGCAGCAGGAAAAGGCAGTTTTATTCACAAAACAAAAATAATCCTCCAGAATGAGATTTTCACTTTGCAGCGGAGTGTGCACTGGTATGGAACTTCCTGGCAGATTAAAACTGTGTGCTGGGCCGAGACTCGAGCTCTGGACCTTTGCCTTTCGCGTTGGGAGTTTCAGTTGGTAGAGCACGTGCCCACGAAAGGCAAAGGTCCCGAGTTCGAGTCTCAGCCCGGCACACAGTTTTAATCTGCCAGGAAGTTTCAAGAATAATCCTCTATACATTGGGGATAACGCCAGACATTTTGCGACTAAACTCACTAAAGACGCCGGGGAACACTTGCACGAAGTTAACGGACAGGTTACACTGAATTTTACACGTGATCTGACAACAGATAAGCAGTTTCTCCACCAAGTTATGGCCCCTGCTGCCGTTATTCAAATCTTCACATTTCAGGAACAGTCGGTAATTTTCGGGCTATTGTCACCTACTCCCAGTGTTTGCGGTGTATCAGTGCGCAGTAAGCAGTAAATAACGTGTGTGTGTCGTCATCACTGATCCAGAGTTAGCAACTGATCTTCAAGGCAGTGAGCTGTTTCCTCTCCTCGGGACGCGCACATGAGCATAAGGGCGATAACTTGGCTCTCAGACTGAAAGAGTCATTAAAATTTAGAAGGTGGAGAAATGGGGTTTCGCATGTGTGGAGTAAGTTAATCTTTCACTGGTCAGCTGCAAACCCAAAAAGAGCAGAGCTTCAGCGGGAAAAACTAAAAAATGCGTACCGAATGGAGTGCGATGCGAGCTCCTCGCTCTCTGTGTCAAACGGTTCAAATGGCTCTGAGCACAATGGGACTTAACTTCAGAGGTTATCAGTCTCCTAGAACTTAGAACTACTTAAACCTAACTAACCTAAGGACATCACAAACATCCTTCTCCGAAGCAGGATTCGAACCTGCTACCGTAGTGGTCGCGCGGTTCCAGACTGTAGCGCCTAGAACCGCTCGGCCACCTCGGCCGGCGCTCTCTGTGTTCCAGGGGTCCCTTCCACAGGTCGGACTGAAAGCAGTCGCAGGCCGAGTCCGGCTCGCGGGCCGCTGGCTGTCCACCAATGGCGTATATGCGGAAGTATTCAGTGTGGGTGAGGAGGGGTGAGAATTTGATGCTGTGTTAGATGAACCATGTTGGGGACAGCGCTTTACTGTGACACGTTCTTCACTTTAAAAGTCAGACCACCTTCTGCGCAATAGCGAGACGGGTGGCACTGAACACCGTGTAGTAGTGAAACAAAGCAGGATCACCCTCTCTTCGAGTAGTTGCTTGCCACTCTGTTCTCTGCTTAAATCAGCCTCGACGCCTCGGTCTTGGTCCTCTGTCGATGTAGCAGGGGCTCGGGATCTCTTTCCGCTCACCTTTCGCGAGACAGGGTGGGAAGTAACGGCGGACAGATAGCATCTGCCTCGCGGCAGGGGCAATCAGAAACGCATTACGCGCCGTCATTCCGCCCATAGCTCTGCCACTGCGTCCCTCCGTCCGATTAAAAACCACTCAGACGCGGTGTCTGCAGGTTCCCGGGGACAGGGAATGCCGATGGTAGAGCCCTGCTGCCTGCCGCCTCCTCGGCGGACACGACGACGGCGATGCCGCTTCTCTTAAATCTCTCTGCGAAGCGACACAGCTGCCGAATTGCGGATAAAAATAGTGTATGCTGTGCAAGACGTTTTGAGCCCCTCTTTATTGGTTTAGTCATATTCGCCAAAAATTATTCAGATGTTTATGTCCCTCTGAAGGTCAGTGCTTGGTATAGGCTTCCACACTTGTCTCGCGATCGTTCCTTCCGTTCGCAAATTTAAGACTTAATGTATTCCTGGCCGGAAAGGAACCTTGCCGTTAGGTTCGAGTATTCTGTATTATCTCGAAGAAAAAACCGATTTATTGATAATTAGCCAACACGGAGGCGCAAAATATCTTTCTTGTAAAATACAACTAGCTCTTTATTCTCATGAAGTAATAGGTGCTATCGACGGGGAGGATCTCAGATTGATTACATATTTCTAGATTTCCAGAAGGCATTTGACAGCGCTCCTCACAAGCGACTTCTAATCAAACAGAGTGCCTTTGGAATGTCGCCTCAGTAGTGCGACTGGATTCGTGAGTTCCTGTCAGAAAGGTCACAATTTGTAGTCGAGGGGCGTTCAGCAAGTAGTGTCACACTTTTGCAAGTATAAGAATATGCGGATTTTATTCTGGGACATCGTGGAATATTCTCGCTTGAGCCCGTATATTTTCATGAAGTTCCCATAGTTGCCTTCAAGATGACGTTTGTAACGAAGGTGCGTTCCAGGCAAAGAGCTGACATTGAGCTTCTTTTGGCGGAAAACCAGAGCATCCCAGAATTCATCGGCACTTGCAGAATGTCTACCGATATCTGACAGTGAACAAAATGAAAATCAGTTGCTGGGCGTGGCACCTATCATCATAACAAAAATGTCACGCAAAGCTGTCTGATCTCCCGCATCCGCACACAGCTATGACTCCTGTCATATGGCAACTTGCGGATACTCTCATTGGAGGAGATCGAGGGATCACAATCAAATACCTCAACTGGACGTTTCAGCTGGCAGTATCGCTTGGGGTACTCAAAGGTGTGTCCGCTGGGTTCCTCGCCGCCTAACCGTAAAGAGCATCGACGGACTATCTGTGCGGAATTGCTTGTGCGTTACGAGGCCGATGGAGAAAATTATTTGACGAATTTCGTCAAAAGCGATTGAACATGGGTTCATCACTGCGAACCGGAAACAATACGGCACTCCATGAGGTGGCCACACCACCTCTCCTCCGAAGAAAAGATTCAGAGCCGCACACTCAACCGAAAAAGTAACGGCGTTGCTCTGATGGGTCTCTGAAGGGGTTATTCTGTTTCATGTCTTCCCTCATGGTGTAATACTTTGATACGTATTCTGGTAGCCTCAGGAAATTGAAGAAACGATTGCAGCATGTTAGTCGCCATAAAAATGTAAGCGAACTCCTCCTTTTCCATGACAAAGCTGGGCCTCACCCAGGTCTGCGTATCCGAGAGAGGCTAACAACACTTCATTTGACTGTCCTCATCCACCCTACAGCCCGGCTCTTGCGCGTTCCATCTGTTTGGCCCCATGAAGTACATAGGCCGGCCGAGCGTTTGTAGGCGCTACAGTCTGGAACCGCGCGACCGCTACGGTCGCAGGTTTGAATCCTGCCTTAGGCATGGATGTGTGTGATGTTCTTAGGTTAGTGAGGTTCAAGTAATTCTAAGTTCTAGGGGACTGATGACCTCAGAAGTTAAGTCCCATAGTGCTCAGAGCCATTTGAACCATTTTTTGAAGTACATGGACGATGAGGAGATGCAACAAGACGTCGACCAGTAGAGTAGTAGCATACATACAGGCCATTCCAGTAAAGCGGAGGCCTTCACATTGAACGGAGATTATTTTGAAAAATAGGGTTTGGTAGCCAAAAGAGTGGGCAATAATATGGTGTATTGAAATCCTAAATAAAACCAACATGCTTTCAGGAAAAAAAAGTGTTGCAATAGGTATTGAATTCCTCCCCCCCCCCCCCCCCCCCCCCCCCTCCGGAAAAGCATCAAGCAAAACGGAAGTAATATATGGTGTTACCAAAGGTCGTGTTATAGGCCTTCTGGTGCTCCTGATCGACATAAACGACGTAGGAGAAAATCTGAGAGGGCGCTATTAGTGTTGATTGCAGATGGTGCTGTCATTTCCCTACTTGTAAAATCTCATATTAAATAGCGTGTAAGACAGGGAGTTATTCTATCGCCCCCATTGTTCACTCTGCACATCGTATGAGCAATTACAGAAATAAAAGAAAGGTTCAAGAGTCGAATCAAAATTAGAGATGAAAGAATGTCAGTGAAACGATACGCTGACAACATTGCCAAAAAATGGTTCAAATGGCTCTGAGCACTATGGGACTCAATTTCTGAGGTCATCAGTCCCCTAGAACTTAGAAATACTTAAACCTAACTAACCTAAGGACATCACACACATCCATGCCCGAGACAGGATTCGAACCTGCGACCGTAGCGGTCGCGCGGTTCCAGACTGTAGCGCCTAGAACCGCTCGGCCACCTCGGCCGGCCAACATTGCCATCCTCAGTGAAAGTGAAGAAGAATAATTACAGGATCTGATGAATAAAATGAACAGTCTAATGAGACCAATATATTGATTGAGAATAAATCGAAGAAAAACGAAAGTGATAAGGTGTAGCAGGAATGAGATTAGCTATAAACTTAACATCAGAATTAGGGACTACGAAGTGAATTAAGTTAAGGAATATTGCTGCCTTGTGGTAGCAACATAACGCACGACGTACGGAGCAATGAGGACATAAAAAGCAGACTAGCGTTGGCAAAAGGGACGTTCCTGGCCAAGAGAAGTCTACTAATATCAAATACCGACCTTAATTTGAGGAAGAAATTTCTGATAATGTACGTCTGGAGCACAACATTGTATGGTAATGAAACAGGGGCAGTAGGAAAACCTGAAAAGAGGAGAACCGAAGCATCTGAGATTCAATGCAATAGAAGAATGTTGAAAATAGGGTAGACTGATAAGGTAAGGATGAGGAGATTCTCCGCAGATTCGACGAGGAAAGAAATATATGGAAAACATGAGAAGAAGAAGGGATGGATGGTAGGAAATCTGTTACGACATGAAGGAATGATTTCCATGGTACTAGAGGGAGTTGTAGATGGTAAAAACTGCAGATGAAGACAGAGATTCGAATACATCCAATAAATAATTGAAGACGTAGGTTGCATGTGCTGCTCCGAGTAAAGAGATTGGCACAGGAGACAAATTCTTGACGGGCCACCTCGAACCAGTCAGAAGACAAGTAACAAATGATCAAAACCAATTCAAAATGATTTATACAAGATATCTCTATGGCGTAAAAAGTTGCAATTGATTCGAAATGATGAAAATTGTGAAGTTATGAGTCTTGAAGGAAAAGTGGTAAATTTCGATTATACGATAAATCACACAAATGTAGTGACAACCTGCATAGAGAAAAATGATCATCGTAGTAAACTAAGAGACAGCAGAGCTCGTACAGGAAGATTTCGGTGTTCGTTTTTCTTGCGCGGTATTCGAGAACGGAACGGTACAGAACGAACTTGAAGTTTGTTCGATGAATCCTCTGCTGGGCACTTAATTGTGGACTGCAGGGTAATCATGTAGATGTAAATTAGGGGATGGGAACTGGTGACAATCGGGGTTACACACACACACACACACACACACACACACACACACACACACACAGACAGACAGAGACACACACACACACTCACGCACGCACGCACGCACGCACGCACACACATGAGCGATTAATGCAAATGCTCCAAAACGTCCTCTGACATTTAATTTTTTTTTCTCCGCTGATACATTAGACAAGCGAACAGGTACGCATACGTCAAACCGTTGAGGAAGTGAGCTAGACAGTCTCTACTCTGCGCAGTTTAATTATTGCATGCTCGAAATTGTTACGCAACAAATCTCGCACTAGCCCGAGCTGCCTACATTGAACTCCTCACTTTTGGTGCCATCTAGGAGGAGAAGCATTAAGTAACAGCTCTTGTGTTAAAAACTGCGTCGAAGGTTGTTGTCTGTTATGAGCTTGAGTCCGAAATATTTCCTCAATAGTCATTAGTTATCCAATGTACCAGCCTGATGTTTAGCGTTTTTCTGTAGCACTACATTTCAAAAGCGTCTTCTCTCTTCTTGTCTGAACTGCTTTGTCGCCCACGTTTTATTTATGTACAAGACCAGACCCCAGACAAATACCTTCAGATAAAATTCCTAAAATTTAAATTTCTGTTCTGTGTTAACAAATTTCTTTTTCTCACAAATGATTTTCTTGTTACTGCCAGTTTGGTTTTTGTAGCTTTTCTACTTAGGCCATCGTAATGTAAATCACTCACAAGGAACCCCTGAGATCGAGATCGCAAGTCCAGTCTTCAGTAAGGCTTATTTGAATGTGTTGTATTAACAAATACGACAGGAAAAATATTGGCTGCTAATGACTCACCGTGTGCATGAGGAGTGCCACAGAAAATGAGGGTTCGGGAGGTGCAGACATCCTTTCAGGTGTAGCTGCAGATAATTTGATAACATGCTGTATAGACACGTACAAAACAAACATCGAGAGGCTGAATTTGCCCAGTGCTTGCATGTGGTATGAATTGCAATGCCACGCACTTTTCAGGAGGGGTAGTTTGCTCTATAGGAGGATGATTTTTATTCGCAGTTCAAGGCTAAGGCAAAAGGAAGTTATTTTGACCAGCCATTAGCCAAAAGCAATGCTTACACAGTAGTTGTAGTTCTCTTCCGCCCGTTTTCCCACTCTCACTTGCTGTGAACGAAAATATTCCCTAGTGCCCTTGCAAGATCACGCACACGAGAGGGAATAGTAGGGTGGCGGGGGGAGGGGGGACAGGTTACCTAATGCTTCTCGCAGCACAATAAGTAACGTTCCAACCATTTTACCATCCAGATTAACAGTCGACATACCTGTACACGTTAGATGATCTTGGCACAAGTGTCTTGATACCTCAAATTTCCAGGGGTCCTTTCATATGCATTTCCTCTTCAAACCCCTATTGGTCGGAGATGAAAACAGATGTCTTACTGAACGATGCGATAAGTTTGTACACTCCTGGAAATGGAAAAAAGAACACATTGACACCGGTGTGTCAGACCCACCATACTTTCTCCGGACACTGCGAGAGGGCTGTACAAGCAATGATCACACGCACGGCACAGCGGACACACCAGGAACCGCGGTGTTGGCCGTCGAATGGCGCTAGCTGCGCAGCATTTGTGCACCGTCGCCGTCAGTGTCAGCCACTTTGCCGTGGCATACGGAGCTCCATCGCAGTCTTTAACACTGGTAGCATGCCGCGACAGCGTGGACGTGAACCGTATGTGCAGTTGACGGACTTTGAGCGAGGGCGTATAGTGGGCATGCGGGAGGCCGGGTGGACGTACCGCCGAATTGCGCAACACTTGGGGCGTGAGGTCTCCACAGTACATCGATGTTGTCGCCAGTGGTCGGCGGAAGGTGCACGTGCCCGTCGACCTGGGACCGGACCGCAGCGACGCACGGATGCACGCCAAGACCGTAGGATCCTACGCAGTGCCGTAGGCGACCGCACCGCCACCTCCCAGCAAATTAGGGACACTGTTGCTCCTGGGGTATCGGCGGGGACCATTCGCAACCGTCTCCATGAAGCTGGGCTACGGTCCCGCACACCGTTAGGCCGTCTTCCGCTGACGCCCCAACATGGTGCAGCCCGCCTCCAGTGGTGTCGCGACAGGCGTGAATGGAGGGACGAATGGAGACGTGTCGTCTTCAGCGATGAGAGGCGCTTCTGTCTTGGTGCCAATGATGGTCGTATGCGTGTTTGGCGCCGTGCAGGTGAGCGCCACAATCAGGACTGCATACGACCGAGGCACACAGGGCCAACACATCATGGTGTGGGGAGCGATCTCCTACATTGGCGTACACCTCTGGTGATCGTCGAGGGGACACTGAATAGTGCACGGTACATCCAAACCGTCATCGAACCCATCGTTCTACCATTCCTAGACCGGCAAGGGAACTTGCTGTTCCAACAGGACAATGCACGTCCGCATGTATCCTGTGCCACCCAACGTGCTCTAGAAGGTGTAAGTCAACTACCCTGGCCAGCAAGATCTCCGGATCTGTCCCCCAGTGGGCATGTTTGGGACTGTATGAAGCGTCGTCTCACGCGGTCTGCACGTCCAGCACGAACGCTGGTCCAACTGAGGCGCCAGGTGGAAATGGCATGGCAAGCCGTTCCACAGGACTACATCCAGCATCTCTACGATCGTCTCCATGGGAGAATAGCAGCCTGCATTGCTGCGAAAGGTGGATATACACTGTACTAGTGCCGACATTGTGCATGCTCTGTGGCCTGTGTCTATGTGCCTGTGGTTCTGTCAGTGTGATCATGTGATGTATCCGACCCCAGGAATGTGTCAATAAAGTTTCCCCTTCCTGGGACAATGAATTCACGGTGTTCTTATTTCAATTTCCAGGAGTGTATATCTCATTCACAAATTTCCGGGCCGATTTCGCAGTTTGTGTGTTGTTTGAAATTTCATTATCTTACGCCTTCCAGTTCTGTAGCACTGTTTGGATTTATGGAGCCACCCACCGATTCCCTTGAAATCTCTGTAATCTATGCCGCGCGCAGTTTGATGTGTATGACGTCGTAGGTCACCGTCATACATGTCCTGCAAATTGTTTCGAGAATCCCTGAAACGCATAAACACCAGTTGTTTCTAATAAGTGCGCCTTTACCTACCTTGAATGTCCGTAGTTTTTTTATGCTCTACACGATCATATTGCTGCTGACTTACTCGAAATGTATTCATATTTTTTTTTTAATATGAGCGGGTGACCTTCCATGTACGTAATTATGTTTAGTACCCGCTACTTGGACAACGACTGTCCTTTAGCTACATTTCACTGGATTTGTGGTTCCCTAACCGACAAGGATGATGAACTACATGCCTCGACACCTGTTTCAGTATCTCTTTCACATGTTAAGCAAGTATCGTTATCATTGTATACTTGTCTACATCGTCCGCACAGACTTGTACGAACCACACATTCCACTGACACATATTGCAGAAACGCCAATTTTTCACCTGCACTTGTTTCTTACTCTTCGAAATTCCTTGTGTTCCTTCCTGTAAAATGTCAACTTCAGCAGCTGTTGTTGTAGATATAATACAGTGTTTGCTTTATTTATCGTTGCCATTGCTGTGCTTTGTATCAGCAGCATTAGCACTGCAGCACTGCTGTGAATTACTCATCATCAGCTAAGCAGTTCAGCGACGCTGCGTAGCCTCATTCTCTGCTCACCAGTGGATACCTCCATCCCTCCGCCTGTTGCCATTAGCAACCAACAATGTAGTTGCCTGGTAGACAGTATGTGGGCCGTCTATTGCCGTAAACATTATTGACGTTTTGCGACCTCGCACTCAAGGCGTTCCTAGTAAGCATCGCCTATTATACTTTCATTCCATTACTCTTGGTTTACTTTTTGTGATGCTCACTTTGTAACCTCTTTTCAGTAGACCTCGTGATGACAACAGCCACCTGGCATATGTACCTTTTCCAAAATTATACCGAAACCTCGATCAAACCGGAAGAAAAGTATCGATACCAAAAATCTTTCTTTACTAGAGCTTATCCCATTGTTCTATGTTTATGAATTGGAACATTTGTTTTGTTTTTATTTTTGGCCGTTTAAGAATAGGAAGTCGTGTATGCCGTCTGTTTGTGAGCCGTATAAACGGCGTTGTGTGTGTTGTAGTGTTCTGTTGTCAGTCGTATTTTCTGAGGTATGCATTTGTTACCATCCAAGCATTTGTACACACGAGCGTGGAAAACCCTCTGAAAACCACATTCAGATTCTCTCGGTAAACGCATCACGGAACGATTCGGGGACCTCCCTGTGTCGTCGGCCGGGGTGGCCGAGCGGTTCTAGGCGCTTCAGTCTGCAACCGTGCGACCGCTACGGCCGCAGGTTCGAATCCTGCCTCGGGCATGGATTTGTGTGATGTCCTTAGGCTAGCTAGGTTTAAGTAGTTCTAAGTTCTAGGGGACTGATGACCTCAGCAGTTAAGTCCCATAGTGCTCAGAGCCATTTGAACCATTTTGAACCTCCCTGTGTCGCAAGTTAGCGCGTTGCGCTTTAAGCCACATGAGCAGCTCTGCCGATAGGAAATGAATGGTACTTTTATGTATGTTTCAACTTTCTTTTAACACAAACGAACACAAAGAACACAAGTCTATGTTTTCGTGAACAAATTTGAGTATAAAATCAAATTCTCAGCTAAGCAGTAAATGAGAAATTAAAGGAAAAGATAATCATGCGAATGTCAACATGTTTCCCCCTTATCTACTGTAAAACTGTGCTACAGTTTTAAACTAGCGGAAACGTTCCATGTCTTAGTGAGTGGTATTAACTCCGCTGACGGATGTGAAAAGTGTTACTCTATGTGCGGCTCGACAGAACTTTACCAAACAGGTATTCCAGTATTTCAACGCCTATAGTGTCTGTTGATTAAAATTTCGTCCTTACGCTAGCTTATTTTCAATACAGAAAATGCTATTCTAGCAGACGAAGAAAGGTGTGAGTGCGTGATGGCTATTGGATGTGACTAATGTTGCTGGAACCCTTCAGCTGGAGATCCCGTCACAGCATACGTGTAGCACAACCACGTGAATCTCATCATTATCTTTCTGAATCTCAGAAAGGTCGATCATTGGTATGTGGGACATGAGAATATCATACCGACTGGTCGCACAGATAACTGACAGCAGAAGGAGTGACGATGAAATAGTCTCAGGACAAATATGGCAAGAAGAACTACACCACATAAGAGGATTGTAGAATTGTTCGAACTCGCCCTGACAAACAGACGATTGACAACAGCTGATATCCGGGCAGAGGTTACAGAGTGTCACTGCCAACCATTGGAAACAGATTACTGGAAGCTAGATTGAGCCCTCGAGTAGTCGTACGTCGTTTACCTCTGACACTGTGCCACAGGAAACACACTTGCGTGGTGTAGAGGAAGAGTTGACTGGGACATTTAGTGGCGTTCAGCCATTATTCCCTCTTCTGTTTGTGACAGTGGAAATGAGCGTTTGGTGTCACTGGCCGGTAGGCCCCCTACGGGGCAGGTCCGGCCGCCTTTGTGCTGGTCTTAACTACATTCGACGCCACATTGGTGACCTGCGCGCTGGATGGGGATGAAATGACGATGAAGAAAACACCCAGTCCTTGAGCGGAGCCGGCCGTGGTGGCCGAGCGGTTCTACTCGCTACAGTCTAGAACCACGCGATCGCTACAGTCGCAGGTTCGAATCCTGCCTCGGGCATGGATGTGTGTGATGTCCTTAGCTTAGTTGGGTTTAAGTAGTTCTAAGTTCTAGGGGACTGATGACTTCAGATGTTAAGTTCCATAATGCTCAGAGCCTTTTGAACCTTGAGCGGAGAAAATCCCCGATCCACCGGGAATCGAACCCGGGCCTCTTAGAAGAGCTGTCCGTAACGCTGACCATTCAGCTATCGGGGCGGACTGTTTGTGACAATCAGGACGATGCAATGGGGTCCGTGGACGACCTGGTGAAAGGTCGTAGTAAGCAGTTATTCTCGAGGTCCATAGCTCCAAAATTCTGGAATCATGGTATGGAAAGGTACTGGATATGAGAACACGACTGATTTGGTAAGTGTTGAAAGGAGACTGAACGCTCGCTAGTGTCAGAAAAGAATGATAGGCCTTGTTGTCAGTCCGTCATGACCAGGATACGAAGTGGCGCATTCCATTAGGATACTGCAAGACACCTCATTGCACTGCACATCTCAGACGCTTTGAGCACGTTTGGGATGGGATGGAAAATATACTCCCATGCCAGCCTCAAGCAAGTAACGTGAACTGACACAGGATGCGTTTAGGGGATGGTAAGAAAATCCACAAAATGCATTCGGTGTATATTCACAATGCTAAATTGATGATAGTCATCGATTACGCGCACCCTTCCGCCGGAGGTTCGAGTCCTCCCTCGGGCATGGGTGTGCGTGTGTTGATCTTAGCATGAGTTAGTTTAAGTAGTATGTAAGTCTAGGGACCGATGATCTCAGCAGTTTGGTCCCATAGGAATTCACACACATTTGAACATTTGATAGACATCAGTTCCGAATGGAAAGATAGTTTAATCGTTTAATGCCCGTAATGGACTGTCCAGTCACATTAATGTTTCCATAGATCAAAAACCTGAATAACTACCTATTGTCAGCTAGATTTGGCTAGCTCTCTGTGCTATGGACTAGTGTCAGTGTCCTAATACGCATCCCTACTTACTTTACTTATCATATTGGCTCTAGGTGCGGTTTGCAGACAGTTACCTCTGCAAACGTAGCTCACTGTAATATTATGGACAGAGACCATATTTGCTAATCCAGTGTAGACGTTTACTATGCAAATCGAATAGAGGTTTGTCTCTGCAATCATATCCAGTGATTTACGGGATGTTTCTTAATATGTGGATCTCACATTACTAGCGTTCACAGACCACAAAACGAACGTTAAAAGAATGGCGTCATAGAACCCCAAGAGCTGTTGTAATTATATTTATTCATTTATTCGCAGATAACCATTTTTGGTCAATCGACCGCCCTCAAGTCACAGATTAGCACCACATCAAGAATAATGAAGGTTCCTTGGCTTCAAATACATAGATGTTTTTAGTTGCAACGTCTGTCATATATACGTGCATCAATTATTTTATTATCTATTATCTTCGCCAGCCATAGGTGCAAAAATCGACAGTAAGTGGCAGTGGCAATTCGTGGTAAGACTTTGGCCAGGCAAAACGCGGATCACTGCGAGGTACTGCCAGTTTTTGCGCTGTGCGAAAAATATATAAGGTAATACGTGCACGTTTGTACATCTCTGTATACGTCCCAGAACAGCCTGATGGAATATCCGACATTATCCTAGATAGGGGCTGGACAAATACACTCCTGGAAATTGAAATAAGAACACCGTGAATTCATTGTCCCAGGAAGGGGAAACTTTATTGACACATTCCTGGGGTCAGATACATCACATGATCACACTGACAGAACCACAGGCACACAGACACAGGCAACAGAGCATGCACAATGTCGGCACTAGTACAGTGTATATCCACCTTTCGCAGCAATGCAGGCTGCTATTCTCCCATGGAGACGATCGTAGAGATGCTGGATGTAGTCCTGTGGAACGGCTTGCCATGCCATTTCCACCTGGCGCCTCAGTTGGACCAGCGTTCGTGCTGGACGTGCAGACCGCGTGAGACGACGCTTCATCCAGTCCCCAAACATGCTCGATGGGGGACAGATCCGGAGATCTTGCTGGCCAGGGTATTTGACTTACACCTTCTAGAGCACGTTGGGTGGCACGGGATACATGCGGACGTGCATTGTCCTGTTGGAACAGAAAGTTCCCTTGCCGGTCTAGGAATGGTAGAACGATGGGTTCGATGACGGTTTGGATGTACCGTGCACTATTCAGTGTCCCCTGGACGATCACCAGAGGTGTTCGGCCAGTGTAGGAGATCGCTCCCCACACCATGATGCCGGGTGTTGGCCCTGTGTGCCTCGGTCGTATGCAGTCCTGATTGTGGCCCTCACCTGCACGGCACCAAACACGCATACGACCATCATTGGCACCAAGGCAGAAGCGACTCTCATCGCTGAAGACGACACGTCTCCATTCGTCCCTCCATTCACGCCTGTCGCGACACCACTGGAGGCGGGCTGCACGATGTTGGGGTGTGAGCGGAAGACGGCCTAACGGTGTGCGGGACCGTAGCCCAGCTTCATGGAGACGGTTGCGAATGGTCCTCGCCGATACCGCAGGAGCAACAGTGTCCCTAATTTGCTGGGAGGTGGCGGTGCGGTCCCCTACGGCACTGCGTAGGATCCTACGGTCTTGGCGTGCATCCGTGCGTCGCTGCGGTCCGGTCCCAGGTCGACGGGCACGTGCACCTTCCGCCGACCACTGGCGACAACATCGATGTACTGTGGAGATCTCACGCCCCACGTGTTGAGCAATTCGGCGGTACGGTTCACGTCCACGCTGTCGCGGAATGCTACCAGTGTTAAAGACTGCGATGGAGCTCCGTATGCCACGGCAAACTGGCTGACACTGACGGCGGCGGTGCACAAATGCTGCGCAGCTAGCGCCATTCGACGGCCAACACCGCGGTTCCTGGTGTGTCCGCTGTGCCGTGCGTGTGATCATTGCTTGTACAGCCCTCTCGCAGTGTCCGGAGCAAGTATGGTGGGTCTGACACACCGGTGTCAATGTGTTCTTTTTTCCATTTCCAGGAGTGTATATTGAAACACCGCTAGGTCTGCATGCCTCAACATAAATTCAGATGATACTCGAGCCTGCAGGCTGCGCTGTTGTACTTGAGCTCGAACGACACCTGTGCAATGTCCTCAGTGCGTTTGTCGGTCGTGATCAGAACCGTGTTCTTTGTAGTTATGTCGGAGCTAAACGAATTTGAACTTGGGTAAATTCTTGGTACACTTATGGTGGATGCTACAGTAACCAGGGTAGCCGACGTGTTTGGTGTAGCAAGAGGCAACGTATCGAAGATTTATACCGCATACAGGGAGAGCGGAGAATCATCATTCTAAACATATCAAAAAAGTTTCACATCACCCCAGTTCCCAGAACTTCTTAAGATAGACGTTGACTGTGGATATTATATCACAGACACAGTCCCTTTGACTGTTCAGAGATGTCACTAAACCCACCGCAGGATGTAAACAACCATGCATGAGCAGCGCCTATTAGACGGAGGGGGTCCGACAGCCGATCAGTTTCAGTCATTCCACCAGGAAGGAGGTACACGTCTCGTGTTGTCTGTAGTTCGACCATGCCTAGACGGTCAATACCGCGGTTCGATCGCGTCCGCATTGTTTCCTTGTGCCAGGAATAGCTCTTAACAAGGGAAGTGTCCAGGCGTCTCGGAGTCAACCAAAGCGATGTTGTTCGGACATGAGGAGATACCGAGAGAAGGAACTGTCGATGACATGTCTCGCTCAGGCCTTCCAAGGGCTACTACTGCAGTGGATGACCGCTACCCACGGGTTATGGCTCGGAGGAACACTAACAGCAACGCCACCATGTTGAGTAATGCTTTTCGTGCAGCCACAGGACGTCGTGTTACGACTCAAACTGTGCGCAATAGGCTGCATGATGCGCAACTTCACTCCCGACGTTCATGGCGAGGTCCATCTTTGCAACCACGACACCATGCAGCGCCGTACAGATGGGCCAAACAACATGCCGAATGGGCCGCTCAGGATTGGCATCACGCTCTTTTCACCGTTGAGTGTCGCACAGGCCTTGAACCAGACAGTCGTCGGAGACGTGTTTGGAGGCAATCCGGTCAGGCTGAACGCCTTAGACACGCTGGCCAGCGAGTGCAGCAAGGTGGACGTTCCCTACTGTTTTGGTGTGGCCTTATGTGGGGCCGACATGCGCCGATGGTGGTTATGGGAGGCGTCGTAACGGTTGTACGATACGTGAATGCCATCTTACGACCAATAGTGCAACCCTATTGGCAGCGTACTGGCGAGGCATTCGTCTTCATGGACGACAATTCCCTGCCCCATCGTGCATATCTTATTATGACTTCCTTCAGGATAACGACGTGGCTCGACTAGAATAGCCAGCATGTTCTCCAGACGTGAACGCTATCGAACGTGCCTGGGATTGATTGAAAAGGGCTGTTTATGGACGACGTGACCCACCAACCACTCTGAGGCATATACGCCGAATCGCCGTTGAGGAGAGGGCCAGTCTGGACCAACAGTGCCTTGATGAACTTGGGGATAGTATGCCACGACGAATACAGGGATGCATCAATGTAAGAGTACGTGTTGCTGGGCATTAGAGGTACCCGTGTGTACAGTAATATGGACTTAACCTCTGAAAGTCTCGCTGTATGGTGATACAACATGGAATGTGTGGTTTTCATGAGCAATAAAAAGGGCGGAAATGATGTTTATATTGATCTCTATTCAAATTTTCCTTACAGGTTGCGGAATTTTCGGAACCGAGGTGATAAAAAACTGTTTTTGATGTGTGTATGAGCCACAACATGGACGATAGTGTATGTAGAGTGATGGTGACAATAAGCTGCTCCACGTTTTTGTAAATGGCACGATTTCCAAATGCTGATATGCATGTACTGCCTGCCCAAAAGATCAGAGACAGAATCTTCAATAGCGGAATTCTCGACATGATAATAGACAAAATGTGAGTAGAACTTGGGGAAATGGTGAGGGATCAGGCCCCACCACCCATCCTCCGCGTAACGTGGGTAATGTATCTAGACCAAGACAGAAGTGTAAATGAGGTGGCTAACATAATTTTAGAGACCAATATCAGAGGAGGAGCTGCCAAAGTGTCGGTAATTACAGGGGCTCAAATTAGAGGATTATTTGTTTCTCTTAATGATAAGAGTGCACTTAAATCGTTGGGCTCTTACATTAGTGGATTAAGAGAAGAAGTTACACTGCCCACAGGAATATGTTTTGTAAACCTGCAGATGGATGGTAAGAGTTATGGTTTTGTTAGACAAGCTGGGAGAAGATGCAGAAGGGATTTCATTGTCATTGTAGAGAAGGATTTCCCACACCAGTACTGGGTGGTGGTAGGTTATGGGACGCATATTGTTCGATTCAATGAGGCCACTGTTTCGGTGGAACTCGCGACCCTCAATCGCTAGGAATTTGTAGAATGAGGTCTCTTCCACAACCTCCAACAGAACTTTTGTATCCCGCCTGGGAGGCTGTGCGTGAGTAAGGAACATGAACAGTAAATGTTGCTAATACCTCCATACCTGCAAATACGGTTTAAGCACCTTTACTAGTGGATAAACATATGCAAACATATTACATAACTTGCAAGGTGGTACGAAGTTGAAGCGAGGTAGTGTCCTGGCTGTCTGTACCTGATGAAATGGGGGGGGGGGGGGGGGGGATGCAGCACGGAGCTCGTAGACCTCGACAGCACCAGCTAGAGGGCGCTGTCGTCGGTGTCTCTCGTAGTGCCAACCTAACAGAGCGGAACTACGTTGTGGCGTCGTAGCTATCGATACGACATCCCTCCCCCCTGAAATGACGGACCGTCGTTGAGTGTGGATTCCGACGGCGGGTGGAAGGACCCAGGGGCGGCGCAGGTATAGAAGTCACTGCAGAACTGAACGTCGCACTCGCGAACCCTCTCAGCACCAAAATATCACGAAGGGAGCTCCGGAAGCTGGGTAGTGCAGAGCGAGCCGGAATTTCAAAACCAATCATCAGTAATACAAGTTCTCTTACCAAGAAAACGTTGTGTCGAAGCCATAAGACCTAGATTATGGAGCAATGGCCACCATTTAGTCGGACAAACTTACTTTACATTGTTTCCAACTTTTGTCCTGGTTTGCCGACACCGTATTACGCACGGTAATCTATTATGTTCATTGTGGTTATATATTTTTGTTCACGCTCTGTAGATCATGTATGCAGAATTTTACAAAAAGGTGTTCCACTGTTGAGATTTCGTACGGAAGAAAACAAGAAAAAAATGCCCAGTAAGCGTGAGCTCTAAAATGCGTGCCAGAAGAGCTGTTAACATTCCCTCAGGAGACGACATGTACGTCATAGTAACGTAGGTGAACATGTGCTCATAGCTCTTAAGTTTTGCATTTTAGAGCTCATATAAACTGGAATGTTTTTGTTTTGGTCCATACCACCTTCTCCAAAAATATGAATCTTGAAGTAGAGGAGATTTATTTCACCGTCGAAGATGAAGTGCTTGTAGGTCGTAAGGTATGTAACTTAGGTCCCATATTTATTGGACAGTTTATCCTTGGCTTGGTTCTTACTACGACCTCTGAAAGTTGCCTAACTTTCAGTCTAAGCAACAACAGTATTTCGCTGTCAGAGGTACCAAAACTTCAAGTTGATGCAGTTGACCTTCTCAATAATCCCTGGAAGTTTGTAACATCATAAGGGAATCATTCTTGCAACGTTACTTTGCGGTACGTGTGAAGCGACGTTTACGTCTGAGGATTTCTTTCTGTTAAAAATGACGTACTGTGTTATTTTTGCTAGTATTACATCAGTCATATCATGAAGCTGATGAAATCATTGAGCGACAGCGCGGATATGTATGGAATGTCTTCCAGAAGTCAAAGAACTCGGCATCGACTTAGGCGCCAGTATCTACTGCCTTCTGCGTCTCGTGGACGAGCAGAGTACGCTGGGCTTCACACGATCGTTGCAAACACACCTACCACAGAAGTGGCGGACATACCCGCTTATAGATCCCGCGCGTGACATTTACAACCAGGACGGCGCCACCCCTCCAATTTTATTTCCACCGCTGTGTCCTGACCCGCGAGCTGCCTACGTCCGCGAGCTAAAAGGACTCGAAATGGATGCTTTGTTAACACGGCCTCTGCCACTGATCCAACTTGTCGCTTGGTGGCTGTTGATTAGTCACAATGAACGACCTGTTTTAGGTAGCAGGTTTGTCTCTCTTCCTGTCTGCTACATTATGTTATCCCGATTACGTGGGGCCGAACTGGGCGAGCCCCTGTCCGAAATATTCAAATCCGAATAACGGATATATTTTCTAAAATAGCTGTCTGGTTATATTTAAGAGGGTGAGTCAAATGAAAATCTTAAATATTTTTTTAAATAATATGATTTATCGTGCAAAAGTGGTACAAAGCTGAATCACTTTTCAACATAATCTCCCCCACGCTCAATGCAAGCTTTCCAGCGCTTGCAAAGTGCATAAATTCCTTTAGAAAAGATTCATTTGGTAGTCCGCCCAACCACTAATGCACCGCGTGGCGTACCTCTTCACCAGAACAGAACTTCTTTCTTCTCATTGCGTCTTTGAGTGGTCCAAACATATGGAAATCACTTGTGGCAAGGTCTGGTGAGTATGGTGGATGAGGAAGACACTCAAAATGCAGGTCTGTAATTGTTGCAACTGTTGTACGGACAGTGTGGGGCCTTGCATTGTCATGTTGCAAAAGGACACCTGCTGACAGCAATCCACGTCGCTTTGATTTGACTGCAGGCCGCAGATGATTTTTTAGGAGATCTGTGTATGATGCACTGGTGACAGTGGTCCCTCTAGGCATGTAATGCTCCAAAATGACGCCTTTTTCGTTTCAAAAGAGAGTCAGCATAACCATCCGTGCTGATGGTTCTGTTCGGAACTTCTTCGATTTTGGTGATGAGAAATGGCGCCATTCCTTGCTCGCTCTCTTCGTTTCCGGTTGGTAGAAGTGAACCCAGGTTTCGTCCCCAGTAACGATTCTTGCAAGGAAGCCGTCACTTCTTGCTCAAAGCGCCGATGAAGTTCTTCACAAGTATCAACACATCGTTCTCTCATTTCAGGAGTCAGCTGCTGTGGTACCCATCTTGCAGACACTTTGTGAAACTGGAGCACATCCCGCACAATGTGGTGTGCTGACCCATGACTAATCTGTGAACATGCTGCAACGTCATTCAGTGTCACTCAGCGGTTTTCCTCCACTATGGCTTCAACTGCTGTGATGTTCTGTGGAGTCACAACTCGTTGCGCCTGACCTGGACGAGGAGCATCTTCCACTGAAGTCACACCATTTGCGAACTTCCTAATCCATTCGTAGACTTACTGCTATGACAGTGATGCATCACCATAGTGAACCTTCATTCTTCGATGAATTTCAATAGGTTTCACACCTTCACTACGCAAAAACCGCATAACAGAACGCTGTTCTTCCCTGGTGCAAGTCGCAAGCGGGCCGCCATCTTTATACTAATACTGGGGCGGTATGTGTGCATCTGCACTATGTTGCCACCTACATTCTGCACGCTGTTTGTAGCACGCTTACCAAATTAAAGGTAACGGCGCGAAATTTTGATTTGTTATTACAAATTTAAGGTTTTCATTTGACTCACCTTCTTAGAAGTATAACATACAGTGATACAGCAGTTTATTAAAACCTAGATGAGTTTAAAAAGTAAGTGAATTAATGTAATATAATGGTGGTGCAGAATGGAAGAACATGCCTGGAGGTCAAATGCAGGACCGTAGGAGCACGTGAAACATAACGTGTGGGAAAATTAAAGGGACTTTTGGAGTAAAGAGAAGCAGGTATATGAGGATCAAGAGCTCAGATGGCAAGCCAGTATCAAGCAAAGAAGGGTAAAGCTGAAAGGTGGAAGGACTGTATAAGGGAAGTAAACTTGGAGATCGTATTATAGAGAGAGGAGAGGAAGTAGCTGAAGATGAGATGGGAAACACTGTACTGAGAGGAGAATTTCACAGAATACAGAAAGCCCTAAGTGGAAAAAATGGAATAGACGACATTCCCTCGGAATTCTTGAGATCTCTTGGAGAGCCAGCTGCGACAAAAGTTTTCCACTTCGTGTGCGAGATATATGAGACAGGTGAAATATCCTCAGATTTTTTTTATGTGATTATTCCAGTTTCAAAAATGACTGCTTCTGACAGGCGTGAATATTACCGAACTTTCAGTTTACCATGTCGTGGTTGTACAATATTCACGCTAATTAGTTTCAGAAGAATAGAAAAATAGAGGTCAGGCGTGAGTAGGATCCTCTCTCTGAGGGTTCCTCACAAACTTAATTATGTATAAAGACAATTCATTCATACCCAGAATCGAAAATTTCTACGAGTTTTGCCTGTTATCGACGGCAAAATACCGATACCGGGAATTCCACGACTTTCGAAAATGTTTTAATTTTAAGCTCGAGGTCAGATGACAAATGACAAACAAATATTAACACTTTCATGATTTTTTTTCTTTTCTTGTACTTTTAAGTATTGCTTTTTGCCGAATTTTATGATTCTAGTTTAGCGGGAAGTATCCCACAGATTCTGACGAGTGAGTTTGCAAATGTCAAAATAAATATGTGATGTAAAACGCCGTATCTTTTAGTTGCATTGACTTATGTTTTTTACGCCCCCAAGGAACGATAGACCTTCCTTAATGTGTGACATAAATGTTAACTTGAGATGTCCACACGTTCCTGGGGACAGACAGACGGGCAACAGAGAGGCTATATAAGTGTTCCGTTTTACCGAATGAGGTACGAAACCCTCAAACTGGTAAGGCCGAACTTGAGGGCCGTTAGTCTTCGTTCCTATAGCTTATCTTAGAAGATAGGTTAAAGAAAGCCATATCTACGCTTATAACATTTTGTGAATTTGAGGAAAGTTTTCGAAATGTCAGGACTACACTCTTTGAAGTTTTAAGATAACAAAAGTGAAACACACAACGTCAAAGGTTATCTACAACTTGCACAGAATCCAGACTGCAGTTGCAAGAGTCGGAGCGAAGCGATAGTTGAGAAGGGAGAGAGCTGGCCTGTAGCTATTCAATCTCTACATTTAGCAATCATTGAAGGACACCAAGGATAAATTTGGAAAGGGCATTAATGTTCAGGAAGAAGAAATACAAACATTGAGGTTTGCCGATGACGTAATAATTCTGTGAGAGACGGCGAAGGATACGGAAGAGCAGTTAACAGAAATTGGGGAACATCTTGAAAAGAGGTTATAAAATGAACTCCAAGAAAAACAAGAAAATGGTAATGGAATGTATTCTAATTTAAAGCGGGCGATGCTGAAGGAAACAAATTAGGAAAGGAGATGCTAAAAGCAGTAGATGATTTTCGCTACGTGAGCAGCATAATAACTGATAATAGTCTGAAGTAGGGAGGAGGTAAAATACAGGCTGGCAACACCAAAAAAAAAAGAAGCATTTCAGAAAAAGATAAATTTGTTATCATCGGATACACTTGTTTAAGTATTAAGAACCTTTTTCTGAAGGCATTTTTGTGGATTGTTGCCTTTTACGGAAGTAAAACGTGCACGATAAGCATTTCAGACAAGAAGGGAACAGAAGATTTTGAAATGTATTGTCACAGAAGAATACGGAAGATTAGGTGGGTAGATCAAGTGCCTACCGTGGAGGCACTGAATCGAAATGGAGAAAAACGAAGAGAATTTGGCTGGGGGGGGGGGGGGGGGGGGGGGGCAGGTACTGAAAATTCTAAAGGGAGACCAAGGAATGGTTATACGAAGCACATTGAAGTGGTTGTAGGTTGCAGTAGCTAGACAGAGACGTAGAACCTTGTAAAGCATGGGGAGCTATACGAAAATAGTCTTCGGTCCGACGTCCACCACCGCAACAGTGATATCACAGTAAAGAATAACAGGATTAAATAAATTACAGTTTAAGCCATCAAAGAAATGCAGTTTGAAACACCTCGTCACATTGAAAAGAAGTTGTTTCACAATAACTACTGCAACCTTCAGCGCGTTATATGTTAAAATTTAACGTGCGCTCGTAGCTGTTAAACGAGAAGTGTTCCAGTTGTGGTCTTCGCATTTTGGTGCACTATTGCACTCATCTCTATACTGAGTTACGAATTCTGTCGCAGATCTCCATGTCATCTTGTAATGTTTGAAATGACTGTGCAATTCTCTACTTCAGTCCTTCAACTTGAATGCTGTGTTCTTAATTTTTGAGATGACACTAGGGAGAAAAATTCAGAGGACTGAGGTACGGGGATCTTGGAAACCAAAGTACAAGCGCTGTTCTACTTGCCCATCTTACCCTGTCCGCCGGATCATTTATGTACCTAGGAAGTAACAGCGCTCGTGTCATACTTCCCTGGGGCACCCTCGCCATCAAGGACAACTTACTGGGTTCTGTTACTGAATAAGTCTTCAAGCCACTCCCGTAACTAGCAACCTCTTCCGTATGTCGTACGTTTGTTAACAGTCTGCAATGGAGCCCAGCTTCAAATACTTTTCTGAAATCTAGTAATAAGGACTCTGCCTTGTCACCCTCCTCCCATCACTCAACAACAGTTTAAGATTCAATATCTTCGTTCATGAAGAGGGGAATAATAAAATGTATGTAACTGGACCGTTAAGGGTTCGAGTCAGATACAACGAGAATAATACTACATCATCGAAAGAGCAGAAGCAAAGCAGACGTAAAAAAGCTTACATGACACAAGAATTAAGTGAACGGATCAGCTGAAAGAGAAGAAGCAAGACAGGAAGGAAGGATGGAAAGAGAGAAGACTAGAGTTAAACGTGCAGTCGACGGCGACGGCATTACTGTCGGTAACAGTTGAGCATATGTGTTCTGAAGAGTAGTTCGCCACGCGCGTAGGGCAACGTTCCAGACGGCGACGCAGGCGGCTTAAGAGCGATGTCGTCTTAACATCAGAAATAAATTGTGGCGGTGTCCAGTCATGCATGTACCACATTCCCAAACCATGGGTCGTGGGTCAAATGGCGTCCGAGTTCGATGGGACTTACTCAAGGAGTGCACATTTCAGATACATTTGTACTAACTGAAGTTAGTGGCAGAACGAAAATACGTTCACAGTCATCTCGAAAACGGCTCATTGGTGGATCCATGTTTAGTGGAAGGTGTTTGAACCTATTCTGTATTCTTTGACTTCGTGTCAGTTTTTGTTATTTGTTATGCTACACCCTGTTACACGCATTTACTTACGCCGGCCTTCGTGGCCGAGCGGTTGTAGGTGCTTCAGTCTGGAACCGCGCGACTGCTACGCTCGCAGGTTCGAATCCTGCCTCGGGCATGAATGTGTGTGATGTCCTTAGGTTTAAGTAGTTCTAAGTTATAGGGGACTGATGATCTAAGATGTTACGTCCCATAATGCTCAGAGCCATTTTTGAACGCATTTACTTACAGGTGTAGTTTGTCAAGGACGGGATATGCCATTATACGGGGGCTACTTTATTTTTCGATCTACGGTCTGTCGTGAAATGGAAATCACAGCCAAAATCAAAAACGATTTATTTGCAACAATTAGCTAAATTTTCCAGCTGCTTCTCTACATATTCGATATTTGTCGTAGAGTGGTTCCAAATTTCCAATACCCTTGTGATTTCCGACAGTTACCTTCGTCGGTCTGCACCTTGTTGTTTGTATCAAATTGCTGTCATCATAGCCAGCGGATCATGTAAGCAAAGAGATGAAATTCAAAGACAGCGAAGTCGGGGCCGTAGGGTGGCTGATCAAACACTTACCACCGCAAACGATGTAGGGACATCTTCGTTGGACCTCTAGTGTGCGGCCGAGAATTGTAATGAAAAAGGAAATGCATGACGATTACGTTATGTGAGTTGCATGAAATCAGGTGGAACCTCTGAACAGGACTTCGTTCTTTTCGGGTTTCTCTTAAAAAGCCCTCGTAGTAGGAACCAGTGTAGTAGTTGCCTGAAGTAAAGTACGGTAACCATGTAAAATCTGTTTAAAACAGCGCAACCTAAGGCGTTTTATACCTGATGTAAAATACTGCTCTACGTACACATTCTTGCAAAGAAATGTTTTCATAATGTGAATAATAGACTTATCTCTCAAACTGTCGTTTGCGGTCCCGTGTTTACTGGCACGTTTTAGCTTTTACTGGTATTATCGTGTACTTTCATCTGCATGCCATTTTCATTATTAATTATGATACGTTCTGTATAACTGGTAGAGATTATGTCCTTACATTAAGTTAGATTGACACGACATTTATCACTAACGAACACACACACACACACACACACACACACACACACACACACACACACACAAACGCGCGCGCGCGCGCAAATACACACACACACACACACACACACACACACACACACACACACACACCTGCGACCAGCCGGATCAATGAGGAGGGGTGGGTGAAACTGCGTAGGCGGCGACCTCCTGCGCGACGCGTCTCTCCTCCATGTTTTATACATCAGCGATAATGCCGCTGCCGGTAACTAATTCGGCTAGCGCATCTGGCGAGCTGCGCGGTGCTAGCCCGCATATTCCGGGACGCCGTAACACGGCGCCGACGTCGGAGCGAGAATACGTAATTCCGCAAAGTGCAGCAGCGCCTCTCCGCGGGCTAACGCGCCCATTGAGCGCCCCTGCAGCGTTAGGCAACCCGCCGCCCACGTGAGACGCCACTGTGCGGATATCGGGACTGGCTGGGACGGGCCAACGTAGCGTGGCCGTTGTCTGTGCGCGCTCTATGCAAGCCGCTGCTCCGCTCCGGTTTCATTTGTAGTTGTTCTTTAATGGTGCATCTGAGAATGAGATTTCCCTCTTTAGCTGCCTGCGTCGCCGTCTGGAACGTTGCACTGCACGCCTGGCGAACAACTCCACAGAACATATCTGTTCATCCGTTACAGCCTGTAATGCCGTCGCCGTCGACTTAATGTTAACCTTTAATCTTTCTTTTTTCCTTCCTTCTAATCTTGCTTCACCTCCTGGCTCTGAGCATTATGGGACTTAACATCTGAGACCATCAGTCCCATAGAACTTAGAACTATTTAAACCTAACTAACCTAAGGACATCACACACATCCATGCCCGAGGCAGGATTCTAACCTGCGACCTTAGCGGTCGCGCGGATCCAGACTGAAGCGTCTAGAACCGCTCGGCCACACCGGCCGGTCACTTGATATGGTTTGCGATGGGCTTGATGGGACTTACGAAATAACCATTAGTTCATGGGCGGTTTCTCTGGAAAACCCACAAAAACGGTTTTTTTAGTATATCTTTGCCGTCACCGATATATTCCTAAGATCTGTATCTCAAAAAATACAGAATATTTTTATATATCTTTCCAAGATACAAAGGTTTATAGTTGCGCTACTTTTAAACGCAGAATATGCACGTAAAAAGCGGTGTGAGTCGAAAACGTAAGTTGTAAAGTAACTAAAGTATCTAAATTTTACCGAACAATACGTTTCATTTCATATGAGTTAAATGCCCTGGTGCAGCATGGAAAGGAGTGAACCAGCGGAGAAATGCTCCTATCGGAGCACCAAAAATACAAGTATGTTCCTGTTTATTTTAAAGACTCTGACAAGAAGCCTCATTCTACCTTCCTCAGCACAAAAAATTTTCTAAAAAAATTGGTACGCGAACATATTCGCGTTTCCTTATGCTTCGAGAGAAGAAGACAATGGCAGTGACAAAGAGATGGAAAAGTAATAAATACCGGAAGATAGTAGACTATGACTGTGTTATAGAAAGAATGAAGTACTGCAATGACAGTTTGAGAGATAAGAGAGGGACACAGGGCAGTGGATCATAGTTGACAGTGACAGAACAGTGCTAAGGGGGAGGGGTGGGGGGAATAAAAAGAAAGTGGAAGTGGGTGGGAGCCAGTGATAATGAGGGACAGAGTATATGACGTCGAGAAAGAGAGAGATAGCGACAGTGAAAGGGAGTGCAGCAGTAGGAAGGAAGGCCTCATTCTCTCCTTCTTTCCTACTGCTGCTGTCTCTTCTCACTACATCAAGGGAGCAAGAGGGAGACAGTGACAGTGAGACGAAACTGTAGAAGTAGGACAGGAGAGGGAGGACTGACTGTTGCTGTGACACAGGAGGCAGTGACAGGGAGGCACAAGGAGATAATGAGTTGGGCTGTATGAGTGAGTGAGGAAGGGGAACTTGGAGTGGAAGGGTATGAGTGACTTAAGAAAAGGACTAGCGGGTGTGAGTGAGTTACAGTTAGGGGAGGTTGTGAAAAGTGCGAATGCATTCGCCGCCAAAATTTTTCGGAAATTTTTTGAAGGTGTTGAGGAAAGTAGAATGAGATAGCTGGTACTGTCAGTCAGTATCTTTTAAGTAAACATTAAAATATTTGCATGTTTTGTGCTTCGACAGCAGCGTTTTCCCTCCTGTTAATATTCATGAACGACGATAATGAAACTTAAACTGTTACTGATTGATGAGAGAAGGGCGACAAGGCAGATTCCATTATCCTATATTTACGAAAAGCATTTGACACCGTGCCCCGCTGTAGACTTTTAACGAAGGTACGGCGTACGGAATAAGTTTGCAGGTATGTGAGTAGCTCGAAGACTTCTTGAGTAACAGAACCGAGTACTTTGTCCTTCACGGCGAGAGTTCATCAAAGACAAGAGTGCCGTGAGGCAGTGTAATAGGACCGAAGTTATTTTCTATATACATTAATAGTCTGGCGGATGGCGAGAGAAGCAATCTGCGGCTATTTAGTTATTATGCTACGAGTACGGGAATGTGCTGTCGTTGAATAACCGTAGGAGTATAGAAGATGACTTTGACAAAATTGGTGGCAGCTAGCTGTAAATTTAGGAAAATTTAAATTAATCCATATGAATAGGAACAACAAACCCGTAATGCTGACATATGGCATTAATAGTGTTCTGCTTGACAGAGTCATTTCCATTAATATGGGTGTAACGTTGCAAAGCGATTTGGAATGGAATGAGCAAGTAAGGATTGTAGTAAGGAAGGCAAATGGTGGACTCCAGTTTATTTGGAGAATTTTAGGGAAGTGTAGTTCAGTTGTAGAGGAGACCACATGTTCGAAGCTAGTACAACCTATTCTTGAGCACTGCTGCGTGTTTGGGACGTGCACCACTTCGGGTTAAAGGAAGACATCGAAGCAACTCAGAGACGGGCTTTACCGTTAGGTTAGAACAACACGCAAGATTACGTAGGTGTTTATGAATCCAGATGGGAATTCCTGTAGGGAAGACTACGTTCTTTCCGAGGAACACTAACGAGAAAATTTATCGAGCCTGCATTTGAAGCTGATTGCTGAACGATTTTACTGCCGGCAAAGTACATTTCTAAGGAGCACGGAGATATATAGGTAGTCGTTTTCTACTCGTTCTATTTGCGAGTGGAACAGGATTCAGAAACGGCTAGAAGTGGGTACAAGGTATCCACCGCCAAGCATCGTACAGTGGCTCTTGGAGTATGAACGTAGTTGTAGATGTAGAAGTGGGAAAACATCTTTTTATTAATAGTTTTGTTGAAACCTGTTGCATGTCTACCACAGAGAACTACAGAGCCGCCGGACAGTTTCGGGAATTAGAGTTCGAAACCAATGTGGGTGCTCGGAACACTGGCCTCGGACCAAGAGGTACTACATAACGCACCAGTGGATGTTTTCTGAATCAGAGGCAAATTAAAATTTGATAACAAAACAGTCTGTCGTTTCATTATATTTATTCTGCACTGATGTGTCTATATGAGGATTTGAGCGTTGAAAGTGGCCTCTGTTTATTTACAACTTATACAAAATAGAAAAATGTTTCAAACTTTTAGTATCCGGCCAGAGTGGCCGAGCGGTTCTAGGCGCTACAGTCTGGAACCGTGCGACCGCTACGGTCGCAGGTTCGAATCCTGCCTCGGGCATGGATGTGTGTGATGTCCTTAGGTTAGTTAGGTTTAAGTAGTTCTAAGTTCTGGGGAACTGATGACCTCAGATGTTAATTCCCATAGCGCTCACAGCCATTTGAACCAAATTTTTACTATAATTCAGCGAAGTCACCAGCACTATGTACACCCCATTTCCAGCGTTAGGGAAGTCGTAGTATAACCTTGGCAGCATTAGTTGTGTCGATAGAGTGCAGCGGCCTATTGCCCGACTAATCTCTGTAATAGTTCTGAAGCGAATGTCGCGAAGTGCTTCCTTCGGCTTAGGAATGAAACTGATGTCACAAGAGCTTAAGTCTGGGGTAGTACAGCATTTCTCAGCTCCGTCGATGGAACAAAGCAACCACAACTTGCGCCATATGCGCCCGAGCATTGTCGTGAAAAATGATGGGAGTGTCCCGGGGAAAGTGTCGGCGCTTCTTTCTCTGAGCTGTTCATTTTTGGACCACAGCCTGCGGCCAGCGTAGGGAAAAAAGCGACAACACTATGTGCAAGACCAGCCCACCATTTTCCCGGACAACGCTCGGGCATTAATGACGAAAGTTGTAACTTCCCAAATTGAAGGAAGAACTTCAAGGCATTCGCGTCAGCGCTGTTGAAGAGATTCGTCGGAACATTTGCCGCTCTACTCGAACTATCAACACAACTGGCGCTGCTAAGGGTATCCTACGACAACCGGCAATGGGTTATACACAGTGCTGATGACTACTTTGAAGGAGAGTAAAATTTGTTTAAATAGATGTCACTATTAAAGTTCCAGTCCTCCTGGTTACTCCTGACCAGGGTTATGGCTCCTATCATTGATATTTTAAAACACATTTATGAAGTTAAATACTACGAGACGCAGTGCCTGTAATTCCGTTGCGGAATACAAAATGTTTTTAAATCAATAGCCAGTCTTTCCTTTAGAAAATGAACTGGTCCGAAAGAGTACTCTATTTATTTCCACATAAGTTTGCTTAATTTTCAATTTTAAGTCCTGCGCTGAGCTAAAGTAATTTCTTCCATGGATTAACGTTTTGTGTTCAATTGTTTTGTTAATGGCGTCTGTAGCATCCATGACCCTATTTATGGTTTTTGTACTGGTAACTTAATTTTTCCAAGCAATTTTTATTTAGGTTGCTTATTGCCGTGGTTCACCTGAGCCAGATTCTAAAACGAACATACACCCAGGCCGCGCACTAGCGGTTCTAGGCACTTCAGTCTGGAACCACTAGACCGCTACGGTCGCAGGTTCGAATCCTGCCTCGGGCTTGGATGTGTGTGATGTTTTTAGGTTAGTTAGGTTTAAGTAGTTCTAAGTTCTAGGGGACCGATGACCTCAGATGTTACGTCCCATAGTGCTCAGAGCCATTTGAACCATACACCTAGGCTGAACTGAAGCCCTCCGGATTGGAGTCTGTATAATAATTTTTAAATACACTAGTGCTTCTTTTAAGAAACGGAACCTCCACAACCTAAAGAAAGACTTATCACGAATCTTGGCGAGCGAAATGAATGACTGCAATGTGATTGTCACAGTTTGACGTAAGAATTGCTTGTATGGATACTGTAAACGAAACGTCGTGAGGAGTAACGAAAAAAGTCCTGTTAATGTACTTTTAGCACTTTACTAGTCACGCGAACGAATATTTCCTCGAGTATATTTTGACAGAGACTTGTTTAAACACTAGCTCTTTCGCCAGTTGGTTTCACTATTTTTAAGTCGGAATCCCACAGAGAGAAGACCAGGCGACACGTTGCCACAAGTCGCATGCTACATATTATCTAGCGTTGTCGTGTTTTAGTGTGCGACACGAAACTGTGCTTCTAAATTGTCCAGAAAAATGTGTCGCAGGCTGAAAGTTGTACTTGTTTGTAGAATGCGCCTCACTCAGTTCCACTGAAGCAACATCAGAAAATTGCACCATGTCCTGCAAATGGTAGCAGGAGCTATGTTCTTGGTCGTAGCCTTTAAGAACGAAGGACAACGAAAAAGAAGAAAGCCAAGATGGCGGAGAAAACAATTATTTGTTAAGGGTCAAGAAGATCGTAATGAACTTATTAAAAAATGGCTATGAAGCTTTGTTACAAAATTACACGAATGAGTTTAGATAATTTTAGGTATCTGCTGGATAACCACATCCAATGATAAGACGATCAGTCACTAAATAGTAGTAACTGTAAGCGTACTGTCATAGTCTGGTCCCTTTAACCCCCCACAAACCAACCAACCAACCGCACTGTCATATCGCTGGCTGAGTTGTGGAGTATTTTTACGGGTACTGCGTATGTGGAGTCGAGCGCGGGACACGGAACTGTTATGTTGTGTAGTGTGTAGCTCTGCATGTGAGAGGCATTGACAGTATGCAAGTTGAAGTGTTGCTACAAGTGCTATTACAGTAAAGTGCCTCAAGAAGTAATTAAAAATGTGCAGTGCCGCCGATAACGTATTTGTGTATCCTCTTTAATACTATTTACCACAAAAAAGAGCATTTATTGCCAGTGTCTTGTAGAGAGCGTAAGAACGTGCGTTCGATCATCGCGTTCCTCCGCATCATCAATAATCAACCGCGCCGCAACGGTTCCGCGCACGCTCGTACAACTGAGAACTGTGAAACTTATGTGTGTGTGTGTGTGTGTGTGTGTGTGTGTGTGTGTGTGTGTGTGACGAGCGTATGAACTTTCGTGCGATCATTCGGCTTCCGCATTATCAACAATCACCCACGTCGTGTTGGTTACGCGTACGCTCGTCTGAGTGATTTGTGCACTGGTAATCATACATTAATTGGGATACACACTTATGAATTAGAATGTGAACAGTGCAACCTGCGATTTCCTTTAATCGACTCAGAATATAGTTGTTCATACCAGACGTCGCATAGTGGTGTGATTTAACGTTGAGTGGCCCCCCTAAACCCGCTTGCATATTTCGATAGATAATTTCAGGCGAGCCAGCAGTAGTGTGGAGCAGAACATTACGACCGACGCGGGATTATTAGTTACCTGGTGTGGACAGGGCGCACGGTCAAGAAAACCAGAAGTGAAAACAGTTAAAATTTCCCCCACCCCCATTTGTACTCCCGGGCGTGTTACATAACGGCCTTGTCAGGTTATTAGTGACATGGAACTATTTAGCTACAGTCAACTGTCATTGATGTACATGTTACGGATCTGTGAACCACGTACGTCAACAAATATGCAGGACTATAATGTGTGTGTCAAAACGATTGCATATGTAATACATACACATCAGAATGCTGTCTTTAAATTCTTGATTTTCTTTTTTGATTGCAAACACTGTAATCATATTTTAAGGCAAGCTTATTGTTCTGTAACCTGTGATCTTTGTAGTCACTTCTTTTAAAGTTTCAAACACACGTGAATTTTACAATCTTTAATAAGTGAAATCGTTTTCTCAATCGTTCACCGCATATTGCAAGTCAGAAGGTGCACAGATACACCGACTGACGGATGGCTGCAACACGTCGTTTCTTATCGACAGGCCGGGCATGTGAATGCCATGCGGAGAGTTGCTTCTGTCGCCCTGCTCGAAGTGCTCCTTTCGAAATGCACCTTTACAGCATCGAGAGTTGGTTGTTAACAAAGCTATAGTAGTAATTAACGGTATACATTTGAAAGAATAGTAGCAGCCTCTGTTCACCAGATAGCACAAAGCAACATGGTTATTTCAAATTGACACTGAGTTCCGAGGGTAATTTCAGTGTCAGGTCGATATGCCGTGATAGCGGAAAACGTTAATTTTGTATTTCGGGAGTTCGCCGGCCGGCGTTAGCGGTACCGTAAAGTTCTTCTGTACCGTCCACCATACTGGCGAGGGACCTCGTAAAGCCAGACGGGCGTCGGCGGGAGGAATCTACGAGCTCGTGGCGGCACAAATGATGTGAGGGATTGCAGCAGTGATTAGTTGATCAGACAGTTAACGGGTGACACTATCATCTATCAGTACTAATACATTTGTGAAAGATCTCGCGCCTCGTCTGGACTGGCGAAACAGTGATAAATATTCTGTAATGATAAAATGGTTCTCAATGTTTTCTCTGAAATTAATATCTTTCAGGGCTGGATTTCACAGTAATACAATCTTTTGGAAAGAGATAATCATCGTTTTTTAATTTATACAGTATTCATTCATAAACTCGACTGCTGCTAATTTGTCCGCTTTCAACTGAACTGTTTCCTTATATAGGGAGTTTTCACAGGAATAAAACATTCCATAGAACATACGTCCAATTTTTGCTGGCTACAGAAAGATAAGCAAATATAGAAGACGACAAGCGAAGGTATTTGATTAGGTTCAGAATTGCCTTCTGTAGATTCCACTTCCGGCTGCAGTGTGATTTCGAATTCTCTTGACGATACAACGTGCAGCTCTTCTGAGATCGTCTTGGCGTTCTTTTTTGTGAGCAGCGCTATTGATAATCCGAACGATCAGTTCGTCTATTGTGCTTATTTTTTTCTTTTTAGACTTCGCCTTTCCACCGTCACTGTATGCGCAAATTCAAAGCAGTAATGGTCGGGGGCCTTGGTAGCCAAGAAATATGACTATTTCTGCGGACCCATGTTGCGGGGAACGTTAAGTTTACAACCTTTGTTAGAAGATGTGGCCGGCCGGTGTGGCCGTGCGGTTTTAGGCGCTTCAGTCTGAAACCGCCTGTCCGCTACGGTCGCAGGTTCGAATCCTGCCTCGGGCATGGATGTGTGTGATGTCCTTAGGTTTGTTAGGTTTAAGTAGTTCTAAGTTCTAGGGGACTGATGACCACAGATGTTAAGTCCCATAGTGCTCAGAGTCATTTGAGCCATTTAGAAGATGTGGCACCTGACAATTAGAATTTGCAAGCGCGCATTCATGCTGGAAGTATATACCCATCGTTGTAGCCGAGGAATGTTTTTCCAATAATGCTGGAAGCCTGTTTTCAAGAACGTTTAGATAACAGGACGTTGTAAGATCGTGCGGTAACACAGCAGGACTAATCAACTGATTGTCTGTTACGCCACAATACAAGTACACATTTACAGGGAAGCGTTCGGGAAAATGTGTCTGCACAGAGGCATATAAAATTCGTCGGACCTCCGAGGTGCCTTACGAATGCTACTGATACCGTCACGAGGCGAAGTACCACAATCAATAAATAGTGTTAATGGAATTAGTCGGCGATATTCAACTAGGCAACGACAAATTCCAATCTTCCACCTTTATCTCTTTTTCGAAGGTGTGGAGTCTGCTGTCAATTACAAGGGTACAGACTGCACACAAGTAAAATCCAACATATTGTTGCATGTGGACCACCGATGTGTGCAGAATTCCGTGTGTGCTTGTCGAAGAATTACGTTCTGCAAATTAAATAAGGTCTTGTATTTCACTTATATTCTGTTAATTTGCACATTCGGATGAGAAGTGACGGCTCATCACTACACCAGTCATTCACAGTTTAGAGAAAACCCGAGTAAACACAGATTAATATGGTGCTCCGCGGTTAGGAGATCGTTTACCGTTTTCTTTATAACAAGCAACAGCTGCGCTTCCATTACAAAACTCGTACAAAAAACCCTAACGTCAGATTCATCATTTGTAAATATGCATGCCATGTTTAAACAGTGCAGTGGGATTGGCCCGCAAACCACAGTATCAGTAAAAATTCGGTTATGTAAGCTCAAGCACAACTTCACAACTTGTACTTTCAAAGAAAAAGAGAATCGATAAATGGCAGCTGGAGTACCAAAACGCGAAATGACGATCTGTCTTAGTACCAATAAAAACTGGGCACATGTTATTTGTAACGTTTTATTTTAAATTGTTTTTGGATCGCTTCCTAAAATATCAACCGCTTTTCCTGAAACGCCCGTATATACACTAGTGGCCATTAAAATTGCTACACCACGAAGATAACGTGCTACAGACGCGAAATTTAACCTACAGGAAGAAGATGCCGTGATATGCAAATGATTAGCTTTTCAGAGCATTCACACAAGGTTGGCGCCGGTGGCGACACCTACAACGTGCTGACATGAGGAAAGTTTCCAACACAAACAGCAGCTGACCGGCGTTGCCTGGTGAAACGTTGTTGTGATGCCTCGTGTAAAGAGGAGAAATGCGTACCATCACGTTTCCGACTTTGATAAGGGTCGCGACATTGCTGCTCGCATAGGTGGAGAGCCAATGACTGTTAGCAGAATATGGAATCGGTGGGTTCAGGAGAGTAATATGGAACGCCGCGTTGGATCCCAACGTCCTCGTATCACTAGCAGTCGTGATGACAGGCATCGTATCCGCATGGCTGTAACGAATCGTGCAGCCATGTCTCGATCCCTGCGTCAACAGATGGGGACGTTTGCAAGACATCAACCATCTGCACGAACAGTTCGACGACGTTTGGAGCAGCATGGACTATCAGCTCGGAGACCGTGGCTGCGGTTACCCTTGACGCTGCATCACAGATAGGAGTGCCTGCGATGGTGTACTCAACGACGAACCTGGGTGCACGCATGACAAAACGCCATTTTTTGCGATTAATCCATGTTCTGTTTACAGCATCATGATGGTGGCATCCGTGTTGGGCGACAACGTGGTGAACGCACATTGGAAGCATGTATTCGTCATCGCCATACTGGCGTATCACCCGGCGTCATGGTATGGGGTACCGTTGGTTACGCGTCTCGGCCACCTCTTGTTCGAATTGACAGCACTTTGAACAGTGGGTGTTACATTTCAGATGCGTTGCGACCCGTGGCTCTACCCTTCATTCGATCCGTGCGAAACGCTTCAGCAGGATAATGCACGACCGCATGTTGCAGGTCCTGTATGGGTCTTTCTGCATACAGAAAATGTTCAACTGCTGTCCTTTCCAGCACATTCCCCAGATCTCTCACCAACTGAAAACGTCTGGTCAATGGTGGTCGAGCAACTGTCTCGTCACAAAACGCCAGTCACTACTCTTGATGAACTGTGGTATCGTGTTGCAGTTGCATGGGCAGCTCTACCTATACACGCCATCCAAGCTCTGTTTGACTCAATGCCCAGGCGTATCGAGGCCGTTATAACGGCCAGAGGTGGTGTTCTAGGTACTGATTTCTCAGAATCTATGCACCAAAACTGCGTGAAAATGTAATCACATGTCAGTTCTAGTATAATATATTTGTCAAGTGGATACGCATTTATCATCTGCATTTCTTCTTAGTGTAGCAATTTTAATGGCCAGTAGTGTACTTAAGAGATATTTAAAATTTTGAGATGTGCTGAAAAAAAAATTACTGTACTACACTTGAAAATAACTGCATGTGTGAAATAACAGTAATGAATTCTCCGAATAAATAGTTGCAACAGTCAAAAGGGACGATGATGTATTTCAGAAAGGTGTATAAGGAGTCAATACACCTGAAAGAACATATGGTGGCATGAACTGCCGCGAGTTTGTTGAATTGTAACGAAAAGGCACTGAAGATGGCTATTTATAGGCGGAATCTCGAGTTTCATATATAATAGATACTAATGAGTTTGCGACTGACCGCTGTGTGCCTGTCCTTCCTTCTTACTATTTGTTTCTCCTGCTTTTACAACGCACCCATTCGCGTCCACTGCTGTTGTTCACGCCCGTGTGAACGCTGTCAGTTTGCGTACTCGCAACGCTCCACACTTTCAGATCGATGTCCCGTAAATCTCCGTAGGCCGACATGCATCCAGCAGATAGTGGGCCAGCTCCTTGCCCCGTGAAACGTGCAGCACGCCAACGACAGGCCACACAGCTCGTGACCTCCACACACGTCTTTTCTCCACATTCACAAACTTTCGTTATGCTCTTTCTTTTGCGCCCATTCCGTAATTATCTTTTTTGTTGACTACAAATGCATTTCATTTAATTAAGTTTATAATATTCATCATTTTGATTTGCAGCTCCTTGTATTAGCCGCGTTTGCAGTTTAACGTGTTGGATATGAGGCCCACCAGAGCAACAACACACACACAAAACAAAATGGCACATACTCACCTACAGTAACAAGATTGTTCACAGAATAGGCAACATATTAAAGAAACAGGGACTCCAAATTGAATACGGGACGGAGAACACAACGCAGAGAAAGATCAGAACACAAGAAACACCCAGTGTTAAATTTAACAAATGGTTCAAATGACTCTGAGCACTATGGGACTTAACATCTGAGGTCATCAGTCCCCTAGAACTCAGAATGACTTAAACCTAACTAACCTAAGGACATCACACACATCCATGCCGAGGCAGGATTCGAACCTGCGACCGTAGTGGTCGCGCGGTTCCAGACTGTAGCGTCTAGAACCGCTCGGCCACTCTGGCCGGCGATAAATGTAACAGATCAGGAAAATATGAACTCACATGCAATACTTGCCAGTGAGTTTACATAGGACAAACAAGCAGAAACTTCAAACCAAGATATTCAGAACATCTCAGAGCTGTAAAAAGCAACAGCTTCCATAGCACATTTGCTGACCACTTTGTAGCCAACTGTCACCACCCAAACACAATACAAACAGACTTACAAATACTAAAACCCAGCCGCAGCCTATACAGCAAACTAACCATTGAGGAAAACTTCCATATACAGAAGGCAATAGCAGAAGGAAAACAGTTCTTAAACGAATACACTACACTCTGCAAGGGCACACTATTTAACACATAAAAGTTACTTTACATATAAAAACAGCACAGATAAAGTCTACACACACACACGAAAAATAGATACACTAAAATCTGCAAAGACGCACCATTTACACACAAAAGAAATACCATATAAACATACACAGCTAAGAAACACAGAAAACACACACACACACACACACACACACACACACATTGCAAACAAAATTCAAATTAGGCGCCGAACTCTCTGGTGAAAAAATGAACACTGACTGGGCTGGGACACATAAAAAATCACAATCACACTGTGTTCTGCTGAAGTTGTTTTTACTACGTTATTAGTGGAAAATACTTGTTATAGTTACGTGTGCATCACATCACCCCAGCATGGTGCGGAGAATGGACGTGCTTGCCACGCAGAAACGTAAGTAAAACCGAAAATAGGCGCGAAAACATCGCGTAAAGCCAAATTACATTCTAGAAGATAGATTAACTCCCAGCAAAAAACTTCCTCATCAACATCGTTTGGTTGCAGATGACAAGCTACTTGTAGTAATTAACATAAAAGTGATCCAGAAAATTCGTGAACACCAAATGTAAAGGTGTTTACAAAAAGAAACGATCGGTTGTTTAAACTAAAAATGCACATAATTTTATAATTATACAACATAAATGTTCACATTGCAGAATAACTGCAATGATAATAGCACAGTGGTCCCGAAACATGTTTGGGTACTGAGAAAAACGGTGTTTTGCATAACTGTAGGACCACACATCCAATAAGTTTATAATGTTTATTTATTTTCCAGCCCAGCAGGTTTCACATAAATTCGTATCAGGCATCGTCAGCATTTCTTATACCTCCTAGGTTCTACGCAAGAGCCAATGGGTGCATGAATGTGTGTACTCATTGGCTCTTGTGTAGAACCTAGATGAATACAACTTACGTTCCACTAAGCTATATGTCACAATTAGTCAATGCCACTATTGGACATAAGCTTGCTTGCTAATTGTTACACGCTGTTATGTGGAAACATGTTTGGTTGTAAACGAAGGTAAACATTCAAATATAAGCGACTGATAATATTTACTATTATCTACAGATTAAACATCATACACATCACAGATGTTTTCTGGAATCATACATTTTCGTTTGATTAAAGTGGCAATGCGTGCGTTGTAGGCAGGACCCCCGTTTCAGATGCAGCCGAGGTGCTATTCCAGTACAGTTGGAGAGCCTCTGCAATGCTGTTTGTGTTTAAGTGTAATAACAAGTGAGCTGAGGGGAATGGGAATTTGGATTGAGAAGGGAAGCGTGTCATGGTAGTCCGTAGAGTTGTGTAAAACAGCTGTAGCACGGTGGCGTAGTGGTTAGTGTTTCTGTCTGTTGAGCAGGAGACCCAGGTTTGAATCCAGGTATTGCTACAAATTTTCGTTCGGATACGGTACGTCTTGTTAATTAATCGATCTACTTCATCAAATCATCAGTATACTACTGTAACTCTAAATTAACAAAAAGCTTATATTTTCTTTTTCTTTGACCTGTTTATCGTCCACGTTTCATTTCCGTATAAGGTTACACTACAGATAAGTATTTCAAGAAAATACTTTCAGAAACATAATTTTCTATTCGACGTTAGCAAATTTCTCTCTTTCGGCAACGCTTTTCTTGCTGTTGCCAGTCTGTACTTCGTAATCTCTCTGTCTCGCCCATCGTCACTTATTTTACTGCTCTAGTAACAAACCTCCTCCAGTACTGGTAGCTCTCATTTTCTTATCTAATTCTCTCTGCATCGCCTGATTTAATTTAACTGCATTTCATTAAACTTTTTCTTTCATTCTATCTCTCCCTATTTTTATCTTTTAATTTCTTCCGAAGACGCTATCCATCCCGTTCAACTGCTCTTAGATGTTCTTTTTGCCGTTGCTGATAGGATTACAATGTCATCCGCCAACCTTACTGTTTTTATTTGTTGTACTTAACTCTAATCCATTTTCTACATTTCTTCTTGGCTTTCTTTACGGCGTGCTACAGTTTGAATAACATCGGGGATACGCAACAATGCGGTCTCACCCCCTTCTCAGTTGGTGCCTCCATTTCATGTCCTTTGACTCTTTATAACTCCAATCTGGTTTCTGTACAAGTTTCAAATAGCATTCTCTGTGTGTATTTCGTTCCTGCTACGTTAGAATTTAATATGTAAGAAATTTTTTCGCATCGGATGCCGCAGTTATTAAAAACAATTCTATTTTCCATCTTGCCTGTATTACGATCCTCGACATTTACTTCACACGATCAGCTGATTTCGGCGGTTTACCGTTTTCGAGTACTTACTCTTGTCGTCGACCGTCTAGTAGCTGACTGGCACACCAAAGACCTGGTTTCGATTCCCGGTACTGCCAGGGATTTTTCATCGATGAGCGGACTGGAACTGATGTCAGTTGAGCAGGTACCTGAATGAGAAGTGGCGGTCCCATGGTCTGCAAAGCAGACAAGGTCGGAAGAGTAGTTTGCTGAGCACGCGTCCCTTCATACCGCATACAAATGGCGCCATTGGTATGTAATGGCTCGATGGTCAGTCTTTCACGATTAGGACGTCTGTGACTATAACGGCGGAGCATTACTGTTATCCCAGTAAATTTTTGCGTACTTACTTAAATATCTAACTGGTTCTGTAGTAGATTCGAACGAGAACAACGTTACATACTCGCCAACGACTAAAATAACATCACTGCCATAATGGCATACATGTAGTGATCAGCCAGAACGTTATGACCACCTCTCTAATAGCCGGTAGGTCACCCTGTGGCACGGATAACAGCGGCGATGCGTCGTGGCAGAGGTCGCCGAAGGGAGTTGTCACCTCATTTACAAACACAAGTCACCTAATTCCCGTAAACTTCGGGGAGGGGCCGATGGGCTGTGACGCCACGTTCAATCACATCCAAGATGTATTCGATCGGGTTCAGATATGGCGAGTCTGGGGACCAGCACATCAATTGTAACTCGCCACTGTGTTCCTCGAACCATTCCTTCACACTCCTGGCCTAGTGACATGGCGCATTATCTCGTTGAAAATCGCCACTGCCGTCAAGAAACATGATCGTCAAGCAGGGGTATGTGGTCTGTAACCAGAGTACGATACTCCTTCGCCCTCATGTTGCCTTGCACGAGCTCCCCTGGACCCATGGATCCCACGTGAATCTTCCCCAGAGCCAGCTTGTCTCCGTCCCGCAGTACAGGTGCCAAGAAATGTTCTTCTAGAAGGCGACGGATTCGCGCCCTACCAGTGTGCCCAGCCTATGACGTCCGACACCTGGAATGAGGGATGACTGCCCAACTCCACGACATCTGGACGTGGTTTCACCTTGGTTTCGCCACGTGTTGAAGACGCTCACTATAGCACTCCTGGAACACCAGACAAGTCGTGCAGTTTGAGAACTGCTCGTGTCGAACCTCTGGGCATCACAGTGTGCCCACGGTCACACTCAGATAGGTCCCTCGTCTTGCCCATTCGCCTCGCGGTTCTAGTTGCGCAGTCCGGAACCGTGCGACTGCTACGGTCGCAGGTTCGAATCCTGCCTCGGGCATGGATGTGTGTGATGTCCTTAGGATAGTTAGGTTTAAGTAGTTCTAAGTTCTAGGGGACTAATGACCACAGAAGTTGAGTTCCATAGTGCTCAGAGCCATTTGAACCATTTTTTGCCCATTCGCGTATTATGCAGCAACACCAATAGGTTTATCTTAGTTTTGTATGAGCGACCCACGTACGTTCTATAGGAAATTCTAATGTGCTATTACCACCGGTTGTAATTATTTCTAGTTGTAACATGTTGACTTTGTGAAGCGTATAACGCACGTGGAGAAGCCACAGCCTCTGTCCAGACTAGTCCCAACCACAAAGGAAGAGATAATAATAAAATTAATCCTTTTATTTTGATCACAGATTCGAACTTCCAATAAAATTCCCAGTAAATGGATACCAAACAGAGAACGCTCGACCAATTAATCAACAAGTCGTCAATCTTAATAACTCAATTAAGACTAGTAATTTTCGCAGGACCGCAGGTATTGTCTTCAAAGAGAATCATCGGTTGGAGGGGAGGGGGGGGGGGGGGGAATAACTTAGGCATTCCCTATTTATATAATGCAGAAAACGTTCAAGATGGCGAAATCTAGTTTGGTTCCCTACCCGTTATTTCAGATGTCGGCGAAGGTACGTGATGGAGGATACAAAGTCATCCCCGTTCTGGAAATCTGCCCCAGTTCAGGTCACCCAACGTGAAGCCAAGAATTCGGCCGCTCCACTCGGCCACAACAGCCGGGACAATTCCACCTCTGTTAGGTTGGGTACAAGGACCTTTTCATACACCACTGAGGTGCATTATAGTTCGCCGACCGATTCTTTGAATAGTACGGGGAGCAGTTCTCGTCCCCTTTCCGTTGCAGTTACGGAAGGTGTCGACATCGCAAGGTTCGCCGTGCAGCAGTTACCACCACTTTGTGACAAGTAGCGCCCTCCATTATCTTGGGAGCAGCCTCGGGTTAACTAGCCACTGGTTGCTGGAGATGTCTACAATTGCGAAGCACGCTGCAACTACGATGGATGCGTCTGTGCTGTAGTTATATCTGCACCGCGTGATACCGCGCTGAATATCGACATGTAACTTGGTAAGTTGTGTAGCCCGATACCTGTTGTTCTGGCGGCTGGCTTCTTTGTTGTAGTGATTCATATTAATTCATTTTGCTCTCTCTCTAGGGATTGGTCTTTGTACGAAGTGCTTAATTGTCTGTCAGATCGTTTCTTCTTTTGGCGTGTCTTACAGCTAGTCCATTGCTTGTCTGACGGCTGCTTTATTGTGAGTGATACTTTAGGAACACGGGGCAAGTCTGCATCTCATTTATGTGTCCATTTCTGAATAGATGCTTTGTCAGACGATACTGACTCTGATTGGTCCGTAATTTCCGTGCAGTCTCTTCAATTAATTACTAGGCGACTAAACACCGTCAGTAGGAAACGAAGACCGACGACGTCTGGGACAGTAGATATGCAGGTGAATGATTTGCTTGGGAACAACGATAGTTTTAGAATTAATTCATACTCTTAAGAGGAGAGATGACAGAGACCCCAGCCATAGCTACAGCTATTCTCCTAAACACCTCACACGCTACACACTCAGTAACTAACTGTAGTTTGTTTGAAATTCTGCCGGCGTTCCATAGTTACGTTGTAACACACACACACACACACACACACACAACACCAGAGAGAGAGAGAGAGAGAGAGAGAGAGAGAGAGAGAGAGAGATGGACTTACTGTTCATATCTACTTTGTTCACAGACCTTTACCGAATTGGCCACCAATGTCTTCCGACTATTTCCTGTGGGGTTATGTGATGCGTCAAGTGTTTACACGAACAAAGCGAGAACTATTCCTGAGTGAAAAGACAAAATTGAGCGTGTCTTTTCGGAAATACATCCAAAAATGTGCGAGAAAGTAATTAAAATTTTCGTTGGAAAAAGCTTTTAAACAGAATTTTGGGAGACATTTGTCCGACATTGTTTTCCATACGTAAGCGCATTTTACAGATGATGGTCGCGTATTAACGAAAACGTAAGCTTTTTTTTTTTTAAATTGTAATATTTTCGGAAGTTGGTACTTGAAAATTCTTCGCACTGAACAATACTATGTATGATATGTTACTTGGCAGAATTATAAAGCTTGATTTCATAAGAATGAAACTTCGTTGGTTTTTTCGTATTTTGGCCGGCCGGGTTGGCCGAGCGGTTCTGGGCGCAACAGTCTGGAACCGCGTGACCGCTACGGTCGCAGGCTCGAATCCTGCCTCGGGCATGGCTGTGTGTGTTGGTTAGGTTTAAGTAGTTCAAAGTTCTAGGGGACTGATGGCCTTAGAAGTTAAGTCCCATAGTGCTCAGAGCCGTTTGAACCATTTTTTTTTCGTATTTTTTCCACATTTACACTTTGGTTGTTTAAATTTTTGGAAGACTACATTGGAATTGAAATTGTTAAGTGTAAATAGGTCATTTCTGTTGCAAAAAAAGTGTTGATTGGATCGTACATAATTACAAATAGAACTGGTACAACAGCTCACCTAGTTTGTCAAAGAATCTGTCAACTTGTCCCTTGCTGAAACTTGTTACTCGGTGGAAGCTCGTGAATTCATCTGTCCTCAGCTGAAGTCCTCATGTCTGTTCATAAAATCTTAGTAAAAACATTTACTTGCTTTAACTTTTTTCTTACTGGACGAGTGCTTTATTTTCAGATACTAGATTTAAGAAGTCGTATCTACTCAAAGACATAAGCTGGCTATCTAAAGTTTTGCACTGATCGTACAATACTGTTCCTGTTCGTCACTGAAAGTTCTCGGAAAGGATTTATAACTTTCTAATACTGGTTTGACGGTCATCTTTTTTTCCCGTAAAGGTTTATGTCTGTCTCCTAATTTATTTATTGTAGCTGAATAATATTTCATAGTTGTTATTCTGATTGTCATTTTAACAAGTCTGCCGTTTTTGTCATGTTATTTTCGTCCCATTTATGTCCTGACTTCCTCATCTTGCCCGTTAAAAATTCTAGATATTACGCTCTCTGTTTTGTGCGGCACAACCTGAAAATTTTCTGTGTGATATAACCCTAACGTGGAGCTCTAGTTTTACATTCCCATTGTTATTACTTGGGTTAGATATTGTCACAGCGTAAATACAGAGAATAATATCAGTTGTATCTAGAGCTGTAAAGTTATAGGACGCTACTGTAGACTATCGTAAGTAAGCGTAGACTATGGTAATTTTCCTAGTAGCTTTAGTTAGTTAAGATCGCAACCGGAGTACCTATATGTTAGATGAGTTGCATAAATATCGAGCGTCATCTCTTTTCGATCGGTTTGTTTTTGTGTGATTAGTGTCTTAGTAGATTCTTCTAGAAATCGGAATTGGCGAACTGTCTAGAAACTCAAAGAGACACTATACAGGACCACTTAACCAACGGAACATTTTTGCTCTACACAGTTATCGTCTGTTACTTAAAACCGCTACGGTCGCAGGTTCGAATCCTGCCTCGGGCATGAATGTGTGTGATGTCCTTAGGTTAGTCAGGTTTAAGTAGTTCTGAAGTCTAGGGGACTGCTGGCCTCAGACGTTAACTTCCATAGTGCTCAGAGCCATTTCTTTTGTTACTTAAAAATAAACAGTATTTATAACAAAGTTGAAGTCTATGTTCCATTTAGATTTCTTTCGAAAATTGTTGATTTGTAACATGAAACAGAGGGTATTGTAAAATTAAAAAAAATAGGAATACAAATTTGTCATATAGCGCTACAAAATGCAGTTTTGTCAAAAGAAAAGGTAAAGTTAAAAAGAAAAGTAAGACAAAAACATATCAAACATGGCTTCAGTACTTCGTCGAGCGTATATAAAACATGTTTCTGCTATTGCTGAACAACTTCCGCGCCTATCAGTAACAACAGGAAACTCTTGCCAGTGATCATGATGAACGTTCTGCTGAGTACACAATAACAACAATAATTGTGGATTTTTTGTGTATGTGCATGTAAACTGCACTTGGATGAAAAAAAAAATGTTTTGGTTAAGTAAAAGCGTCCAGAACTACGCGGCTGCTACTGTCGCAGGTTCGAATCCTGTCTCGGGCATGGATGTGTGTGATGTCCTCAGGTTAGTTAGGTTTAAGTTGTTCTAAGTGCCAGTGGACTGATGACCTCAGAAGTTAAGTCCCATAGTGCTCAGAGCCATTTGAACCATGCACAGACAAATACAACAGAAGAGACTGTGAACATTACAGAGCAACAGTTAAAAAGCAGAAATTTGCAGACTTACAAATAAATGAAATCTCATCCACCCTTAAGATAATCACAGGACGTAACGTACACAGAGCTTCAATGCGGCGAGGCGAAGGTGTCGGCGACGCGCGCCGCCCCTCCAGCCCTTCAGGAGCCGGGGGTGCGCCCTTTGTGCGCGGCTGCTCGCCTCCTACCTACCGAGCCAGCCATCTATCCCCTTTAGGGCGGTGACCCAGTTGCGGGCAGAAGGATGGGATGTTATTTCTCGTGCCGCTTATCCCTATTATCACATTGATCCCTCGCGGACCCCGCCGCTCCAAGTCGGCCCACAATTACGTCCACTCATTCCTCCTGCCTGCCACTGCAGCCTCACAGGATCTCCTCATTTTGTGAGCAGACCGGCTTCCAGCGTCCGACGTAACAAGACCCAGGCTCCGAAACCATTAGAAACGACTGTACTAATATATAAATGGTGTTCCAATGAGTATGCGCAATTTTTCAGACGGACACATTACTTACTTAAAATGTTGAAATATTTTTATTTTATACTTTTAAGATCGAAACCTCTAGCGCTAGTGACAGCGTCTGTGGCGCGCCACTGCAGTATGAACTATGAAGACACAAGACCAGTCGCGAGATTTTGAATTAAACCAACAGTGCGTTTCGGAATAACAAGTTGCTAGAGAGTTTGTTGGTGCAACAACTTATCTTTTCAATGCCCTGCTTTGTTCGTAAGTAAGTAGAATAACATTTTATTGTTTCTTTAGGTACAACCAGAGTTGTGCCCTGCCAAATCTGCGATTCGATAGTTTTGATACAGTACATTAATGACGTAGTAAATGGTAGGATTACTGATAGTATTGCTAGCATTGGTATTGAATGCGTGGGAAAGAAACTAAGAGCCGACACCTACTCCTTTTTTTGTTTATTTTGCACATAATTAGAACTGCACATCATACAGTGTCACTCCACTGTACATTTTATATCGTTAGGAAATATGGTTCAAATGGCTCTAAGCACTATGGGACTTAACATCTGAGGTCTGTCCCCTAGACAGCCGGCCGCAGTGGCCGAGCGGTTCTAGGTGCTACAGTCTGGAACCGTGCGACCGCTACGGTCGCAGGTTCGAATCCTGCCTCGGGCATGGATGTGTGTGATGTCCTTAGGTTAGTTAGGTTTAAGTAGTTCTAAGTTCTAGGGGACTGATGACCTCAGAAGGTAAGTCCCATAGTGCTCAGGGCCATTTGAACCATTTGACATCACACACATCTATGCCCGAGGCAGAATTCGAACCTGCGACCGTAGCGGTCGCGCATTTCCAGACTGAAGAGCCTAGAACCGCTCGGCCACAGCGGCCGGCCAGCTGTCTCCACTCTGTGCTTTATTCTATTTCACAGTTGCTGTCATCTTCACGCGGAAGACCGGTTTCATGGCGGCTCTGGATGCAAGTCGCCTCATATTCTTTACCTACATCCATTTGAACCTGCTTTCTTGGCCGTAGCCTCCTCCATTATTAAACTTACGATTCTTTGACGGTGTAGGGTGACTCCTACCAAACGATCTCTTCTTTTACTCTAGTGCCCGCAGCTCGTGGTCGCTGCGGTAGCGTTCTCGTTTCCCGCGCCCGGGTTCGATTCCCGGCGGGGTCAGGGATTTTCCCTGCCTCGTGATGACTGGGTGTTGTGTGATGTCCTTAGGTTAGTTAGGTTTAATTAGTTCTAGGGGACTGATGACCATAGCTGTTAAGTCCCATAGTGCTCAGAGCCATTTGACCCATTTTACTCTAGTCTCTCTATAACCGCAGTTTGTCATCCTCCTGTATACCGAAAAACACTGGAGAGTTTAGAGCAGTGGTCGCCAAACTTTTTTTTTTCTTCAAGAGCCAGAACGGACATTGTGGTTTATCACCTCGTGCCACGTGTGTACCGATCTTGTATTATTAAGTGACAACCTACATAAATTGGTATGCTATGAGTCTAGCTGCAGTAAGTAGTAAGGCCACGATAGGTTGGCAACCACTCCGCCCCCCCCCCCCCCCTCCTCCCAAGCACTGTTCGTTGAAAGTCTTCACCATTCGGAGCACTTCGTGTGTACTGTTCTGTTTCAGATTCAAGCCTACCTGAGCTACCCCAAAGCATTGTAATTGCCTGTGTTGTCAGTGTAAGCGAATAATTAATTTTTTTGCAACAGTGACTATAAATGCCCTGCTGATTCTGAGACACGATCACAAATAATGTTTACTAAGTGTTTTGAATGTCATTTTTGTTCTGCCCATTGTTTTATATTACAGCATTCTTAATTTAATTTCATATTCCTTGCTACAAATGTGTACCGCATTTTAATATCACCGTGTCTATAATGAACATTGACGAATCCATGTCACTTCTGTGTCAAAATTTGTATCGTAGCAATGCATTTGTACGAGTCGCGCGTGCTTGTCGGTTGTCAGTACTGCAAGAAAAAACAGTAAAACATTCCCCGTGTCACATTTCTGACTCCCCTGTCCGAGAGGTCAACGACCGACTTTACTTAGCGCACAGCCGAATTTATCAGCGTCAATTAAAATTAGCCACATGTTAGAATGTTACTGTTAATACAGGGTGAATCAGGAAGAAATGTACATGCTTTGAGGGGTGATAATATTAGTGATTCTGAACAAAAAAACTTCATTTGGTCGAGTGCCCTATTCCGAATAGTTTCCAATATCGAACACTTTTTATGCCGCTTTTGTACGTTTTCCTTGAATAACTCGAAAACCGCACCCTCCAGAGAAAACGTGTCGCAGTACAAAATTAAACTATATTAAATTTCCTACAAAAAAGATCCTGTTCATTTTTTCCTGACACTGATGGTTTGTGCGAAGAGAGCACGAGAATGTTGAAAAACTCGCTCGACGCGCTATAGGTTACGTAGCTTTTGTAGGCCAATGTGAGGTAGTTTCCTCACTTGAGAAACCTCAACTGTCCCCTCTCAAACTATTCGTGTCAACGTGCTACCTCAGTACGCTACCTCAAACTGGCCTACAACTACTACGTAAGCTACAGCGCATGCGCGTCGAGCGAGTTTTTCAACAATCTCGCGCTCTCTTCGCACAAACCATTAGCTCTAGAGAAAAAAATGAATAGGATCTTTTTTGTAGGAAGTTTAATATAGTTTAATTTTGTACTGCGACACGTTTTCGCTGGAGGGTGCGGTTTTCGAGTTATTCGTGAAAAACGTACAAAAGTGATAGTAAATGTGTTCTATCTCGGAAACCATTCGGAATAGGGTCTGCGTCAGTATGAAGTTTTGTTCAGAATCACTAATACTATTACCCCTCTAAGAATGTACCTTTCTTCCTGGCTCACTAAGTACTTTTGTCTGTTACTGACCTACTCTCTTGAAAAACACTAAACGTCTGTTTAAGTTTTTGGATTCGGCTGTTATTTACAAGATGCAAGTTAGTGCAACACACGGCTGAGAACCGCAGGCTGCACTAATAACTGATTCAGGCCGAATGCGGCTTCTCCACAGCCAATCGTGGCAATGCGTCGGCTACAGTCCATCAGTGAGCAGTCATGTTTGTTGCAGAAAGCGTAGTGGCAGGCGCCGACGCCTATAACTTGACGTTCTGTAGCCTCGTTGGATGAAGTTTTGGGATACGGGGTCCTATCCTCAATTTATTCTTCAAGAGATCCTCTAGAACTCTTCGAAGGCCGTCGGTATCGTATCATCATTATCACATCCACACCCACACAGTTGATAATGGAAACGAGACTAAAAAGAAGATCAAGACACGTTCATAGGATTTGTTGACCTGGAAAAAGCGTTCGACAATGTGAAAACGGTACTAGATGTTCGAAATTCTGAGGAAAATAGGGGTAAGCTATAGGGACTGACGGATAATATAAAATATGTACAAGAGCCAAATGGGATTAAAAAGGGTGTACGACAGGGATGTAGTCTTTCACTTCTGCTGTTCAATAGATACACTGAAGAAGCAACGACGCAAATAGAAGAAAGATCCAACACAGAAATTAAAATTCTGGGTTAAAAGATATCAATGATAAGATTTTCTGACGATATTGCTACCCTCAGTGAAAGTAAAGAAACATTACAAGCTCTGTTGAATGGAATGAAGTCTAACGAGGAAAGAATACGGACAGGTATCAGGGTTGGTGACCATGAAGTCCAGGAATTCCGCTATATAGGCAGCAAAACAAACCATGATGGACGGAGCAAGGAGGAAATAGGAAATAAAAAGTAGAGGAACATTGGCACAAAGCGTATTCCTGGCCAAGAGAAGTCTACAAGTATCAAACATAGATCTTAATTTGAGGAGGAAATTTCTGAGAATGTACATTTGGAACACAGCATTGTATGGTAGTGAAACATAGACTGTGAGAAAACCGGAACAGAAGAGAATCGATTTGAGATGTGGTGTTGCAGAAGAATGTTGCAAATTAGGTGACCTGAATGAAGACCTTCTTCGCAGAATCGACGAGGAGAGGAATATGTGGAAAACACTCACAAGAAGATGAGACGCCGGCCGTTGTGGCCGAGCGGTTCTAGGCGCTACAGTCTGCAGCCGATCGACGGCTACGGTCGCAGGTTCGAATTCTGCCTCGGGAATGGATGTGTGTGATGTTCTTAGATTAGTTAGGTTTAAGTAGTTCTAAGTTCCAGGGGACTGATGACCTCAGAAGTTAAGTCGCATAGTGCTCAGAGGCAGAGCCACGGGTCGTAACAGATCTGAAATGTAACGTCCACTGTTCAAAGTGCCGTCAATACGAACAAGAGGTGACAGAGACGTGTAAGCAATGGCACCCATTACCATCACACCGGGTGATACCCCAGTAGGACAATGACGAATACACGCTTCCAATATGCGTTCACTGCGATGTCGCGAAACACGGACGCGACCATCATGATGCTGTAAACAGAACCTGGATTCATCCGAAAATATGACGTTTTGTCATTCGTGCACCCAGGTTCGTCATTGAGTACACCATCGCAGGCGCTCCTGTCTGTGATGCAGCGTCAAGGGTAACCGCAGCCACGGTCTCTGAGCTGATAGTCCATGCTGCTGCAAATGTCGTCGAACTGTTCGTACAGATGGTTACTGTCCTGCAAACGTCTCCATCTGTTGACTCAGGGATCGAGACGTGGCTTTCACGATCCGTTACAGCCATACGGATAAGATGCCTGTCACCTCGACTGCTAGCGATACGAGGCCGTTGGGATCTAGTACGGCGTTTCGTATTACCGTCCTGAACCCACCGATTCCATATTCTGCAACAGTCATTGGATCTCGACCAACGCGAACAGCAATGTCGCGATACGATAAACCGCAGTCGCTATAGCCTACAATCCGACCTTTATGAATGTCGGATACGTGAGGGTACGCATTCCTCCTCTTTACACGAGGCATCACAACAACGTTTCACCAGGCAACGCCGGTCAGCGTCTGTTTGTGTATGAGAAATCGGTAGGAAACTTTGCTCATGTGAGCGCGGTGTAGGTGTCTGTCACCGGCGCCATCGTTGTGTGAATGCTCTGAAAAGGTAATGATTTTCATATCTCAGCATCTTCTTCCTGTCTGTTAATTTTCGCGTCAGTAGCGTGTCATCTTCGTGGTGTAGCAATTTTAATGGCCAGTAGTGTACCTTTCTGTTAGCGCTGACAACTCTACGCAAATGCTGCTGTTCTCCGTCGTTAAGTGAAGGCTGTCAGCCACTGCGTTGTCCGTGGTGAGAGGTAATGCCTGAAATTTGGTATTCTCGGCACGCTCTTGACACTGTGCATCACGGAATATTGAATTCGCTAACGATTTCCGAAGTGGACTGTCCCATACTTCCAGCTCCATGTGCCACTGCGCGTTCGGTCGGTCTGTTAATTCCCATGATGCGGTCACAGTCGCTTCGGAAACACTTTCACGTTAATCACTTGAGTACAAATGCCAGCCCCGCTAATACACTTCCCGTTTATATCTCGTGCACCCGATACTACCACCATCTGCATATCAATATCCTACGATTTTCGTGACCTCAGTGTATAGTTCCAGCGAACGATAGCTGACATTACTTACTGCTAGCAGATCACAGTCGTGTTGTTAAAAGTGCACCCCGCTTCGGTGGAGTCGGTGATGGGTTTGATATATGCTCGTCCCTGCTGTGGACACGCAGCCCGCTTACTACAGTGTTCCCTTCGCGTGCCTTCTCTTCCCACTAGAACCGTATCTGCGCGCCAGTGCGTGGCGTGCTGCGGTGTTCGCTGTTGACGCTGGTGCAGAGGTAGCCAGCACAAAGCCGCGCTCACAAAGTGCTAATCTGTTGCTGCGTGTCCGGCCGCTCTTTACACAGGCTCTGTCTGAGAGCTGCCGCTCCTAATTGAAATCGATCGCAATGTGATATTCAAGCCGGTGGTCGCCAGCGTGATGTATGAACCGCGGGGACGCGCCGCCCGTGTCCCGGTGCACCCGGGAAGGGTGCGCGACGTTACGTCTGGAAAACGCAATATGCAGCGAGCCGGGACTTACGGGATGGCCTGCTTTGCAATTCATGATCCGCGCGATCGCGTCGTTTGCAACCGGAGGCTGCCTTTGGCGCCGGTCCCATTCGCGGACATTCCCGAATGTCTGTCGAAGGGCGTTCCGGCCGACGTCGAACCATTTCATTATGTAATTGTCAAGCCCGTTAGTCCAGGACGCACAGACAGAAGTAGAGAGGGCGTTCCTTGATTTTCTGAATGCGCTGTTACGGTTTCACACTGTCGCATGAATGCTAATGAACAAAATACGAGCGTACCGTATGTCAGAACGGGGGTAACCCAAGAGAGTGCTATTGCGCCATTACTTATCACAATATGCAGGTTGACGCAAATAAGACAGGCCATCCCAGATATATTCAGAATGAAGTCAGGCGGTGATTATAATGGTCCGGCCGATGTGGCCGAGCGGTTCTAGGCGCTTCGGTCCGGAACCGCGCGGCTGCTACGGTCGCAGGTTCGAATCCTGCCTCGGGCATGGATGTGTGTGATGTCCTTAGATTAGTTAGGTTTAAGTAGTTCAAAAATGGTTCAAATGGCTCTGAGCACTATGGGACTTAAAATCTGTGGTCATCAGTCCCCTAGAACCTAGAACTACTTAAACCTAACTAACCTAAGGACATCACACACATCCATGCTCGAGGCAGGATTCGAACGTGCGACCGTAGCAGTTGCACAGTTCCAGACTGAAGCGCCTGGAACCGCTCGGCCACAACGGCCGGCAATTGTGGAAACTACGCCATTGAATATTAAAAGTAACGTTACTAAGCAATACATCCGACTGGGAACACCATGTAAGAGGGCACGTACATTCGCCAATGAGTGGTTCAAAACAAGAATTAATACTGTAAGGGAAATAGGTCATAAGTATAGATACATCGGTATGTTGTATGCGAATGTACGGTCAGGATAGAGGCACGTACGTTCTAAGTACTATCATTTTCCGTGGCTTGGGTAAAAAGAATTGCAGAAAAAAAATGCATTTATTCATCTAAGAAAGAAAATAATCGGACTTCGCAAGTAAATGAAAAGAAAGATTGTAGGTTGTGAATGTCTTGGCAGATATGACCTAAATATTGAAATTGACATTGGCGGCCACGAAGGGAAAGAGATGAACACATTCACGTAGCTCTATTGTTGAGCAGCGCCGTCATGAAGATCGTCGCTTCTATATAAATTCTCCATACAAAATTAAAAGAATAATAATCTTCCAAAGTTACAGGGATACCTCGTATCGTAAATGAGAAAATCGTATTGTTTCAAAAGTTGCTTTCATTATTTAGCACAATTTCATTTGAAACTACCGAACACTTCTTTTGTACATCTTATCGCCAGGGCATGAGAACAACAAAAGATAACTGTTACTAAAACTGATAAACGAAGAGCGGAAAGCTTCTTTTGTCCGTCATTGTTAACTGCTCTTCAAATGAATCTTTGGAATGAGAGTCGAATAAATTATCTTTGCATTTATCAGTAAGAAAAAAATTATTAAGTTTCTTCACACGTCCTATTGACGCCTTCAGCTGCTGGTAAAAGTGTTTATTTACACAACCATTTTCACTCGTATGACCGTCATCGGGTTCATGTATTCGAAATAAAATAATACATAAGTAGCATTAAAGGCTTAAACTCTCACGAATCTGCTAACTGGTGTAAATGTTAACAACACCACACACGTAATAAAAGTCACGTACTCAAATAAAATTATTCCCAGCATCACATTAAGCGAAATATAACAGCATTATCGACGGATAAAAAAACCATGAGTTACACACCGGAAATAAAAGTATACCATAACACAATAATCTCACTCATTACGAAAACCACATATCAAAAAAACATAAATGTTTCACATTTGCACAAAGTTACCTGTTATCATATCGTAATATAAATTTCATCGGCCATCTATAAAAGATGTCGGTAGTGTACTCATTCATGCTACAACTACAATCGGCGTTAACGCTGCGAGCAGATTCAGACCACATAGAAATATTTTTAAAAATTAGTGGTAGGGTTCTATGGGACGAAACTGCTGAGGTCATCGGTCCCTAGACTTACAAACTACTTAATCTAAATTAAAACAACTTCCGCTAAGGACAAAACACACACACACACACACACACACACACACACACACACACACACACACACACACACACACTTATGCCCGAGGGAGGACTCGAACCTCCGACGGGGGGAGCCGCGCGACATAGCGGTTAAGACAGCGTGGCTACCCCGCCCGGTACATACCACATAGAGGCGACTGCTCAGCTGATCACTGTTTACTGTTAGAATCAAAGATGGTCATAGACGTCTCCAAACATCGATAGTGACTGGTGTCTTGCTATTATTAAGTCGTGTGGCACGATAAGTGCATGTGACAGTCATAACAGAAACGTTGCACCAAATGCGCGTTGACAGAAAACAAAATACATAGAAGTAACAGCTTACATGTACTCATAGGAATTAATGTGAAAAGAGCTATAGGCACATTTATATGTGCACCGCTTCCATAGTAGTGTAACTTTTATGAGACTTTTTTAAACTTTCGCTGCTTGAGAGAGTCCTCGTGAAAAACGAGTTGTAGCACAGTGATATAGGACAGTGAAACAGTGTGGAAGCACTTTTAAGGACAATTGAAAGCGAAATAACAAGTAAACCTTTGAAAGGCAAACATTTTCATTTCTACATGAGAAGTACACCTTCGTTAATTACGTACCACGCTTCCGTTGCAGGCTGCAAATGTTGCTCGATGTGATGACTTTCTGCAGCCAGGACAGCCTGGAACCGCTGTAGAGATACGATTTCACAGTTGTTCGGAGCACTTTTGCAACGATGAACCATGGAATGTTTAACTGTCGTGACAAATGCTCGTCCATGTCGCATATTGTCTCCAGCATTCTCAGCCGCGGCAACCGTATCTTTTTCAACAATTTGTAGCGCAATCGTCCGTCGGCCTCTAACAGCAGCAATTCCCGAATCGCCAATTAATTTGATCTTCCGAATCGTGTTTTTCAGTGTCGGTGTGGAAAGAGAACTTCTCCGTATTCCTCTAATGCACCGACGCTCGTGTAGAGGAGCAGCGGTACTGATAAAATAACTTTATGACTGAAGCCCTGCTCACCGTGTCCAGATCCATGTTGACTGTCTGTTACTGTAATTCACTCTGAAGCTTGTGTTTCAACGCTATGTCGCAAAACCGGTAGCGGCGCCTAACACAGAGTCATGACACTAACACTAATAACAACTCAAATTCTGCGGCTCAGAGTCTCAACATGACATGAGGTGGGGAAGGCGAGCCAAAGGTTGCATTTCATTGGCAGGACACTTAGAAGATGCAACAAGTCCACTAAAGAGACAGCTTACACTACACTCGTTCGTCCTCTGTTAGAATATTGCTGCGCGGTGTGGGATCCTTACCAGGTGGGATTGACGGAGGACATCGAAAGGGTGCAAAAAAGGGCAGCTCGTTTTGTATTATCACGTTATAGGGGAGAGAGTGTGGCAGATATGATACGCGAGTTGGGATGGAAGTCATTAAAGCAAAGACTTTTTCGTTGCGCCGTATTTTCTGACGCTCGCAAGTAATTTTTATAGTTTTTAGTCACCTAATTAGGACGTCGATTGTGTTTTTTTTTTAAGTGGAACTACACTCATTCTTCTCTGGCCTTTGAAAGAATTTTCTAAGAGTACTTCAACGACGTAATATGTGTGAGACTTGATCAAATCAGTATCCATTTCCTACCGTCACGAGAAGATATAACACGAACATCTGCCATATTGCACAAACTGTAAGCAAACGCGTAACTCAAGTACGGGTCTTCTGTTGATCTTTGCGTTTGAAGTCCATTAACTTGTGTCCCGCTGTTTTAGAAATCGGACAACTTGCTCGTAAAGCAACTGAGATATTCACAAAGAGTACGATAGTCGAAAAAGTGAATTTCGTTGATGGCGAATGTCTGCAAACTGTTAGAGTATCGGAGTGGTTTTAAGGTGGAGAGTATTCATATCGCCCAGGCACTCATGGTGTTTCTCTGCAAGCATTATTAAAAAAAAAGTGCTAGAAATTAGAAGCGTGGACAACTAAAGCATAAAGGAAAAAAGAGCAGATGAAAGAAACGAAAATAACGTTTTAGCGACAGAAATACACAGCAACTAAGAGGGATCAACCAGACAAGCCTCCTGATGATACTACATTCTGTCGCATTTCTTCCTCTTTACATTTTGCTGCATCTACGGCTTCATGACAATGACTTTAAGAATTAGTTACAGTTCTGTAAATATTATGTATGAAAAGTGCAAAGTTGTGCAGCATATCTATTCAGAGTTTTGCTTAAGGAAAAAGCAGCGTTTACAAACCATGCGCAAGTCACTCTTCGGAAGATGCAATAATATTCAGTTTAAAACCCGTGCTGATTCGAAGAAGTGGACAAAAACAGTGCTCTTGGCCTATCAACGTTTGGTTTGTGCCTTCCAAGATCCGCATCGATGGATCTTTTTCTATTGATGGGAATATAAATACACTAAAGTATCTGAGATTCCTGTGTGGTACCAACATGACGGATGGATCTTCCACTCCTCCCATGTAATGGCAGACCCTTTTAAGAGACGTTTTGGAGCATTGGGATGGCCTTTCAACAAGCGCAAGATGGTGTGCATACTCACCAAACCTGACAGTTCTATACTTTTATCTGTAGTGAAAATTAAAAAAAAAAGAAGTATGTTAGCAACGATGACTTCTAAGGCATGAAATGCCTTATAACAGCCGGCCGTTGTAGCCAAGCGGTTCTAGCCACTTCAGTCTGGAACCGCGCGACCGCTACGGTCGCAGGTTCGAATCCTGCTTCGGGCATGGATTTGTGTGATGTGCTTCGGTTTGTTAGGTTTACGTAGTTCTAAGTTCTAGGGGACTGATGACCTCAGATGTTAAGTCCCATAGTGCTCAGAGCCATTTGAACCACTTTTTTGCCTGATAACACGAGCCTGTGCTGCCAATAACTCCAGATCAAATTCTCCAGAATTACTTTATATCGTGTAACAGTTGTGCCGGTCAACATTTTGAGCAATTGGTATGATGGCAGTCGTGATAATAAACACATGAACCGTACCTGAGTTACCGAGCGAGGTGGCGCAGTGGTTAGACACTGGACTCGCATTCGGGAGGACGACGGCTCAATCCCGAGTCCGGCCATCCTGATTTTTCCGTGATTTCCCTAAATCGCTCCAGGCAAATGCCGAGATGGTTCCTTTGAAAGGGCACGGCCGACTTCCTTCTCCGTCCTTCCCTAATCCTATGAGACCGATGACCTTGCTGTCTGGTCTCTTTCTCTGGTCTCTTTCCCCCAAACAACCTTCTAACCGTACCTGAGTTACGTGCTTGCTTACATTTGGTACATAAGGAAGGTAAGCGCAGCCTTATCTAAATCATTTCTCTTCTGTCTTACTTATCTACCATGGTGTCCTGAGTCAAAACTAATACGGGGCATATTGAAACAAAATAAGTCATCATCAGACATATACATAGCTTGCTTTGAAAACTTGGAAGCGTCTGTCACAAAGATGAATAAAAGTAATAACTGTAGAAGATTTTGCGAATGCTTATACACTTATTAAATATTGCAAAGGAAAGATTGACATACTGATTCATTACTGTATCAGACTTTAACATAGCTTGGACTTAAAGGTAATGGTTTTAAAAATGGCCAGGATAGTGACTTCATCCCATCTAATTGATTTAATGTTCGACAGACATGGCAGCAGAATCTGTTCATTTTGTAGACGCAACCACAATTTACGTCGTAATATTTACTTCGCAATTTGCGACGACGTACAGTATTCAGTAAGAACTAATAGGTTTGTTTCTACTACTTACAGACACGTCATTTTACACTGTTTTATAAGTGTCAGTAATTTTTTGAACCGGGGCGTACCTGTAGCCCCCCTCTTTCTGTAACAAACACTAGCGTTCTTGCTCCTCAGCGGTATAATTATGTCAGACGTGTCTTGCGAGCCACGAATTCAGCACGTGAAAGTGCTGAACCCATAACGATGGTATTTTTTGACTTGGTGAGAGAGTAATCTGTTTTATCGAGCATAATACTGGGTCGTTTAAGTGACAGTGTTGCGCAGACGACCGCATTTCCTGCAATTAAATGAATTCCGGTTAGGCCGCATTGTGAACCTTGAGGAGCCTGTGCTGGCACAGTCGCTCATTCGCTAAAGGGAATCTCGAAGAGTAAAATAACTTTTCGCGTCTCTTTTCATTCGATTTTGAGCATCTCATTGATGAAGTTCAAGATGATCCGAAACGATTAATATTTGACATATTCGAAAGCAAAAAAAACAGTAAAAGCATTGGTGGCAACAGTTTTCAATATCCAAAACTAGCTGCAGACGCTCTCCCTAATATTTGCAGCTCAAAAACGTGACTACGCCGAATATTTTACAGTTTTTCGTGCTAATTTAGTTCAAACATATTTGTGAAGTGTAATGATGGAAATGATGAAACTTAACTTCTGATGTTAACCCAGAATATATAACTCAGAGTTGCGCAGTCCAGTGAAGATTTCTTTTCACCGAAGGCAGCTTCATTGCATCCCATTTGGCTGTTTTAATAAAAAATCTATTGCGATGAAGGTTTTCGTATTTACACACAAATTAATGATTTTCTTTTCGATTTCAGGAAATCTTGATTGTACCAGTGCTGCTAATGATTACATCACGGGTTTGCAACGTCAAATATTTGCTCTGTGAAAAGTCGTAAAAATAATTTAGAAATCTGATAATGTGGCAAACCGCTAAGGTGATGGAGAAGCAAGCCCAACTTTCGAAAGTTTCACTATTAATTTTTCGCCGATTCTGCATTTTGCTGTTGTAATTCCTAATAAACTGCCGATGTTTTTGCGCTTGAATGCGATGTATCCTGCCATGTATTTTAACGTGTAATGAGTAACGTCTTCACTGGAGATTGCTGAATCATTAAGATCGCACCCTCCAAGCAAAACTTAATCTGAAATATTGTTATTTGACGTGGCAGCTGCTTTGTTGCACAAATCACTTGAAATAAAATTCTCAGATTCGCCCACTATTTCTTCAGCAGAATTTTCGTCTTTGTCTTCCACAATGGAAGCACCAAGGGACAAAGGTATGTTTGTTGCATTGCCAGTCAGTATTAGTGGAGGTGTTATATTATAAAATGCACCAAGACCCCGAATTCTAGTAAAGAAATTTTCGAGACAATCTCGATTCAGTCAGGCAGTCAGGATGTACGTTGCCTCGGCGTTTTTCACATCTGAAAAAGTCGAAAAAAGCGAATTTATTGATGTAACAAATCCTTTTTTAAAAGGGGGCGGACTGTTTCTTTTCCCTGCTCGCATATTCGAGCATATTTCCAAAAATCTGCTCAGAGAATTTTCTTGACTTTAGACGTTGCAGCCATAACAACTTCCAAGAGGTTGTTTATGACCTTGGGTGTACCTCGAGTTCAAAACATCGAAAACGCTGTTTGCGGGATAGCCGCGCGGTCTGAGGCTTCTTGTCACTGTCCGCGCGGCTATCCCGTCGGAGGTTCGAGTCCTCCCTCGGGCATGGGTGTACGTGTTGTCCATACCGTAGGTTAGTTTAAGTTAGATTAAGTATTGTGTAAGGTTAGGGACCGATGACCTCAGCAGTTTGGTCCCATAAGACCTTACCACGAATTTCCAAATTTTTTTTCACATTCATATAAACTAGAGGGAAAAAACTGTAGAGGAAAACAGAGATTGGAATACGTCAAGCACATAATTGAGGACGTAGGTTGCAAGTGCTACTCTGCGATGAAGAGGTTAGCACAGGAAAGGAATTCGTGGCGGGCCGCATCAAACCATTCAGTAGACTGATGACAAATAATAATAATAATAATAATAATAAACTTTCGATATGTGATAGGTGATCGAAAGATAACTTGTCTGGTGCTGCAAAAGATCTTCAATTACAGTCTTTGTAAATACTGTACCTTCAGGAAAGATGATTCCTTTGTGAACCAAGTAATTTCTTAATAATCTTAGTTAATGCGGTACGTCGTAGAAAACCCATATTTTCCTTTTATTGCCCACAGGGTTCAAAAACCACGTCGTAGTTGTGGGTTCATCGCGTTGTGTCCATAGTTTTTAATTATTCGCAGCCGTATCGCATGTAACCGCAACGACACGTAACAAACTCGTTCAAGCTCTGTAATGATTGTCTGCAACAAATTACCTGCCACTGTCACATCAAAACCGTAATATATTGGCTGCTTACACTTCGAAAATAAACCGCCTGTCATGGCTACTTGAACGTTCTTGCGTCGTCCAAGTATGACATCGTTAGATGAATTGTAGCTAACACGACTGTTAATGTTCATTTCATCAAAGATTAGTATAGCCGTGGCCTCAGATGGTGTGAACATCGCTGACATAGACTTAATTAAATCCAGTACTTCCTTTACGATGTTTGCTTGACACTTAAGCTGTTTGGTCCATTTTTGGAGTGTTGATCGATAGGATAAAGGATTGTTCTTAAGTAAGCAAGCTCTCAAAGTAAGGGCATTAGTAACGTCCTCCGAAAACCGCTTTTCACGGTGTTTTTCGTCATAAAGCACTAAATTTATTCTTGGGTGAAACCTGTTATAGTCTTAACATCCTAACTTACTTCTCCCATACTCTTCATAGCAGGAACAGATGTTTTGAAAGGCTCTAAACATTCATGGTGGTGTATGATTGTTCTATAACGTGTCTCCCTACCACTTTCGCGCAACGACGTTCTGAGCGTGTTTTGTAGGGAATTGACTAGTTTGAACCTGGGACCTGTTGCTGGTAAGGAGACGCCAGACCACACATGATATGTAGAAATCAGAAAAGTTCAGTGACACTAGCGATAATACAACCAAATACTTAATGAATTCAGCGTCAGCTCCACTGCACTCCCTGTAAAAGAATCTTAATACTAACTAAATTTAGTGGAAGGGGTTCAAGGCTTTCCTATTTTTAGTTAGCTGGTAAAATAACGTTGAAAAAGCAGTTAAGTTTACAATTGGAAATTTTATTCTATTCACAAAACAATGTTTATAAATTGCACTATTGATAAAAGGAAGTGTTTTAATACAGGATGGTAAAAACCAACTGCGTTCAACAAAAATGTGAACGAATATTCCATGAATGGGTTTCCGAGTTATACAATGGATCGAAGGATGACCTATACCATATCACATCTATAATCTAGGTTTAAATTAAGTTTCACAAAAGAGCAAACTATCAAAATGGTCTACAGTAACCCTCAATTATCTTTAATTACTTATCTAACTTGTCGTAAATTACAGTGGCTGATGTGGCTTCTCAATAACTACATAACAGAAAAGTCATCGCGTTTCAGATTTTTACTTCAAGTGGCAAATGTGAACACCATGAGCTTTAATTGACGATCGACATTAGTATTACGCAAAAAGGGGGTGCAGAAAACGAGACTTCTGCAGTTCTGAGTGAAGCTTTATGCGCTGTTATGCGGCATCGCGTGCGTTCATTACCTTGTCAGTGTTCGTCAGGGGGCCGCGGGCAGCACAGCTCCGTTCACCTCGCCGACTCGGAACTAACTCTCCCCTAACTTCCTCTTACTACAATTTACCGAAGTAGGTTTAAAAAAACCTTTCTGGCTGTGTTTTCATCTGACCAATCAGGGTCTCGATGTTAACTGTAAGCTCCACCTACAAAAATTCTGTCTATCCAATGAGAAACGTTATACTTTTCGTGATGGGGCAACGTTTTTAAAGTTTCCAACGTAACAGAGGCGCGAAAAAGTCTCGCGCTAAAACCTGCAGCTGGTGTGGTCCTTTTAGCGTTATCGTAAGATCTATACTGTTCTTCTGGAGGGGTCTAGCTTTTAGCATGGGCTGGCGGGTGGTCCTTGACGTAACAAAGACGCGAAAAAGCCTCACACTAAAACTTGCGGGTGGTGTCGTCCTAATGGTTAGCTGGCGACGTGGGTGTCCAGTCCGTCCCTTATCGTAGGGCCTTCTAGCTTAACACGGTTCTGCTCTCGGCTTCTGTTCTCGTTTCTCCCCTCTCAACTGCGTCGGTCTCACGGTGGGAAGGTACGACATGCATTTAGGCATTCTTGTGTTAGTGTGTGGTATTCCATTCGCTCACTCGTTACTCGTATTACTTTGGTTAATTTAATGTCACGATTTATTCGGAGCTATGTGACATACTACTGGATTTGCTTATCATGTCAGGGTTTTCATGGAAGGTGTTGGATTTGCCTGACACCTTACAAGGCCCACGTCGTTTCTTAGCCTTCTTCATAGTTGCAATTTTTTGCTCCAGTAATGGGTTTCTGCTCTTTACAATAACCAATTCTTTCTTTAAGTTCTTAATTTCTTTGCACATAACGATCGGATCAAAGGAAATTTCTGAGTTAATTGACTTGTCAAGTTTTGTTTTCTGGGAGACAAAACTTCCAGTGTTTTGGGAGCCCTATTCCGCATTGCTCAGATGTTACGACGACGTTCTCGCTGTGTTACGTTGTTTTCTTGGTGGGCATAACCTGCAGCACCACGTTTGTTTCCATGCCAGTTAGGTATTTTCTGGGCTGGAACTGCATCTGACTTCAGCAACTTTCTTGTAGATAAGCCCAACAACACAGTATGCATGTCCTGTTTTTAATCCTGTGGTCGGAAATGCTCAGAACGTATCCCTGTATTTTTAATATTGCTCTTTTTTCCACCTTTACAGCGAGAGAACCATTCACGTTGGAGTTCTGAGTCTTTCGAAAACCGATAGCGGAGAGCGCCTTCAGTTCTGTGCCCCAACTTGGCAAAAATGTAGTAGAATTTGTTTTTCCTCATTTTACTCGAGAAACATTGTGAACAACTCCTAATATTAGAAAAGCTCCATCTCGCACCGGAATGCGCCACAGGTCACGAACTACTCTCAGGGAAGCGGGATCACAGCTCTGCAGGCAGCGGTATGTCCGGTGAGCGCTGTGCAGTGGCGGCCCACTGACGTCACGGGTACCTGGAATACACCCTCTGGGGCTGGTGGACATAACTTGCGAGATTCCACATAGCTGACAGTCGGAGAGAAATACCTGCGAATACGCTTGGCATTAGACTTGCAGCATTGTTCGAATTTATGTAGGGAGAGTTTTGTCTGAAGAATGCATAAGCTGACTTATATGCAGAAAGGTGCGTGTTGGTGATTATTTGCATCGAAATGTGAAATCCTTATCACGAAGAACTACGCCATCCTATAGATCGTCCAGTTTAATGCAAACTGGAGTAGTAGTTTGAACCTGCAGACACAGTGACTTTTACGAGGGTCACTCCAAAAGAAATGCACACTTTTTTTTTTAAATCCATCTTTTATTCTACATGATTGAAAGTTTTACAGTGTGTAGATACATCCTTTAGGATATTTTCATTTCTCCACATAATATCCATCCCTCTCAACTGCCTTACGCCATTTTGGAACCAACGCATGTATACCTGCACGGTAAAATTCTGGACCAACCTGTTGGAGCCACTGTTTGGCAGCGTGCACAAGGTAGTCATCATCTTCTACGAAGAGAGTCTTTCAGTTTCCCAAAGAGATGATAGTCACATGGAGCCAAGTCAGGACTGTAAGGTGGGTGTTTCAGTGTTGTCCATCCGAGTTCTGTGATCGCTTCCATGGTTTTTTGACTGACATGTGGCCGTGTATTGTCGTGCAACAGCGGAACATCCTGTTTTTGCCGATGTAGTAGAACACGACACAGTCGGGCATGAAGTTTCTTCAGTCTCGTCACATACGCATCAGAATTTAAGGTGGTTCCACTTGGCGTGATGTCCACAAACAAGAGTCCTTCGGAATCGAAAACTACCGTAGCCATAACTTTTCCAGCAGAAGGTGTGGTTTTGAATCTTTTTTTTCTTCCGTGAATTTCCATGATGCCACTCTGTTGATTGCCTCTTCGTCTCTGGTGAAAAATGATGGAGCCATGTTTCATCACCTACCACAATTCTTCCAAGAAATTCATTTCCACCATTCTCGTACTGTTCCAAATGTTCGCTGCATACCGTTTTTCTTGTTTCTTTGTGAGCCACTGTCAACATCCTGGGAACCCACCTGGCACAAACCTTTTTTAACGCCAACACTTTCAGTATTCTGCAGACACTTCTTTCCCCTGTCCCAGCGTAGCGTGACAATTCGTTCAGTGTGATGCGTCTGTCAGCAGTCACAAATTCGTTAACTCTCTGCTCATTGTCTGCAGTTTGTGGAGTACGAGGCCTGCCGCTGCGAGGACAATCCTACAATCCTCAATATTTCCGTGCCCGCTTTCATCACATAACCTGCTTGCCCACTGACTAACTGTACTGCGATCGACAACAGCATCTCCATAGACCTTTTTCAAACTCTTGTGGGTGTTTCCCACTGTCTCGTTTTCACCGCACAGGAATTCTACGACAGCACGTTGCTGCTGACGCACGTCAAGTGTAGCAGCCATCTTAAAGACATGCTGTGACGGGGTCACTCAAGGGAACAGGTAGAACTAAGTTTGAAAACAAGCGGGAAGGATGTATCTACCCACTGTAAAAGTTTCACACATGCAGAAGGAAAACTGTATTTTTACAAAAATAGTGTGCATTTCTTTTGGAGTGACTCTCGTATTTGGAAGAAGAATCTAGCTCTTTTCTGAATGAATTAATGAATTCAACTCGAGAATCTGTCATCCAGGTTTCATTTATTACGCTGTAATAGCGCATCGACGGATTCCGGTCGCTCGATAGCGAGAGAGTAATGACTTTACCTGAGGTTTCAGGTTTCGCCGTGAAGTCGCAGCTTCGCCGAGGAGCGGCAAACTAGATTGTCCAGCAAGCTGCGTAACCACTGTATTATTCAAAGTATAGTAGAGAATTTTACGCCGTTCAGTATACTACTCTAATTCAGTATACTGTACTAATTAGAAGCATTCAGAATTTTCCACCATTGTTTACACCTCTAAATAGAGGTGAACCTTCATGCAAAGAACTTTCAGTAAGGTTCTCTGTCTGGAATTTAATACTTTTCATAATGTTTAAATCAACCAGTAGGAAGTTATTTCAAGTTACCATCCTTTCCTTTAATTTAATTCATTTTGAGAGGGATAGAATAAAGTGACGACCTTGGGAGGACACAGATTTTCTTTCCAAATAGTAAATTTGGTTGAAATCGATCCAGTGATTGAGGAGGAAGTGTGGAACGTAGATACAGAAATGCTATGATTTTTATAAATATGTAGACTGTTATCTCGAATGTTATAAATGTACAGTACGGAGGTAGGAAATGAAACATTTAATTCCTCGCGGGATAAGCCGAGCGGTCTAGGGTGCTGCAGTCATGGACTGTGCGGCTGGTCCCGGCGGAGGTTCGAGTCCTCCCTCGGGCATGGGTGTGTGTGTTTGTCCTTACGATAATTTAGGTTAAGTAGTGTGTAAGCTTAGGGACTGACGACCTTAGCAGTTAAGTCCCATAAGATTTCACACACATTCGAACATTTTTTTTTTAAATATTTGATGGGCTGAAACTGTCACAGTCTGTTTGGGGCTCACGACCTAGCAGAACACCTTACAAACTAGTCGCTGTGCGAATGCCCCGCTTGCGTGCGCCTCCGGCCGCGTGGCGCGCCCGGCTACGCACGCTTAGTTAAGCATTGTCAGCACAGCCGGCGGGGCTGCCCCGAGTCTACCGCCCGCCGAGTCTCCCATGTGTTCCAACGCGTCTGTATGGGTGTGCATAATGCGTGGGCCGAGAGTCAATACTGGCGTCCCCTGCAGGTCATGAGGTGTGGGAAGGGGTGACACGAGTCTCATGACCGCCTCACCCCCAGGCTCTCACAAAAAAAAGCGCTTTCTAGTAGAAGCGTTTGTATTTTTACATACAGGCATATTCCTGAATGCATCTGGGGGTTCAGAACAAGGAAGCGCGAAAACTACAGCACATACAGAAAAAAGACATCATTTGACGGAACACCTCTCCAGGTTTTGATTCTTAATACACGCCTTGGTTGTACCTCCACTTGGGGACGGACAGGTCAAAACACAGAGACGAACCATCAGTTCTGTCGCATCGAACTAGTTCATGCTTGCAAATCGGCAACCGAATGAAGAGATTCCTTCTCCTTCGCGGATAATTCGTGCCAGCGACTTAAATGTATTCCAAGCATGTACCGACGTTTACTGCGTAACAAACGGTACGCCTATTGAGCACTTATATTCCGTTTGTATTGTAGGTTGTCTTCTGACACCACAGATTTAGTTATGTGTAATCGTGTACATCAGTTCCCAATTTTCAAGCTAACTTTCAAAATATTAACTAGCATTAAAACTAAGAACGGCAAGGCTTTCTAAAAATTGAAAGCTACATATAACAGTGGGTGCTTTTCAGTCGCTTGCCTGAGGGCCTGTCCATGGAAATGCGCCTGCCTGACAGACTGCGCCGGCCGGGGTGGCCGTGCGGTTCTAGGAGCTACAGTCTGGAACCGCGGGACCGCTAAGGTTGCAGGTTTGAATTCTGCCTCGGGCGTGGGTGGATGTGATGCCCTTAGGTTAGTTAGTAGTTCTAAGTTCTAGGGGACTGATGACCTCAGAAGTTAAGTCCCATAGTGCTCAGAGCCATTTGAACCATTTTGACAGACTGCAGGGAACATTCCGTTCAGAAAAAGGCGCCCATTCACACGCTAACCGTAGCTGCTATCAACAGCAAATCCAACGCGGTTCGTCGGTTCGCATGCAGGATCAGCAAACCAGGGCAAAACAGAAAGGGGGAAAATAGAGGAAAAAATGACTTCCCGAACGTAGGTGGAAACTACTGAAAGAAGCAGCGTTCCTCAAATTTACACACTCACATAGACATAAACACAACTAATAAAATATTCCGGGCTATTGTGCCGTGGTCGAATGGATTCCAGCTTAAACGTTTCATCCACATCTGCGGAGAATATTTTCAAGGAGGTTCGTAGCTACTTTGAACGTCTGATTCATAGAGTGGCTCGCTACTGACTACAGCAAAATTCCGCTTCCGTGCAGTGGCGTGACAATTCATGTTTTGAATGAGCCAGCGCAATTGGCCATTGTCGACTACCGTCGTCCGATGTTGCTATCACCGCATGGCGGAAGACTGGTATACATCTTCTTTAGCACCGGAATCTAGATTTTATTCAATTTCACCCCCTCCTCCTTCGTGCTGAAATTCCTAGGGTGTTTTACAATCTCTATGGCCTCTGTATAACCTTCGTGGTATCCGCTTATGGCTGCCAGTACTTGAGTCCTATCGAAATGAATATGGTGGTCTCCTGGCTGCAAAGCGTTGAAAAGAAAGAATATGGCAGCTTGGGGCATACGGTTTACCGAAACCAACGCACACAGACCGTTACGTATACCAGGATTCGAACCACTATCCACAACAAAAGAAAGGCATCATAGAAACGTTGGAGGATGGAGCAAGGAAAATCTGCGAACCAGAGCTGCTTGATGCAGAATTAAAACATCTCACCAATTCATTGCTCAAGAATGGTTATTCTTTCGCTGAGGTGAAAAAAGCGTTAAGATCACCGAGTAGAAATCATATCAGTGCTCGAGCTCGGGTGAAATCCTAAGTTTTTTGCCTTTCAGTAATGACGTAATTGACCGATAGGAAAAATCTTGAAAAAGTGGAACTTGGCAATGATATAAAAGCCCACCTGGAAGATACGAGTTCACTTAAAATCGCCCAGAGATGCTCGCCATTCGCTGGAAAAAGTAGGAAATAATAGGATTCCATGTAGTTTTGGTGAGATGTGCGTGAGTACTACAAAAAGAACGGTCAGAAAACCGTTAGAAGAGAGGTTATAAGAGAGGCCATAAAGTTTGTAAAACATTCTTCCTAGGAAATTCAGCGGGAAGGAGGAGGGCGTGAAATTAAATGACATCCGGATTCCGGTGCTGAAGAAAATGTGTACCAGTCCTCCATCATGATGGGGTGATAGCAACAGCCGACGACGGCAGTCGACCACGGCCACCACCACCTAGAAACACTCTAGGTGGTGGTCCCATGGCCCATTACGCTCATGCATTCAAAACATGTGACGTCACGCCACTGAGCGGAAGCACGCCGAAGCGGAATTTTGCTTTAGTCAGTAGCGAGCCCCGGTGTGAATTGAACAATCAAAGTAGCTACGCTCCCCCTTGAAAATGTCCTCCGCAGATAGGGACGAAATGTTGGGTCGCAAGGTGAAATCCATTCGATCACGGCATAACAGCCCGGAACATGTTATTAATTGTGACATTTCCGGCCGTGAAAGTTTACATTTTACAGCATAGTCTGCAGACTTGTAACTACTGTTATAAAAATTACGAAAATATTAATAATAGTGAAACCACACTTGAGTTTTATATCGTGTACTTTATGGAATTATATACCAACGAGATGGTCCCAGTAGTGAAATGGAATTTTTAAAACTACCTTAAGATGATGTAGGTTTAAGTCCCAGGTTTCCCATTCTGCAGCCATTTACCCTGGTGGGCCCATATTTGAGAGTAATCGACGAAAAAACTTTGAAATTCGTTTTGTATTCTAAGCCATAAACTGAGAATAGTAGCTAGAGCAGTGTTGTGGTGTAGTGGTTAAGATGTACAGAAGGTTGGGGGTCCAAATCTCAATAGGTGTCTAATATTTTTTTGTCAAATCATTACCAAAGTGGCTGGCAACGTTACTTTTATTCAATTAGTCGGTTTAATTGTAATTTTTTAAATTTCGAATGTCATTTTAATCATCGTATTAACTATTTCATTTGCTCTTCTTTTGTCTAAAAAAAGGATTTTTATCTTTATGTACTTGATTTTAATTATTTTTATTTAGCTAACATAATACCTAAACATGTGAAAACATGGATGTATCAATTAGAAAATATAAGAGGAAATCTATCTATGTTGACTGTCAAGTGGTGTCAAAAAAATTATTTTTCGTTACAAGATGTACACTTTTTATGGTAATGGTCATACAAACGTTATATGTGATACAAACATCGAAACCATAAATTATTGTTGCACTGCAGACAAATTTTTGTCGTAGAAGATTTAAACGAAAGAGTGTATTATAAATAAAACGAAATTCAAGAAACATCAGGAAAAGAAATAATAAATACAATAATATGGATGAAAATATAAAATGATAAAACTTAGGAAATTAAATCAAAGGTAACACATAAAAATTAGTAAAATAACTAATAAGATTTCAAATTAAAAAAAGAATAATTGGAAAACAAAAGTGACAATTAATATGACAATTAAAACATTACCAAAAATTAGAAATTTAAATAACGACATTTACACCCATTAGCTGAATAAAAATAATTATCCAACTCATTTCGATAAAGATTCGAAAATAAAAAAAAATTAAATCACTTGAAAAGATTTGAACCCATAACATCTGGTACTTTAGCAACGTACTTTAACCACTATCCCACAAGGCCACTCTGCGAATCTCATTTTTAAACCGCTAGAGGATCATGCGAAATTCCGTTTTTTAAAAATTTCTCACAAACAAAAGCTCACCAGTATGAATGGCTGCAGGATGTGATACCCATATCTGGGTCCTTAACATACATCAGTTCATAGATGGTTTGAAAAAGGCTATCACTGGAACCGATCCTCGTAAGATGTGTCAGGTTGTTTCTGTTATACTTAGTAAGTTAATTATATGACTACTTAAATTTTCAGACGTACGCTTTTTAGATGCTATATGTTTCTGAACTGCAATTTATTGGATGTGATGGTAATGAGAAGCACCGAGTACTTAAAATCACTAGGTATTATTACTATCTTTATTATTATTGTAATATTAAAGAACTTTGCTGTAATTAAACCATTAATTATTATCATATTGAAAGATTAGTATATTTTAATATAATTTTTATTAAAATTGTAATCATGTGTGGCACTTCAGCATGACACCAAGCTATATTTGTGATTTGGGGGTTTGAAAAAAATGGTTCAAATTGCACTGCTGTAACCGCGCGGGGTAACCGCGTGCTCTTAGGCGTCTTGTCATGGTTCACGCGGCTTCTCCCATCGGACGTTCGAGTCCTCCCTCGCGCATGGGGGTTTGCGTTGTTCTTAGTATAAGTTTAAGTTAGATTAAGTAATGTGTAAGCGTAGGGACCGATGACCATGGCAGTTTGATCCCATAGGAACTTACCACAAATTTGCAATTGTTTGCACTGATGTCACGTGCTTAGGCGGTCAGTATTTTACTGCGCATCCAAGAATAACAACAAAATAGACAAGCAGGTGTCGCCCTCTTCGGTCTTCATAGGTAGGGGGAGAGGTAGAGGGCGCCATAGCGTTTCATATCTGCTGGAACATTAATGAACGGATAACCCAGTGCACGGTCCACAGTCCTAATTGCAGATTGGCCATCTAACTGATTCCAGAGCCAAAAAAATTGATTTTAAATATTTCATGTAATTATTGATAGAAATTAAAAATTAAAAATTCCGCCATTTAGAGATAAAAACTTATGTTAAATACTTAACGCAGCAATACAAGTATTACAGTTGGAAACTATGTATATGTTTTTAAGCAGTGTAAGTGACGCCTGCAAGTTGCGTAGAGCATATACATCCAGAATTTGAAAATGAGAGCACTTAGCTTCTTCCAACAAAGTATACACATAATTTCAAACCTTTACGAAACATCAAAGTTTCCGACGTAATTTAGATGTGTTTTAGTGGTCGCTCACATTTATGGTCCCATGTTCGAAACCCGATTATTGACTTTTCTTTATTTATCTTATTTTATTTCCTTCACTTATCTACTCCTGCCCGTAGAACATTACTACATGAGTGTTCCTTACCAAGTTAGAGGGTGCTTTATATTTACTGTAAAATTGCAATTGGGTTTCACAATGCATGTAATACATTCATTATGTAACAGGTGTGTGCATGATATTTTCTAGGGTAACAATCTTTGTAAATCCTAATACTCTTGTATTTTTCTTATTTAATTTCCTGTATTCATTCTTATATTTTATTCTAATTTTTATTTTTCAGAAAGATTTGGTGCATTCATTTGCATGGGACCGGCTGTAGAAACGTTAGAAACATAGAAATTCCGAACACCATGAGCATCTGCATTTCTTCAGATGAATTTCACTTGGGAAAGAAACAACCTCAGTACTGCTGAAAATTTCACGCATTGAAATTAATTTCACAGCAGACAACGCATAACCGATCACTGGCGCTAGCAATTGATTATGAAGCAAGATACTCTTCAGGAATTTCGTCGAAAACTTCACCAAATATTTTTTTCATTCAGTTATTCTTTTTTTAAGGTAATTCACCGGACCTAGTACTATTGGACAAATAAGGACAATGTTATTTCAAAATATATTGGAAAACATCCGTGTAGTAATCTTCTACAAACATGGGTAGATAAAAGATAAACAAAGATCAAAATAAAGATCGGGTTTCGAACACGGGGCTCAAAAGTGTGAAGCCACTGTGCCATCGCTCCCGTCGAATCATTTTCTCGCTCAAAAGCACATAAAGTACCTCGATACCTCGAAAACTTTGACCGTCGTTTTCTCAGAAACGGTATAGTATCTAAGCCTGAGCCGATCCACGTGTTCGCTTACTTTGACTCCTCTTCCACTGAGCTGCGTTCCTTGGGAATCGCATTATGGCACTTCCCGTGTTCTCTTCGTTAGTCCAACAGGCGCAGGCTGTCGACAGTAACTTTACGGGTTATAATCGGCGCACGAGCGATGTGATACAGCAACTCCGAGGTAGCGATGAAGTGAGAATTTTCCCGTACGACCATTTTCACGAGTGTTCTGTGAATATCAGGACTCCGGTGAAACACCAAATATCGAGATCGCTGCGGCTGGAAAAATATGCAGCAAGAACGGGACGAACGACTATTGAAGACAATCTTTCAACGTGACAAAAGTGCAACCCTTCCTAAAATTGCTACAGCTTTCAATGCTGGGCCATCAACAAGTGTCAGCGTGCGAACCATTGAACGAAACATCATCGACCTGGGCTTTCGGAGTCTCATTTCAGATTGTATCGAGCGGATGGACGTGTACGGGTATGGAGACAACGTCATGAATCCGTGGACTCTGAATGTCATCAGGTGACTGTTGAAGCTGGTGGCGGCTCTGTAATGGTGTGGGGCGTGTGCAGTTCGAATGATATGCGACCCCTGGTACTCTGACAGGTGATTCTGTCTGATCACCTGCACCCATGTCCATTGTGGATTCCGACGGACTTGGGCAATTCTAGCAGAACAATGCGACACCTCACACGTCCAGAATCGCTACAGAATGGCTCCAGGAACACTCTTCTGAGTTTAAACACTTCCGCTGGTCACCAAACTCCCCAGACATGGACATTATTGAGCATGTCTGGGATGCCTTGCAACGCTTTGCTTAGAAGGGATCTTCGCCTCTTCGTGTTCTTACGGATTTATTGACAGTCCTGTGGGATTCATGGTATCAGTTCCTTCCAGACATTAGTCGAGTCCATGTCACGTTGTGTTGCGGCACTTCTGAGTTCTCGCCGGGGCCCTGCACGATATTAGGCAGGTGTACCAGTTTCTTTGGCTATTCAGTGTATTTCTGTCGCTGAACATTAATTTATCACTTGACATAGAACAAGACAATGATCTCTTTCACAGAGCACAACTGACGATAAACACATGTGCAGCGTTCTTTTTAATAGTATTGTTGTACTCCCGGCTCGGTAGAGAGCCGACGTTGTCGTCTTCTGTGATGATTGCTGACTGGTCTAGTGGGGCACTGCGCTGACACGTAAGTGAGCGAGCTGATGCGGTGGCGGATGGAAACTCTTCCGGTCGTGTCTGTGTCACCGTCTGTGGTTCGGTGCTGCTCCTAGCAGTGAGTGTGGTTTCGTCGCGAGGTACGAACGTAGGCATCTCACTCTTTGGACGATACCACACAAACAATGTAAACCCCTTTTTGGGACACCCCGTGTGTATGAACTGCAGATGGTTAACTTTGAGTTTTACTTTTAGCTATGTTCGAGTTTTTGAACATTTTAACGCGTCAACCGTGATTTATTTTCAAATACTATTCTTCAGAATTTATTTTATTTACTAGCGATTCATCAAGAACATTAACACATTTAATCACACTATGTAAGCATGGAAGTAGTTGCCAGGGAGTAACTGATGAAATCATAACCAAATTCCTTTTAACAAATGGAAGTTTTATTCACTTTAATAGCTCCTAAAAGCATTTTTTTAAAAAGAAACAGATAACTTTAACTAAGAGTTTTAACAATTTACACAAGCACACAAACTATGCCCCCCCCCCCCCCCGGTAGGAGGGACGGAAATGGTACAAAACACTAACAGTTAAAATATTAACCTTGCCAACGGAGGTGCAACTTGATTTTAACTTCTAAGGAAAGTCTTACAGTGAAAGGGTAGTAACTTTATATACTAAAATCACCATTTAAATAAAAGCCCATGAAATAATGCAATCTTATATAAAATTATACAAGGTTGGACAAACAAGTTAACATGGCTATATAGTACACGGATACCGCCTCTCAAGATGATAGGCAAGATCAAAATATGTTTCAGGAATTGGGCTGTTACACTCCAAGGAATAAATTCGTTAACACACCAAATCCGCCAAACATGACAGAGGCAGCTACTAACGTACGGTAGATTGATAGGGAGATTACCGAACAACCCGAACCGCAGGTTGCTCTAACCTGCCCCAACTCCACGAGGGAAAAACAGACCACCCAATTCATAGCCACCTTCCCGCGGGTGGGCAAACGGAGAAGAATGGTGGGACGGCCCCAAAACAAAGCGGCTGATGACCTCACCAAGAAAACAAGTAGAAGTTAACAAATAAATCAAACAACATATGTCCAATCACTTAACTTCTAATAAACTGCGATTACTCGTGAAGACCTGGGGCAGCACCCCCAACGCTCTCCCGAACCGTCCGCTGCCAGCCGCTTCAACAGATACAGGAAGGCGCGCCGATCTCCCGTCTCACGGCGTCGCAACTCGCACCGGCCAGACCGATGTCGTGGGTTGACTCCTGTTGCTCTCGTGTCGGCCGCGAAGTCACTACCCCTCCTTATACGCCGCGGCCCACTGGAATCACGTGGCGACCTTACAAGCGCCGACGCTAAAGATGGACAAGTCATCTTGCGTCTCATTGCGTGACCGACCAACCGATCGATCCAACCGCCAGTGACCACTGCCTCAGCAAACTCAAGCAGACTGGTGGCCTGACGCGCAGACTCAGATGCAGGAACTAAGCCCTGACCGGGCGACCACTCGCTGAGTTCTCTTACTGGCGGAGTGGCAAGACTCTCATTTTGCCGGCTTTAAAAGTTGATCCGAACGACAGACAGACACTAACTGCCTAACAAATGCGAACGAGAGACAGGCCCAGACTGACCGACTGGCGGGCCCATAGCACCCCTTAAATAAACGCGAACTGGCAACCTTTCCCCTCTCCCACCAGAGGGAGACACCAATGCGACTGCGGCACCGCCAGAAACGAAGGGCGACTGCTTCACACTACGCGCTGCAGCACGCTCTTCAAAAGAGCAATTTTTACCACGGCTCAGCTCGGTTCAGTCAAAAAATTATGAACAGGGTTTGCATTAAAAGACCACCGGCTATTGTGCAGCCACCGAATTCAAATTTGAACCACTGAATAATACTAAAAATGGAAAAAGCGCCTTCCGTGGCATGAATCAAACGATCAGCTGTACAGTTATCAATGTCACCGTAATTCTGACATACAGTTTGTTTTACGCCGTAAGAATGACATCGCGAGCTATAATAAAAGAAGCAGTCTCAGCTGACTGGATCATTGTGGGAAGTTCTACAGACTGTTCAATGATTTAGGCTTGTTACTAGCAAGCGACTGGAGCAACAGTTTAGATGATTCTATTCTAATAAACAGTTTGGTGGCAACACGGCACTGAAAAGTTCACACTACGGCAGAAACCGTTGCGTGTGAAACAAGGCTCAGAACTCTGTAGAGAAACATTCTGAAAATGCGAGTACTGAGATCGATGCACCATACTTGTTTTAAACGCCTCCAAAGCAAGGAGCTACATGTAGTATAGAAGTTTTATTGCCAGTATAGTTTCGACACGTTTCGCTTGCGGTCCATTCGGAGGCAATTAGGGCCCGGCTAGCGCCTTGCAGCGGCCTTTTTTGGAGAACACAGCGGGCGGGCGGCGGCCCCTGCGGTAGCTTTTAGTCGCCGGCAGCTGTTGCTGGGAGTTGCCGGAAGTTGAGGGCCGTTCACCTGCCAGAGCGCGCCCGCCTGTGAAACCAGCTCCGATCGGTGCCGGACACAAAGTTCCCTGCCGGGCAAACCCTCCACAAGTGGCGGGCTCTCCTGCGGCCGCTACCACATTTATTCGATGCGCTAACGATCGACAGCACACGCGTCCGATGTCTGAATCGTTTTACGAGGGCTATCCAGAGTCGAGGGGCATGAAAGGGAAGCAGCGGCTGGGAATGGAGTGAGACAGGGTTGTAGCCTCTCCCCAATGTTATTCAATCTGTATACTGAGCAAGCAGTAAAGGAAACAAAAGAAAAATTCAGAGTAGGTATTAAAAGCTACGGAGAAGAAATAAAAACTTTGAGGTTCGCCGATGACATTGTAATTCTGTCAGAGACAGCAAAGGACTTGGAAGAGCATTTGAACGGAATGGACAGGAGGATATAAGATGAACATCAACAAAAGCAAAACGGGGATAATGGAATGTAGTCGAATTAAATCGGGTGATGCTGAGGGAATTAGATTAGGAAATGAGACACTTAAAGTAGTAAAGGAGTTTTGCTATTTGGGGAGCAAAATAATTGATGATGGTAGAAGCAGAGAGGATATAAAATATAGATTGGCAATGGCAAGGAAAGCGTTTCTGAAGAAGAGAAATTTGTTAACATCGAGTATAGATTTAAGTGTCATGAAGTCGTTTCTGAAAGTATTTGTATGGACTGCAGCCATGTATAGAAGTGAAACATGGACGATAAATAGTTTGGACAAGAAGAGAATAGAAGCTTTCGAAATGTGGTGCTACAGAAGAATGCTGAAGATTAGATGGGTAGATCACATAACTAATGAGGAAGTATTGAATAGGATTGGGGAGAAGAGAAGTTTGTGGCACAACTTGACGAGAAGAAGGGATCGGTTGGTAGGACATGTTCTGAGGCATCAAGGGTCACCAATTTAGTATTGTAGGGCAGTGTGGAGGGTAAAAATCGTAGAGGGAGACCAAGAGATGAATACACTAAGCAGATCAGAAGGATGTAGGTTGCAGTAGGTTCTGGGAGATGAAGAAGCTTGCACAGGATAGAGTAGCGTGGAGAGCTGCATCAAACCAGTCTCAGGACTGAAGACCACAACAACTACAACAACATACAGACAGGAAAAACACAAATTCACATAGTGTAATAACACAAAAATACAGGACAGCGCTTGTTTTCAGTGTGACACTTGGTACTGCAGTCCACCCCAAAACTTCATTCCATATATCTTTCCTCTTATTTCAACATTTATATGTTCACACATTTCTTACCTCATCATTTATTTTCCATTATCTTACCTCATCATTTATTTCCAAGAAATTCCTACCTAAACCTGTTGTCCCTAAACCCTACTTTTTTTTGTTCATATCCTCTTTCAAATACTTTTTTGGCCAAACCATTTTCTTATAGCTTTGCATTCACCACAACTCGTTCTCTTATATAGCCTACCCCATCTTAAGCTAACTTAAATCTACTGAGCTCAGAAGCTAAACTAAGGGATGAGGTAATGCAGCAGTGCAAAACAATTAACACAAACAGCAATGATAAAAAATGCAAATTGGCAAAGCAAGCAGCATAAATTAGCAAAGCAAATGCAATATTACAACTAATATAAGGCAATGCGCAGCAAACAAGAAAAATAAATCCGTAGTAAAACTGGCTTAACAGAGTAATACAAAGTCAAATTCAGTAACATTATGCCTGGCAAACAGCAGCAGCAAATGCAATAACTTATATCTAAACATGACAAAGCTCAAGCAGAAAAAATATTACCCTAAAGACAACAATGCAGATTAGGGAAATGTCTATTCACATCTTAATGTCTATGTAAGATGTTATTCTACCAAAAAAATTACCAAGTAGTTGAAAAGAAAATTATGTATGCAGTAACTGTTATTAATCTCTTCTTATGGTTCTTTCCTTTCCAAGCGCTCCTTTTTCGAAGAACGTGGATCATAAAATTATTATTTAATAGATCTGTTGACAGAAAGTGTTCACATTAGCAAATGCATTTAATTTGATTTTGTAAAACCAATGCTGCAACACAGATGGAAAACAATATCAAATGAAATAAGCAACTATGTACAAAGCATAAAAATATCATTCAATAGTCATGTGACATTTCATAAGATAGTAGAAATTCTCTCAACTCTCGTAGAAAGACGATTGTCATAATCAGGTGTGCAGATGTAAGTATCTTTCCAAGTAATGAGCGTGTCGTATTTCCGATGCTTTCTACAAAGGAATGTCAATAGCGAGTATAATGGCCTAATGGCTTTCTTTTGTCAGACGACTATCTCTCAGCTGGGCGCCCAAAACGCATTATGTCAAGGTGTTTTACCTTCCTTACCGAAATATTTACGCCGCTACAGTGACAGTCTCATATAAAAATTTCACAGGTCGAGAACTTGCGTTACAAATGTGTAGAAACAAAATCCTGTAAATATAAGTGTCCAAAAAATTTTCGTCGGCATTGTGGTACATTCACGCATTTACACACATTTCATAACTCTTAAAGTACGATTCTTGGTTTCCAACAGCCTTTTTCAGAAGTCAGAGTCCCTAACCACTACGCATTATTCCTTACCTTGCTACACATATAAATATTCGTCGACACTTCTTCAATATTTCATCATAATAAATACGTAGCATAATCAAATTCCTCATATAGAATCAGCTTATTGATCATAAACATACCTCAACAGCATAATACATATTGTCATCGTAATAATAACATCATAAAAACTCAGCCAAATCTCAAAAACGTCGTAGCTTTCTGCAATAATTTCAAAATCGAAAAAAATTCTCTGTTCATTTCCGTAGTGTCATCTACCTCAATCGTACTTTAAAAATCGTGATCCCATACCAAATATATCATTCAAAGCTCTCATAATATCACAATGGTTCCGAAAAAATATGAACAGTTCACAAAGTACAGACAAAATACAATTTCGTAAGTGTGAAGTTATCCAACGGTGTAATTACGTAAACATCTGTCACTGATGTAGTAAAATAAATGATTGTCTCTCTCAGTTAAATGATCAGATAGCTGTGTAATTTATGTGTTAGAGAAATATGGCACCGATGTGTAAAATTGTATAAGCAAATACCATATTAGCTAGGGCTCCTAGCACTCGCTACACGCTTAGCACACAAAGTAGGCGTGTACCCCCCTGAGTATTAATGTAATTACGCCCTGAGGTGTTACAGATTACAGCAATGGAATTAAATGTATCACGAAAACCTTTGTATCATTGTACTTCAAATATCTTTAAAAATAAATGTTTTAAGTACAAAATTAATCACTCAAATACGTGTACCGTAGCGCTAAACTGTGCGTCTTGTTGTAAGATAATCTCTGTCATTACTTAACGGGAAAAATGTGCCAAGTGTAGTAATTATCGTCGTCCGTAACAAACGTTCTGTAGAAGTCAATGTAGTTCCCTCGTAATAAAAAAAAGTGAAGTGCTGTGCGCAGAGATATCGTAGTTATTACGTATAGTACTGTGATCAAGAAAGTACTGTACTGTAACGTATTGTTGTGCTAAGAAAAAGGCTGCCTCATTGTAGCTATACCATAAAAGTTACTACTAAAACATGTTTTACTTTCCAGAATAATCCAGAAAAACTGTGCAGATATAAAACAGAAACACCGCAAAAGCAACATTGTAAATTGTCACTCATTAGTAGCGTCGTGATAAAATCGTGTAGCTGTCAAAGAAACGAAATGCTAAGTCATCTTTAATCCCACAGAAAGTACTTCAAATAAAGAATGTATTTTCAAGTAAACCCAAATGTTGCATTAAAATCTCATTAGCAGTACCGGTATATGTTCTAAGTATGTAAACGTGCAACTAACAAGCAAGAATGTACACGGACAATAACACTGTGTCGTCTGTTCACTAAAACAATGCACTCGTAAATACTGTCTAAATATGTTCCCTAGGTTCTAGACTGGATAGTTAACTTCAAACATTGTTGCATGTTAACAGTTTCTCTGTGTGACAAATTGTACTAGTAGCGTGAAGTGAAAAATTTTATGGCAAAGACGAAGTTAAAAAGCAGATTATCTTTCAATAAACGGTTTTACATGTGAAATGTGGTGCAGCCCTTTACTCTTCCTACTATGCAGAGCTCCAGCTTCATCGGAATTATCATGTGGTATATGGTACATCGGTAAAGAATGCTCAAATTTTTCTCAAGGTTCGCGTCTATGTTATTTTTCTCTGAGCCAGCCGGCGCACGTGGCTGCCTGCGGTGCGAGTCATTGTCTGTCTCTTTGTTGGCGCGCGTCGTAATTAGGATTAGGAAACATAACTTCTACAAATTCACCTTGTCGAGAGTGCCCTGCTCTGTTTGAATCGCGCCAGTTCTGATGCAATTCAAGTCTGTCGTTACGATTATATCGTCTGTCGTCATGTCGGTAGTTCCTGTAGTTTCTTTCTTGTCGGTTAAGTGGTGGAGAATTTCTCCCTGAATCGTAACTGCGCGCTGGACCGTTGCGTCTAAAGTTATTCTGTCTCCCTTGATAATAATTATTTTGGTTCCCATATTGTCTGTTTCTCTGATTGTCTCTGTGATAGTCACTACCGCGGAGAGGTGATCTTTTCCTGTAATTATTACTACTCTGCCAACGGTTGTCATACGGGTGGTGTCTGTTTTGGTCACGATTTGTGTTGTGAGAATAGCCTTGTCGTGTCCAGTTATTATTTCTTTCATCGCGGAATTGTGACGGATGTGACCTGTAATTGTTGTGTTCCTGTTTTCGCGTTCCGCAATTGTCAGTGTCAATTTGCAATTCTTGTAACAGTCCCTGAAAAGCTTCAATGTCATCTTTGCAACGTCCTGCCAAAATAATATGTCGCAAATTTTCAGGTAGTTTGATTAAGCAAATGCGGATGAGTTCTGAGGGGCTGTATGGGTTTGACAGGTACTGGCTCTTGTGCAACATGTCTTCAAAATATTTCACAAGACTGGAAAATTCAGATTGTTCGAAATGTTTCATCATTATGATGCTATGTTTTATTCGGTTTTGTGTAGCTTGAGACCAATATGCTGAGAGGAAGGCATGACAAAATTCTCCTTCACTGTGATAATCGTGAATGACCGACCGCATTCTTTCAGCTGGTTCACTCTCTAAGTAGCCACACGTAAATTCTAATCTGTGCTCTAATGACCAGTTGGGAGGAAAACAATGAGAGAATTGATGGAGCCACGCTTGTGGATGAATGTCGTTGCCAGAATTCTTACATGTTTTGTATTTACGTGTAGTAATGAACAGCTTATAGTCAAAATCATCGTGTCGGCGAGTAGCATATCGGTCATTGTTACGTCGTTTCGGCGGTTCCATCTCAAAATTCGGTGTATCTTGCCAATTTCTTTCATAATTTCCGAAGTGCCTCGTGTTATTATTTTGTGGCTGTTCCGTATTTTTATGTCCCTCTTCCTCTGAAATATGTAATTCGTGTATTACCTACGTCAACTGATCTTGTAGTTCCCGGATTTCTCTTTCGTAGTGTGTATTTTTTTGATTTTGATTTTGTTTGAATTTTCTAATTTGTTCATACTCTTCTGTGTCATTAAAGACTACCAGTTTTGCGTCATTCAGATTATCATCTACCTTCGTAGATAAATTATTTAGCTGATCCGAAAGGTCAACTACTTTATCTGATAATTAACTAATTTCCTGCATGTGTCTTTCTGAAACAATTTTCAGAGTATCTACTATGTCCTTTAAGTTTTCCTGAGTTTTTGCAAGTTGCGAATCGGTAGATGCAACTGAGTCAATTTTAGCTTGCAAGGTGTCGTGATTTTCATGCACAATAGTTTGCAGTTCTTTTATGGCTGCTTCGTGATTCTGTAATGCATTTTCATGCCGCAAAAAAATAGGTTGAAAATGCTCACAAGTTTGTGTTTTTACGTCATTACAGACTTTTTGACATTTCGATTCAATGTTATGTAACTCAGTAGTTAAATCTGCACGTGTTTGTTCAAGTGTGGTGTCTAACTTCCGAAGGTTTTGTTCCATTGTGTCTAACTGTTGCTGTGTTTGTCGATTATGTTGTTCCATTGTGTCTGACTTTTGAAGATTTTTTTCCATTGTGTCTAACTTTTCAAGCTTTTTTCCCATTCGTTGCATTAAGTGTAATAACAATGAACTGGTGTCTGAAACATGTTCCTCAGTGCTATTCGGCAATGCATTTGAACCGGCAAGATTCGCATTTTGAAAAGCAGAAAATGTTACTTGACTTATTTGAGAACACGGCGAGGACGCAAAACCTGAATCTACAGTATTTGCAAGATTGTGTCCTGTCATTTCGGATTCCTGAGACAAGCTGTTACCGACCGATCGGTCGATAATGCTTCCCTGTTCACTAATTGTTTCACTGCCTACACCATTATTTGCAGCCTGCTCCATTTCCCTATGCACAATTAACCAAATCACTACTTTGAAGCCGGCCGCGGTGGTCTCGCGGTTCTAGGCGCGCAGTCCGCAACCGTGCGACTGCTACGGTCGCAGGTTCGAATCCTGCCTCGGGCATGTATGTGTGTGATGTCCTTAGGTTAGTTAGGTTTAAGTAGTTCTAAGTTCTAGGGGACTAATGACCACAGCAGTTGAGTCCCATAGTGCTCAGAGCCATTTGAACCATTTGAACTACTTTGAACATTAGTTAATTCATTACACGGTGGCGCTAACACACTGCTTTCGTCTTCACTGTCATTTCTCAGTTTACTTTGGAGCCTAGTATTTCACACGCCATTATTGTCACTATATTTCACACGACAACACAGAAAAGCTCAATTTGAAGAGCAAAATAAGAAAACACATTAACATAACATTGAAAATAATATCTCGTTAATTGCAAGCGTAGCTGCGAAATACTTGGTGCAAATCTACATGCATGCCACAACTGTATTACTGTACAAGAATGAAAAACTACAACTACAAATGAAATTCTCTCTACAATTACACGCTAGCAATAAACAAAGGATGCACTAATTGCACAAACTACAAGAAAAAAAAGACTGAAGATTCCAGTGAGGTATCCTCGGCTAAGGGTCGACATATGAAACGTCCCCTTAGAAAAATTATACATGAGTGTGTTTAAACTGACACACAATATTTTTAGCGCAACGCAATCTGAGTTTCAAAAATCCCTACAAAAGAATGGCCCTGACTAACAATAACCCATACCCTTCACACATCACTTACCTCACAAAAATCTTCGTTACTCGAACTACTGCAATACAGCGAGCGCCACTACTGCCAGCTAAATAAAAGATTCAAACTACAGAAGGCACAAACTACTGATAGGCATAGTTAGCAAATGAAAGATTTTGATAGAGAACAAACAATGTATTTACCCAATAGTGTTCAAAAGTCATTATATATATATATTAGTTCATGGTATCCACTCTTACAAATTTACTGCCTCTGTCCAAAACTCCGCCATCTCACTCCCCACATCCACCACTGCTGGCGGCTCACCTCCAATTGCGCAACGCTATGCGCTGTTAACATCCACCTGCCCAATACTACAATGGCAGACAACAATGCAAACTAGCCACAGACTGCACACAGCACAGCTAGTAATTTTCATTCAGAGCGCTACGTGGCGTTACAAATATAAAAACGTAAACAGCCTACTTTACAACACGACATGGGGCCTCCGGGAGTGGGCCCATAGAATCAAATGCAATAACAAATTTTATTTCTCACAACAATTATTGCGTACACTCTAGCACTAAATACTCTTGATCATGAAAAGCTGAAACCCCATGTATCTCAGAGAAAACAAGAAGTCTTAATCAGCTTTAAAACTTTACATCCAGGAATAAACTCAGATACGTTATTGAGATTTATTTCCATCAGGAACTGCGTGCTCCACGCCCGCATGAATGAGATCGAATACGGGAGGAAAGTCAGCATTGGTAGTAAAATTTTAATCTGTTTAGTGGAGCTGGATTTCAGCTACTGTTTAGCTGCCGTCAGTGGATTTATATCCGAGTCATTATGACTCATCGCCTGTAAAATCGCAAATGGTACCACGGCCTCATTACACATAACAAACAGTTAACTGATAAATGAACCCCATAAGCATAACTTATTTTATGGGTCCAATACCAAAATTGATTACGTTAAATAAAGAGCAACCGCCTTCAGTCAGAATCATGATTTTATTTCAGTGCACGATGCATTTCACCGAGCGACGTGACGTAGTGGTTAGCACACTGGACTCGCATTCGGGAGGACGACGGTTCAATCCCGCGTCCGGCCATCCTGATTTAGGTTTTCCGTGATTTCCCTAAATCGCTCCAGGCAAATGCCGGGATGGTTCCTCTGAAAGGGTACGGCCGACTTCCTTCCCTGTCCTTCACTAATCCGATGAGACCGATGACCTCGCTTTTGGTCTCTTCCTCCAAAAAAACCAACCAACCAACGATGCATTTCGTGCCTGGGGATTCATCTTGACGTTCTTTGACAATTTACGTCGATTATTTTTCAGGTTTAGATTTATTCTGGTCCTCGTAAGATTGTTGTTGTTCTGGTAATCGATTATTTTTCCAAAAGTTTAAAGAAACGTTTAATGTAAGTTACATCATCTCAATTGATGAAGGAGTGATACAGTGGCGTAGACAGTTAAATTTTAAAGTTTGCAATCCGTCGAAAAGTACGAAATATGGCATACTCATTCGGATGCTGTGTGGTTCGAGTTCGGGATACACGTCGTCATTCAAAATATTGTGAAGGCATTGCTAATTGCGCAAATAAATTTTTTTCGTGATTTTCTTTAGAGTTCTATTCGTTTTCTTTTGTTCATATGGGCATTTCTAATTGTGATTATGTAACATTCTACTGTGGTTTTTAAATGTAAAGATGTAATTATGATTATTTCGGTTGCCAATGGATAAGTTTGTTTCTTGCTTTGAACCTGTGGTAAAGTTTGTAAAGTTCTCTTTTGGAATATTATTAATTGTGAAAAATGCAGTCAATAACGTTTATAAAGATTTATGTAATTTACGATGACGATATAACATCTATAGACAGGAGACAGCAATAGTGATATTGATAGTCGAAAGGTTGTTGTGTAGTAGAGGGGATGGTGGATGGTGTGTCTGGGAAAATAGTACTGTGTTTTACGAAAAGCACACGTAATTGTATGGACAGTGATACCGAACTATCAGATTGTTAATTCTCTTTACCACTGCGGTATGTAATGCCATCGTCAGCGAACTTTGAGAGCAAATAAACCGGACTGTGAAAGTGCCGCTAACATTACTTTGTTGTGGCGGACAGGAACTGTGCTTTTATGCGAATGAACGTTGCTGGTATTGGTTTTGGGTGGTGGAACTGTTGTATATCACATTCTATCAAGCCGTGAAAGTGAAGACTTTAATTTACTGTGCAATATAAATGACTTTCAGTGACGTTGTCGAAGTTTGAAATGCGAGAACAGAGTGAACATTGTTTACGGTGTTCTAGACTATATGAATACGACGAACTGTGTAATTATGGACGATAGCGTGACGGACAGTGCATAGAGTGTAAAAACGAACGATGTCTACGTAATGTACTTTGAAAGAGAGGACATGTCAACAACGGACGTATACTGGCGTCTTGTGGTTTGTTAATCACCACGGGGTGAATGATACAGCTGTGCCGGAACTTTATTTGCGTTTCGCCGGAGAAGATTAACCAGCAGAACTGTCTGTACCCTGCTCTCATCATCGTAACCCGCCGACATCGTGCTGACCAAAACATCGCTTCGTATGCAACAAAAAGTTTAGAGATTTCGCCGAACGCTATCCCCTGATCTAGAAACTTTCTTTCTCTGTTAAAAGTATAAGAATCACAGACTCTGTTCAAATAAATTCTTTGTTTAGTTTATGTTTGCTTTCTGCTAACGAAAATAAAATTACAGTCAGTGAATTAAATGTTGCCTGGTAGTCATTGTTGCAACACCAGTAAATATAAACTTCTTCCTCTCGTTAGAACTAATTCTCCTTGCATGTCAAAATTATTGTAGTTATTTTATGTAGTTTTATGTATTGTTATGAGACTAGATATATGACAGTGACTAATAAGAGTATTTTGTCGCGAAATATGGCGTCGCGCCAAAATTACGGCAACCGCCATAATTGCTTGCGTTCTGACCAGTAACGTAAAAGCTGCTATTCCCGTATTGGTGCATTTCCTGTTGCTACGAGTCGTAGTATTAAGAGACACTGGTTATACTCAAAAGTGAGTAGTGAGTAGATGTATGGTGACCCCCCCCCCCTCCCCCAGTGTTAATGCAATTATTAACAGTATTTTGTGTGATTCACGAAATTTTGTCATTTTTTCTAATTCTTTTCAATTTTGTCGGTTCAGGTTAATTTCAGAGCAGTTTCTCGTGAATATTAGAGTTTTCAGTTCATAAACAAATTGGGATCGTGACCAATTGAGATGTATAACAAAGAGTGTGGTTTTCCAACTACAATTTTGGATGACTTCACAGTTCAGATTACCGGCCGTGGTGGCCGAGCGGTTCCAGGCGCTACAGTTTGGAACCGCGCGATCGCTACGGTCGCAGGTTCTAATCCTGCCTCGGGCATGGATGTGTGTGATGTCCTTAGGTTAGTTAGGTTGAAGTAGTTCTAAGTTCTAGGGGGCTGATTACCTCAGATGTTAAGTCTCATAGTGCTCAGAGCCATTTGAACCATTTGAACAGTTCAGATTTTGGTAATTATTTTTTCTGTCCTGGACAACCCTTAGCAAAAACAGCGATGGAACTTTTGAGACCTTCTTATGGAAAGTAGTATCACCCCTACATGGATAATCATTATAACAGTGTAGAACTTGCAGAGAAGTTACTTGAAAAGATATTTCGAATTTGTGGAACGATACGGCAAAATAGTGGTTTTACGGAAAAGTTAAAGGGCGCAAAAGTCAAAGTGTTTGAAGCTTGTCATCAACGGAAAGGTGAAAAGCAGCCGGCGATAAGCCAACTAATCCGTATTAGCGCTGCCGGCGCCAAGCGAATAAATCTGTACGAGACGTGCGTACGGCAAAGTGTTAACATCTCTTATATGAATACCACCAAATCACTATTCTTTTACACTGTTTACATGCCAGTAGACTACGAAATTTAATACACATATTTGCACCTCTGGCAGCAACGACGAGAGAGTTTCAACGTACTGGCCAAGGAAACAGTTGAGCACCCTCAGTGTCGAGGTAGGTCAGAACAGTACGGGCAACGTGCGGTTTTGCTTTATTTTGTTGAAAGATGACGTGGTTGAGAGATAACGCCACGTAGTCGTCGAAGATACGGCACAGCCACCAGCCTTAATGCGTCACAAATGTAACGACTGCTGTCCAAATTATCAGCTACCCGAATCGGAGATAATCGTGCTACATACCCACCCCCCCATGCCTTCATAGCAGTAATGGATACCTAATCAAGTAGATATTATCTCCTCGCAATGAAATATGAAATGGGCGAGGGGACTCCGGAATCCCCCCCCCCCCCCCCCAAATCTGTAAGGAGATTTAATCCACCTGAGCTTGTTCCTACGGAGAGACGTCCGCTTTTCGTGTCACTTTCCTCTCTAAATTGCATTCACAATTATTATTAATTTTATTTCACATCTAAGATGCTAAGCTTCGTTGGGCTCAGTCTACTTTTAGTCTTTATTTTGGCAATGAAATGTTTGCCGTTGTTAGCAGTGACTCTGAGAAGTTATCAACATTTAAGCGTAGGTGACTCTAGTGTAGTTGTTCTGCATTGCATCTGAAATACTATAGTAGCTGTGCTTCATTATGAGCACTTTCAAGAAACTTATGACCTTTCGTCATCATTAGCGGAGGGCAGTCCACTTGTGCGCTAGAATTGCTCATTGCGTGGTGGCTGAGAGGGTAGCTGTCGTAGACTCCTACTTACAAGGGAACCTCCCCAACGCACCCCCGTCAGATTTAGTTATAAGTTGGCACAGTGGATAGGCCTTGATAAAGTGAGCACAGATCAATCGAGGCAACAGGAAGAAGTTGTGTGGAACTATGAAAAAATAAGCAAAATATACAAACTGAGTAGTCCATGCGCATGATATGCAACAGGACCGTGGTCCTGCGGTTACCGTGAGCAGCTGCGGAACGAGAGGTCCTTGGTTCAAGTCTTCCCTCGAATGAAAAGTTTAATTTTTTATTTTCAGATTATGTGACAAACTCCTATGTTTTCATCACTTTTTTGGGAGTGATTATCACATCCACAAGAAAACCTAAATCGGGCAAGGTAGAAGAATCTTTTTACCCATTCGCCAAGTGTACAAGTTAGGTGGATCGACAACATATTCCTGTCATGTTCAAATGGTTCAAATGGCTGTGAGCACTATGGGACTCAACTGCTGAGGTCATAAGTCCCCTAGAACTTAGAACTACTTAAACCTAACTAACCTAAGGACATCACACACATCCATGCCCGAGGCAGGATTCGAACCTGCGACCGTAGCAGTAGCGCGGTTCCGGACTGAAGCGACTAGAACCACTCGGTCACAGCCGCCGGCTCCTGTCATTTGATGCACATGCTGTCACCTGTGTCGTATAGAATATATCAGACGTGTTTTCCTGTGGAGGAATCGGTTGACCTATGACCTTGTGATCAAATGTTTTCGGTTCCCGTTGGAGAAGCACGTCCTTTCGTCTACTAATCGCACGGTTTTGCCGTGCGGTCGCAAAACACATACAGTAAACTTATTACGGTGAACAGAGCAGAGACGTCAATGAACGAACGGGCAGATCATAACTTTGCAAAAATAAAGAGAGCAAACATTTCATTCGAGGGAAGATTTGAACCAAGCACCTCTCGTTCCGTAGCTGCTCACGCAAACCACGGGACCACGGCGGTCCTAAACTAACATTGTTCTTGATATTGCCTCTCTTGCACATAGACTACTCAGTTTTGTATATTTTGCTTATTTTTTCATAGTTCCACACAACTACTTCCTGTTTTCTCGATTGATAAGTGTTCAGTTTTTCAAGGCCTATCCACTATCGACTAAATCTGAGGGGGGTGCGATGGGAGGTTCCCTTGTTAGTATGGGAATTACGGTTGAAGAAATAGATTCCCAAGCGCCTTTTGTATCCGCCTGGAATGCGGCGCGTGGGTCTGCTCCTGAAAACTGAAAGGTTGGCCGAATGACGAAAGCGAGTAGGAGCAGGATAAAACACTTCGGCACTGCTTGTAAAATTATAGATGTTTACTATAGGCAAAAACCTAGTTAATAAATGGTTACATAACTTTGCAATGATGAACACCTAGGTGCGAAGTCTTAGACCCGTCTTAAATAGTGCAAAGTCTGCATATGAAGCAAAGTGTCCCGGCCGTCTTCTCTTAATCAAATGGGCTGACTCTGGAGCGGAGCATGTAGAGCTCCACAGCGCCCGCTAGAGGGCTATCGATACCACAGCGGGCATTGACTGTAATGAAGATTCGTACTACCCAAGCATCCTGCACACATTTCCACAACATCTACATCTACATCTACATCTACATGACTACTCTGCGATTCACATTTAAGTGCGTGGCAGGGGGTTCATCGAACCACAATCATACTATCTCTCTACCATTTCACTCCCGAACAGCGCGCGGGAAAAACGAACACCTAAACCTTTATGTTCGAGCTCTGATTTCTCTTATTTTATTCTGATGGTCATTCCTACCTATGTAGGTTATGCTCAAGAAAATATTTTCGGATTCGGAAGAGAAAGTTGGTGACTGAAATTTCGTAAAAAGATCTCGCCGCGACTAAAAACGTCTTTCATCCCAACTCGCGTATTATATCTGCCACACCCTCTCCCCTATTACGTGATAATACAAAACGAGCTGCCCTTTTTGGCACCCTTTCGATGTCCTCCGTCAATCCCATCTGTTAAGGATCTCACACCGCGGAGCAATATTTTGACAGAGGACGAACGAGTGTAGTGTAAGCTGTCTCTTTAGTGGACTTGTTGCATCTTCTAAGTGTTCTGCCAATGAAACGCAACCTTTGGCTCGCCTTCCCCACAATATTATCTATGTGGTCTTTCCAAGTGAAGTTGTTCGTTATTTTAATACCCAGGTACTTAGTTGAATTGACAGCCTTGAGAATTGTACTATTTATCGAGTAATCGAATTCCAACGGATTTCTTTTGGAACTCCTGTAGATCACCTTACACTTTTCGTTATTTAGCGTCAACTGCCATCTGCCACACCATACATCAATATTTTCTAAATCGCTTTGCAACTGATACTGGTCTTCGAATGACCTTACTAGACGGTAAATTACAGCATCATTTGCGGTACAACCTAAGAGAACTGCTCAGATTGTCACCCAGGTCATTTATATAGATCAGGAACAGCAGAGGTCCCAGGACGCTTCCCTGGGGAACACCTGATATCACTTCAGTTTTACTCGATGTTTTGCCGTCTATTACTAAGAACTGCGACCTTCCTGACAGGAGATCACGAATCCAGTCGCACGACTGAGACGATACCCCATAGGCCTGCAGCTTGATTAGAAGTCGCTTGTGAACGTCGAATGCAGTACAAAAAAGATAAAAGATGGCGTAAGTTAAAGTGAATGCGTAAACGTACCTTATGTAATATGCAGAGACTTTCGTTTTAAAATCACATATATATTCCCTAACAACTGGTACAAGAGTAATTATTACACTCTTTTTTTCTATAAAGTGCGTTTTAATCAGCAGCTGCTTGTCCCATTAGTTACCTTGCGGTCCCAGTAAGTTATTACCCATCCTCCAGGACGTAAGATATAACAGATTAGTTAAAAGCATCCCATATTTCTTTGAATATGAACAATATCGAAATTATTCAGTGAAATTGTACAAACAGCTGACGTAATTTGCCTTAGAATATTGACTGTCACATCTCTTGTCAGACAGACATCGTATTCCAAAGGAATATGGGATGCCCTTAAATAATCTGTTGTACCGTACGTCCTGGATGATGGTTAGTAGCCGAAACCGTTAGATAACTAATGGGACAAATAAACAGCTGATGGTTAAAAGTCATTTTATAAAATATTTCACAGTTGTTGAACGTCACCTTATGGAAACATTGGAAATTTTAGTCTTGTCCAAAGGAGCACGTCTTCCTTCGTTATTCGACAAAATCATATACGACGGTTGGAACTCTAATAGTGGCAACTATTTATTTACAGCACGTACAAAATAGATGCATATTTCAAAGTTTTACTGACCTTCAGCCGGTCTGTGTGGCCGAGTGGTTCTAGGCGCTTCAGTCTGGAACCGCGCGACCGCTACGGTCGCAGGTTCGAATCCTTCCTGGGGGATGGATGTGTGTGATGTCCTGGTCTAGGGGACTGTTGACCTCAGATGTTAAGTCCCATAGTGCTCCTAGCCATTTTAGCCATACTGACCTTCAAAGTAATCACAAGCTTTGTGCATAATCTGTTGCCAGCGATGTGGAAGTCGTAGGACACTCTTAGCAGCGTCAGTTGAGTTGACAGTTGGAGCGGCGCGGTCTGTTGCCCGACGAATTTGCAACAGTTCTGAATCGAATGCCGTGAAGTGTTTACTTTAGTTTAGAAATCGAATTGAACTCACGAGGACTTAAGTCATGGGAGCGCAGTAGGTAATATAGCACTTAGCAGCCCCCTCAGTCAAACAAATCAGTAACAGCTTGCACTGTACGTGCTTGAGCATTGTCCTGTAAAATGATGGTCAGGTCCTGCAGAAAGTCTCATCACTTCTGTCTCTAAGCTGGTCGTAGGTTGTGTTCCAAAAATGAACAGCAACAGTGCCTTAAACCATGCCCTATTTTTAGCACCTCTCGTAGTTCATCACTATATTGGTAGTGTTCTCCTATGATTTGACTGCGTTACCTATACCTGTACATGGTATATTACGAGATAAAACATGTATGTTGTATTATGTTCATTAAGGTCCAACCAGAGCACGACGCAGCTCTTACCAGTCAGTAACCTGCCGACAGTACAAAGGCCGCAACGTTCACTGTCCTAACTGCAACATATTGTACCTGAAATTGTTAACTACGTAGGCAGCAATGGCGAGTTCCGAATAACGTACAGGGCTAATTTCTGTTTTTGCCTAACCTCAGATCGGTCGCGAAATTAAAACTACAGTGAAAATGCTTTGAAGCTTCTGAAAATGTATTGCGCTGTGCCTCTAGTGCGCCCGCTTCTTCCATTTTTTCCATTCTTCTGTAAGTATACTGACGGAAGCCCGCCCGGTTAGCCGTGCGATTTAACGCGCTGCTTCCCGAGCGGTCCCCGGCACGAATCCGCCCGGCAGATTAGTGCCGAGGTCCGGTGTACCGGCCAGTCTATGGATGGTTTTTAAGGCGGTTTTCCATCTGCCTCGGTGAATGCGGGCTGGTTCCTTTTATTCCGCCTCAGTTACACTATGTCGGCGATTGCTGCGCAAACACTGTCTCCACGAACGCGTACACCATAATTACTCTACTACGCGAACATTGGGGTTACACTCGTCTGGTATGAGACGCGGCGGCGGGGGTGTTCCACTGGGGTCCGAACCGTACAATAACACTGGGTTCGGTGTGAGGCGACGGTGGGGTGAGTGGACTGCTGTTGCATATTTTGGGGTTGTGAAACACTGAGGGCTACGGTGCGGACAAAGCCTCTACGTCGTTTCTAGGTCCCCAGTTCCATACAGTACAATAGTGTCGGAAAAAAAATAAAAACACCGATAAGTAATTGTGCGACGTAAATGAAAGTTGGTAAATGTATTCCTACATCTGAAAGATGATGTCTAATCCTTTTTCGCGACACACTACTCTAGTAGCGCCACTGTGGAGATGCAAATCAGGTTTTTGCTTTAAATAGACGATGTAACGATCGTGAGCGTTTGTTACCTTTGAAATTGGACGTGGTGAGTTGACGTTAATCAAGGACGTCTTTAACGTAACAAAGACGCCATTATTGACACCTCACTGAGTTTGAACGAGGTCGTGTAACAGCATTACGAGAAGCTGGATGTACCCTCTGCGTCGGTGCAAGGGACTAGGCAAGAATGTACATGGTGGGTGGCGGCGGTGGTCACGACGTTGACTAGAAGGCTGAGTTCGGGACGGCCACGTGGCACTAATGGCTTATGGCTTTGGCGCAGCGAACTGCATCTGCAACAACAATTTGAGCGCCATTTGCTTTCACATTGGCACAACGGTTATGAAACGGTTACTTCAAAGAACAGCTCCAAGTCGGACAACACCCTGTCCCGTGCATTCCGCTGACCCCAAACCGCCGCCCTTTGTCACTCTAGTGGTGTCAAACGAGAGCTAATTGTAGAACAGGGTGGAGGTCTGCTGTGTTTTCCGGTGAAAAATAGTTCTGTCTCGGCGGCAGTGATGGTTGTTTGTTGATTAGAAGGGGGCCCGCACCCAACCTGTCTCCATGCTAGACAAACTGGATCTACACCTAGAGTTATGGTCTGAATGCGATTTCGTATGACAGCAGGGGCATTCTCGTGTTTATTCCACGCAACCTGACTGTAAATGTGTGCGCCAGTCTGGTGATTCGGCATGTTTGCTGCCACTTACGAACAACATTCCAGGGGGTGTTTTCCAACATAACACTCGCCCAAATACCCTTGTTGTAAGCTATCATACTCGACAGAGTGTCGACATGTTGCCTTGGTGTGCTAGATCACCACATCTGTCTCCAATCGAGCACATATGGGATGCCATCAGACTACGTGTCAAGCGTCATCCACAAACAGCATTAGGCGGCACCTGTACGAGACAATGCGTGCGCGTTTGCTTTCTTGCGTTCAACACTATGGATGTTACACCGGTTATTAATGTAACAGCATTTCCCATTTGCAGTGGCTTATCTCGCGCTCACATTAAACCGTGATCCTTCAGCGGTTATCACTTAAATATGTTATCTAGATAAACTTAATCCCAGAATTTCATTACTCTACATTAATTATTCTTTGGAGCTGCTATTTTTTTCCGTCAACGTAATCCATATCAGTATATTGCAACTATAATTTAGCAAACTAATCTTTCGGAAATATTCGCATCTAACTATAGAACTTCATTCCTTTGAGAGAAATAACGGCTATAGTTTCCATTGCTTTCAGAGATTCGCAGTACAAGCACAGCAGAGTCATGTTGGCTTATGTAAGGCATGTTCATATGACGGATTATTTGCGAACGGCACTGTAATAACTCTAGCAGCGACTGGAAGCGCTTTAATATCTGGAGCCGAATGAATTTTTATGAAACGGGTCGTCATTTGCAGGGATACGTTATTTACACTTCGCGTCAGGGGCGGAGGGGTCGTTTGTTTCTGCTGGTATTCGTTCCACAATGGGCACCAAACATTAATTGCAGTAGCCTGCCTCTATTACAGCACTATCGATTTATCGCTAAAAAAGATTATCGCCGTCTCTCGCTTACAGATAAAAATCATATTGGTTCTTTTGTGTGTTCCTAATTGTTTTTGCCTTTTTTTTTGCATTATGTTTGGCGTACGCCGTAATGCGGCTTGGACTGCGCTCGTGGAAACGTTATTTTATTTTAATATTTTTGTGAAACAGGTAGCGTTTAGACAGCACCACTGTCGGTTTACGAACTACTTGCTGTGTAAGTGATCCCTGAACGATGTTTCATTAGATTTGTAAAATTTGAAAACGAAAGCATCGAGATAGGACATAGTGTGGTACTGGTCGATCTGCAACTAAAGCTGAAAATAATCTTTGCTGGCTTAGGCGCATCACAACAAAGAACACAGTGAAACTTACGTGAAGCATCAACTGCAAGAAAGTTCGGTGTTATGTGGATCTCCTATTTCGTGAATGCCGACCGGAAGTAAGAACTAATTTTTTACACTTTCAGGATTTTCTTTTATTATTTATTTTTTCAGTCTGATTTTATGGATTGATTTGCTGGTGTAAATCTGAGGTGTTCGACAGGTGCAAGCAAGAACATAAACGGAAATCGAAGTAGTGGTTGAAAGTATGTGGCCATACGCCAAAAAAAGCATTACGAGAAACACCTATAAACCGTTCGTTACACGTTGGTGTAGTCTGAGTTTACCTCTCACATAATTCTTAGCCATCCAGTACAATTCAGTATTAATATTTCGTTTAACTTTTTATTTTCGTCATGTAAATTAATTTCTTCAGTTTAGCAAAGACATATTTTACTGTACTTGTCTATTATACATAGCGTGCGTAATCTCATGGCCATGGCATCTTATTGTTGACACTCGCAGTTAAAGCGATAGGTATAACTTTCTGAAGAAGGGCAATAAGTGCCCGAATTCGGTAAAAATTAAATTTGTTGTTTACTATTTTGTTAATATCTTTCCCGCTTTGGCATGTTTGAAACTAAAGTTTTTGTTAAGTATGTGAAGCTGAGTCACTATTTGTAAAAATTAAACTTTTGTGCAGCCATAAAACGTTGAATGGCGCGTATTGAACCATTTTTTTCAGAATTTAACGGACAGCACACACTACGCGTGCCAGGATGTGTAAAATTTAAAATGTGTAACAGAAATGCGCGACAAATTCGACACACAAAAGTAAAAGTTTGGTCACATCAGCACTTTTACAACGAAGTATCTGATTTCACATACACTACGTTTGGTTTACCAAGTTGACTTCCCTTGCATAGTTTTGTTCTTTCTTAAGTGAAAGCTTAAGCGAATGTGACTGTAATAAGTGCGTGCGCGGCTTTAGTGTTGTTGTTGGCGGCGGCGGTGGTGGTGGTGGTGGTGGTGGTGGTGGTGAGGAGGAGGAGGAGGAGGACGAAAAAACCTGATGTCATCGCACAGGCTACTCTTCCTGAATAGCAGCAAGGGGACTCCCGAGCTTAACAACCCTGTTTGACGAGCGTATCACCATTAGAAATGTACGTGTTGTTAAATCATCGCTATTGTCTAAATTTCGTCATCGATTTGTAAAACACTGATATTTTTATGATTGGTGTTTAGTTTCCTGTGTCAACTATCAGAGCTCTTAAATCAGGATTTTGTATGATGGCGTATAAAGCAAATTAGAAATGCATCGAATATCATGTTCATTAATCGATAACTACAGCAATAATTATTATGTCACATCCAACAATCAACGTTTTGTCCCTAGATTGGAAAAATAATATTTTTGTGAAACGTTTCCCTTCCAGTCTTTTGCGTTGTTGACAGAGACCATAACCTGCTTTTGATAACAACCTTTCGGCAGCTGACGATGTGGCTATGAAGCTCAAATATTTCACTGCAGTTTTCTGTAGCTTTGGATAGGTAGCACTCATGATGGGCTTGAATACTTCTTGCGTAAGATCTAGAAGGCGGTCTTTCAGATAATAACTGCGCTGTGGTAGTAGGTCTCTTTCCAAACGAGTTTGCTATACATTTCTTTCCTGTGTTATTTTATAATGTTCACTTCATAAAGCAAATCTGGTTTGTCTGTTTTCCTAATGTATCAGCGTTTGTCCACTCTGTTTGAGACTATGAAAGCATGATGTGAATGAACAATGAAAGGAATTAGCCCAAGCATAGCTACAACAAAAGTCAATGATCCCCCGATAGTTTTTTCATAAATATTGCTTTCACTCCGCATTAGATGTTTGATAACTTGCAGATATGTTGCACCTGTGTATCTATGAGAGATGTTGAGAAATTTGTTTATAGTGTTGACAAGTAGCCTGACTTTTTTGCAATCGTCGAAGATCAATATTTTGCCTTTAAAGTCGATATTATGACGTTACGTCTGTATTGAAACTACATTTTCGATTATCCTCTGATGTTCAGGATCGTTACGCCAACAGCTAATGAAGGAGTTATGACACCCAAAGTTGATTATTTTTCAGATCTTGAATAATCACACTTAAGAGGAGTTAACAACTGGAGAGACTTTGGATAAAATGTGTTGATATAAAGGAAACGTCGTCGAAAAGTTTTTCACAGAAAAAAAAGGTAAACGATCAAGAATTTTTCTCCTCACTCTTAATGCTAGAGACACGCCTGTTTTGAGACACGTCGTTTCTACAGGGTGAACAGAGATTCAAAACAGGCAACTGGGCATCCCAAGCGCCCTCATAAGATGCTCTTTTTCAAGAAAATATGAATGTTATTCTGTATATTCAGTAGAACGATGGGCGGTGCTATAGCAAACGTGGGAATAAAGCGAAATTTGTGGCATGACTGTCGATTTCTTGGTAGGCTGGTACAGCATTTTGTCTTGAATGGATAGTGTTCGACATATGTAGAGGTAAGTCCAGGCGCGCCCCAGGATAGAGCCATTGAACGCTTGATGTTCATGTATAATTTAATGACCTAACAGACAAAATTAGTAATAAGTTACGACTTTTTTGCAGATGATGTGATTAAGAAAGTATTCAGATATACGAACAATGAAAGGCAACAAAATTGCGCGGTCCGAATAATTTACAGTCCAAGAACAGATCACTGCACGTTCCCAAGTTCGTAAGTGCCAGTGTTCACGACTCTAGCGTTGCGTGGAGTCTCAGCTTTGTGTTTACATCGTCAAATAGCAGCGATATAATAGTTAGGATACAGTATATGTCAAGATTCATGGCAATTTAACTCATCGTGTCACTTCTTTTGAAAATCATTATTCGAGCACGTAGAAAGGGTTGAAATATAAGAACTCCACTTCGGTAGGATTACTACAACGACGAGCTTTGCACATCTGTTTCAATGGCTGAGTGGATTAGGTGATGGTTTACAAACGTAAAGGACGAGCATTCGAATCTACCTGGAGTCAGTTGTCATTTTTTTTTTATTATACAGACCTTTGCAGGTAGTACTTTAAATCTTAATACGCTACAAATTGTGCAGTTGTAGGCTTTTGTAGGTTCTACATTCTTTCAAAAGATTCCATTTTATAATAGTCTGATCTTCAAACAAAGAAACAAATGGTCATAGGTAAAATATTGAAAATGGACGTATTTACTTGTAATTATTTTGACAGGCGCTGTATCTGTGGTGTCACCGCCAGACACCACACTTGCTAGGTGGTAACCTTTAAATCTGCCGCGGTCCGATAGTATACGTCGGACCCGCGTGTCGCCACTATCAGTGGTTGCAGACCGAGCGCCGCCACACGGCAGGTCTAGAAAGACTTCCTAGCACTCGCCCCAGTTGTACAGCCGACGTTGCTAGCGATGGTTCACTGACTTCTACGCTCTCATTTGCCGAGACGATAGTTAGCATAGCCTTCAGCTACGTTATTTGCTACGACCTAGCAAGGCGCCAGTATCCGTACTATTGATATTGTGAATCATGTACCACAAAGAGCGACGTTCTCAATGAATGGATTAAAATATTCCACCAGCTATGTCCGTTTTTCTCAATTCTAATTCCCTTGTCATGTTCCAGACCTCACGCCAGCCTGCGTGAGCTGAGACGCGTGCATTTCGGCCTGCTTTACTAACACGGTTGGCTCTCCTGCCAACCACAACAGTATCTCTCTAATTTTCAACCAAAAGAAACGTATCGGCTGGTTGGTATACGTCACAGGCCTGGTACAACATGGCTCATGAGAATGTTCGCGAGCGAATAATTTCTTTGAAAACGGTATTTATGCATTTGAAGCAGGACGTCCTTATGTCGTTGATGCTTCCGCAGCAAGAAGATGGATTAGATGGTTTAGAGCTAATGGTGAGGTAGCGAGATGTCCAACACCTGGAAGACCAAGAGTCTCTACACGGAGACAAGATGAAGAATTGGTCGGGGCGGCCCTGAATGCTCCTTTGTCGATCATCTGGGAACGAAGGAGAGCTTCACATTTGCCGGACTTCTCCGACGAGTGCGCAGCTGAGTGCACGAGCAGAGATCCCTGCTCTGGTTAAGAGCTCAGATGGGCAACGGTGTGATGTGCGCTTCGTGGCATCTCACACTAGCATTAGGATTCGTAGCTGGTTTCAAAGTAGGGAGAATATTACTCATTGCCTTCCGTGGCCTCCAAGGTCACCTGATCTCAACCCCATAGAGCACGTATGGACTCAAGGAGCTGGCCAGACCCTCTTCCGGTAGCTGTGAATGACCCATGGGATTTGGTTCATTCTTCAGGGTAGAGAATTGCGACGCATTAGGACTTTTCTTCCACAGGCTTGTAAATCCTATGTCTCGAAGGATCCAAGCTGTTCTTGATGCTAATGGCATGTGTACAAAATACTGAAGCTGTACGTAGAGTACTCTTTATTTTACGGTCTAATATGCGTACTATAGTTGAAGAACGAATATTAAACTGGAAACAACGGGTACTGGAAGGCACATCCGCTCGCTCATGTAAACCGCGCGTACGGACTTTTCAAAAGAAATGACACGATGAGTTAAATTTCAGTGAATCTCGACTTATACTGTATCCTAACTATTAAACTGCTTCTATTTGGTGATGTAAACACCGAGCTGGAGCTCCACAGACCGCTAGAGTTGTTAACACCAGCACTCATGAACTTGGGGATGCGGAGTTCTGTAAATTACACGGGCCAGGCAATCTTCTTGCCTATCACTGTACGTGAGATTTCAAAAAGGTACGAATACTGGCAGCTTTCTTTAAATGTTCGGAAAAGTAAATCAGTACGCTTCACAAATTGCATAAACGTAGTATTGCATGACTGCAATAACAGCGAGTCACAGTTGGAAACAGTCAACTGATGCAAACACCTCGGTGTAACAATTTATAGAGATATAAAATGGATTGATTACGTAGGCTCCTCTCTGATAATTGACAGACTTAGCTTCATTGGTTGGAAGCTGGGAAGTTGCAACCAGTCAACAACTGAGACTACGTATAAAATACTCATGCGATCCTAGAATAGTTCTCAATTGTGTTAGACACATAATACGACTCTAGGAGATATTGCAAAGAAGGGGAGATGTGGATTGTAAGGTATCCCTTATTTTCAGACCTTATTTTAATTCCTTATTTTTCCAGATTTACATTTTGTATCGCGTCTGCAGATAACAGTACCACTCAACGAGATCAGACAGTACTGCAGAATGCTTAGCAGGGAGTAATATTTCAGTTCCCATGCTGTCTGAAGCAGTCGCTGAACCATCTGGCGTTGCCAGTAGATGATGTGGTGAAGCGTTATGGCTAAGCTGTGAGAAAGACATCTACATCAGAGCAAGATACGTAGGGAAATCACAGCCGTTTGGCGCGAAGCAAATGATTTTGTGCAATAAATGTTTACTTATAAAAGCCAGTTTTTATACAGCAGGTATTGGGAGAAGCCTACTGGTCACAAGCACTTTCTTACAACAATATTACCAGACAAGAAAGCGGTCGTTTCAATAAACAACCGAATAGTGTCTAAGATAACGAAGTTTTACGAACAACCATGATGTTTCGCGATTATAAGTACGAGATCTAGAATGCGCATCATAGTCACTAGTAGCCGATAGGACGTCTTCCGGAAATGTTCTGTCGTAAGAACATACTCACAAGAAATTGCTAATTTTGAGTCAATAAATGATACATTGCTTCATTATTATCATATTACGGTGTTATCGTAAATAGCATGTGATACGGGCAATAGCCTCCAGCATCATCACTTAGAATTACAGGACACAACGTTGCACTTTCCAGAGAATCTGATAGCGCTGATGCTGCTTCTGCGACGCCCATCAATTACGAGAGTGGGAAGAAATCCTACACGGTGACTCACTAAGATAATCCAAGGACGGGTTGTCTTAATCTCCGTATATCTTGGATGGAGAAGTACGGCCAGTAATTGAGGCACTGCAGGAGGTTTAGTAAAGTGGTAGGACCTTGCAAGAAGCTTATTAAAGAATGTTACTTTCATTGTCTTTCACTGTTAACTATCTCATCGAATCAAATAACGAAAATAAGTAGTGTGCTACCAACCCCTCATGCATGAGTGTCCCACGGTAAATGTTTATGTGATGTCTAAAGCATTTCATATTTTGTAGTCCCGGAACGATAGTGGTTCCGATTTGTCCTCTTCGAAAGTATTTCGAACGATTGTCCCACTCTTCGTTTCCTATTCAGTGCACATGTTCCCAGCTTCCGATATCAAGCCGACAAAGTTAGCAACCAGGAGGAGCTGAAAGCTCAGCTGTAGTAAGGGAATGCCACTTGATACGACCCGTTACTGCCTTCATCAGCTTTAACGTGCTAATCCTGGAAGTTTGATGTTGCAGTCATTACGGGCGTAGGCGATAGCGAGCTGCGCGGAGGTAATTCTGTTCAGTTAATTTTAACGATTGAAAGATAATATCTCCAGACCATTAACGAGCAGTGATGGACAAAACGAATGACTCCGACAAGCCGGTTGCATCCCGAATGTTTTCTGAAATAACAGACAGATTCATACGGATGTTTTCATTCGTTTTCGTTGAGCCGATGTTATTCTTGTTCGATTTGATGCTCGTCCTGTTATGAAAAGTACCATACATTTTCGTTATTATATTTACCGTACGTTCAATCGTTCTCATCTGTGCAGTCTGTTTTTGAACCATTTCACGCATTTCTGAATAGAAAAATCTTCTGACATTGCCAGCAGGCGTTGTGTCAGGTGGAACTCACTTAGTTGCGGTAAAGTGATCTGTGGCAGCCGCTTCTTTACGCGAACCGACTAAGAGCTTCGAATTTCAAAATTTATAAGGCAATACGGACCCTACGACTTATCTTAGAAGCTAGATTAAGGAAGGGCAAACCTACGTTTCTAGCATTTGTAGACTTAGAGAAAGCTTTTGACAATGTTGACTGGAATACTCTCTTCCAAATTCTGAAGGTGGCAGGGGTAAAATACAGGGAGCGAAAGGCTATTTACAATTTGTACAGAAACCAAATGGCAGTTATAAGAGTCGAGGGGCATGAAAGGGAAGCAGCGGTTGGGAAGGGAGTGAGACAGGGTTGTAGCCTCTCCCCTATGTTATTCAATCTGTATATTGAGCAAGCATGAAGGAAACAAAAGAAAAATTCGGAGTAGGTATTAAAGTCCATGGAGAAGAAATAAAAACTTTGAGGTTCGCCGATGACATCGTAATTCTGTCAGAGACAGCAAAGGACTTGGAAGAGCAGTTGAACGGAATGGATAGTGTCTTGAAAGGAGGATATAAGATGACCATCAACAAAAGCAAAACGAGGATAATGGAATGTAGTCGAATAAAGTCGGGTGATGCTGAGGGAATTAGATTAGGAAGTGAGACACTTAAAATAGTAAAGGAGTTTTGCTATTTGGGGAGCAAAATAACTGATGATGGTCGAAGTAGAGAGGATATAAAATGTAGACTGGCAATGGCAAGGAAAGCGTTTCTGAAGAAGAGATGTTTGTTAACATCGAGTATAGATTTAAGTGTCAGGAAGTCATTTCTGAAAGCATTTGTATGGAGTGTAGCCATGTATGTAAGTGAATCATGGACGATAAATAGCTTGGACAAGAAGAGAATAGAAGCTTTCGAAATGTGGTGCTACAGAAGAATGCTGAAGATTAGATGGGTAGATCACATAACTAATGAGGAAGTATTGAATCGGGTTGGGGAGAAGAGAAGTTTGTGGCACAACTTGACCAGAAGAAGGGATCGGTTGGTAGGACATGTTCTGAGGCATCAAGGGATCACCAATTTAGTATTGGAGGGCAGTGTGGAGGGTAAAAATCGTAGAGGGATACCAAGACATGAATACACTAAGCAGATTCAGAAGGATGTAGGTTGCAGTAGGTACTGGGAGATGAAGAAGCTTGCACAGGATATAGTAGCATGGAGAGCTGCATCAAACCAGTTTCAGGACTGAAGACCACAACAACAACGACACAAGTTGCAGTTACAGAGGTTATTTTTATTCCCCGACAAAATATTAACCCCTGTAGCATTTCAGACTCTTAACGAAGATACGAGTTACGGAGTAGGTTTGCAGATATGTGAGTGTCCCGAAGACTTCTTAAGTTATAGATCCCCTTACTTTGCCGTCGATGGCGAGCGGGCAAATGCTCTACCAACTGAGCTATCCAAGGACGACTCACGCCCCGTCCTCACAGCTTTACTACCGCCAGTACCTCGCCTCCTACCTTCCACACTTGACAGAAGCTCTCCTGCGAACCTTGCAGAACTAGCACTCCTGAAAGAAAGGATATTGGCGGAAAGAAACAGTGCTGTTGCTCATTGCACTGCGAACTGTCGTTATCGACTGCGAATTGTGAGGGGATCAACGCCCCAGGGAAAGGGTCGTTTCATTGACGCCATTTATACCACCCACTGACGCCTTTTCGTGTTGATTCTGAGCAGCGGTGTGCTGACACTCTCGCACCTTTCAACCCTTCTCTAAAGATATTGTGAGGCTGAATCCCCATGGAATGTGGTCGCACTCTGTTGGAGTGCAGCGCGACTGCAATTTTTGCTCTCCAGTACAGGCTGGAATCACTAGTGACCGTTCAAAATTATTCGACACGAAATTTGAACGTGATCCGAAGCAATAAATTGTATTTACACTTTTTTAATCCTGCTTTTTCCATCCGCCTGTGGCGTGATCACTCATGAGTGCAACGTTAACATGCGCATGAATAAAACGGCAAAGGGTCCTTCTAACAAGGGAACCTCCCCATCGCACCTCCCTCAGATTTAGTTATAAGTTGGCACAGTGGATAGGCCTTGAAAAACTGAACACAGATCAATCGAGAAAACAGGAAGTAGTTGTGTGGAACTATGAAAAAATAAGCAAAATATACAAAATGAATAGTCCATTTGCAATACAGGCAACATCAAGGGTAATGTGAGCTCAGGAGCGCCGTGGTTCCGTGATTAGTGTGAGCAGCTGCGGAACGAGAGGTCCTTGGTTCAAGTCTTCCCTCGAGTGAGAAGTTTAATTTTTTATTTTCAGACAATTATTATCTGTCCGTCCGTCCGTCCGATGCGAGGTAACTGCGCAGTAGTATGGGGACGCTACACCTAAACGGAAAATTTTGAAAACGTTAAAAACATATGTTTTGACAGAGCACAGGGAAAATCGTACGACTGTGAAACTGTTGCATTAATTTGTTGCAGTTTATGTGACAAACTCTTACGTTTTCATCACTTTTTTTGAGTGATTATCACATCCACAAGAAAACCTAAATCGGGCAAGGTAGAAGAACCTTTTTACCCATTCGCCAAGTGTACAAGTTAGGTGGGTCGACAACATATTCCTGTCATGTGACGCACATGCTGTCACCAGTGTCGTATAGAATATATCAGACGTGTTTTTCTGTGGAAGAACCGGTTGACCTATGACCTTGCGATAAAATGTTTTCGGTTCCCACTAGAGAGGCACGTCCTTTCGTTTGCTAATCGCATGGTTTTGCGGTACGGTCGCTAAACACAGACACTAAACTTATTACAATAAACACAGACGTCAATGAACGAACGGTCAGATCACAACTTTGCGAAAATAAAAAAAAGTAAAACTTTTCACTCGCGGGAAGACTTGAACCAAGGACCTCTCGTTCCGCATCTGCTCACGCTAACCACGGAGCCACGTCACTCATGGGCTCACATTACTCTTGATGTTGTCTATCTTGCGCGTGGACTACTCAGTTTGATTTTGCTTTTTTGTCATAGTTCCACACAACTTCTTCCTGTTTTCTCGATTCTACATCTAAATCTACATGATTACTCTGCAATTCACATTTTAGTGCTTGGCAGAGGGTTCATCGAACCACATTCATACTATCTCTCTACTATTCCACTCCCGAACAGCGATCGGGAAAAACGAACACCTAAACCTTTCTGTTCGAGCTCTGATTTCTCTTATTTTATTTTGATGATCGTTCCTACCTATGTAGGTTGGGCTCAACAAAATATTTTCGCATTCGGAAGAGAAAGTTGGTGACTGAAATTTCGTAAAAAGGTCTCGCCGCGACGAAAAACGTCTATGCTGTAATGACTTCCATCCCAACTCGTGTATCATATCTGCCACACTCTCTCCCCTATAACGCGATAATACAAAACGAGCTGCCCTTTTTTGCACCCTTTCGATGTCCCTGGTAAGGATCCCACACCGCGCAGCAATATTCTAACAGAGGACGAACGAGTGTAGTGTAAGCTGTCTCTTTAGTGGACTTGTTGCATCTTCTAAGTGTCCTGCCAATGAAACGCAACCTTTGGCTCGCCTTCCCGACAATATTATCTATGTGGTCCTTCCAACTGAAGTTGTTCGTAATTTTAACACCCAGGTACTTAGTTGAATTGACAGCCTTGAGAATTGTACTATTTATCGAGTAATCGAATTCCAACGGATTTCTTTTGGAACTCATGTGGATCATCTCACACTTTTCGTTATTTAGCGTCAACTGCCACCTGACACACCATACAGCAATCTTTTCTAAATCGCTTTGCAGCTGATACTGGTCTTCGGATGACCTTACTAGACGGTAAATTACAGCATCATCTGCGAACAGTCTAAGAGGACTGCTCAGATTGTCACCCAGGTCATTTATATAGATCAGGAACAGTAGAGGTCCCAGGACGCTTCCCTGGGGAACACCTGATATCACTTCAGTTTTACTCGATGATTTGCCGTCTATTACTACGAACTGCGACCTTCCTGACAGGAAATCACGAATCCAGTCGCACAACTGAGACGATACCCCATAGCTCCGCAGCTTGATTAGAAGTCGCTTGTGAGGAACGGTGTCAAAAGCTTTCCGGAAACCTAGAAATACGGAATCAACTTGAGATCCCCTGTCGATAGCGGCCATTACTTCGTGCGAATAAAGAGCTATCTGCGTTGCACAAGAGCGATGTTTTCTGAATCCATGCTCATTACGTGTCAATAGATCGTTCCCTTCGAGGTGGTTCATAATGTTTGAATACAGTATATGCTCCAAAACCCTACTGCAAACCGACGTCAATGATATAGGTCTGTAGTTAAATGGATTACTCCTACTACCCTTCTTGAACACTGGTGCGACCTGCGCAATTTTCCAATCTGTAGGTACAGTTCTATCGGTGAGCGAGCGGTTGTATATGAGTGCTAAGTAGGGAGCTATAGTATCAGCGTAATCTGAAAGGAGCCTAATAGGTATACAATCTGGACCTGAAGACTTGCCCGTAGCACGCGATTTGAGTTGCTTCGCAACCCCTAAGGTATCTACTTCTAAGAAACTCATGCTAGCAGATGTTCGTGATTCAAATTCTGGAATATTCCATTCGTCTTCCCTGGTGAAGGAATTTCGGAAAACTGCGTTCAATAACTCCGCTTTAGCGGCACAGTCGTCGATAACAGTACCATCGGCACTGCGCAGCGAAGGTATTGACTGCGTCTTGCCGCTTGTGTACTTTACATACGACCAGAATTTCTTCGGATTTTCTACCAAATTTCGAGACAATGTTTCGTTGTGGAACCTATTAAAGGCATCTCGCATCGAAGTACGTGCCAAATTTCGCGCGTCTGTAAATTTTAGCCCATCTTCGGGATTTCGCGTTCTTCTGAACTTCGCATGCTTTTTCCGTTGCCTCTGCAACAGCGTTCGGACCTTTTTTGTGTACCACGGGGGATCCGTTCCATCTCTTACCAATTTATGAGGTATGAATCTCTCAGTTGCTGTTGCTACTATATCTTTGAATTTGAGCCACATCTCGTCTACATTCGCATAGTCAGTTCGGAAGGAATGGAAATTGTCTTTTAGGAAGGCTTCTAGTGGCACTTTATCCGCTTTTTTAAATAAAATTATTTTGCGTTTGTTTCTGATGGATTTAGAAGAAATGGTTTTGAGCCTAGCTACAATGACCTTGTGATCACTAAACCCTGTATCAGTCATGATGCTCTCTATTAGCTCTGGATTGTTTGTGGCCAAGAGGTCAAGTGTGTTTTCGCAACCATTTACAATTCGCGTGGGTTCGTGGACTAACTGCTCGAAATAATTTTCGGAGAAAGCATTTAGGACAATCTCGGAAGACGTTTTCTGCCTACCACCGGTTTTGAACAAGTATTTTTGCCAACATACCGAGGGAAGGTTGAAGTCCCCACCAACTATAACCGTATGAGTGGGGTATTTATTTGTTACGAGACTCAAACTTTCTCTGAACTGTTCCGCAACTGTATCATCGGAGTCTGGGGGTCGGTAGAAGGAGCCAATTATTAACTTAATTCGGCTGTTAAGTATAACCTCCACCCACACCAATTCGCACGGAGTATCTACTTCGATTTCACTACAAGATAAACCACTACTGACAGACACAAACACTCCACCACCAATTCTGCCTAATCTATCTTTGCTGAACACCGTCTGAGACTTCGTAAAAATTTCTGCAGAACTTATTTCAGGCTTTAGCCAGCTTTCTGTACCTATAACGATATCAGCTTCTGTGCTTTCTATTAGCGCTTGAAGCTCAGGGACTTTTCCAGCGCAACTACAACAATTTACAACTATAATTCCGACTGATCCTTGATCCAAGCACGTCCTGTAATTGCCAAGCACCCTTTGACATTGCAGCCCATCCCGCACTTTGATCTGTTTTCAATTTTTCTAGGCCTATCGACTGTGCCAACTTATAACTAAATCTGAGGGGGGTGCGATGGGGAGGTTCCCTTGTAAGACCTCCCTCACTTCTGCAAAGAATTCAAATCAAGGACAACTGCCAAGATGAGAAACATAGAAGTACATATCCTCCGTGTAACAAAGCAGATTAAATCACCTAATAAAGGCAAGGTCCCCGGTCCAGATTTTACACCAGCCAGGTTCCTCTCAGAGTATGCTGATAAAATAGCTCCATATCTAGCAATTATATACAGCCACTCGCTCACAGAAAGATCCGCACCTAAAGACTGGAAAATTGCTCTAGTCACACCAATACCCAAAAAGGGAAGTAGGAGTAATCCACTGAATTACAGGCCTGTATCACTAACGTCGATTTGCAGTACTGTTTTGGATCATACGCTGTATTCGAACATTATGAAGTACCTCTAAGAAAACGATTTATTGACACATAGTTAGCACGGATTCAGGAAATATCTTTCTTGTGAAACACAACTAGCTCTTTATACTCATGAAGTAATAAGTCCTATCGACAGGGGATGTCAAATTGATTCCATATTTTTAGAGTTCCAGAAGACTTTCGACACCGTTGATCACAAGCTTCTTCTAACCAAACTGGGTGCCTACGGAGAATCGCGTTAGTTGAGCGACTGGATTCGTGATTTCCTGTCAGAAAGGTCACATTTCGCAGTAATAGACGGAATGTCATGGAGTAAAACAGAAGTAATATCCGGCGTTCCCCAAGGAAGTATCATAGGCCCTCTATTGTTCCTGATCTGTATTTACGACATAGGAGACAATCTGAGTGGCAGCCTTAGATTGTTTGCACATGATGCTGTCATTTACCGTCTTGTGAAGTCATCAGATGATCAAAACGACTTGGAAAATGATTTAGATAAGATATCCGTATGGTGCGAAAAGTGGCATTTGACCGTGAATAAGAAAAAGTGTGAAGTTATTCACATGAGTAGTAAAAGAAATCAGCTAAATTTCGATTACGCGATAAGTCACACAAATCTGAAGGCTGTAAATTCATCTACATACTTAGGGATTACAATTACAAATAACCTAAATTGGAACGATCACATAGGTAATATTGTGGGTAGAGCAAACCAAAGACGAAGATTCATTGGCAGAACACTTAGAAGGTGCAACAGGTCTACTAAAGAGACTGCTTACACCACGCTTGTCCGCCCTATTCTGGAGTATTGCTGTGCGGTGTGGGATGCGCATCAGGTGGGACTGACAGATAACATCGAAAAAGTACTTAGAAGGGCAGCTCGTTTTGTATTATCGCAAAATAGGGGAGATAGTGTCACAGACATGATATGTGAATTGGAGTGGAAATCATTTTTCGTTGCGACGAAATCGTCTCATGAAATTTGATCACCAGTTTTCTCCTCCGATTACGAAAACATTCTGTTGACACCCACCTACATAGGGAGAAATGATCATCACGATAAAATAAATCAGGGCTCGCACAAAAAAATTTAAGTGCTCGTTTTTCCCGCGTGCCGTACGAGAGTGGAACGGTAGAGAGACAGCTTGAAGGTGGTTCATTGAACCCTCTGCCAGGCACTTTACATCTACAGCTACATTTATACTCCGCAAGCCACTCAACGGTGTGTGGCGGAGGGCACTTTACGTGCCACTGTCATTACCTCCCTTTCCTGTTCCAGTCGCGTATGGTTCGCGGGAAGAACGACTGTCTGAAAGCCCTCCGTACGCGCTCGAATCTCTCTAATTTTACATTCGTGATCTCCTCGGGAGGTATAAGTAGGGGGAAGCAATATATTCGATACCTCATCCAGAAACGCACCTTCTCGAAACCTGGCGAGCAAGCTACACCGCGATGAAGAGCGCCTCTCTTGGTTCAAATGGCTCTGAGCACTATGGGACTCAACTGCTGTGGTCATTAGTCCCCTAGAACTTAGAACTACTTAAACCTAACTAACCTAAGAGCATCACACTCATCCATGCCCGAGGCAGGATTCGAACCTGCGACCGTAGCAGTCGCACGGTTCCTGACTGCGCGCCTAGAACCGCGAGACCACCGCGGCCGGCGCGCCTCTCTTGCAGAGTCTGCAACAGCAGAGTAATCCAGTAGATGTAGATGTAGAGAACACCCTTCGTGCCACCCACGCAACTTTACTGAGCACGTTGCAGACGTGCCTGTCAGAAACTTTGACACCGATTGCATCTGGTTGCTGATCTAACGCCTAAAAATTAAGCAACCCTTTCGCAAGCCTTCGCGGTTTGCCTACCTTCACGCGCTAGAACAGCCGCCGGGCTGAACTAGTGTCTAAGTTTCTCGCTAGTATGGGTCCTCGTCCGGCGACGAAGGACTGAAACACAAACATCAGCGTGCGTTACAGTCGGGGACAGTCAACATTTGTCTGGACAAAGCCGGGCATTACTCATAAAGTCGTTTTATCAAAACAACAGCAATAGTGCTGCTGTTCTCCGCGAATATCGACGGTTTAAACTAATACGGAGAAGCCCTGTTTTCGCTCTGGGGTTGAAGAACATGATTCGGAAGTTCCAATTAACTGACGATTTGGGAATTGCTCATGGGAAAGACCAAAAATTGTTGGAGGAGTTACTGTTGTCATTATTGACCATGGTGGGCGCAATGTGCGATATCCACGCAGTGCACGACAGCTGAATAGTGCAATGTCCACCGTGCGAAAAGTGAGGCGAACGACTGTCAAATTGTATCTGTACAAACTTCACATTAAACGCTAAAAACTAAACTCCGTCCGAACAGGCCTTGGAAGGCCCGACGGCGCCGACCAGCCTCCGTGTCATCCTAAGCCCGCAGGCTGTCAGTGGATGCGGATGTGGAGGGGCATGTGGTCAGCTCTCCCAGCCGTGTGTCAGTTTTCGCGACCGGAGCCTCTACTTCTCAATCAAGTAGCTCCTCTGTTTCCCTACAAGGGCCGGGAGCACGCCGCTTGCAAAAAGCGCTCGGCAGATCGGATGGTCACCCGTCCAAGTGCTAGGCCAGGCCCGACAGCGCTTAACTTCGGTGATCTGACTGTAACCGTTGTAACCACCGCGGCAGGACCGTTGGCACAAACTTCACATTACTCACCTACTTTAGCCAATTGACTTGCGGTTTCGAGTAGACTTCGCTCTTACGTGTCTTGCAAGGGTTGAAGTTGACAACATCTGTCACTGGAACATTTTGTGGAGTGATGAAGCCCACGGGGGCAGTGAACACTCAGAATTGGGGATCGTCACTGCCGACGGACCTTCGTCAGGTTTCCCTCCATAGTGAACGCGTCACTGTGTAATGTGACTTCACAGCACAGTTAATGTTTGGTCAATTTTTCCTTGAACTCGGACTCCAAGAATCAAGGACATGCAGCGTGGTCGGCACACGTTACCGTGGTCTGCTTCGCCAACAGGTGATCGCTACTCAACTGGAGACAGCTGCTTTGGACTCAAATGTTTCGCTGCACAACGGAGCTCCGTCTCACATTGCTCTTAAGTCGGATACTCGGCAACACTTTGGGAGAAAACAGAATCATTGTCCGATCGTTCCAAACTGTGTGGCCACCAAGATCACCAGATTTGGATCTGTGTGATTTTTGGCTTTGTGGTTGCCTGAAGGAGAGGATTTTTATCAATGAGACACTAACACACGTTAGAGATTGAAAATGAATATAGTGAGGGAGGTACCCAACATCCGGCCTGAGATGTTTCGGTCAGAAGGAGAGAAATGTCTTGACCGGTTCCAGCTCTCGCGGATGCAGCTGGTCGGCACACTGAGTAACGTTTGCAACCTGGAACGTAAATATGGTACGCTATTAACAAATGTTAGCCTCCCACGTGAAAATTAAAATGGGTTCTTTCAATTATTTATTCGTCGTTTCTCTTGCGCATTTGTCTTCCACATGTCTTAACAAATGTTTCCGTAGTTTCATTGTCCTACGGTCATTCGTTTGTCTTGGGGGCCCTCTCAGGTACCGAAAGTTTAATTATGACCTCCCTGCAGACGAATTTTCGAAACTTTTGTTGAGTGACGGAATAAGAACAACAGCTGAAATAATTGCACCGATAATTTTGTAAAATATCGGCAGAGAACTTCTAAGTCTTCACCCCGCTTTGCGTTCAGGGAGTGTAGTATCGTGGAAAGCGGTGAACGCTAGAAACAATGGTGTCAGATGCGGAGCGTCCATAACCTCCCGTTGTCTCTGAATAATCAATTTTATTAGTCAGTCGTTGGATTGTACTCGTCCTGGACTGATCGCTTTATCATCACACCAGAGTTAAAGCAGTTCTCTTTAATTAGTTTTCACCACTGCGTAAATGTCGATTCTGTAATTAGCATTTTTACGTGTTTTACAGGGGCTTAGCCTATCTGATCTCGAAATGTTGACATGAGCAACTTTTCACCAAGATAGTTATACAACTATCCCTAAAGAAATATTAGTAAAAAGGAGGGATAATATTCCTTTCTTTGTCCAGCAGTAAATCCCCTAGCTGACGCAATTGATATTTACATTTTATATTTGAGTATAAGTTTAATGGTGGGCTGTATGTTATTTGATAAAAGCTGAAGCAGTAGGGCTGTAACATACCATTGAGAATGGCTAGCCACTAGCCGAAATCTGGACTGATTGCTGCACTCTGTAATTTATAAACCGCATAACAGTCGCTCAGTGCATCCACTTTCCGAATGGAAGGTAACCTGATGTAATTGATATTTCTTTGTAGTCATTCCTCTCTCGTTAATTACATAAAGATTTTGACTTAAACATTTTATTGTTTGTTTTACATAGGGCGTTCATAAATTCCCGTTACAAATTTCTGGGACTCTAGAGGGGAGTGAGTAAGTAATATTTTGAATGGGAACCCCATATTCGTTCTAAGACGGTTTCAGTTCAGATGTGTAACGTGTCCACGTCTGCTGAGGGAAAGAGAAAAGTCGCTTGCCCTGATATGCAGTAGGGTAGACAGGAAGACTTGTACTACATCAAACGGTCACCTGATTTCACTTAATGTCATACGCTAAGTTTAATTTACGAGACTCCTGTAGAGACAGAGGAAGATTTGCAGGCACGAGTTCTGGCCGCTGGACTAGAAACTAAAGGCACCATGTGGGACATTGAGTGTTTAGCAGAACGTGCTTCGTAAGTACAGTGTCTGTAACAACGTTGATGGTCGCAGAATCGAACCGCTGTCGTAATTCATCAGCTCTGTTCTGTACGTACAGTATGCTGGGTTCTTTTGTTGTGTTGGAATAATGTAAATACGTAACGTTTAAGTGTTGATACAAACAGATGTACTTGAGTGATAAATGGATGTTTCCTTTCGAATTGTTGCCTAGTAGCTGTGCTGCGTCACTCCTAATTCAGTTCATCAAGCAGAAGTGTATGAGTTATATATCTGAATTGGAACCGTTGTAGAAGGGAAACGGTCCGTTTCCGGATGTACGCTCCTACTCAAGATATTCTGTACTAAAAAAAAGGGGGGGGGAGGGTGTTCAAGTGGCTCTGAGCACTATGGGACTTAACATCTGTGGTCATCAGTTCCCTAGAACTTAGATCTACTTAAACTTAACTAATCTAAGGACATCACACACATCCATGCCCGAGGCAGGATTCGAACCTACGACCGTAGCGGTCACGCGGTTCCAGACTGAAGCGCCTAGAACCGCACGGCCACACCGGTCGCCCGTACTCTCTCCCCTCTATAAGTCCTACAAGTGTGTAGTGGTAATTCCCGAACATCTTGTGTGCAACATAATGTAAGTACCAAACATCCGGGGTGGCCGAGCGGTTCTCGGCGCTACAGTCTGGAACCGCGCGACTCTACGGTCGCAGGTTTGAATCCTACCTCGGGCATGGATGTGTGTGATGTCCTTAGGTTAGTTAGGATTAAGTAGTTCTAAGTTCTAGGGGACTGACTGATGACCTCAGCAGTTAAGTCCCATAGTGCTCAGAGCCATTTGAACCAAATATCTTAAACATTAACAGCTATTATATAAAACACAATAACGAATACAGACGATTCATTCAAATCCTTGGCGCTAAGTAGTGGTACGTTGCAGTAGCGAATTAACGTGTCATGCCACGATTCGTTAATTCGCACTACTGCCTCTTGGTGTAGTTGGCTTGCTCAGACCTGATAGCTACACTGGCGTCAAACTTGCGACAGAATGCTCGTTCTCCCGTATCACTCGAGGTGCTGGGACTACGAATTGGTCGCTTGATTCTGTTTCACAGTCGCGTGTCACAGAGCCGTTACGCTTTTGAAAGAACGCCTTTGACGAGCAGGGCCGGTATTTGTTCCGTCCTTTTGATGGCTCGCAGCCAAACTGCTGACTGCCCTCGGGGCACAGCGGCGAAACAATAGCCTAGGCGCTGGAATAGCCTCCCTCCTTACTCACTCTTCTCCGGCCTTCGGCGCCTCCGCCTATGAATTCCTAATTTCCTTCTTCCCCTTCAACTTGCCCCAGTGGCGTAGCTTTAATTTCGCAAGCCCCTTCGCCCCGGAGCGGCAGCGGCCAGTTGTGCAAACAAAGAGAGACGCAGCGCCGTTTCTTACTGCAGCTGTTATGCTCCTCTTCCTCTGCGCCCCTCCCCCCTGCTCCTTATCCAGGACAGCCTTCTTGGCGCGGGCCCCTCTCCCGGCTCCCTTCCTCCCGCCCTCGAAAGCGTTCGCCCGCCTCTTAGCGGGATATTTACTCGCGCGCGCGCATCGTTTATTCATCCGCTTTCACGGCGGACGAACGCCGTCGTTTTGCTACCGCCGGCACCGCGCCGCGCCAGTAAATTGTTTGTTTGTCTGTTGCAGGTAAGCGGATTGGCAGAGCTGGCGGCTGTGGCGGCTGCGCGGCGCGACGCAGAGCGAACCCCACCTCCCGTGAGTCCGCGCTGCGCCGATAAGCTAAGCCCACCCGCTCCTGTTCCTGCCCATCTCGCAAACGCACTGTTCGTGTAACGCTTTCCCAAGTGATGCGCATTTGGTGCGAACGCACTTAATCGCCTGTCTGTCTGTCTGTCAGCGTATGCTCCTTTGCTGAAGGTGGTCTGCTTAACAGCTAAACACCGAAAATTGTACGTGTCAGTGTCAAATGTACGCGGTCTACTCACGAAACAAACCTACCATCACTGATGTCACTTTACGGACTTCCACTTTCTAAACCAAAGGGTTCCAACCTGTGGATGATAAACCGTTGATATAATTTAATCTTCTGAGAGTTATTTTTAATTTTTTTTTTTTTTTTTTTTTTTTTTTTTTTTTTTTTTTTTTGGCGTTATGTATAGAGGTGAAACATGGACGATAAACAGTTTGGACAAGAAGAGAATAGAAGCTTTCGAAATGTGGTGCTACAGAAGAATGCTGAAGATTAGATGGGTAGATCACATAACTAATGAGGAAGTATTGAATAGAATTGGGGGGCAGAGGAGTTTGTGGCACAACTTGACCAGAAGAAGGGATCGGTTGGTAGGGCATGTTCTGAGGCATCAAGGGGTCACAAATTTAGTATTGGAGGGCAGCGTGGAGGGTAAAAATCGTAGAGGTATACCAAGAGATGAATACACTAAGCAGATTCAGAAGGATGTAGGTTGCATTAAGTACTGGGAGATGAAGAAGCGTGCGCAGGATAGAGCAGCATGGAGAGATGCATCAAACCAGTCTCTGGACTGAAGACCACAACAACAACAACAACATTTGGCGTCAGCGTACGACTCAAACGTCCTGTAACTGTACCGTCATCAATACCCTTATCATCGACCTACCTAGCAGCATGCGCTAGCCGCCTAGCATTACCTGTATTTTCTGGTGTTCGCGCCTTTTCTGGCGGCAAAGGCATTATCGTGTTACGCCGGGAATGCTTTGCAATAACGACTGCACAGATCAGCGACGCCAGATTGCGCTGTTTCCGCGATTTTCGAGAAAAACATTTTTTGGCAGAATTTCTGGTGAAACGGAAATCTTAGGGAAATTTTGGGTGAAGAAAATTTCCGTACCAGAGAAGTTTCGAAGTATTCGTACATTATCTGGCTAGCCTTGCTAGTAATGTCATCTCCGACATTTTAGTTCAAACACCACCATAATTAATTAGTTTTCTAAATATTCACTAGATTTTACTCTCTCTTCAAATCAATCGGTACACCTTTCATTTTGTGGGAGACGGTAGGCTCACCATAAAATTGCCTTTCCTTGAGATCACTGTGACTTATACATGCCCAGTTTCGAGCGTTCGGGACGTTTATCGACTTTAATGGTCTTATCGAATTATGAGGAGACGCCATATTGGATTTCGCTGTTGTAGTTAAAGCTTTTATTTGAGGGCTTTTATGTTATAAACTTTGTGATATAAGTATATGCTGTTTCAGATGCTGAGGAATCTCTCGAGAGCGCGTCGGTATCGGTGTGATATATTATAGTTAAATGCAAGTTAATCATCAGGAGATGTAAGCAAAAAAACAAAGGCACGGATTCTGTGCGTAGTAGCATAGCGGACAGATGTGTCGAGTTGCGAAGTGTGATATAGATGATGCGTTAAAGGTAAATCAATATAACAATTACACGAGATGCGCGGTCTAGGACGCCTTGCTCCGATTCGCGCAGCTCCCCCCGTCGGTGGTTCGAGTCCTCCCTCGCGCATGGATGTGTGTGGGTTGTCCTTAGCGTAAATTAGTTTCAAAAAATGGTTCAAATGGCTCTGAGCACTATGGGACTTAACTTCTGAGGTCATCAGTCCCCTACAACTTAGAACTACTTAAACCTAACTAACCTAAGGACATCACACACACACCCATGCCCGAGGCATGGATTCGAACCTGCGACTGTAGCAGTCGCGCGGTTCCAGACTGTAGCGCCTAGAACCGCTCGGCCACCCCAGCCGGCAATTAGTTTCAATTAGATTAAGTAGTGTGTAAGCCTAGGGACCGATGACGTCAGCAGTTTGGTCCCATAGGAACCTACCACCACCAAATGACAATAGCATGAAGAAAACAACTGAAGCGCTCCTAGAGTAGATTTTTCATTTTGATGGGCAAGTTACTGTTTTTGTTTACAAATCCGGGCCACCATGCACTGTTGTTATTTTTCGGGGTGCACTCTGTTTCATGATGTCAATTGAGGAGCTACTCGAACAAATAGTAGCGGCTCCGGTCAAAGAAAACCGTCATAACGACCGGGAGAGTGGTGTGCTGACCACACGCCCCTCCTGTCCGCATCCTTATCTGAGAATGACAAGAAGGTCGGATGGCCCCGATGGGCCACTTGTGGCCTGAAGACGGAGTGCTTTTTTGTGCTTTCAAAATCTTTTCAGTTAATGATAAGACAGAAGAGAATAGAATGAGATGATAGGGTCATATTACTTGAACGACAGAAAGCACACTGTTAGAAAAAGGTAATGAATTAGCACCTGACTAGAAAGAGAGAACTAGGTAGACCTCGTCAGAGATGGATGGATGATAGAGACCGGAACAGGTGATTACAACGCATTACCCTTGGATGGAGAAGAAGAAGAAGAAGAAGATGATGATGATTATTTTGTGTGACAGTTAACAGACACGTCGCGCGTAAGTAGGTACACAGTTTATTTTCTCTGTCGGACATGGTGTGTTGTGAGTTGTCTCCGTTAGAGGCCCGATCGCTAAGCATTAAGTACTCGATACTTCAGATAGACTTTATACGGGAGACCTTACAAGCCATATGTAAAAGATTTAATACACAGTAGAGGCTTAAGACGAGCGTACACATAGAACTTAATGCATCGTACGTCGTCATAAAATCACAGTTGAATCATAGTGAAAGTCATATAAAAGGCGACATATTCTCAGATGTTCCAAGCAAAGCAGTACGGTAGCGCATGTCGGCTAATAGTAATCGATGGTGGCCATATGCTGTAGTAGGTGACTTAGAGCGTTGTATCTATGCGGGCAGCAGAAAAAGATGTGGTTGATATCCACTTCTGCTCAGTGGGGATGCAATCAAATCAACTCGATGCAGATGCTTCCTGTAACCGTCGTGGTTGAAGGTGAGGCATATTGTACTGTTCTTTCCTGAGGTTATGATTTATGATTTAGTTGCGAGCCTGAATTTGAAAAAAAATCTCTGTATCACTATTTTGTTACAGTAACATTTATTAAATCATCATCGTCATTATTGTCAACCATTTGATACCTGTTGCTCAATACAGCATTTTTCTAGCCTCTCCGTCTAATCCGCCTGTCGCAGTCACGAGTGTTGCTTGGGGGTCGCAGGTTAGAATCCTGCCTCGGGCATGGATGAGTGTGATGTCCTTAGGTTAGTTAGGTTTAAGTAGTTCTAAGTTCTAGGGGACTGATGACCTCAGCTGTTAAGTCCCATAGTGCTTTGGGAATAACTACTGTAATGGGTGCGTAGTGTAGGTTAAAACAGGGATTGGAACATGTCCAACAAATAATTGAGCGCATTGGGTAAGTTCTGCCCTGAGATGAAGTGGTATGCACAGGAGAGGAAAAAATAGTAAGGTTCGCTTAAAAGATCCGTAATGCTAATATTTAGTGTGTATCGGGCAGAGGCTGGTGTTATTCGGACCGTCCTGTTTCGCAGTGACTTCAGCTTCTGTAGATTATATGTTCACAGCCATGCACCACACCCTCGACATTGTGTGGACGATGACTTTCTTCTCTAGGCTGACTTCTGTTATTTCTGGTTGCTCTGAACATTTAAGGGACGAGAGCATGAAGTAGGAAGCTCTGATACCTGTACTGCGTGCTCTGTTCGTGTGTTGGCTCCTGGAGAGATCGTTCAGTTTCACCACAATGCGGTCAAGTGGGAGAGGTCCCGATATGCGAGTAATTATCACCGTTAAAAAGCAGTTACGTAACTATTTACTTGTTGTTTTGCAGGTATATATCTGCAGTCTAAATTACACGCCATAGCAGGGTGTCAGACGAGCCGGAACCAATTAGGCGCTTCAGTCTGGAACCGCGCGACCTCAGATGTTAAGTCCCATAGTGCTCAGAGCCATTTGAACCAAATGCCCCAGCCGAGGGATGAAGTAGAGGCGGGATGCGTCAATTTGTTTTGGGTTCTCTGTTACTTTGCTTATTGGCGCAGATCCAGGGTTTGGTTCTTGGGAGGGGAGAAATGGAGGGAGGTCGTGGTTTCATAGTGTATCTTCCTAACCCCCCCCCCCCCCCCACCTGTTGCATCCAGATTAACTTGCCGCCCCCGTGCGTATACGGGATAACGCCGGGAAAAATAAGGAAAATATATCAATAGGATTTGAATAGTATTATTCGGGAGGACGACAGTTCAAATCCCCGGCCGGCTATTCAGATTTAAGTTCCCCGTGGTTTCCCTAAATCACTTAAGGCCATACTGGGATGGTTCCTTGGCACGGCCAGATACCTTTCCCATTCTTCTTTCATCTGAGCTTGTGCTCCATCTCTAATGACTTCGATGACGATGGGGTGTTAAACACTAATCTCCCTGTGAAAAGCATTCGCAAACATTTGACAAGTACATGTGTCACGCAATCGATTTAGAAACCGTAATAGCAACAAACTTTCACAGTTGCGATAACATCAAAATGTAGACGAATTTTCACTACTATCGGTATTTCACTTAGCAGTACGATTATGAACACAGATCTACAGAGCTTGATTGTGAAGGGTAAAACTGTTTGTTTCTGTCATTTCCGCCTACATTCCGAAAGTTGGTATTTCTTTGAATAGATAAAAAAATTTACATGAGATGACTATGTGGAAAGTGATCATACGATGTACATAAATTTTTATTCTACTGTCTTGATCCCAAGGTTTTTTTGAACAGAATTGCTGGTTTCGACTAATCAGTAGCCATCTTCATATTCTACAATAGATTTAAAAGAAAATACATTACTAGCTACCAGTTACTTCTTTCCCAAAGTAAATGCCTTACCATTTTGGAGGAACTTGGAATTTGTGGCAGTAAAATATAGCCTCTTGGTAGTGTTCGTAACTAGCAAATTGATTTCAGACAGAACTTTTATTTCGAACTTATTTTCTGACGCTTGAGTTCTTAGTATGAAGTGTTATCGTGCGCTGTCGAATGTTTGCAGAGGTCGACAGGGCAGCCGTCTTATGCAGATCTTTGTGTGCACACAGCACAAACACAGCACACGGGTCAGTGCGTTGCTCCCTGCGAGAGCGCCTGCTACCTCGAATAGCACTAAACGAACTGTAGTCACGGTAAAATAAGATGAAAGTACGGGCAGCCTGCGTCATCTAATGGCGACCGCTGCGTTTCACTACCTTCCCACTATAAATTATGCTCTCTCATTTATTTTATTGAAGTGCTCTTCTGATTTACTTCTTTCCTGTTACTTTACAACCTTTTCCTTTTCATTTTCATTTTTATTACTTATTGTTCTAATCAAAATATATAAAGTGGAATATGAGTAACAGACTGATATATATATTCTTGAAGTTTATTCCACCTTCTTCCCCTGTAAGACTAATTATAGTGTCATCAAAAAGTTTTCTTTTAGCATGATTTCTCTAATAAATTTTTATTTCTCGAACATTTTGTTAAATTCTGATCAGCTTTAAACAATCATAGACATACACATTCTTCATTATTTAAAAAATGACTTGCTTACATACAATTAAAATTATTTGAAATCACTATCCTTTGAAATGAACCTTGTTTTAATTGGTTCAGGTAATTATCTGTACGATACGTTGTACCATTTAAGAGTTAATTAGCACTGAAGTTAGCCAGTCAGGCTGTTGCGCGTAAAAATTCATGCGGCCCGTCGGAGACGGTGTCGCCAAACGTGTGCTTCGTTTGGTTTTCTCAAACTCAACAAGACATAATTTTAAAACTGGGGCAACTACAGTTAAAATCGTTATACATGACTGATTGACAATTTATAGAGAGAACAGTTTAAAAAAAAACACTTGTTAAAACTACTAAAATGAAACTGGATGAAATGCCCAGTGGCACCTCTGTAGCTGTATTTGTTCCAGTCCCTTACGAGGTCTACTCAGAAAGTTTGTCCACAAAATTTTTTCTACGCTTATCTTTTACTTACTGTGCATGGTCTCCTTCGATATACCCTCCTCCTCAATTGACACACCGCTCCAGTTTCCACTTCCGAAAGCGGTCTTGGTGCTCCTCTTGCTGGATTACACGAAGCGCCCTCTGCGAATTTTCGTTTACTCGTCTGTCGTAGGAAGTCTTCGTCCTTTCAACGGGGTTTTCAACTTTGGAGAGAAGGGTGTGGAGAGTATGGAGGTCGAGACAGCGCAGTGGTTTCGTTTTTTGTGCAACAGTCACGCATCAACAGGGATAAATGTGTGGGTGAGTTATTGGGATGCAAGAACCATGAATAGTCTAGCCACATTTCAGGTCATCTCCTTCTCACAGTTTCTCGGAGGCGTCGCAACACGTCGCGACACCATCGAGTAATAATTAGTCCCTGTGACATCAATTAGTTGACCTTACCAGACGAGCTTTTGTTGGTCTTGGAGAACCTCTTCCGGCCCATTGTGAAGATTGAGCCTCGGCCTCAACATCATAACCGTAGACGCACATCTCATCACCGGTTATGATTCTCTTAAGTAACTTCTCGTTCTCATTTGCGTGATCCAAAAGCTCTTCACAAATTGTGAGGCGAAGGTCTTTCTGCTCTTGACTCATGAGCCATGGGACGGACTTGGCGGCAACACGATGCGTTCCAACACGCTTTGTCAGGATTTCATAACATGATCCCACTAAAATGTCACATTCTTCTGCGGTCTCTGGGACAGTCACTCTTCGAGTGGCACGTAAAGTTCCGTTGACGTTTCTGACATGAGCGTCGTCGATAGACGTCGAAGAGCGTCCTCATCGAGACTTCCGTCTGGCCGTTTTTAAACCATATGAGCTATTCGTAACACAGAGTACGGCACTCATCAGTGCAGGCTTCCTGCATCATTTGGTGTGTCTCTGCAAAGGTTTTCTTGAGTTTCACGCCTAAATAATTTTAATGCAAACGCGTTTTGCCTCTAACTCTGGCATCTCATGGAACTACGAGCAGCCTGCGCCATCTACAGTACTAAACAGTAATAACTAACAGAATACAGCTATGAATCTTCCGGCAGTTACACGTTAAGCAGAGGTGTGTGCAGGGATGCCACCCGCATTTCGCTCCAACACACCATTGGCGCGAAATTACGTATGTTCCGGATTTCTTTTGAACAAACTTCGTATAAATCCACACAATTGGTTCCGCAACTTTTAAGTAGCATCTTCAGCTACAAATATAAATGCTGTCATAGGTGCCGGCCGCGGTGGTCTCGCGGTTCTAGGCGCGCAGTCCGGAACCGTGCGACTGCTACGGTCGCAGGTTCGAATCCTGCCTCGGGCATGGATGTGTGTGATGTCCTTAGGTTAGTTAGGTTTAAGTAGTTCTAAGTTCTAGGGGACTAATGACCACAGCAGTTGAGTCCCATAGTGCTCAGAGCCATTTTTTTGTCATAGGTTACGGAATGCAGCAGAATAAGAAATGGCGTGGCTAGGTTAAGTTTCAGCCCTCCTCAACTGATAAAAACCCATCGTCAATTGATAAAAAGACCATCGACAGTGATGAACGTCATGCATATGTTAAGTTGCGGAAGGTACAATTTCTGATTGAAATATGCTGTTGTTGGCCTATGTAGATGATATTCACGGAAGTACTGGGCCCTGTAAAGGCAAAAGCTGACACTCTCATGTGTCTTTGCCCCCAACACAGCAGCTAACAACATAAGGTACGAGCGTCCTCTGTGTTGTCGAGCATGTGCTCTGACTGCCGTCTGGGCACTGAGACGATGGCGGAAATTTCTTCATTAACCTCCTTTCCCGGGTTTTGCTTCGTACCAGGACCGCTGACAAGTATCTGCAAAAAAACAAAGAATTAATTACGCAGCTTTATTCTTTTGTGGTGATACTACCCCTCGTATGTGAATTATAAAATAAAAGAGAATGTAATCTCGCGCTACGGATAGATCTTAGTGCATCATTTGCATGTTCCCACTGTCAGCGCGTGGAACTAAACGTAAGGTGAAGCTGTATCGGTGGAGACACGTCGTGAATAGAGAACGTGCCGTTTCCGGGAAGTGTGACAGCATCAGCGGCCCTTGACATTTGTCGGCGTTCCTGGAGTAGAGCATTGGAGCGACCCTGAACGCGACCCGCCTGCGTCAAGCAGCCCGCGTCCCACCAGCGGTGTGCGGGTTGCCTACCGTCTTGGCGTTACATTTCACGACCTGCCATTTTCCACGTAGTTTTGCACCCGGCCGCCGGTTAATTGAGAGTTCTTACTGTCGTCTTGCGTTCGATTTGGTCCAGCAGTCCACGATACTCTATACCGTGAAAGTCACCTACATCTTCTCGTACACTGCGCAACAAAATTGAGTGATCATTTTTCCGAAATCCGTAATTGTCTCCACTGCAATACATAAGTTCGAAATTTGTCCCAGAGGTGCCTAAAATTTTGTTCTGTAATGGTGCAAAAGCGAGGCTTCAGGCAATGAAAAAAAGGCCACACCTCAGATGTTCACGTGATACGTCTATGATGGTGTTGGAAGGAATTGTGGTCAAATTTGATGCCAATGTGACATCATTAACCTACCACACAGCTCGCATGAGGTTCTGATCCCTGACTTTTTTTATCGCATGTATCGACACTTTATTTGAAGCGCCGCCGAGCCCTAAGGTGAAATAAAATGGTTCAAATGGCTCTAAGCACTATGGGACTTATCTGAGGTCATCAGTCCCTTAGACTTAGAACTACTTAAACCTAACTAACCTAACGACATCACACACATCCACGCCCGAGGCAGGATTCGAACGTGCGACCATAGCAGCAGCGCGGTTCCGGACTACTGAAGCGCATAGAACCGCTCGGCCACTCCGGCCGGCGCCTAAGGTGAAGTCACAGGGCACCATACTTTTTCACTATTACAAAGGAATAAGATATTGCAACGCCTTTGTTGTTCAGAAGTACGATACAATGTTCCTTGCATACATAACCGAAGGAAAAGCCACTGCGGCGACGACAGTCGTTAGGAAATACATGGAATTCGCTTATACGATATTACAGTACGTTTTCCTTCGCACATGCATGCATTTCCGAAGGAACATTGCATCGTATATCTGAACAACACAGGCACTGAAATATCGTATTTACCCGCCGACACCGAGCAAGTGACTTTCAAGTAAAAGCCTCCCAGGTACATCATGGATTTACGAATGCAGGTTGTGAACAAATGGTTGACGACATTTGGAAATTTGGGTCTGGCCGTGGAATGTACCGGGGATAGCACTAATGGTAAGGCGACCTCTCGCGATAACCGTGAAATCCGGGTTCGAATCCTGGTGTAGCACAAATTTTCATAGTCGATATTCCATTATACATCTGATGGTAGTCCATATTGGCAACTGCTAGTACATTTCATGTATTACACAGGAAGGTTGGAGGCAACCTTCACACATGATTCAAACATTTGTGCCACAATGGGAGACAATTACGGGGTTTCCCAAAAGTGGTCTACCGCGCAGTTTTTTAGTAAAAACTGTACCAGATTACTTACAGTAGTTCCTGAGTAATAGCCTTCCCATGTAGACAGAAAATTACAGTGAGGCCTATAATTTGTAACGTGTATACATATAGATGGAATTACTATTGTCTGGTTGTGCGGTTGCATTGAAATGCTTATTTACATATCCTAGCATGTAACTACACTTCATCCCCATTCTACACTACTCGCCATTAAAATTGCTACACCACGAAGATGACGTGCAACAGACGCGAAACATAACCGACAAGAAGAAGACGCTGTATATTCAAATGATTAGCTTTTCAAAACATTCACACAAGGTTGGAGCCGGTGGCGACAGCTACAAGGTGCTGACATGAAGAAAGTTTCCAACTGTTTTCTCATACACAAACAGAAGTTGACCGGCGTTGTCTGGTGAAACGTTGTTGTGTTGCCTCGTGTAAGAAGGAGAAATGCGTACCATCACGTTTCCGATTTTGAGAAAGGTTGTATTGTAGCCTATCGCAATTGCGGTTTATCGTATCGCGAAATTGTTGCTCGTGTTGGTCGAGATCCAATGACTGTTAGCACAATATGGAATCGGTGGGTTCAGGAAGGGAATACGGAAGGCCGTGCTGGATCCCAACGGCCTCATTTCACTAGCAGTCGAGATGACAGGCACCTTATCCGTATGGCTGTAACGGATCGTGCAGCCACGTCTCGATCCCTGAGTCAACAGATGGGGACGTTTGCAAGACAATAACCATCTGCACGAACAGTTCGACGACGTTTGCAGCAGTATGGACTATCAACTCGGAGACCATGGCTGCAGTTGACCTTGACGCTGCAACACAGACAGGAGCACCTGCGATGGTGTACTCAACGAAGAACCTGGGTGCACGAATGGCAAAACGTCATTTTTTTCGGATGAATCCAAGTTCTGTTTACAGCATTCGTGTTGGGCGACATCGCGGTGAACGCATATTGGAAGCGTGTATTCGTCATGGCCATACTGGCGTATCACCCGGCGTGATGGTATAGGGTTACATTGGTTACACGTCTCGTTCACCTCTTGCACGCATTGACAACACTTTGAACAGTGGACGTTACATTTCAGATGAGTTACGACCCGTGGCTGTACCCATCATTCGATCCCTGCGAAACCCTACATTTCAGCAGGATAATGCACGACCGCACGTTGCAGGTCATGTACGGGCCTTTCTTGATACAGAAAATGCTCAACTGCTGCCCTGGCCAGCACACTCTCCAGATATCTCACCAATTGAAAATGTCTGGTCAATGGTGGTCGAGCAAGTGGCTCGACGCGATACGCCAGTCACTACTCTTGATGAACTGTGGTATCTCGTTGAAGCTGCATGGGCAGCTGTATCTCTACACGACATCCAAGCTCTGTTTGACTCAATGCCCAGGCGTATCAAGGCCGTTATTACAGCCAGAGGTGTTTGTTCTGTGTGCTGATTTCTCACGATGTATGCACCGAAATTTCGTGAAAATGTAATCACCATGTCAGTTCTAGTATAATATATTTGTCAAATGAATACCCGTTTATCTTCTTAGTGTAGCAATTTTAATGGCCAATAGTGTATGTTTGTTGCGTGCCTCCTTCATGGTGCAGTTTTAATGGTCAGTAGTACGTGAAGCCCATCCTCTTATTACATGTCATGCACCCGCACGTATGAAAGGCGGCTGTACGCGCACCGGAAGAGCGACGCCAGCGCTGGCGCGACCCGGGGGGGAAGCGGTGCGGGCAGTCGCGGGTCGCGCTCGGTCGCACACGTTACGCGGCGCGCTGTGCTCTCTGGCGGGCGCTAATGAACTGTGACGCGCCGGCCACCGGCCACTGCCGCAGCGACGCTCGCTGCGCCGCCGACTGTGACGTGGCGTAGCGGGCCGCCGATTTATCCACGCGGAAACCCGCGGTGAGCTATGCGGAGCGTTACTCAGCGCGGCCCAAATACACAACTATCCGCTCCTCTCAGTAGTGTGACTTCCTTGGTGCATGATAAGTTGAGCTACGGAGTTACGACGTCGTTGCGAGAAGCACTGTCAGCTGTCAAGCACTCCCCGCGGCGATAGAAAATGATTTTACGTAGGTATTTAACTTTTTTACGAAATAGTACCTCATGTATGACTCTTGTGAATAGAACGAGCGATGTGGCGCAGTGTTTACTACACTGAATTTGCATTCGGGAATCTGTAATATATATACAGGGTGGTCCATTGATCATGACCGGGCCAAATATGCACGAAATAAGCGTCAAACGAAAAAACTACAAAGAACGAAACTTGTCTACCTTGAAGGGGGAAATCAGATGGCGCTATGGCTGGCCCGCTAGATGGCGCTGCCATAGCTCAAACGGATATCAACTGCGTTTTTTTAAAAATAGGAACCCCCATTTTTATTACATATTCGTGTAGTACGTAAAGAGATATGAATGTTTTAGTTAGACCACTTTTTTCGCTTGGTGATAGATGGCCCTGTAATAGTCACAAACGTGTGAGTACGTGGTATCACGTAACATTCCACCAGTGCGGACGGTATTTGCTTCTTGATACATTACTCGTGTTAAAATGGACCGTTTACCAATTGCGGAAAAGGTCCGTATCGTGCTGATTGTGGTCAAAATGCCCAACGGGCGTGTGCTATGTCTGCTGCTCGGTATCGTGGACGGCATCATCCTAGTTTCCGGACAGTTCGCCGGATAGTTACGTTGTTTAAGGAAACAGAAAGTCTTCAGCCACATGTGAAACGTCAACTACGACCTGGAACGAATGATGATGCCCAAGTAGGTGTTTTAGCTGCTGTTGCGGCTAATCCGCACATCGGTAGCAGACAAATTGCGCGAGAATCGGGAATCTCAAAAATGTTGGGAACAGGTACGTTTTTGAAATTAAAATACAGAACGTAGGTACGTTTGAACATTTTATTTCGGTTATTCCAATGCAATACATGTACCTTTGTAAACTTATATTTCTGAGAACGCATACTGTTACAGCGTGATTACCCGTAAATACCACATTAATGCAATAAATGCTCAAAATGATATCCGTCAACCTCAATGCAGTTGGCAATACGTGTAACGACATTCCTCTCAACAGCGAGTAGTTCGCCTTCCGTAATGTTCGCACATGCATTGACAATGCGCTGACGCGTGTCGCCAGGCGTTGTCGGTGTATCACGATAGCAAATATCCTTCAACTTTCCCCACAGAAAGAAATCCGGGGACGTCAGATCCGATGAACGTGCGGGCCATGGTATGGTGCTTCGACGACCAATCCACTTGTCATGAAATATGCTATTCAAACCGCTTCAACAGCACGCGAGCTATGTGCTAGACATCCATTATGTTGGAAGTTCATCGCCATTCTATCATGCAGTGAAACATCTTGTAGTAACATCGGTAGAACATTACGTACGTAAATTGCACCATTTAGATTGCCATCGATAAAATTGGGGGCCAGTTATCCTTCCTCCCATAATGCCGCACCATACATTAACCCGCCAAGGTCGCTGATGTTCCACTTGTCGCAGCCATCGTGGATTTTCCGTTGCCCAGTAGTGCATACTATGTCGGTTTACGTTACCGCTGTTGGTGAATGACGCTTCGTCGCTAAATATAACGGGTGCAAAAAATCTGTCATCGTCCCGTAATTTCTCTCGTGCCCAGTGGAAGAACTGTACACGACGTTCAAAGTCGTCGCCATGCAATTCCTGCTGCATAGAAATATGGTACGGGTGCAATCGATGTTGATGTAGCATTCTCAACACCGACGTTTTTGAGTTTCCCGATTCTCGCGCAATTTGTCTGTTACTGATGTGCGGATTAGTCGCGCCAGCAGCTAAAACACCTACTTGGACATCATCATTTGCAGGAGGTCGTAGTTGAGGTTTCACATGTGGCAGAACACTTCCTGTTTCCTTAAATAACGTAACTATCCGGCGAACGGTCCGGAAACTTGGATGATGTCGTTCAGGATACCGAGCAGCATACATAACACACGCCCGTTGGGCATTTTGATCAGAATAGCCATACATCAACACGATATCGACCTTTTGCGCAATTGGTAAACGGTCCATTTTAACATGGGTAATGTATCACGAAGCAAATACCGTCCGCACTGGCGGAATGTTACGTGATACCACGTACTTATACGTTTACGACTATTACAGCGCCATCTATCACAAAGCGATGAAAGTGGTCCAACTAAAACATTCATATTTCTCTACGTACTACACGAATAAGTAATAAAAAAATGGAGGTCCCTATTAAAAAAAAAAACCAGTTGATATCCGTTTGACCTATGGGAGCGCCATCTAACGGGCCAACCATAGCGCCATTTGGTTTTCCCCTTCAAACTAGACGTTTTGTTCTTTGTAGTTTTTCGTTTCATGCTTATTTCGTGACACATATGGCCCGGTCACTATCAATGAACCACTCTGTATATTCCACATCCACTCGATACTTAGCAAGCCACGTAGCGGGAAATGACGGGAGTACTTCTGGTACCACTGACTGGCGCACCCTACCTCAGGCACTCGCGGAGGCCCGGGAAGAATGATTATCAATAAGTCTTTGTATTAGCTCTAATTTCTCGAATTTTCTACTCGTGGTCATTTCGCGAAATGTGTGTGGGAGGATGTAATATGCTGTCCAACATTTCACGTAAAGCACTTTCTCGAAGTTTCAATAGTAAACGTTTCTGTGGTGGACAACGCTCACTTGTTACAGGAGTCTGTTGAGCATGTTTGTAATGATGTCTCACCAACTAAACGATCCCGTGACAAAGAACACCGCTTTTCGTTTGATCTTCTCTATCTCTTCTATGAATCCTACGTGGCAAGAGACTCACACTGATGAACAATATTCAAGAATCGGTCGAACAATCGGCTTTCGTGTATGAGTTACGTTTCCATAAGATCCCTCCTATGAATCTCAGCCTGGCATGTGCTTTTATTTCTATTTGCTTTATGTGATCACAAATCTAGAAAATTATTCGGTCCGGATAGATATTCCTAGATACAATTACTTCCGTTTCATTGTTCCTGCTAATACAGCAACCAGTGTAAGATTTGAGATAAAAATACAGTCTTGGTTGCGAAGGTTTTTATTTTCAAATTTAAGTGTCGTGTTTCGCCAGTGCTAGGCATTTTCAGATTATCTGCAATGGAAAAAATTTGCAAAAGTATGTATGAGGAAACGTCTTGATACCACCTTGTGGAAGATTGTACTCTGCGAGAAATGTTTTTATGCAAACTTAACAGAAACTGGTCACGGAGCACGCCGTCCATAAAAATGATTAGACGATGCGCATAAATCGAAAAAATGCGATTAGAATATGAAAAAGTTGAAAATCCCCGATGCCTGTCAAGTGGGTTCTTAAAAAGCACCAGGACGACGAAAGATCGTAGACCGTTCCGGTTCTTTTCAGGAGCTCACTTGACAGACACTGTGGGTTTTCAACTCTTTGCTATCTTAATCGCATTTTGTCGATTTATTCGCATCGTGTAATCATTTTTATGGACGGCGTGCGCCGTGCCCAGTTTCTGAAAATTTTTATCAAACGTTTTCTATAGAATACGTCATTGCACAAGGTGGGATCAGGTCCTTGTCTTATACGAAGTTTTGTAATTTTTTCTACTGTAAATAAACTGAGAAAGCTTGCCAAGGGCGAAAAGAGTCACTGAAATTTGAAAAAAAGAATAAAAGCATTCGCAACCAAGACTGTATTTTTAATTCATATTCCTAGAGGTTATTATTTTCAAATTTCAGTGCTGTGTTTCGCCAGTGGTAGGCATTTTCAGATACCTGCAATGGAAAAAAAGTTGCAAAAGTAGGTATAAGCAAACGTCCTGATCCCACCTTGTGGAAGATCGTACTCTGCGGGAAAAGTTTTTATGCAATAGTGTAGTTCTAGAGTAGTGGATTTCTTTTCCTATGTTTGCGCAATTTGTTACATGTGTTCACCTTCAGGGTTAATTGCTAGAGCTTGCACCATTCATCAATCCTCTGCAGGTGGTTCCCCAAATCGATACTGTCTTATGGTGTTGCTACATTTTTTTTAAATAGAAAACTGCATCATCCGCGGACAGAGAATTCATCGTTTTCTACTAAATACATTGTAAACAGCAACGGTCCTATCACGCTTCCGTGGGGCACTCTGGAAACTACGTTTACATCCGATTTTGTTCTATTAAGGGCTAAGTGTTTAGTTCTATTTGCATTGAAGTCTTGAATCCAGTTGCAAATCTGTTTCGATACTCGCTGAGCTCTTTCTTTCCACTATCCCGCAGTTCTGGATGGTGGCAAATACCATCCTGAAGTCAAGAAACACGGCATCAATTTGAGCGTCGTAGCGCTATGGATCTCATGGAGGAATAGAACGAGCTGAGTTTCGCGAGTTCTCGGTTTTCAGAATCAAATAAAATGGTTCAAATGGCTGTGAGCACTATGGGACTTAACTTCTGTGGTCATCAGTCCCCTAGAACGTAGAACTACTTAAACCTAATTAACCTAAGGACGTCACACACATCCATGCCCGAGGCAGGATTCATACCTGCGACCGTAGCAGTCGCGCGGTTCCGGACTGAGCGCCTAGAACCGCTCGGCCTTTTCAGAATCCATGTTGATATTTACAGAGGAGATTTTCGTTGTCCAAAACATATCCCATAATTCTACAACAATTTGACGTCAACCATACAGGTCTGTAATTGCGTGTCCTGAGCTTTCTCTCAGTCTGTAGGTACCTTTCGTTTCTCCAGTGATTTACTATAAACTGCTGTTAGTAGGAGGGCGAGTTCTTTCTCATTATCTTTGTAGAATGTTATAGACATTTCATCTGGTCATGAAGTCCTTCCACTAATAAGAAATTGTAGCTGCTTTTCTATTCCGTGATCGGTTATCTGTTTCGACATTGAAAGGAGGGACTGTGTCACGATCTTCCACGTTAATACAATTTCGGAAGATCTAACTCAGTATTTCAGCCTTCTCTTCCGTTTTCTTCCATTTCGGTGCCAGTTTGGTCCCAGAGTGAGTGAACAGAGCATTTCGAACCGCTTACTTTACAAAAGGCCAGAACACATTGAGGTTTTTTCTCAGATCGGTTGACAAAGTTTTACTTTTAGAGTCAATGAACGCTTCTTTTATTGCTCTCTTTACGCTTCAAACCCCAGTCCGGCTACTCAAATTTAGGTGTTCTCTGATTTCCCAAAATTGCTCCAAGCAAACGCCACGATGGTTCCCTCGAAAAGGGCGTGGCCGATTCCCTTCCTCGTCCTTTCACAATTCGAGCTTGTGCTTCGTCTCAAACTATCGCTCTGTTGAACATTGTCTGGGCGCTGTTTCATGATCATCGTGTATGTACTTAGGAAAACGTTACATCACTCGTTACCCTTTTAAATGCGTTAAATTCAAAAACTATAACTATTTAAAATTGTGCACTTTGCTAACACAGTTTTATTGCCCTTGTTTGTGCGCAAGTGATGGGTAGATCAGCTGAGTGCAGCAAAGACATTTTCATACTTTCAAAGACTAATCTTTTAGCCACCCAAGCTTTATCGGTTAAAATAAATTGAAGCGCCAAAGAAACTGCTATAGGCAGGCGTGTTCAAATACAGAGATATACGAACAGGCAGAGTACTGCGCTGAGGTCGGTGTCTGGCGCAGTTGTTAGATCGGTTACTACTGCGACAATGGCAGGTTATCAAGATTTAAGTGAGTTTGAACGCGGTGTTATAGTCGGCGCACGAGCGACAGGACACAGCATCTCCGAGTTAGCGATGAAGTGGGGATTTTCCCGTACGACCATTTCACGAGTGTACCGTGAATCTCAGGAATCCGGTAAAAAATGAAGCCTCCTGCGTCGTTGCGGCCGGAAAAAGATACTGCAAGAACGGGACCAACGACGACTGAAGTGAACCGTTCAACGTGACGGAAGTGCAGCTCTTCCGCAAACTGCTGCTGATTTGAATGCTGGGCCATCAACCGTGTCAGCGTGCAAACCATTCACAAAACGTCATGAATCCATGGCAGGTGAACCACTTTTTTTGGCTCTTCAGTCTACATGAGCTTATTTTTGTTTGATGGTTGAGAACCTGTGGAGTACTAGCATGCTCACACGCATTGAACAGTTCCGTAATGTGAAACATGCTAACAAGTATTGCAGCATGCTTTATTTAATAACGATTGCTTAGCAGCACTTAAAGCAAACGCCGCGTGTTTTATTTCAGTTTAGTCTACAGTACAGTGTGTTGTTACAGGCCGGGGAGCAAAAGCTGCGGTTTGCTACCTTGGTTGCGCAAGTAAGAACTTCAGGATCAATGAAAAACATCTTTAGGAATATTCAGTGAACAGTGAACAATAAGTTACACGTGTCTATATCGATTCAAATTAATATCAGTAACTGCATGTGGTTGTTCTATATGGCGGTCAGTGTCAAAATCTTTCAGAAAATTCCGCTCCACTCTAAATTCGTAGTGTTGCATAGACACGATTTCATGTTCATAAAGTCACACCGCCATGTAATATTCACGTCAGACTACACATCAGTCACAATTACAACCTTCCATTCTACATTCCGTAAATTATGCTGAAATATAACGTAATTAGAGTGTTACACTGTAGCATTACACAAGTGGAAACTCAAAGCATAAATGTAACACGTTGTGGCATACTATCTACACAGCAATAAGAATAAGAAATATAGACCTAGAACGTCGCACTTGCATACACGAAGGTTGACTAGAAGGTTGAACACGAAAATTTCAGAGTATCTGTCGCACGCTGTGGCAAACAGTGAACGACAGAGAAGTAGCAACCAATGCTATTTTCGAAGTGGACAAGATCTCTGCCGTGTGTTTAGCTGGCGCCGTGCACTTCTGCTCGCCGGCAACCTGCAACGCCTTCATGCATTGTAGGTTGTCGGTGCCGAATGTTAAAGGCAGGAAGTACTGATTCGGAACAACAGCACGAGCAGCCGCATTTCCGTAATTTTCTTGTGGCCTGTACACAGCAATCAAATGTTTCAAATGGCTCTGAGCACTATGGGACTTAACTTCTGGGGCCATCAGTCCCCTAGAGCTAAGAACTACTTAAACCTAACTAACCTAAAGACGTCACACTCATCCATGCCCGAGGCAGGATTCGAATCTAGAACCGCTCGGCGACCCCGGCCGGCTACACAGCAATCATGTACGCTCCAGTGAGGGAAGCAACATATCTGGTTGTGTGCACTGTACTGACATCATCAACTTTGATACTTTCCTAAAGATTCTAATTACTTAATAGCGCTGCACAAATGCTTACATGCTGACGGCTATAATACGTGATTTATCTGCATATAAATACAATTCTTACATGGTAAAAAGAGAACGATTGTCATAAGAAGTAAAAAATGAAGTGTTCCATATGCATACTGTGAAACTGATTGATATAAAAAGTAGCAGTTGTATATGTGTTTCTCGTTTGCAATTTTCGATTCGTTATGACAACATGGGCACTCTACTTTGTCATTGGTTCTGCCAGTTTTCGGACTAATTCGTCGTTACCAACATTTGCTCCATATACGAGGTTGAATCAAATGGAAATCGGATTTTTTATACGTTTATTTAAGATTCATTAATGTGACTGGACCGTCTGTTTTCTGTTAAATTAGGTGAAATTTGAGCCAAATTTGCAGTGGGGTCGATTGAAAAGTGTATATTTCAAGTACATTTGTACTAACTGGGTCAGTATTTCATACAGAAGTTGGCGGCCTCTCGTAACCAAACATCCAAAATTGTCTTGCAAACCTTTAACCATTAATTATGGTACGATCACCCCCCCCCCTCCCACACACACACACACACACACACACACACATCTGGATGGGTAGGAGAATATACCGCAGTATCCTCCCAGTTGCGAGTCCAGTGTCTGAAGCAATGGGCCACCTATATGATGCAGCAAAGAAAAGAAAGAGTCGGCGTAGCTTTGTGACCGTGAGATCTGTAGGATTTGTTGAACCGCGTAATTGGAAAAGGTTTTCTTCCTCAGCACGCGATGGCCCCTTCGCATGCGATTTAAGAGAGTTGTGTCGTTGGTGCCTCTGTTGAGTGGAGGTTACTGTAATAGTAGGTGGGCGTATTGTGTGGTGTCATTTTTGTGTTGACGATTATGGGAGAAGGAGGAAGATGACGTCCGGTGGCGGCATATAGCGTGTGGTGTGCCCAGTGAAATTCATGCCCAGAAAAGGTCGAAGTAGGTCTACTAATCCTCGTGTCCGAACTCCGGAAATTCCCCCTACAGGAAGAAGAACGAGGACTCGAGATGCTCAAATGAGAACTGTAGTGGCAAAATTTATATATTCGCAACAGATCGTAGTTTATATTTTCTATCGAACTACAAACATTTTCCTTGCGATTAGATCTTCAGAAACTAAAATGGAAAACGCGGAGCATACTTTAAAATAAAATATGATCCGCACCCATGGATTAGCATAAGTATGGAATGTACATAATATGTGTTGTCATACTAACCTAAAAGCCAGGATTACACACATATATAGATAACATAAACTGTGGATACCTTCTCCTCCCACTTCTAGCGCTACATGTGCGCGTCCTTTGTATGTGATTACAAAAGATGAAAAGCATTATAAAATTGTGTGTTGGGTAACACATACTTGGAAAGGAAAGAGTAGCCATCATAAAATAACAAAAAAAATTCTTAAGGTGATTATGCATACCGATTTTCTTGTTAGGAAAAAAAAACTATATATCGCAAAAAGGGAAAAAGCAGTGTTTAAACTTAACAGCTAGAACCAGTACAATATCCGTACGTAAGAGGGCATATCTTAGAACACTTTGTCGACCATTGACGGCGCCCTATTTCCGGCAGCAAGATTTTTACGTTGCTCCTCATTTGCATTGCGGCGTCGACGCGGTTCGGACGGGGTCGCACAGCACCTCACTGCAGGCGTGCGGGCGTTTCCGGTATAATTATACGAGGACTCCAGGGTGCAGGTAGGCCATAAGGTAGTGAGCAAGTAGTTTTGCAGGAATATTGGTCGCAAATTCCAAAGATTACTGTATGGGCGCAAATTTCACTGGCTGCTGTTTTCATATATCCGTTGCTTGCGCCTCTCGAACCGGCTCACATGAACTCCGCAACTTTTGTCTGCTAAACACGGGAAGTCTGCAACTTACTCGAACTGCAGTTAACCGCCATACCCAAATTCCGCAACTAGCAGGAGACTCGAGTATTTTTGTTTTCGCTCCCCGAAGCGCGTCAGTAAGCGATATTGTAGAAGTGTTTGCTACGTTAAGCTGTATAGTATTTTAACATATGTATTACAAAATTTGATAAAAGGTAATAAATACCCTAATTGAAAGGAGGATGACGATAAAAGTGTTCAAAGAAAAAATAATAATAAGGTTCAGTCGCAAGTATTTTTATTCGGAAGCTGTTTTAAGCTAAAGATAATATTTAAGCTTCGTACAAAATTTGCAGGTGTTCAATCTGCCTGTCTCACCTTTTGGCATTGCACGAATTTGTTCTGGGTGAGTGCTTATCTTTCTTTGGGCTTGGTACGGAACTAGAGCCGACATTATTTAGCCGAATGTTAGGGTGTGTTTGTACACTTGACAAGCTACTCACAAATATAAAAATGTTACGGTGACTTGATTCAAACAAAGTAACGAGAACGAAGTCCCTTGCATGCTTTCGTCATTCTCCAAAGCAAAGACGGCTCGCCTATGCAGATGTAAGTACTCGATCTACTACCTGAAGGGCAAGTTGCAGATTCTGGCTAGGCGTCTTTTTGGACCTTTTCTGAATTGCAGGATCAGTGTCCGCTTCCTCCAACAGGAGCCGAGAAGGTTGCAGGCTTAACGTACCTGTCGGAAGGATGGACCGAAACCAAGTGTCACATGCCCTAACTTCTACAGAGAGGTTTTGAATGGGGTGATGAGAAACTTTATACGATGGTGACAAACAGCATAAGTTCATTGGCCTCCACGGTCATTTATTATACCAGGAAGCTGCAATTGTATGAGGTTTGATTCAAGTTTTGTACAATTAGGCTACGAGCATATTTTGACTGCACTGACATTTTCAAGCGATCCGTAGTTATATAGCGCTGTTAGTATATACAATTTTTACCTTATAAATATGATTGGTATGTAACTGTGTGTCGAGTATTTTCTGTTACAAAGCAGTAAAAATCGTACTTACTAATAGCGCTATATAACTGTAGATCGCTTGAAAATGGAAACGCAGCCGAAATAAGCTTCTCTCCTAATTGTACAACTCTTGCATAAAGCTTCGTTTAGTAGCAGCGTCCTGGTGGAATAATATATATAAAATGTTGTTACAAGATATTTACTAAGCTGCAGGCCCCGAGGAATACAAAGTAGTTTCAGGTATTCAGCAGTTTAAAGCACTATAGCAACTGAACTGCAACTTAGTTGTTTGGTCTTTCGTAATGACGCGGCTTAATACGGAAGATTATTTTACTCAAAACAGCATCCATTTCGGCATCGCTTGCAGTGGCGTAGTGTGACCAATTTTAGACTATGGAATGATGATGGTTTGGATTATGGGGTGCCCAACTGCGGGGTCATCAGCGATCGTACAAAGTCCCAATTTTTACACAGCCCAATTTTTGTACACAGTCCAGTCTAATCACTGTCACAAATGATGATGTTGAAACGATGTGGACAACACAAACACCCAGTCCCCGGGCAGAGAAGATCCCCAACCCGGCCGGGAATCGAACCCGGCACCCCGTGATCCAGAGGCAGCAAGTAGAGCATAGGATCAGCAACTGTGCGCCATAAGAAATGTCGAGAGGCCACCATGACCATTTTCAATGAACAGAAAGACAAACACCTTTTTATGTGGTCTTCAGGCCCATTAATTGTTAAAAAGGATACAAAAGAGGGCACGATAGCGCAGAGATAATAGTAAATCAGCGCGTATGTGTACAACTTCGGACGTGTGATCGCTGGTTCCGAGAACTGCAGGTAACAGCCTGAGAGGGTGTCTGAACCTACATACAGGCGGGGTCTGCGTATTTTCTAGAACCCGACGGAAATATTCGTGGTCCGTCGGCGAAATCGGCTCGTGTGTGGCCCTCCAGTAAGTGGCGAGGGGACGCCTGGGCTGTGCCCCAGCCGCTGCGTCCCATTCTGCGGTCGCTCTGACGCCGGCGGCGCACCAGCAGGCGCGGAAGGTAGGCAGACGCAGGCAGCGGCGCTCGGCCAGTGTAGTCGGCGGTGCGTGGAGCGGCCGGCGCTGGCGTATTGATCTGCAGCCGGCCCTGTCGGCCCTTTGTCGGCTGCCGACTCAACCCGCCGCCGCCGTCATCGGACTTCCGGCGTCCGCGGTGCTGACCCACACCTAGAGCTATATAGGCACGTGGCCACTTGCCGGTACAGCGGACCCCTACCTATGGTACACATCACGCCTGTGCCACTCTCCCCTTCCCACCTCAGTACAGTGACCATTCTGATATGACAGTCGTGCTTTTTGTTGTTGTGTCGTTTTCAATACTAACAAAGAGAGGCCACGAAGTTTGGAACGCGGATTTACTGCAAACTTCGTACACTCGTAGTACTCCATTAGGACAACAAAATGTTTGAGCAGTAGTGCGTACTTCTCAAGCATTAGTGAGAAAATCGCAAAATAATTTCGGTCTTCAAATATATACCTGTACGTGGCCATTTTTACTAACAAGGGAACCTCCCCATCGCACCCCTCTCAGATTTAGTTATAAGTCGGCACAGTGGATAGGCCTTGAAAAACTGAACACAGATCAATGGAGAAAACTACGTAAAAAGTAAGCAAAATATACAAACTGAGTAGTTCATGCGCAAGATAGGCAACACAAAGGACATGTGAGCTCAGGAGCGCCGTGGTACCGTTGTTAGCGTGAGCAGCTGCGGAACGAGAGGTCCTTGATTCAAGTCTTCGCTCAAGTGAAAAGTTTTCTTTCTTTATTTTCGCAATGTTATGATCTGTCCGTTCGTTCATTGACGTCTCTGTTAACTGTAATGAGTTTAGTGTCTGGGTTTTGCGACCGCACCGGAAAACCCTTGCGATTAGTAGACGAAAGGACGTGCCTCTCCAATGGGAACCGAAAACATTTGGTCGCAAGGTCATAGGTCAACCGATTCCTCCACAGGAAAACACGTCTGATATATTCCATACGACACTGGTGACAGCATGTGCGTCACATGACAGGAATATGTTGTCGACCCACCTAACTTGTACACTTGGCGAATGGGTAAAAAGATTCTTCTATCTTTAGGTTTTCTTGTGAATGTGATAAGCACTCCCAAAAAAAGTGATGAAAACATAAGTGTGTGTCACATAAACTGCAACAAATGAATGTAACAGTTTCACAGTCGCACAATTTTCCCTGTGCACTGTCAAAACATATGTTTTGTTTCGATGTTTGTTTAGGTGTAGCGTCCCCATACTACGGCGCAGTTACCTCGCATTGGACGGATGGACGGACAGATAATAATTGTCTGAAAATAAATAAAAATAAATGAACGTTTCACTCGAGGGAAGACTTGAACCAAGGACCTCACGCTAACCACGGGACCACGGCGCTCCTGAGCTAACATTAACCTTGATGTTACCTATGTTGCTTATGGGCTACTCAGTTTGTATATTTTGCTTATTTTTTTCATAGTTACACACAACTTCTTCCTGTTTCCTCGATTGATCTGTATTCAGTTTTGCGAGGCCTATCGACTATGCCAACTTATAACTAAATCTGAGGGGGGTGCGATGGAGAGGTTCCCTTGTAAGAAGCGGCGGCAACCGATTGGATAGCGTTGAAGCCCCGTAAACGGTGGATCACTGGATCGAGCCCCGTTCATCCTTTTCTTTTCTTTCCAACACAGTCATCTTCTTTGCTATTTATATTACAATTGATTTAATGGTTAAAATACGCGTAATCGGAGGAACTGTTATTAAATTTACAATGTTATTTGGCAGTCTACAAATTTTTATTATCACAAATAATATAATATTCATAACTATCGACTAGTAAACGACCAAACGCATAAAGTGATACTGAAAATTTATGCATGTCCGTGATTTGAGAAATCCCTTATACCTGGAAGGAGCTCGAAACTACTTGTTACCTGCAAGTTTTGACCGGCACAGACGGTTTTCAAAGAACGAGGGGAAGGCCAGGCTCGAACTGGGATGGAATGGGGATGAGACCTTGCTTATGTAGCAGGAAAAAATAACGTACGTGCGGATTGTTCGTGACTAGAAAAATGGAAGTGACACCCGGTTTGTCGAGAACTACGGACCAGGAATGTCATGAATATTCAGTCCATAGTGCAGTTTGAAAACGTCGGTTGAAAGATGCTTTCGTATATTGTGATAGTCTTCTTCAAGAAGATCCAGTCGATAGTTATGAATATTATGTTATTTTTGATAGTAAAAACTTGTAGACTGCCAAATAACATTTGAAATTTAATAAAAGTTCATCCGATTACACGTATTTTTCCCATTATATCAATTGTAATATAAATAGTAAAGAATATGACTGTGTTGGAAAAAAATGCTGACGAACTGGACTCGATCCTAAGATCCATCGATTATCGGGCTTAAACGCTAACCACCCGGTTGCCGCCGCTTCGTGATAAGAATGGCCACGCACAGATGTATGTTTGACTACCGAAATTATCTTGTTTTTTTTTTTTTTTTTTTCAGTAACGCTTGAGAAATACGCGCTACTTCTTACGCATTTTGTTGTCCTATGGAGTACTACGAGTATACGAAGTTTGCAGTAAATCCGCGTTCTAAACGCCGTGGCCTCCCCGTGTAAGACTGCGTTGATAAAATCTCTGAACGCTAGTCTTTTCTGTGTGTACTGCCATACGCGGATCCAATTTTAGTAAAGGCCTCGACGATTTTACGAGGGTGAGTCAAATGAAAACGTTCATAATTTTTTTTTAATATTGTTAATTGTGCAGAAGTGGTACAGAGCTGCATCACTTTGCAACATAAACTCCCCCACGCTCAGTGCAAGTCCCCCATCGCTTACAAAGTGCACAAATTACTTTAGAAAAAAATTCTTTTGGTAGTCCGCGCAACCACTCATGCATCGGCGTGCATCAGAACGGAACTGCTTTCCTTCCATTGCGTCTTTGAGTGGTCCAAACATATGGAAATCAGTTGGGGCATGGTCAGGTGAGTATGGTGGATGAGGAAGACACTCAAAATGCAGGTCTGTGATTGTTGCGACTGTTGTACGAATAGTGTGGGACCTTGCATTGTCATGTTGCAAAAGGACACCGGCTGACAACAATCCACGTCGCTTTGATTTGATTGCAGGCTGCGGTTGATTTTTTAGATCTGTGTATGATGCACTGGTGACAGTGGTCCCTCTAGGGATGTAGTGCCCCAAAATGACGCCTTTTTCGTCCCAAAAGAGTGACAGCATGACCTTCCCTGCTGATCTGTTCGAAACTTCTTTGGTTTTAGTAAACATGCTGAAATGTCAATCAGTGTCACTCGGCTGTTTTCCTTCACTATGGCTTCAACTGTTGCAATGTTCTGTGGAGTCACATCTCATTGTGCCTGATCTGGACGAGAGGCATTTTCCACTGAAGTCACACCATTTGCGAACTTCCTACTCCATTGGTAGACTTGCTGCTGTGACAAACAGGCATCACCGTACTGAACCTTCATTCGTCGATGAATTTCAATATGTTTCACCACAAAAACCGAATAATAGAACTCAGTCTTTCCCTGGTGCAAGTCGCAAGTGGGGCGGCCATCTTTATACTGATACTGCGATGGGCATGTGTGCATCTGCACTATGCTGCCACCTACAGGCCATTCTGCACTCTGTTTGTGGCACGCTTACCAACTTAAAGGATAGCGGCGCGATTTGTTATTTCAAATTTAAGGTTTTCATTTGACTCACCCTCGTACATAAACTCTAAGAAAAAAGATAGGCAACGGACCATTAAGGAATTATCCGAATAAAACACAAATCGGTAGTTGTGATGCATTTGGAGAGACTAACAGACGATTACATTTTCAGGAAAATTATGTGATTTATTAAAGAGAAAGTGCTCCACAAAGTGAACAAGTTAATAATGCCTGTGGCCCGTAAGCAAGCAGTTATTCAGTTTGGCCCTGATTGATAGACTCGTTGGATGTCTTCCTGAGGGATGTCGTGCCACATTCTGTCCAATTGGCGCGTTAGGCCGTTACAATCCCGAGCTGGTTGGAGGACTCTGAGCACAATGCTCGAAACATTCTCAGTTGGAGAGAGTTCCAGTCACTTTGCTGGCCAAAGCTGGGTTTCACGAGCACGAAGACAAGCCGTAGAAACACTCTCTGGTTGGTGGCGGACATTATGTTGCTTGCCATGAAGGGCAACAAAACGGGATATAGAACATCGTCTACGTCTCGCTGCGCTGTAAGGGTCCCGCGGATGACAACCAATGGGGTCCTGGCATGAAATGAATTGGGACCACAGCCCGTAAGTCTTGGTTGTCGGGCCATATGGCGGGCAATAGTCAGGTCGGTATCCAACCCCTGTTTGGGGGTCTGCAGAGACATCATCAGCCTGGAATCTCATTGACAGAAGTAGAATTGTCTTCAGTGATGATTCCCGCTTCGAATTGTGCCCCAGTGACCAGCGAAGACGTGTCTGCAGTCGTCCCAGACAGCGATGGGGTACCACATTCGCGGCCTTCCTGGATAGTTCAGTAGACAACTGCAAACATTTTCCACCGAGACATTGACCATCGTGTCTCACTGCAGTGTAAGTGTATTAACAGTTATGACGATTGATTTTGAAATAGAAAACACTTTACGTAATTTTTTTTCCTTCTGTCTCGTTTTTATTTGTGTGTTTTATATGTGAGTGGCTGAAGCAGGGGCAGGGGATGGCGTGCGATGAGAGTAACAAACCGTATTCTATCTCCAGACTTTCAGCTCAGCATAACAACTGCAACCTACATCCACTGGAATTTGCTTATTGTAGGTAAGCCTTGGTCATTTGACGTTGCTTCACCTCATCGTAGTTTCCAGATCTATTGTAAAAAGCCGTCCGCTGTGGCCGAGCGGTTCTAGGCGCTTCAGTCCGGATCCGCGTTGCTGCTATTGTCGCAGGTTCGAATCCTGCCTTGGGCACGGATGTGTGCGATGTCCTTAGGTTAGTTAGGTTTAAGTAGTTCTAAGTCTAGGGGACTGATGACCTCAGATGTTAAGTCCCATAGTGCTTAGAGCCATTTGAAACATTTTATTGGAAAAAGGCCTGAAGGCCGTAACTAATTGCCGGCTTAATATATTAGTAACTGGCGTGGGCTTTCATTTTCGGAATATATTTGCGAAGCCACAGCACTCTCTAGACGTGGAGAAACTTTGTCCGTGATTCGATTCAGTGACGTTCTTACTCACTGGTCTGAAGACTCTCACAGTGTATTCACACGTAAACGAAGTGATTTATCTGGATACTTATATGGGTATGGTGTCTGTCCTTTCGGCATGTCCGAAAGAACAGACACCATATCCATATAAGTATATAGTTCTGGCAATACCGGCCATGACCTTCTTCTTCTGTACGGATGCACACATATTCCCCGAACTCGTACGGGACTTGGTAAGAATGTCTTGCACGAGTAATGAGTGTGTTGGGGTGGGACATTACGAATGTAGTGTGTGGACATACAAGGTGAGAATGTTGGTCTCTCGGGAAGCGTGCGCGAGACATTCCCTTCAGTTGTACTATTCACTGTGATCTCGGTGGCTCAGATGGATAGAGCGTCTGGCATGTAAGCAGGATGTCCCGGGTTTGAGTACCGGTCGGGGCACACATTTTCACTTGTCCCCATTGGTATGTATCAACACCCGTCAGCAGCTGAAGGTATTAATATAATTCTGTTTTCATTCTTATTTATCTGGTGTCCGAAAAGGCATGGTCATTGCTTTCGGGGAAAGGGTGGAAGCATTTTCTAAACGGCTAAGTTCGTGTGTCACTGTAGTTACTGGCGCTATCCTAAACGGGTACTGAGGCAATTGTGGCGCACCACCGGCCGCGGAAGACAGGGGTTAATGACGACTGTACGAGCCAATGGACATGCAACTGTTGAGCAACTGACTGCCCAGGTGAACCCAGGGGCTACCAAGGGTATGTCAATGACCGTTCAGTGAACGTTGCTGCGTACAGATCTTCGCAGCAGGCGCCCGGTTCATGCACCCATGCTGACTGCTGTTGAATGGTGACGAAGGTTGGAATTTGCACGCCAGCACCGCACCTGTACGTCCACTGATTGGTGACAGCTGGCCTTTTCAGATGAATCACGTGTTATGCTCCATCGGACAGGTAGTCGTCGGTGACTACAGCGTGAAACGTCTGAAAGCAAATCCTCAGCAACAATCGTCGGAAGGGTCCAGACCTCAGGGCATTCCCTGGAAGGGACAACAATTCAAGGCAGGTATGTTGAAGACCATGTGCTGTTTTTTCCCTTGGCACGGTGGTATCTACCAGCAAGACATGTGTGTTCAAATGTGTGTGAAATCTTATGGGACTTAACTGCTAAGGTCATCAGTCCCCAAGTTTACACTACTTAACCTAAATTATCCGAAGGGCAAACACACACACCCATGCCCGAGGAAGGACTCGAACCTCAGTCGGGACCACACAGTCCTGCAGCAGGACATGCAACGCATCGCCGTGCGGGATTAGCCGAGGGGTCTAGGCGCTGCGGTCATGGACTTTGCGGTTGGTCCCGGCGGAGGTTCCAGTCTTCCCTCGGGCTTGGGTGTCTGTGTTTGTCCTTAGGATAATTTAGGTTAAGTAGTGTGTAAGCTTAGGGACTGATGACCTTAGCATTTAAGTGACATTAGATTTCACACACATTTGAACATTTTGCAAAGTATCACAGAGCACACAGTGTACATGCATAACCTGAAGAGCATCAGGATGGGTTCACTTTACTCCCCTGGCCGCGGCACTCACTGGTTTAAAACCAAATCGAGAATCTGTGGGACCCAATCCATTGCACTGTTCGTGCCATAGAACCTCAGCCGAGAAACTTGGTGCAGCTGGCCACGGTATGGCTTCACATCCCTGTCGGTAGCTACCAGAACCTCTTAACACACTTCCTGCATGTCTCGCAGCTGGGCGCGCTGCGGAAGTTGGTTATGCAGGCTTTCGACAGATGGTCACATTAATGTGGTGGACAATGTAGTATCACCCAGTATACAGCCCGTATATTGTGTACTGGTATGTCCTGAGCAACTTTTCAGTCTTTCTTCGAGTGTGGTTGTAAATGGATGCTGTAAGTGCTTTAACAGCATGTAGCCCTCTTCAGTGACTCCGCTGCTGCCTCCGCCTGGGAGCCATAGAGGACAACAACTCAACTCTGGCTTCGAAAGAGCAAAGACGATAAAATGTCGTCGCGCATTGAGCTCTCACAACTGGGACCGGGGTGCTGTTCTTTCGGTTTTGAAAGCGCAGAGCCGGCCATTTATCGCTACCCTCAGAAGGTGACAGGCTCTTGCCGTTTCTCGGAGTGAGGGACGCGGAGCACGCTCCTGGGAGTGGCCGGCCTCGTCCGCCGCCGGTGAAATATTAAAAGGCGCGAGCGGCGGCCGCGGATTCCCTTTGTAGGCGCAGGGCCGGGGGAGGTGTGCAAATAGGGCGGCACGCTGTACTTAGGCCCGGGCTGGCGCGACGGGACAGCGCGCGACAGAGGGAGTCGAGTGCAGTGAAAGGCGCGTTATCCCTCGAGGGTTCTCTTTGTGCTCCTCGCAGGAAAGGGTCCTTTCTGCCATTCACCCACGGCCGCGCCCGTGTCCGTAACGCCGGTTTAACACACCATGTGTCGCCGCCCTTTGCCGCTACACAACTGGAATGCGCCGAGCGGACGTTTCAGTCTGCGGCTTGCATTCGTAAAAAAAGAAAAAAAGGGCTGCACATCTGAAGGAAGCGGGAACTGTTTTGAGACGTCTCAGAAGTGGGAACTGTTTTGAGACGTCTCAGATACCCCAGATGTGTTCTCTACATGACCAGAAACCTACCCCTCACGCCACCCCCACCCACTCCGATTCTTTCAAGAAGCGAACGTGCACGATATAGAACAGTTTGTTTTTCGCGTATCTCAATGTCATATCACCTGAAGTATTTCTCGTACGGTGATGCCGAGTGGGTCACGACGGAAGGAACGTGTTTTGAGGAGTGATAGTATTAGTGATTCTAAACGTTTATGTCCTATTGTCATAAAAGCTTTCTGAGTATCGTACCGCATCTTAACGTAAATAACTGTACTGGAAAAACCAAAGCTTGAGCCATGGTTGCAGTGACTTGTCCTGGGTGTTGAGACAGCCACAAGAAGGCCACAGTAGCCACTGCCGAAAAGTTCCTTTCCCCAGCATAGTTTTTTTACATTGTGAAGCGGTACGATACTCAGAAAACTCTTATGTCAGCTGACTCTAGCCACGGAAGCCAGCCGAATTATATATGTCCTATTCTTAGCAGTTTCCGAGCAAACTAATGAGAACAGTAGAAACAGAACTAGTGCAGGTGTTAGTAAATGAAAAATTGTGCTCTAATATTTTGATTAATTGTGTGCATTTTCTCACAAAAGATGTTCAAAGACTCTACTGCCACTGCAATGCATTTTGCAGCTCTTTTGGACAGCTGGTGTGTTGCTGATCTGAGCTCATTCGTATTGCCCTTTATTTGAGCACATGTGTATAAAGTACGAGCGAGAAGTTCCTCCTTTGTGTCCACTCTGTCTTGCAGGATCAGTGTTTACCAAAGACTTAAATTAATAGAGCGTGTTATTCACGTCAGTTAAGGTATCATGTGTTGGGAATAGTTATTCGTGAGGTGAGCAGAATTATTTCATCAAACACGACATCTTTATAGGGAGCTTGAGAGTAAACAGGCTCGGGGGTCCAAAGAAAGTTAGATCATGTCTGTGGCATTTTTTGGCCAGCTTTTAAACCATACTGTGATGTAACTAATACTAAGTGTATTCGGTTGTTTTGTGACTGTTGTGCGTCTATAAGCAAAAATTATTATATTTTGTTTCTGTTCTGTGTGACTGTATGACAATAAGGATTTCAAATTCAGTGGTACTTCCCTGTACTGTGCATGGTCATTTGTACATGCCCAGAGACAGGGCTTTTGATATTGTAGGAAAGAAACTCTGAAAACGTGAAACTGTAATTCTCCCAGGCGAATATGAAAGTGTTTTTGAGACGTTAGGAACACTTCACTCCGATAATTCTGATTTTTCCTGTGTCACTTGCAAAGAACTCAGTCAAATATCAATTCCAAAATAAAAAAGCTTCAAAATTAGTGAAGCTAAACGTCGCACTGTTCATTAGACACGAGCACTGGTTGGTCACCGTGCTGCATAAATGCAGTGACATCAGGGTGCAGACAAAAAATGATCAGAAGTGGGGTAACGTATGATCGTATTTTGCCTCAACTAAAAGTTTTACTAAATAGTAATCATGTACTACAGGCAAAGCAAAATGACTTCGTATCACTACTTTCTGCTGTGGGCTCTGAATTCAACAAAATCCCTTTCTACAGAAGCGCGGTAGAGGATAATGATGTACGAGCAGTTAATGAGAATGAAGACAGTGATAACAATGACGTTCATTATGATGACTGATGTTTTGAACCAAATATCGGTAACACTAGGACAAATTAGTTCCAAGGTGCATAATCATTAGTAATATAATATCTCTTAACAACTCAAATAGTGTAATTCTGTAAGATTTGAACTAATTCTCATTCTAGAAAATCCAGTACAGAATTAGTAAGTAAGTTATACTTTAAGTAAGACAAAGATAAGTTGTGTACTAAATTGGGATTGTTTAATATGTCCTTTAAAGTAATTTGCAATAAATGTCACAAAATATATGAATATGGAATGTTGGTTGTTCATGAGGTATAATTTGTACACGTGTAAAATAATTTTTATGACAAAAGCACCAAATGCAAAATTAAATTCCTAATAACAGTGCTATAATAATGAGGAATATCTTAATTTTTTTCTATAAAAATAAAGACGTATCAGTGAGCCCCAGACAAACTCTATATCAACTATGGTTTGCATACGAGAACTATTATGGCTACAGTTTTTCTGCCATGCTGAAAAATTTGCTTATTTTGGTTTCATACCTTTCGGAACGAGCTCCACACACACACACACACACACACACACACACACACACACACACACACACACACACACTTCAGGACGTGCCGACACAGGCGTCTCAGTAGTGGAATGTCAGTTATGACGATACGGACGTGTGAACAAGACACCAAGCCCCCAGCGGAAAAATTTCCGACCGGATCGAAAGTCGAACCCGGGTCCCATCAGCTAGCAGCCCTGACCGCACAGCTACCAAGGCAGACATTCGCTTTGGTTGTTTTCGTACGTTAGTGGTGGTGAAGAATGTATTTTGTGGTTTTCGAACAGCGTATGTCGGATACTGTTAAGAAAAGGGCATATTTCGTATGAACTTTTTTGTTAACATTCGCCACTACTATCACCCACGTAAAGTATGTATCTTTGCTCCTGACTCACCGTGTATAATTTTTCAGGTGGGTTCAGTAGTAAATGTGGACGCTATCTGCAAAAAGTGTTGCGAATAAAGTTTTTAGTGACTAAGCTGAAGTTTTACCACTTGAATGGCATAAATGTAATGCGCGATAAACGCTTTCCCTTTCATATCTATGTGTGTGTGTGTGTGTGTGTGTGTGTGTGTGTGTGTGTGTGTGTGTGTCAGTGGGGATCGTTCAGCGAGAAAATGTTTCGAATGTTTTGAAATTATGTCTTAAGTTCGTTGGGAGTCGCTAAGGGCCCTAACTTTCAAATGAATATAGTCTGGGTAATTTGCACGCCGTGACTTACAGTCTTCTAACTTTAATACTAGTCGTAATGTATTAGACATTTAACGTAAGACTAGTCCTCTAAATGGCCAGATTTTGACAGCATTTTAAATTCGATCAGGAATTAGAAACTGAAAATAGAATTTTGTATTTCAATTGACGTTATTTAGGTGATGTGCCACTGAGACTGTGAAACCAGCTGATTGGTCTAGCTGTACACCTGCCTAGCATTGTGTAGGGCCCCCGTGAGCAGGCATAAGTGCCGCAACGCGAGGTAGCATGGACTCGATTAGTGTCTGAAGTAGTGCTGGAGGGAACTGACACCACGAATCCTACAGGGTTGTCCATAAATCCGTAAGAAGACGAGGGGGTGGACATTTCTTCCGAACAGCACGTTGCAAGGCGTCCCAGATATGCTCCATAATATTCATGTCTGGGGAGTTTGGTGGCCAGCGGAAGTGTTTAAAATGAGAAGAGTGTTCCTGAAGCCACTCTTTCGCAATTTTGGGTATGTGGGGTGTCGCATTGTTCTGTGGAATTGCCCAAGCCCGTCGGAATGCACAGTGGACAAGAATGGATGCAGGTGATCAGATAGGATGCTTACGTATGTGTTCACCTGTCAGAGTCGTATACAGACATATGAGGGGTCCCGTATCACTTCAACTGCATACGCCCCACACCAATACAGATCCTCCATAAGCTTGAACAGTCCCATGCTTTCGTGCAGGGTCCATGGGTTCATGAGGCTGTTTCCATATCTATACACATCCATCCTCTCGATACAGTTTGAAACGAGACTCGTAAGACCAGACAACTTGTTTCCAGTCCAATGTCGGTGTTGACGGGCCCTGGTGGATTGTAGTCATCAAGGGTACACGAGTGGCCTTCGGCTCCGGAAGCCCATACCGATGATGTTTCGTTGAATGTTTAGTACGATGAAACTTGTTGATGGCCCAGCATTGAAATGTGCAGCAGTTTGCGGAAGGGTTGCACTTCACTCACACTGAACGATTCTCTTCAGTCGTCGTTGGTCCCGTCCTTGCAGGATCTTTTGCCGGTCGCAGCTATGTTCGAGATTTGATGTTTCATAGGATTCCTGACCTTCACGGTACAGTCGTGAAATGGTCGTACGGGAAAATCCCCACATCATCGCTACCTCGGAGGTGCTGTGTCCCATCGGTCGTGCGCCAACTACAACACCACGTATCATGTCCCTTTGGCGATGTAAAAAAATTTAAACTTATGCGTCAGTGCAGTCAAGACTGACTGCCATTTCTGCCAGGTATTTTGATAAGTTGCTGGTATCGGTATCGAAAACACGCAAAAATTATCGAAATTCTTGATTCCCTTCATGGATGAACTATCTGTACAGTGTGAAAATTAGTAAAACAGATAACTGTAGGGACGGATTTCTAATTGGAAACTGAGGAAAAAAGGACCTATGAAATATATCGTTTCCCCGGTAGTTGGCGCTGACGAAGGAAAGTTCGTCTGACAGCTTGCCATGTGTGCCTTGTGTGTTGCAGTATGTGTGATTGACGCAGCGTACTGTAAGCGCTCAATGAATCCTATATTCATGTCGGGAACAAGCCTAGATGGTGTTTATGGATGGCCAAGCAGATGGAAACGGTCGAGAGGCAGCACGGCTATACCACAGTAAGTACCCTTACAGACACAAATCACATCCAGATAGACGAACATCCAGGGACGTGGTGGACTGTGCGCGCACCGGACTCGGAGGACCGGGTTCTGCAGGATATTGAAACGATGTTAAAAGAATGTTCAAATGCGTGTAAAATCTTATGGGACTTTACTGCTAAGGTCATCAGTCCCTAAGCTTACACACTACTTAACCTAAATTGTCCTAAGGACAAACACACACGCACAAACACGCACACCCATGCTCGAGGTGGGACTCGAACCTCCGCCGGGACGAGCCGCACAGCCCATGCCTGCAGCACCCAAGACCGCTCGGCTAATCCCGCGTGGCACCAACTTGATGTAAGCCAGTACGATTATGGTATTCTGTATGACAACCCTGCTATCCCTATCACCTGCAACTGGTGCAAGGGTTATGAGCATTTTGTCGACGGTTCTTGCACCAGACCATCACAGCTACGGGATTCTGTGATTAGCAGTCCATGACGCGATCTGTTTACACCTGTATTGCCTCCCATGGAAGCCATTTTGAATATCTGTTGTCACGTGGATGCGTTGCAGTTCTGTACTGTGTTCGGGGATTATTAGTTATCGTTGCATGCACACCGTTCATTTCCAGACATATCTTCATTAGACTTTTTTTTCTATTTCCAGTCAGAAATAGAGTCCTGAAGTTTGTCGGTTTGTTCATCCTGTATATGTAATAACTTAGTACGCAACCCTTGGTGCACGTATTCTACTCACACTTACCCAGGTTTTACATCTTCTCTTTGTTCTGCCTGATCGTGCGAAGCGCTCCCACTTGTTTTTCGTTGCATCCACTTATGAGACAATATCCTTCACTCTCCCAGACAAATGTGTGTGTGTGTGTGGGGGGGGGGGGGGGGGAGATTATTGTCGAAACTCGGAATTCCACAGTGAGAACAGTTTGTACAACAATTCGCAGGCGCTTCAGTTCGTTTCCCAAAGGCTCGACAAGCATACTGTGCCTGCAGCAACACAATGCACCACTCCATCGCTCCCGGGCTGTTTCACTACGCCAGAATGCACTTCATTTTGCAGCGCAGCGTGTGCTTCCTTGAAACTTCCTGTGGAGGATTAAAACTGTGTGCCGGATCGAGACACGAACCCTGAACCTTACTTTCCACAAGCAACGCTGTTACCGCCTGAGCTATCAAGACACGTGCCATCGCAGCTGCACTGGTGCGGCACACTGTTTCATTCTGCCAGGAAGTTTACACTCATCGGTGCTGAGTGAAAGGTTCATCCTGTAAACTCTGGCCTAGGCTCCAGAATGAGATTTTCACTCTGCAGCGGAGTGTGCGCTGACATGAAACTTCCTGGAAGATGAAAACTGTGTGCCGGGTCGAGATTCGAACTAGCGACCTTTGCCTTTTGCGGGCAAGTGCTCTACCATCTGGCATACGCAAGCACGACTCAGGCCTCGTCCTCACAGCTTTACTTCTGCCAGTACCTCGTCTCCTACCTTCCATACTTTACGGAAGCTCTCCTGCTCAGCCATTTCTCTGCAGTATACTGTCTCCCAGGAGTGCTAGTCCCGCAAGTTATGCAGGAGAGTTTCTGTGAAGTTTGGAAAGCAGGAGTGAGGTTCTGGCGGCAGTGAATTTGCACGGGTCGTGCCTGTATAGCTCAGACAATGAGAGAATAGAAGCCGTCGAAATACTTTGTCACAGAAGGATACTGAAGAGTAGATGGCTATGTGGCGTTAATAGTCCAGGGAGATACGGGACTGAACTGATGAGAAAAGAAAATTCATGACGTAACTTGACTAAGGAAAGGATTGGTTAGTATGACACATTCTAAGGCTTCAAGGAATTGTTGATTTGGTAAAGTAGCGAAGTATAGGGTGTAAAAATTGTAGAGGCAGACCAACGCTCGAATACAGCAAGCAATTTCAAGTGGAGGATTACACTAGTTAGGCAGAGTGGAAGAGGACAGCACAAGATATCCTAGCGTGGAGAGTTGCATCAAACCAGTGTTCGGACTCTTAGAAGGATGTAAGAAAGGAAGATTAGGTTTTAACGTCCCATCGTCATCGAGGTCATTAGAGACGGTTCGGACTGGAGACAACAAGAACAGCGTACCTTGGTTTTCAGTCAGCAATGTGACACAGTGTAGAACAGCATCGGTAATCTAAAGGTTGTCCCAAAATTCACACAAGATTTGAATTTAATGCCTTTCGTGTTCTAAACTTGGGCCAAAGAAAAAGCTAAAAGACAGCGCTACTCGAAAAAACGACGCTCAAGAACTGTTGTGGAGCATTTTGAAAATAATGAAGATTTGGCAGCTACAGTTCACAATTTTCTTAGAAAATATGGCCAGAAATGCCGATTTAACTTCATCAAGTGTGAATAGATAAATTAAAAAAATTAGGGACATTGGATGAATTAGTGATCTGAAACACTGTGGCCGTCCTTCAACAAATCTTCAGCGCAAACCATCGAAACAATTTGTGAGTGTGTTTCTGCGAGTCCAGAAACATTAAATCGACAATATGATCAAGAATTGGACATTTCAAGTAACTCTCTACAGATATTCCCACAAAAGATTTGCATTTTATACTTACGAAGTTCAATTGACTGAAGGACTAAATCTTTCGGACAACACACAGTGAACAGGTTTCGTTGAATCCATTGTGGAGCAACAACAAGTTGATGATAATTTTTCAAACAAACTTATCATTAGGGATGAGGCTCATTTTCATCCGGATGGCTAGGTTATTTGACAAAATTGTCGTTTGTAGAGTTCATAAAATCCACAAGTGATAGTTAAGAAAGAAATTCGTCCACGACATGTCACTGTTGGGCGCGGATTTTTGGCAGGAGACGTCATCGGACTATCCTTCTACGAAAATGCGGCTGGTCAGGCTATAAAAATTAATGGTGCTCGCTATTGCGACATGAGAATTCAGTTTTTTGTGCCTAAATTGCAAAACATGGATTGGAGGACGTTGTGATTTCAACAAGATGGCGCCACATGTCGTGCAACTGGAGAAACTTATCAGTGACTGCATGAGTCATTCCCTGGCCGTCGAATTTTCCGGCATGGTAATCAGAAGTGGGCGCCCAGTTCACATGTATTAACACTGTTGGACATCTTATATATATTGAAGTCTAAGTTTTTGCAAAACAGTCGTGAAAATTTTCAACAGAAGAGTATGTAAGTGCCAACACTGTCGAGAAGGCCATTTACCATATATGCTATTCATTACATAACACTATACTGTATCCTTTATGAATCAATTAGACTTTTTCCCCACCGCTTCGCCTGCTTATGTGTTCGACATGTATATTGAACACACTTCCTCATGCCCCTATCTGTGTCCACCTCTTCCTCCCTCTGGCAATCCTCTTCATCCTCCCAACTCTATCTCCTACCCACCCCACTCTGTCTCTTCATCTCTCTCTCCTCAACTCTTCCTCCCTTGTCTTTGTCCATTTCTTCCCCCCCCCTCCCTATCTCTGCCTATCTCCCTCTCCCTCTGACCATATCCTCCCCCCTGTCTCTCTTTTACCTCTGCCTTGCACTCTTCCTTTCCCACCTGCTCACTGCCCCTCTACATCTTCCACTTGCCTCATGCATCTACCGCTTCTCCCCTCTCTCTGTCGATTTTCCCCTCCCACTCTCTCTGTCTAACCCCTGCTCCAACAATCTCAATCTGTCATAGCCATGCTCATAAACATGCGTACTCCTGCAGTACAGTTCAGTGAAACAGGCCAATACTACTTCAACAAGCATCTCATTCAGGGTAGGATACCCATCAGGGGCATGAAAATCATACAGGCTGCCAGGCAGGGCAGGTCGATAAAGCAGGCTGTACTACAACAGAAAGCACCTTTTGTGCAGGGAAGACTTTATGTCGGGGCTTGGAAAACTTTTTTTTTCCTCCCTGAAAGTAGGCTGTCCCATTAAGCAGGTTGATTCGGCAGGCCAATATTATTCTCACACAACATGCTGTCATGCTGGGCAGCTTATTCGCCAGGGGCTGGAAAAAAAAACACCATTTTTCCTATGTGCCAACTACTGGAGCGAGGAGTTAGTAAAACCCACGTGCTGAGACTCATGAGGCATACTGTTTCTGTGTCAAATGAGGTTTAAATCAATCCAGGGATTTGGGAAGAGATCCCAGGTATACACACACTTACTCTGCTTTTCGTATATAGTATAAAAAATTACAATTTTTAATAAAGACTTCTTTTCCATAACAATTACTTCATGTGTTATTTTCACCTGTTGGCCTGCATCTTTTGTGTGTTGATAAAGCCAGGTGCTTCTTACGCGAGTAATGTTTCGTTGCCATATTCTGATTCTTCGAAGAAACTCCCATCTGTAATCCAGCAACAAACGGACATTGGTGGTATTTGTCTGCGGCTGTGATTTGGCGACGTGACGTGTTTACCTGCACAGCCAGTAAGCGCTCCTGGAGACATCCCAGGAAGGGTCTTTTCGGAGTCGAGGTGGGCGGGATGAAGAGCCGCGGAATCTGTGACAGGGCGGGGTGGCGCCTGAGCGCTGCTGAATTATTCATACGGGCGAGCCGCACCCTTTCTGCCGCCGTTTGTCGCTTTCCTTTCCGTCGTCGCCATTAACGCGTTTGCAGCCGACGACTCCGGAAGGCGTAGTTTATTTTCTGGGACCTCGCGCGACGCTTTATGATAGAAGTTGCCTAGTCATAGAGGTGCTGGTGTCTCGCACGTGAATATACGGGGCGAAAAAAAATGACAAATGTTTCTGTCACCGGGACGTAACCAACCTCAAAAAACTTTCCTAGCGGAAGCGCGTTCTTTCGTGGCGTGGTGTTCTTTTTTCTGTATTTAGGCCTTGCAGATACAGGCTGGCCGAGAATTCGGCGTATCCCCCTCGACTTTGCAGGCCGTAAATTGAGAAAGTGAATAATTGATTTATTGGTAACACTGCTTTGAAGCCGACGAAAAGCTTTGATTACACAAAAAGCCACTGCGGTGAACACTTGTCATACTGAAAGTAATTATTTCATTTTTAACGCTTTTTATGCAGTCGCTTTCTTGTCTGTTTGATCGGTACAAATTTCGTAGTTGATTTTAAACTAATTTCCCGACGAGCTAGAAACTTGAAATATTCGACGTAGCTCAGAATTGGATGACAGTGCGATATTACCCCTCTTTAGTGTGTAGTGTGTGGCGGAGGGTATTTTCTTTACAACTATTTCCTGATGATGTGGAAACTTTTAACGTAGCTCAGAGGTGGACGGCAATCCAATATTAACTTCTTTCTTATCTGATACATAGCAGGAGGTTCTTTGTATACCACTACTATTTCCCCCTTTTCTTGTTTATGTCGCGAATATTTCGGGGTGAAAACGGTAGATGGTAAGTCTCCGAGTGGGTTTCAGTCTCTTTGATTTTTACCTTCACTCTCTTTTCGCGAGATATACGTGGGTGAAAGCACATGTTAATTGACTCAGGTAAAGAGAAACTGAAATAATCCTGAAATTTACCACATGTCTCTATTTTAATCCCCTCAAAATGTTTGAGATCGATTGAAAAACTTGAAACATACAAGACTAAAAAGCAGAAAATAAATGTTCAAATAAAAATCTTTTTAATGTAACACATTTTTTAAATAGGCTAAAAACTATAAAATAATTTTTCCAAGCCCCATACAGATTCCAAACTCTACGATAGTTTCGAAAATTTGTGTTTGTGAATTTTAATAGCTATGAAAATACTTGTGGAATTGAAAATGAAAAGTGCAGGGTGCATACAATACACAACTGAAGCATAAATGATTCACTTTATTACTGTAAACTACGTTAATAACAGTAGTATGCGAATAGCAGCCGGCTTCGCCGTTTTTGATATGTTCGTTCCCATCTGCCACATCACGACAGCTTTCCCTCTCACAAAGCCGCTTATGTCACTGGAATTTCCCACAGGCGGCCTGTATCAGCGCAAGTGATTTCTCAACTGTTTCTGTTCCACTTACATACTTTCCGCACCGTGTCACGTTCCCTCAGTTTAACTGGGCGGCATTCAGTATCGCAGTGATCAGTCGTCATAGTACAGCATTTTGGCTCATTCGTGTCATTGTATATTCTGTACTTTGACAAACTCGATTATGAATATGACGTCATTGGTGCCTTGTTCAAGTCTGAGAGAGATTGACATTTCTGTTGTGTTCCGTAGTAATGTCTTAGAGATAGAACAGAGCTCGGGGTAAATACTTACCTCAGGGAAGTTGGCAAGACGCGGCAAGCAAGTAGAATGAAAAAGTCAGAGTCGGACGGTGGCGCTTTAACTGAGCGAACTTGTATATCGTAGCCGTGCAAGTCCAAATATTACACTCCTGGAAATTGAAATAAGAACACCGTGAATTCATTGTTCCAGGAAGGGGAAACTTTTTTGATACATTCCTGGGGTCAGATACATCACATGATCACACTGACAGAACCATAGGCACATAGACACAGGCAACAGAGCATGCACAATGTCGGCACTAGTACAGTGTATATCCACCTTTCGCAGCAATGCAGGCTGCTATTCTCCCATGGAGACGATCGTAGAGATTCTGGATGTAGTCCTGTGGAACGGCTTGCCATGCCATTTCCACCTGGCGCCTCAGTTGGACCAGCTTTCGTGCTGGACGTGCAGACCGCGTGAGACAACACTTCATCCAGTCCCAAACATGCTCAATGGGGGACAGATCTGGAGATCTTGCTGGCTAGGGTAGTTGACTTACACCTTCTAGAGCACGTTGGGTGGCACAGGATACATGCGGACGTGCATTGTCCTGTTGGAACAGCAAGTTCCCTTGCCGGTCTAGGAATGGTAGAACGATGGGTTCGATGACGGTTTGGATGTACCGTGCACTATTCAGTGTCCCCTCGACGATCACCAGAGGTGTACGGCCAGTGTAGGAGATCGCTCCCCACACCATGATGCCGAGTGTTGGCCCTGTGTGCCTTAGTCGTATGCAGTCCTGATTGTGGCGCTCACCTGCACGGCGCCAAACACGCATACGACCATCATTGGCACCAAGGCAGAAGCGACACTCATCGCTGAAGACGACACGTCTCCATTCGTCCCTCCATTCACGCCTGTCGCGACACCACTGGAGGCGGGCTGCACGATGATGGGGCGTGAGCGGAAGACGGCCTAACGGTGTGCGGGACCGTAGCCCAGCTTCATGGAGACGGTTGCGAATGGTCCTCGCCGATACCCCAGGAGCAACAGTGTCCCTAATTTGCTGGGAAGTGGCGGTGCGGTCCCCTACGGCACTGCGTAGGATCCTACGGTCTTGGCGTGCATCCGTGCGTCGCTGCGGTCTGGTCCCAGGTCGACGGGCACGTGCACCTTCCGCCGACCACTGGCGACAACATCGATGTAGTGTGGAGACCTCACGCCCCACGTGTTGAGCAATTCGGCGGTACGTCCACCCGGCCTCCCGCGTGTCCACCATACGCCCTCGCTCAAAGTCCGTCAACTGCACATACGGTTCACGTCCACGCTGTCGCGGCATGTTACCAGTGTTAAAGACTGCGATGGAGCTCCGTATGCCACGGCAAACTGGCTGACACTGACGGCGGCGGTGCACAAATGCTGCGCAGCTAGCGCCATTCGACGGCCAACACCGCGGTTCCTGGTGTGTCCGCTGTGCCGTGCGTGTGATCATTGTTTGTACAGCCCTCTCGCAGTGTCCGGAGCAAGTATGGTGGGTCTGACACACCGGTGTCAATGTGTTCTTTTTTCCATTTCCAGGAGTGTAGTAATGGAATTGAAATAGAATAATTCAATATATTAGTCCATAGATGCGCTGTAGTTGCACGAACATTGGCAGTGTAAAACTTCTGTCTCATCGCTAACTGTATCTTTGTGTGAACGAGTGCTAAATGCAGCAATCATATATCAACGGTGGAGAAAGCTTACGACTACCTGGCGCACTTTATCGCAGCCAACAGTACTGTGATGTCCTTTAGTTTTGTAAAATTACAGGACCAGTGAATCGTAAATTACGTCAGTATACTAATGAACTGGACTTGTGCAAATCTGTTCGTAACCTGCGTGATGTTGCCTGTGTGAGGTTCCTTGTCTAGTCCTTGATTGAACTGAGAATCCTTCAGTGTAATACTCTGGACAGCCAGTAAATACTTAAACAGTTGTGGTAATAGCGGTAATTGCATTACTGCACTTTAATAAGCTAGCTAAGTGAAATGGCGCGTTATTAGCAAAATGGTACGGTTGAAACGGTGTTGTATCTGCGTAGTTTCCTCTTTATCAAAATAATTAGTCGCCCCTGTGCGCACGGGCAGCCTTTACAGACGGCGCAAGTAATCGAGTCACATGCTCAACTGCGTGCACTGCCTCACCTTGAGCAGAAGGCAGCAGCGGTCGACGAGACATTTACGTTTCAAGCGGACATTGTACGTAAACGTGGGTAAATGTAAGGACGTTATGGAGTGGTCATGTTCATGGCCATTTGGAGAATAAAGCTGATGGATTTGTTGGTGTTTCGCGGCGGGATGTCGAACGTGTCCACAAGCAGTTGTGTCACACACGTGCTCACGAAACACAACGTCAGAGCTGTGGTCGAAAATAGTTCCTGACGGAGAAGGACCGAAGACACGTCGCGCGTCATGTGAATGAGAATCACTTCTAAACCCGTCATGAATTTCTGCAGGCGGTGGATGAAGAGCCGTTCCATTCCATTCCGACGGAAACTAAATGCAGTGAACGTCTGTAGTCGTCCACCTCGCAAGAGGCCATTGTTTGCACAGGCACATAACGCTGCTCATCTTCAGTGGGCTAGAAATTATCTAACGTGGGCAGTAGCTGACTGGTGGAGTGTGATGTGGTCTGGCGAATCACATTTATGCCTGAATTCAGATGATGCACTCCGTCGTCCAATACACCTAAGGCCAAATGAAGCATATCACCCTGAATGTGTGCAAGGTCAGGATCAAGCAGGAGGTGGGTTTGTTGGGTTTTGGGGGTGTTTTTCTTATTATGGATGGGGCTCGTTCGCTAAGATGAGCACTAACATTAACCAGCAAGTTTATTCGAACATTCTAAATGATCATGTGATGCCTTCAACATCTGCGCAATGAGCGTGCTGTTGATACCCCTGTTTTTCTAGACGACAACAGCAAAGTTGAACCGGCTGGAAGAATATGTGATTGGTATTCTGAACACTTCCGCACCCTGTTACATCTCGATTGTCCTGCAGAATCATCTGACTTGAACGCCGCAGCAAATCTGTGGGACATGTTGAAATAACTGATGAAACGTCGACATCAGCAACCTCGTAATTTGGTGGAATTGCGGCATCAGATCCTCTGAGAATGCCGTGACCTAGATGCGATGTACATGCTCATGCGTGTGGACTTATTTTCTAATCGAATCTGGACGGTCGTCCAGTCCAAGTGTGAAATTACATAGTATTATATGACGCGTGTAACGAATTATTTTCAGTTGATTAACTTTTTAGTGCGTTGAAATTATTGCTAATGTTGAACGCGTTTAATCATTGCTCAGTGTGTCTCGTATAAATAGACGTACGGGCTAATGACAAGCAATATAGATACAGTGAGATGTCATTGATCTGATTAGGATGTTCATAATAATAATAGTGTTGCAATAACAAATTTATGCAGTTCTTCCAAACTGGTGAAAGAATATGTTGTTTATTTGGAGTTTCTTGCCAGGAACTCAGTTCCATGGCATTCATAAAGTGTATTACGTACGTCAGGAGTTAATTTTATATAATCCTTTGTTTACGGTAAGCTGCAGTGACATTAAATGTGGAAGAACTACGATAAAATTGTACGTGTTTGGAAGTGACAACCAATGATCACAGCCTCAGATTTAGTGGAAGTATATGCCAAAGTTTATATCTTACCTTCGTTTAACTGTTGCTATCGATCATTATGCTTGGATGTTACACTGAATAAGCTTTGTCCTTAGCTAAATAATTAAATACTAACACGGTTAGGTCAGCTAGAACGTGCCGTGAGTACACAATACTGTCAGTATAGTATTGCTTTGTTTCAGCATTGCATTGTTTCAAGTGTAACGCAGTGTGTGTTGTGAGAGGACACAGTCTCACTGTTGAGGAGCGATAAATGACGTGTGTGTGGGTATGCGAAGATCCACGGACTGACCAAACAGTGACAGAGATAATTAGAGTATTTAGAGATCGTTTAGGCAAGGTAACAACCCGTGAAGAAACCCTGTTTGATTACGGCAAACGAGCTTCTGTTCAGGCAGTGCCAAAGAGAGGCTCGTAGAAGAAGTAAGAAAACAAAGACGAAGCTTGTGCCGCGGCCGCTCAGTGAAATGAGCAGTCCCCAGTATAATCTAGTCGCAAAGGAGTAGCTTAGCTTGAAGCACAGCCGTCAAAAAGAGGGACTATGTTAAAAATCGTCCAAGTGCGACTAAGACACGCGCATTGAGGGCTACGTACAATCTTAATTATGTATATACATCGTTCATCCATCGTGGGAATCAAGAATCTCAACGATTTACTGAAACATTACTACAACTTACATTTTATGTTTGCATACAGAGGTACTTTTCTGTTATGCTTTTGATGCTTAATGCGTGCAAGGTATGTTCAAATGACAAAAAGATCTTTTTGCGTGATATAGTTGCAGTTTAGCAAATTCAGATTTGTTTCTATACTTTTACTGTGAAACTTTGCTTCTTGACGAATTTCATGATTCTACGTAAAAGGAAGTAACCTATAGGTTTTGAAGAGTGAGCTTTTGAGTATCAAAATATGTTACATAAATGGCCGGATCTCTTGATTACACTGACTTAAAATTTTTACGCCACCATGGGACCATCAACCTTAATATCTGACATAAATTTGAACTTGATACGCCTACTCGTTCATGAGAAAAAGGGTTCTTAACAGAGGGCAGACAGGCAAACGAAGCGATCCTATGTATAAGGGTTCCTCTTTTACAGATTGAGGTATGAAACCCTAAAAATGAAAAAAATTAGACCGGTATTCGTTAATGAGAGATCTGACAGCACATAAAGTGTGCCTTGTTTTGTTGACACAATTTCCAAAAGCCGTGTCTCGCTCAGAAGTATTATTTTCTGAAGAATGTGCGGCGTATCGCAGTTCACTCATGGGGAATCTGTTTTAAGAAAAAATACTTGTAAAGTTATGAATGTTGGACTGGAACCCGCCTCGTTTTATGATGTGCGCCAGGATATCATCACCATACTTTTGGACCATATTTTTCTAAGCGGTACGTACATGGAAATTCTTACTTGATCTTGCTGTAAATATTGTCGACACCTTAGGTTGAAAAGAAGAGAATTATGTCTTATGTGTGGCTACAGTAGTAGGGAGCTCCTGCGCATTTTACTGTTCAGGTCTGCGAGTAGCTTGTTGAACAGTTACGAGGGGGGCTGAGTTGAGTGAGGTCCAGCAACATCTTCAGCACCATCGAAGTGGCCACGACGAAGCCTTGACCTTACTACACCAGACAACTTATAAGGAGTAACCAAGTCCCATATGACTCAGAGTCAGTACAGAACGAAGGAAGCAACTCCCGACATGCACCGTAACGTGTCATGGAGGACGTGGACACGCATACATCTTCGTGTCAGGCGGAACGATGCACGTACACATCCGCTGGGTACATGTTTTTTATGTCAAAATTGTGCAATATTCGGGTTACTTTTTTGGCCTAGGAGTACCAAGATTTCGGTATCACACTGTTCACGTATGGGCATCTGAATTAGAGAACGCTCTAGTAACATGGAGCAGGCGCTAATACAGCGTTGGGATCGAGGTGTGAGAAGAGGGGTTCATAGTTAGTTATTGGTTCTCCACCCCCCCCCCCCCCCCCGCCCCCGCCTCCAAATGGAATTTGCTGTCACCACCACTTTTAATGTGCCACATATTCCAAGGGTATATAAACACCAACATAGAGACAAGCGACTAGCGTGGCTTGCGCGTCTTTCTGAAGTGCTTGTGGTAAGTGTGGAAACGTGAACTATGCCAATTTTGTTACCAAATGCGTAAGTAGTTCTAAGTCTAGGGGACTGATAACGTCAGATGTTAAGTCCCATAGTGCTTAGAGCCATTTGAACGACGAAAAATGTGTATGGGGCACCATGGTTGTGGAACGGTGCGCTAAGTTCCGTGCTGCTCCACGATAATGTACGTTTATATATCACAAGTGTGTAACGCAGAATTTCAGCCGACTCAGATGGGAGCCACTCGGTCAGCGCATGCCTACGCGAATGTTACGCCTTGAGCCCCTTAAAAAAGTCATTGAAGGGTCGGTGATTCCTGTCGTACCAGGGTGTGCAGCAGACAGTTAGGAATTTATTCACACAGCAGCACACGGTGTTAAATGGCTATCTTCAACTTGATGCGTCGATGGGATGATTGCCTCAATGCTCACTCCAATTTTGACTGACTAGAATACCGATTATCGACTACATGGCCTTCGAACGGAAACTTTGATCACCTCTTATGTTTTAAAAGCAAGATAGAACGCAAAGCCTCGCCTGTAGCAAACAAGGAATTCCTAAGAACGCTATATTTAGCCATGATACTAACTGCATCATTACAAATGCCAGTTTCATTTTATTGTTCAGAATAATCCAAATGGCTCTAAGCACTATGGGACTTAACATCTGAGGTCATCAGTCTCCCAGACTTAGAACTACTGAAACCTAACCAACCTAAGGACATTACACACATCCAGGCCCGAGGCAGGATTCGAACCTGCGACCGTAGCAGTAGCACGGTTCCGGACTGAAGCGCCTAGAACTGGGCGGCCACAGCGGCCACCCCATTTTATTGTAGTAGGAAAATTAACCTTTATTGGATGTTTCACTACACGTCAAGTTACACAGATACGTAACTCTATTTTTCAGCTTAGTCATGATGTCTCTGTAAATGACTTGTTCAACCATCTAACAGTTCTCTCCTGAAGACAGATTTCCATTCCTCGGTCACGGAGCCATTCGAAAGCCGCATTAACAATCTGACGACTGCAGGATGTCTCAGGATGTGTTCTATCAACGGATCCCTTCTCTTAATCAAATAGAGCAATTCACTTCATTTTTTCTTCTTCACACCGATAAACGGTCTCCTCATTACTTGTTCGATCTGTCTACCTTATCTTCAGCATTCATGCTTCTGCTATTAATCTCTCATATATTGGTATCTTGTCCGACCCTGTGTTAGCTAGTGTAGTCGGCGTATTTGTCGTCCTCTTTGCTTCAAAATGCTTTGCCCGACTGTAGGACTCTCCAGTCCTGACTGTCCCCGTTGCCGATCGATGCTTCCTCGAAAGTCTTCTCGACGTGTGGGAAAGGGACGTCCGGTGACGTCGTTAGCGAAGATGTGCGCGGATATAGTATCGACTTTGGCAAGGCAGAAAGAGATGGCACGGTATTCCCCCTTCTGTCTACAGGCGCGCCCTTCCCCCCAACCCCCCCCCCCCCCCATCTGCTTCCCACTGAAATGCGCGCTCAGAAATACACGAGTAACGAGGCGGACTCCGTACACACGCCCTTAGAGTGCATCTTCCCGGCCCCTCCCTGCTTTCGCGTCCTGAGGGTCGCAGCCCACAGTTTGCAAAACCGGACTACTCTCGTACGAGCGTATGCTTTCGCGTAACTAGTAGGCTGCAGTAAAGTTATTTTGGGTGTGCCACCGCTTTATCGTGCACTGTGACCCTCTTTAAAAAAATTTAACGCCAATGAATGAAAAAAAAGTGTTGTCATAATCATTCAATGTTGTGTTTGTTATGGTATTCAGTCCTGAGACTGGTTTGTTGCAGCTCTCCATGCTACTCTATCCTGTGCAAGCTTCATCATCTCCCAGTACCTACTGCAACCTACATCCTTCTGAATCTGCTTACTGTATTCATCTCTTTGTCTCCCTCTACGATTTTTACCCTCCACGCTGCCCCCCCCCCCCACCCCAATACTAAATTGGTGATTCCTTGATGCCTCAGAACATGTCCTACCAACCGATCCCTTCTTCTAGTTAAGTTGTGCCACAAACGTCTCTTCTCCCCAATCCTATTCAATGGCTCCTCATTAGTTACATGATCTACCCATCTAATCTTCAGCATTCTTCTGTGCACCACATTTCGAAAGCTTCTATTCTCCTCTTATCCAAACTAGTTATCGTCCATGTTTCACTACCATACATGGCTACGCTCCATACAAATACTTTCAGAAACGACTTCCTGACACTTAAATCAATACTCGATGTTATCAAATTTCTCTTCTTCAGAAACGCTTTCCTTGCCATTCCCAGTCTCCATTTGATATCATCTCTACTTCGACGATCATCAGTTATTTTGTCCCCAAATAGCAAAACTCCTTGACTACTGTAAGTGTCTTATTTCCTAATCTAATTCCCCCAGCATCACGCGACTTAATTCAACTACATTCCATTATCTTCGTTTTGCTTTTGTTGATGTTCATCTTATACCCTCCTTTCATGACACTGTCCATTTCGTTCAACTGCTTTTCTAAGTCCTTTGCTGTCTCTGACAGAATTACAGTGTCATCGGCGAACCTCAAAGCTTTTATTTCTTCTCCATGGATTTTAATGCCTACTCTGAAATTTTCTTTTGTTTCCTTTATTGCTTGCTCAATATACAGATTGAATAATATCTGGGATAGGCTACAACCCTGTCTCACTCCCTTCCCAACCACTGCTTACCTTTCGTGCCCCTCGACTCTTATAACTGCCATCTGGTTTCTGTACAAATTGTAAATAGCCTTTCGCTCCCTGTATTTTACCCCTGCCACCTTCAGAATTTGAAAGAGAGTATTCCAGTCAACATTGTCAAAAGCTTTCTCTAACTCTACAAATGCTAGAAACGTAGGTTTGCCTTTCCTTAATCTAGCTTCATCATTCAATGATTCTCTAAATATTCGCCTTTAAAATGTATTCACTATTTCTTTAATTTTTTCGTGTTTGAGAAACTATTGTTTTCATGAATGCATTAATAGGTAAAAATGCTAACAACACAAACTACTTCTGCCACTAATCGTTGTTTTATTACAGTTCACGTTGCATTTCGAGCGCAGGGAGAGCTTTGCCATCAGTTTGACATCATTGTTGAAAGAGCTTACAACTCATCCTATTACGTGTACCTGGGCATGCTACAAGTTGATCTAGTGTGCTGTGATGGGGGCTCTAATTTCTTACAAACCTAAGATAAACATGAGAACTGCTTCCTCTTTCCAGTAGCATTCCCATAGTCCTCAGGTACAGAATGTGTAACCATATTTAGATTTATACAAGCACTTTTATTTTCACAGCAGATTTACACAAAAAGTAAACAAGTCTAACATTGTATGAAAGTAAGCTGTTACATTTGTACCTGTACACAGACTTTATTATGTCTAAGATAATATAAATATGTAAATTTTTTATCAATACATCGATGCTATTCGCAAAGCGATTTGTTTCTGGGTACATATCAGATGTAACTATATGCTGTAAAATGGTATAAGTTTTGCATTTTCTGAAGAAAGTTGTGACAGTTGATTTTTTTTTCTTTATTGAGTTTCTATTCCCTTCGAAGGGGGCGGGCTGGCAACAGCTTACAAGGGAACCTCCCCATCGCATCCCCCCCCCCCCCTCAGATTTAGTTATAAGTTGGCACAGTGGATAGACCTTGAAAAACTGAACACAGATCAATCGAGAAAACAGGAAGAAGTTGTATGGAACTATGAAAAAAAATAAGGAAAATATACAAACTGAGTAGTCCATGCGCAACATAGGCAACATGAAGGGAAATGTGAGATCAGGAGCGACGTGATCCTGTGGTAGCGTGAGCAGCTGCGGAATGCGAGGTCCTTGGTTCAAGTCTTTCCTCGAGTGAAAATTTTAATTTCTTTATTTTCGCAAAGTTATGATCTGTCCGTTCATTCATTGAAGTCTCTGTTCACTGTAATAAGTTTGTCTTGTGACCGCACCGCAAAACCGTGCGATTAGTAGAAGAAAGGACGTGTCTCTCCAATGGGAACCGAAAACATTTGATCGCAAGGTCATAGGTCAACTGATTCCTCCACAGGAAAACACGTCTGATATATTCTATACGACACTGGTGACAGCATGTGCGTCACATGACAGGAGTATGTTGTCGACCCACGTAACTTGTACACTTGGCGAATGGGTAAAAAGATTTTTCTACCTTGCCCGATTTAGGTTTTCTTGTGGATGTGATAATCACTCCAAAAAAAATGATGAAAACACAAGAGTTTGTCACATAAACTGCAACAAATGAATGCAACAGTTTCACAGTCGCACAGTTTCCCTGTGCTCTGTCAAAACATATGCGTCGGACGGACAGGTAATAATTGTCTGAAAATAAAAAATTAAACTTTTCCCTCGAGGGAAGACTTGAACCAAGGATCTATCGTTCCGCAACTGCTCACGCTAACCACGGGACCACAGCGCTCCTGAGCTTCCATGGCCCATGATGTTGCCTATCTTGCGCATGGACTACTCAGTTTCTATATTTTGCTTATTTTTTTCATTAATGTGACTGGTCCATGGCTTTTGAATATGTTAGATGCCATAAAATGAGATGTTTAATTTAACACTTGTTTATAATTCAGAAAACAGATGAAGAGGAAAAGACCAAGCGGAGCGGGTCCTTTTCAGTTAGTGGCGTCAGCAATTTCCTTAGTGAAGCCACACCATTTCGACGTTTACAACAGCTAGGTGACTTAGCGTCTTAGACACTCGACTCGTATTCGGTAGGAGAGAGGGGTCAGACCTTTGTTAGACAATGCATATTTTTGCTTTACTTTGTTTCCATAATTTACTTCAGATAAATGCCAGATTGATTTTTAGAACCGTCCACTATCTCTCTATTTTGAAATGAGCTAAGGTGCTGTTCTCAAATTAAGTATGTTACGTACACCAGTGCCTGCAGAGAGATAGCGACGAGATGTCGGAATACACTGCCAGTTTAGAAGGACGGTATTTTTATGAATTACCTCAGATGCAGCTATGAGTCTTTGTCACAATACTGCTACGATAGAAACAGTACAGTCAGGCGGTGCAGTGTTCTGCTGTCTCTTTCTGTTGCATGTAAATGGCTAACTGCTTCACGATTCAGCGATCGATGGAATGCTCTTGATTGTGTCCACAGTATCTATATTTCAATTGAAGGGTTGTCAATTGTGTAGCAATTCACGTTTGGTTTGTGACCTGTTTGTTTACAATCAATTACAGAGCTGCCCTTTTGTCCCCGCAGCTATGAAGTTCCAAAAATTTAATGACGTGTCCTGGATGAGCATCGCATGCCACGAATATTTAAAATTGTACATACAAACACCAGACAAAACATTAGACAGCCTTAAGAAGAGCGTACAGGTCGGTTTGGAGCATACCAATCGTTCATTTGACCCTCCACTTTGACGTAAGTCATCGCAGAACGTGCTATATATGCGACTGTCTGTCGTATGGCTTAAATGCATTAAAGACGTCCTTTCACGTTATGTGAAAACGCACTTGGACGAAGACTTGGTTACGTCATAGCATTCCACTACATTGCGGAGCGTGAAATGATGAATTTTGGGAAGTCAGATTTTTGCCTTGCGTGGAGTATCTTGGTCAATGAGATGCGACGTCGTAAACTTGCGAGCAGTTTTCCGAGCCTCCATATTGTATTGAGTTAAATTACGTATGTGGTGGGTTTCCCTTATCATAGAGTACGTGGTATGAATATAAGCTGTTTCAAAGCATCAGAAAATTGAGGATCTCTCGAAATCGTGTCATGTTAGTTACGATTTGTTATGATAAAATGACAGGAAACTACATATCGGATTCTTGTATTCGACGTGTGCTTTGTAAGTATACCGTTTCAGTCCTGCGGCACAATGATCATCTATCAAAAGAGCGTCGTTTTGATACAATTTATCATAGTTAAATGGAATAATGGCATTTGTAGATACAGTCTTCACACAGTATATGTCATATACGCAGGCCCAACTTCAGTGTAGAAGTTGTAGCTAAGTTGATAGTATCTGAGTTATGTAGCGACAGGTAGCAGGTTCATTCAACTCAACCAAAAAAATTCTCTTCACATTTTGCTTTCTACAAGCTTGTGGCCCTTTTTTATTACTTTAACAGAAGTATTACCTGCAGTAGTCGATGTTATTTATTATAAATAACGTATTGCTGCAATTCTTGTTGCAAAGACCAGCGGCTGGAAAGCTTCCCCATAAGCCAGAAATCACAACGCAACTGCCAGTCCGTGTCAGACAGCAAACACGAGTTAGGCAATGCAGCATCGAGAATATGGATACTAAGCATGCGCAGACTGACAATAGACACTCTAACTATATTCAGTTTAAAGCCGAAAATGGGATGAAGGTTCAGCTCAGTTAACGAATAACTTGTACTGGTGTGTATGTCAAACAATCGTACAGCATTATTCCCTGCTCAAGACATCGAAGAGTCCTGAACCTTCTTCTCGATTTCCGTTTTTCTTCGACAGAAGCTAACGAGAGAGAACGCAGCAGTTTTAAGCGTGTTCCTTTTCGTGAAGAAACAGTGTGATTTATGCGCCAGGTGTCGCACACTGCCGCTGGAGAGCGCTGATGTCGCGAATGAGGTTGAGGAGCATGTTTCGTGTGATGCAGCAAGTCGGTTCACAGCGTGCGCAACCACGAAGAACACCATGTCTGACATGCTTTGCGATGAGAAACACGTCCCGCGTGAGGACAGCTTTAATGGGTCGACACTTGGGGACGTGACGGAATGGCAGCGAGGAGCTAACGTGTTTGGACAATGAAGGATCCTGATTCATTGGTATATAAAGGCGGGCTGTCCAACAGTTCACGAGCGTGCTAATGCTTCCCTCCCACCCCCCTCTCCTAGCTTCCAGTATCTCTCAACATCCCGCAGACAAAACTCAACACTCTAATAACAACACATTCTCTTTAGTTGCCTCAAGGACCCACATTTCGCTTTAGCCACTCACATGGAATCAACTAGCACCAGTGATTACCTGATTCTGAACCCAGAATGTTTTTATTAACAACTCTAGAGTCTCAAACCGATACCAAAAAAAGTTTTAGGAGACATAATAACTTTCGAGGTACTACTTAAACTACACAAGTATTTGTAGGCAAAGTAACGCTCGAAAACCAAAGATATACAGTGGAAAACATAAGACCGTCGTGAAGCGTGTCTTCTAACAGGGCTGCCAACGCGAGAAACTGTTGTACAGTTTTTTCTCGAATGGGTGTCTAATGACAACATTTGACGTGCACAAGGAGTGGAAACTTGGGTGTGGCAGCACACCGAGAGATATTTAAGTTGGTTTTTAATTAACTTCTCGATGTCCAGTTCAATTCATTTAACTACCATTTTGTTAAAAAAAAACTAAGCATAGTTTTAAGATGAAAAACCAAAAAAATCGATTTATTGAACGGATTTTTATGCAAGTGACCTTAAAACTGCACGTCTTCAGTGAACTAAACAACACAGAAACTGGACAGTAGCTGACTGAGCACCCAGTGTGATCCGACGACTCATGGCTGGGCATCTGATAAAATGATGTAGGGCGTCGTGTGCACCCGTAACCCAATGGGGCCTTTTAACCTACGGCGTCTGGAGGGTGTATAGTTCCGGCCGGAGTTTACGGGGCCGCACGCATCGGTTCTGTGATGTTTTGAAGGTGTTATTCGTACCATGACTTTGGTCTACTGTTTCATGTTACCGTGAACTTGAAACAGGAGGTTTATGTCAACATACTCGGTGACTCACAAGTGCTGGTCTTTCTGTCACATACTCCTGACGTACATGTTGTGGGATCTTCCGTTTTCCACAATGACAACAGCTACGTTTTCACCGTGCTGGACGTATACGTTCCTGGTTTTATAAACGCTCTGGCACTATCGCACCTCTACTGTGCCACTAAAGCCAATCTCAGCTTCAGCCATTTTAGTGTTCCATACCTTAGTCTGTAAAATCGGAACTCTTATACGATCGCTTTATTGTCCGTCTGTCTGTTTGCGCGGCTGCTAAGAACCCTTTTTCTCAGCAACAAGGGCCGGCCACTGTGGTCGAGCGGTTCTAGGCGCTTCAGCCCGGAACCACGGGGCTGCTACGGTCGCAGATTCGAATCCTGCCTCGGGCGTGGATGTGTGTGATGTCCTTAGGTTAGTTTGGTTTAAGTAGCTCTAAGTCTAGGGGACTAATGACCTCAGATGTTAAGTCCCATAATGCTCAGAGCCATTTGAATCATTTTTCAGCAACAAGTGGAAGGATCAAGCTGAAATTTATGTCACTCATGGAAGTCTGTGGTCGCTTGGCAGTGAAAAAATTTTAAGCTTCTAAGTCAATTCAGTCAAAAGATACGGCGATTTATGTCGCATATTTTGATCCTCTCTCCAAATAATGATGGAAGCTGAAGAAATGAATTAAAATTTGTGTCAAAGCTGGAACTTGATCCTGGTGAGACTCAAATGTCTTGAGGAAAATTTTATCACAAGATGACCTGCACCGAGGCAGAGGATTTCCTCATTACGTCCAATGCTGGGGTGATATTCCAATGCCGGAATGCCTCGGTAATAGTGAAGAGCTTAGAGGGGGAATATAAGCTGGAAATATGGGTTGAAGCTTGCGTTTGGGGAGGGCATTGGACTTAAAGTAGTCCGAGCAGCAATGTTAGCCATGGTGCTGCAGTGGTCTAATAACCGCCGGCACGGTAGCTCAGTGTGTTCGGTCAGAGGGTTTCGCTACCCTCTGCAATATATATGAGACTCAAATATCTCGAGAAAAATTTAATGATAAGATCTATAAGATCAATCATCAGAGCTGTAGCGTTTCCCACTGACCCAGGTCATGCAATTTGCAAAGACACATAGTTTCACACTACAAGTAAAGGAAAAAAATCCGAAAATTGTTAATGTGTAATTATGTCATATGAAACGAATCTTTTTTTTTTTTTTTTCATTTGTATCCATCTGTCTTTGTGTCCATCTGTTAAAGAGTCCTTTTTGTGCTGAACATGTTGCCGTATTGCGTTCTGATTTATGTCACGTACTAAAGCCTCTGATAACTTGGCGGTGTAAAACATTTAAGCTCCTATGTCAAGTCATTCAAAATATTGGACCATTTATGTCATATATTTTGATACTTAAAACTCTCAAACCCACCCACCAAACACTTTCTTATTTGTCATAAGAACATCAAAAACATAATGAAGAATATTACTGCATGCAAACGTAAAAATGTTAGTTGTAGTGATGTTTTAGTAAGCATGATATCTTGCTGGTATCTATATGGAAAACATGTAAAAATCTTTGAGATTCTCGTATTCCAGGATGGATGAGTAGTGTACATACACACATAATTAAGTTTGCACGGAACCCTTAGTGCGCATATGCTACTCGCACTTGGCCAGTTGTTCTTCTACGGCGCTATTTGGACTGCCGATGAAACATACCAACCAACACTTTTGCCTTCAACCAACACCGTAGAAATTTGTGATCTAATAGTCAATGAGAGGCAACAACTGGAAATAGCATACGCGAAGTGATTCGTGGACTTTCTTTCGCGCCGATATCAAGGGTCGCGGCGGTGTTAAGGGCATTTGCATGATGTCTGTTGGGGACGAATAATTTTTTTCTGATGTGCTTAGTATCAAGATCGCTAAAATCCGGATACAGTGTTTATAGTATTTATCCACTGCAGCTTCGGTAATGATGTATACGGAATCTAAATTATGTGTAATCAGTTATATAGAAATCACTTTTGAAGGGAATGCGTCTCCTGTGGACAATGAATGAACTCGATAGTCTAACGCATGGGAGTTGTGGGGCAGTCACTAAGCAGGCAATGTTCTGTTTAAGGGGAAAGTGGAGCCACCGCCCTCTATTAGAAGAATCTAATTGCGTGGAAAGGACTTTTAATATCTGCGCCAGGCAGTGGCATGCCAGATATGGCGATAACTGAGCTACCAGCGGGCAACAGGAAAGTTTCCACAAGAGGGCTAGCAGCGGCAGGCATCGTGGACAACAGAGCCAGCCGTTGGTGCAGTGCCGACCCAGTGTGCTGACGTCCGTGCTCGCATAAGATGTCGTTTGCTGGCGCAGGATATTTCGCAGGCGGCTTGCAAATTTAGGATATTTTCTTTCAGTAACTTTTGAACAAGCCGAAACGGTCCTTGCAGTAAATGGCTTCGTATGGTATTCAGATGTCCCTGTTCATATCGAGCAATCAGCCGAATCCATATCCATACATTAAAAATGTGTGTACATACAGAATGACAATTATTCAACTATATGAAATAAAACCGTTATAAGTTCTGAACGGTTTGCGTTAGGACATTCAAACTGCACCCTTGGGCACGGGGCACGATGGGAATTAGTATGGTTTGGTTTAGCGACGAAGCCCACTTTCATTTGGATGGATTCGTCAATAGGCAAAATTGGCGCATTTGAAGGACTGAGAATCCGCATTTCGCGATCGCGAGTCTCTTCACCCTCAACGGGTGTGTGGTGTGTAATGTCCAATCACGGATTAATCGGTGCGACATTCTTTCAGGGCACGATGACTACCGAACGGCACGTGAAGATTTTGGAAGATGATTTCTACATCTACATCTACATGACTACTCTGCAATTCACATTTAAGTGCTTGGCAGAGGGTTCATCGAACCACAATCATACTATCTCTCTACTATTCCACTCCCGAACAGCGAGCGGGAAAAACGAACACCTAAACCTTTCTGTTCGAGCTCTGATTTCTCTTATTTTATTTTGATGATCATTCCTACCTATGTAGGTTGGGCTCAACAAAATATTTTCGCATTCGGAAGAGAAAGTTGGTGACTGAAATTTCGTAAAAAGGTCTCGCCGCGACGAAAAACGTCTATGCTGTAATGACTTCCATCCCAACTCGTGTATCATATCTGCCACACTCTCTCCCCTATTACGCGATAATACAAAACGAGCTGCCCTTTTTTGCACCCTTTCGATGTCCTCCGTCAATCCCACCTGGTAAGGATCCCACACCGCGCAGCAATATTCTAACAGAGGACGAACGAGTGTAGTGTAAGCTGTCTCTTTAGTGGACTTGTTGCATCTTCTAAGTGTCCTGCCAATGAAACGCAACCTTTGGCTCGCCTTCCCGACAATATTATCTATGTGGTCCTTCCAACTGAAGTTGTTCGTAATTTTAACACCCAGGTACTTAGTTGAATTGACAGCCTTGAGAATTGTACTATTTATCGAGTAATCGAATTCCAACGGATTTCTTTTGGAACTCATGTGGATCATCTCACACTTTTCGTTATTTAGCGTCAACTGCCACCTGACACACCATACAGCAATCTTTTCTAAATCGCTTTGCAGCTGATACTGGTCTTCGGATGACCTTACTAGACGGTAAATTACAGCATCATCTGCGAACAGACTAAGAGAACTGCTCAGATTGTCACCCAGGTCATTTATATAGATCAGGAACAGTAGAGGTCCCAGGACGCTTCCCTGGGGAACACCTGATATCACTTCAGTTTTACTCGATGATTTCCCGTCTATTACTACGAACTGCGACCTTCCTGAAAGGAAATCACGAATCCAGTCGCACAACTGAGACGATACCCCATAGCTCCGCAGCTTGATTAGAAGTCGCTTGTGAGGAACGGTGTCAAAAGCTTTCCGGAAATCTAGAAATACGGAATCAACTTGAGATCCCCTGTCGATAGCGTCCATTACTTCGTGCGAATAAAGAGCTAGCTGCGTTGCACAAGAGCGATGTTTTCTGAAGCCATGCTGATTACGTGTCAATAGATCGTTCCCTTCGAGGTGATTCATAATGTTTGAATACAGTATATGCTCCAAAACCCTACTGCAAACCGACGTCAATGATATAGGTCTGTAGTTAAATGGATTACTCCTACTACCCTTCTTGAACACTGGTGCGACCTGCGCAATTTTCCAATCTGTAGGTACAGATCTATCGGTGAGCGAGCGGTTGTATATGAGTGCTAAGTAGGGAGCTATAGTATCAGCGTAATCTGAAAGGAACCTAATCGGTATACAATCTGGACCTGAAGACTTGCCTGTATCAAGCGATTTGAGTTGCTTCGCAACTCCTAAGGTATCTACTTCTAAGAAACTCATGCTAGCAGATGTTCGTGTTTCAAATTCTGGAATATTCCATTCGTCTTCCCTGGTGAAGATAATTTCGGAAAACTGCGTTCAATAACTCCGCTTTAGCGGCACAGTCGTCGATAACGGTACCATCGGCACTGCGCAGCGAAGGTATTGACTGCGTCTTGCCGCTTGTGTACTTTACATACGACCAGAATTTCTTCGGATTTTCTACCAAATTTCGAGACAATGTTTCGTTGTGGAACCTATTAAAGGCATCTCGCATCGAATTACGTGCCAAATTTCGCGCGTCTGTAAATTTTAGCCCATCTTCGGGATTTCGCGTTCTTCTGAACTTCGCATGCTTTTTCCGTTGCCTCTGCAACAGCGTTCGGACCTTTTTTGTGTACCACGGGGGATCCGTTCCATCTCTTACCAATTTATGAGGTATGAATATCTCAATTGCTGTTGCTACTATATCTTTGAATTTGAGCCACATCTCGTCTACATTCGCTTAGTCAGTTCGGAAGGAATGGAAATTGTCTTTTAGGAAGGCTTCTAGTGGCACTTTCTCCGCTTTTTTAAATAAAATTATTTTGCGTTTGTTTCTGATGGATTTGGAAGAAATGGTATTGAGCCTAGCTACAATGACCTTGTGATCACTAATCCCTGTATCAGTCATGATGCTCTCTATCAGCTCTGGATTGTTTGTGGCCAAGAGGTCAAGTGTGTTTTCGCAACCATTTACAATTCGCGTGGGTTCGTGGACTAACTGCTCGAAATAATTTTCGGAGAATGCATTTAGGACAATCTCGGAAGACCTTTTCTGCCTACCACCGGTTTTGAACAAGTATTTTTGCCAATATACCGAGGGTAGGTTGAAGTCCCCACCAACTATAACCGTATGAGTGGGGTATTTATTTGTTACGAGACTCAAACTTTCTCTGAACTGTTCCGCAACTGTATCATCGGAGTCTGGGGGTCGGTAGAAGGAGCCAATTATTAACTTAATTCAGCTGTTAAGTATAACCTCCACCCACACCAATTCGCACAGAGTATCTACTTCGACTTCACTACAAGATAAACCACTACTGACAGACACAAACACTCCACCACCAATTCTGCCTAATCTATCTTTCCTGAACACCGTCTGAGACTTCGTAAAAATTTCTGCAGAACTTATTTCAGGCTTTAGCCAGCTTTCTGTACGTATAACGATATCAGCTTCTGTGCTTTCTATTAGCGCTTGAAGCTCAGGGACTTTTCCAGCGCAACTACAACAATTTACAACTATAATTCCGACTGTTCCTTGATCCCCATTATGCCAAGTGACCCTGATTTCGACAAGATGTGGTTCATGCAAGACGGGGCTCGACCCCATCTTAGCAAAAGAGGCATGGGTCTCAATTGGCGGCCATAATCTCCATATCTGAACACATTCGACTCATTTTTGTGGGGCTGTATTAAAGGAAAGGTGTATAACAGCCATTGCTGATCTGAAAACAACCATGCGGAAGGTGATCGGCAACATCGATGTTCCGGCACTTCAGCGTGTCATACAGAATTTCGCTACTCGCGTGCACGACATCATCGCCAATGATGGCAGGCGTATCGAACTTGTCATAACCTAAATCCGAATATCTGTTGTGACGTTCACGTGTTGAATAAAGAGTGTGCACGCCGTATTTTGCAACTAATTTACTGTTTTTCATATAGGGCAATAATCGTCGCACTGTATACGTGTATGTATGTACATCCATTTTTATAATATGTATGTTGCACGTCTACTCCTAAACCGGAGGACCTATTTCAGCCGAACTTCGTACATGTGTCGCTTACTGTCTGGGAAGAATCGCTGTGGGGCTAATAACCATCCACGTGTGAAAAGGATGATGTGGGGTTAAAAAGCAACGTAGCCCACGAAACATGAATAATCTTAATTTAGCTGTCCATTATTTGAGAATTAAAGCACTTAGTGGATTGCAACATAAATTATACATAATTCCAAACCCTTACGAAACCTTTTCTCGTCGGCAACCCCTGCTAAAGGATTGAAGGGCAGAAGTTTATAGTGCACTAAATTCTCGCTGTTCATGCAGACGAAACTGCCATGTGAAGCATCAAATTTTAATTTATTACTGCTTTAGGACTAACTATATTCGCGACGTATTGTACAGACAGTATTCAGACATTTCACTGAATTTACTACCAAAATTATTCAATTGTACGACACATAGTTCAGAAGATACGACTTCATAAATACTGAGTGAAACCCACGCATCATGTATGACGTTTTAATTTATTCCTTCTTTACTACTAACATTTCGGAGACAGTGCTCACGTACACCTCTGGACGTACCTGCAAAATTATGTTGTTGGACCACACGTAGTTCTCGAGATACGTCGTAAACATTGAACTGCGTGGTAATGAAATAGCAGGATGAAATTCGCTACATATGTAAGTGAAAAATGTGCACAAATACACTCCTGGAAATTGAAATAAGAACACCGTGAATTCATTGTCCCAGGAAGGGGAAACTTTATTGACACATTCCTGGGGTCAGATACATCACATGATCACACTGACAGAACCACAGGCACATAGACACAGGCAACAGAGCACGCACAATGTCGACACTAGTACAGTGTATATCCACCTTTCGCAGCAATGCAGGCTGCTATTCTCCCATGGAGACGATCGTAGAGATGCTGGATGTAGTCCTGTGAAACGGCCCTCCATGCCATTTCCACCTGGCGCCTCAGTTGGACCAGCGTTCGTGCTGGACGTGCAGACCGCGTGAGACGACGCTTCATCCAGTCCCAAACATGCTCAATGGGGGACAGATTCGGAGATCTTGGTGGCCAGGGTTGTTGACTTACACCTTCTAGAGCACGTTGGGTGGCACGGGATACATGCAGACGTGCATTGTCCTGTTGGAACAGCAAGTTCCCTTGCCGGTCTAGGAATGGTAGAACGATGGGTTCGATGACGGTTTGGATGTACCATGCACTATTCAGTGTCCCCTCGACGATCACCAGAGGTGTACGGCCAGTGTAGGAGATCGCTCCCCACACCATGATGCCGGGTGTTGGCCCTGTGTGCCTCGGTCGTATGCAGTCCTGATTGTGGCGCTCACCTGCACGGCGCCAAACACGCATACGACCATCATTGGCACCAAGGCAGAAGCGACTCTCATCGCTGAAGACGACACGTTTCCATTAGTCCCTCCATTCACGCCTGTCGCGACACCACTGGAGGCGGGCTGCACGATGTTGGGGCGTGAGCGGAAGACGGCCTAACGGTGTGCGGGACCGTAGCCCACCTTCATGGAGACGGTTGCGAATGGTCCTCGCCGATACCCCAGGGCCAACAGTGTCCCTAATTTGCTGGGAAGTGGTGGTGCGGTCCCCTACGGCACTGCGTAGGATCCTACGGTCTTGGCGTGCATCCGTTCGTCGCTGCAGTCCGGTCCCAGGTCGACGGGCACTTACACCTTCCGCCGACCACTGGCGACAACATCGATGTACTGTGGAGACCTCACGCCCCACGTGTTGAGCAATTCGGCGGTACGTCCACCCGGCCTCCCGCGTGTCCACTATACGCCCTCGCTCAAAATCCGTCAACTGCACATACGGTTCACGTCCACGCTGTCGCGGCATGCTACCAGTGTTAAAGACTGCGATGGAGCTCCGTATGCCACGGCAAACTGGCTGACACTGACGGCGGCGGTGCACAAATGCTGCGCAGCTAGCGCCATTCGACGGCCAACACCGCGGTTCCTGGTGTGTCCGCTGTGCCGTGCGTGTGATCAATGCTTGTACAGCCCTCTCGCAGTGTCCGGAGCAAGTATGGTGGGTCTGACACATCGGTGTCAATGTGTTCTTTTTTCCATTTCCAGGAGTGTACGTGTAAAATGCGTTAACTATCTGTGAAATATATTTGTCGTGTGCGTCCGCAAGCAAAGCCACGGGTAAAAAGTTCATATTACACCTCTGGAACGATTTTAAACAAATTTTATCTACACATAAGTTACAGTCTGGAAAGAAATACTGTGGGGATAAGAATCACCAGCCTGCGATTGGGTTAGAGGTGAGGGAAAGGGAAGAAGGATGTGGACAAACAGAGAGGGGGAAGAGGATATAGGCACAAATAAGAAGGGGGAGGAGCAGATGGACAGAGAGAGCAGAAAGGGAAATTAACAGAAACAGGAACGACATGAGGAGGAGATGGGTAGGTGAAGGACAAGGGGACGAGGAGAATGACAAAGTGAGGGGCAGGAGGAGATGGACAGAGAGTGGGGGGCAGACAGAGAGAGGAGGTGGAGGAGATGGGCAGAGAGAGAGAGAGAGAGAGAGAGAGAGAGAGAGAGAGAGAGAGAGAGAGAGAGAGAGAGAAGGAGGAGGTGGACTACTAAAAGACTGGAATAAATATATACCAGTATAACGCCGTCTATTCTGCTAGCGTGTAGTTGATGACACTACCACAAAAAATGGGGACACGAAAGGACAGACACCATGCATTCATGCACTACTGGCCATTAAAATTGCTACACCGCGTAGATGACGTGCTACAGACAAGAAATTGAAGATGCTGTGATATGCAAATGATTAGTTTTTCAGAGCATCCACACAAGGTTTTCGCCGGTGATGACACCTACAACGTGCTGACACGAGGAAAGTTTCCAACCGATTTCTCATACACAAACAGCAGTTGACTGGTATTGCCTGGTGAAATGTTGTTGTGATGCATCGTGTAAGGAGGAGAAATGCGAACAATCACGTTTCCGACTTTGATACAGGTCGCATTGTAGGCTATTGCGATTGCGGTTTATCGTATCGTGACATTGCTACTCTCTTTGATCGTGATCCAATGACTGTTAGCAGAATATGGAATCGGTGGGTTCAGGAGGGTAATACGGAACGCCATGCTGGGTCCGGATGGCCTCGTATCACTAGCAGTCGAGATAACAGGCATCTTATCTGCATGGCTGTAACGAACAGTGCAGCAACGTCTCGATCCCTGAGTCAACAGATGGGAACGTTTGCAAGACAACAACCATCTGCACGAACAGTTCGACGACGTTTGTAGCAGTATGGACTCTCAGCTCGGAGACCATGGTTACTGTTACCCTTGACGCTGCATCACAGACAGGAGCGCCTGCGATGGTGTAGTCGAACCTGGGTGCACGAATGGCAAAACGTCATTTTTTCGGATGAATCCAGGTTCTTTCTACAGCATCATGATGGTCGCATCTGTGTTTGGCGACATCGCGGTGAACGTACTTTGGAACCGTGTATTCGTCATCGCCATACTGGCGTGTCACCCGGCGTGATGGTATGGGGTGCCATTGGTTACACGTCTCGGTCACCTCTTGTTCGCATTGACGGAACTTTGGACACTGGACGCTACAGTTCAGATGTGTTACGACTAGTGGCTGTACCCTTCATTCGATCCCTGCGAAACCCTACATTTCGGCAGGGTAATGCACGACCGCATGTTGCAGGTTCTGTACGGGCCTTTCCGGATACAGAAAATATTCGACTGCTGCCCTGGCCAGCACATTCTCCAGATCTCTCACCAATTGAAAACGTCTGGTCAATGGTGGGCAAGCTACTGGCTCGTCACATTACGCCAGTCACTACTCTTGATGAACTGTGGTATCGTGCTGAAGCTGCATGGGCAGCTGTACCTGTAAATGCCATCCAAGCTCTGTTGGACTCAATGCCCTGGCGTATCAAGGCCGTTATTACGGCCAGAGGTGGTTGTTCTGGTTATTGATTTCTCAGAATCTATGCACCCAAATTGCGGGAAAATGTATCACATATCAGTTGTAGTATAATATATTTGTCCAATGAATTCCCGTTTATCATCTGCATTTCTTATTGGTGTAGCAATTTTAATGGCCGGTAATGTATATCTCTCCTCTAAGTGTGCATATACAGAGAGGCCACTGTGATGCCATACGCCGAACTGGTTTAGCTCTCTTCTTGTGTTGGCAAGACGTGCCCGGCCTATAGTTGTAATAGAGTGACCGCCCACGCGAGGTTGTCGTTGCAGATGTGCAAGTCCGTCACGTTTCGCAGTTTTTCTGAAAGTCACTAACCTTGAGTCTTCAGAGATATTCCTTCGCTATAGTGTAAACGCTGATCGTGCTCTCGAACAGAAGTGGCCGGTATAGTGCTGCGTAGGTGATACTTGGAGGAAATCTTTAACTACTTGAATTTCAATAAATAATGGGAAATTTGACTTATTAAGGGATAGCACTTAATGATTCCTGGGACTTTTCACATCACAGTTCACGGTACACGTACGTCCCACAACATCAGGTATCACTTCCAGTTTGGCCGGCCGGGGTTGCCGAGCGGTTCTAGGCGTCTGGAACCGCGTGACCGCTACGGTCGCAGGTTCGAATCCTGCCTCGGGCGTGGATGTATGTGATGTCCTTAGGTTAGTTAGTTTTAATTAGTTCTACGTTCTAGGGGTCTGATGACCTCTGATGTTAAGTCTCATAGTGCTCAGAGCCATTTGAACCATCACTTCCAGTTTGCAGTTGTAGCCAGATTACACTTGAAGCGTCTCCGACACTATTTATCTGACAGTACTACTGATCACTCCGCGAATGTGCAATTATGAACATTATTTTTATGGGTTTAACAGTTGAAGAGAGCCACCGTTTACTTACGGTTCCTGCTCTCAGTCTACTACTACCAGCACAACCCTCAGACCTTTTGAAACAAGGGAGTCTCTGCGTCACTCGTTTCAGCCAATGCCAACCACTACACTTTCGTTTTATGTAGGGGAGGTGGGGCACATCATAAGGATTGCGAATTGCATAGCTATGCTACGCAAGCCGTGGCTGATAACGCCATAGTTAAGTGGTAACAGAGGTCGAAGATCGGAATGGAAACAAGCGTGTGATTCATTGGAAACATTTATTGGACGTACAGGTAATGAGGACACATGGTGAACGACATGAATGCCGCTCTAATGATACAACGGTGCTCGAAGTCTGCATCATCAGATGCGACACGTGCCCGACACTGTCGGAGCACTGGCTGCCGGACACGCTCGAACACAGTGGTAGTTCCTTTGGCTGTAGCAGCTGTGCAGACGCTTCTTGCTATGAGATCCAGTTCAGACTCCACAAGATCGCGATACGTGAGAGATTTCATAGCTCCCCACAAAAAGAGATCAATGCTCAATAAATCCGAAGAGCGTGGGGACCAAGAATCTGGTCCTCCATGCCCATCGATGCGGGAATGATCCATTCAAACGCAAGTGAACAACCAGCCCAAAATGAATATGTGTTCCATCATACAGGAACCACATGCTGCGCCTCACATTTGCTGGAACATCTTCCAACAAGCCGGGGAGAACCTGCTCCAGAAAGTGGGTTGTTAAAAGGTATTGCCCGACAAAGCAGTCACCGACCGAGCCCGCCCAACTAAGTGTGAAGCGCTGTCGTGCCGCGTTGTGCCGCACACCGTGGCCTCATTGTAGCAGTTGAGTACGCCATCCGTAGTAAAAGTGGCCTTATCATTGAACAGCACACAAACTGGGAAATTCATATCTCGGCCAGTTTATTGCAGAAACCACTGGTCGAAACGCACTCGTGCAGGATGGTCATCGGGGTACAGTAACTGCAACATTTGGAAACGAAAGGCGTGTAAGGGCTCGGCGGTCAAAACATGCTGGACACTGCTACGAGACATTCGTAAGTCTAGGGCAACGGCACACACGCTGGTGCCTGGATTTGTTTGCATGACATCTAATTCCCTTTCTTTCCTAACGACCGCACGTGGCGTGCACTCACTAGACCTGCCTCCTCTTAACGACAAATACTCGCACAACTTTCAATGCAAGAGTGAAAACAAACTGTGGTGCGGTTGATATCTTTCTGGAAAGCGTTCTCGATAAATGCATCCAACGGCTTGTGCATTGCACTCAGCTATTCAATACATTAATATCCTGTCCGCGATGTTATATGCTCCTCGTGTGCTGGCTACCGCTCGGATCAGGAAATCCTCACTTTCCCCTCAAGCACTCTAATGTGCAGCACCACCTAGCGGCACAAGACGACGTTTTCGGCCATTGGTTGCGATATGCTCCTCGTGTGCTGGCTACCGCTCGGATCAGGAAATCCTCACTTTCCCCTCAAGCACTCTAATGTGCAGCACCACCTAGCGGCACAAGACGACGTTTTCGGCCATTCGTTGCGATGCAGTTCTCAATCCTTATGACATGCGACATACTTCCTCTTAGTCTGTCGCAACATTTCTGGGACACCCAGCCTATTGGGGCCTAGGTCAGCTTATCGCAAGTTTCTGACGTAGGTGTTGCCAGCCCACGTCACCCAGATGCCACATTGGAATCTCCACATCATTGCAAAGACATGTTGCCCATGTACGCAGATTGTAGTCTTCGCGTGGTATTGCACAAGCTTATGCAGTTACAGATACCTGTTATCTAACGTAAATGTTAGTGGGACTCGTCTGTGAGTGCTCGCGGTGTCACTCCTGTGTCAGGTGCTGGCATTGATTGCATCACTGCAGACGTGCGTCTCTGTACTGCCGCTTCAATGGTTGCCGTGCAAACACTCTGTGATGCCCCAGGCGTCATCGCTCTGTCTCTGTGGATACCTGTCTTGCTGCAGTCAAGCTCATTTCGTGACTCCAGGTGCGTGTCGTGGCTGTACTATCAAGCGCGGCCGAACAAAGTCCTGTCGTCACGATCGCTAGACGTGTGAGGCCGTCTCGATACGCCACGACCGTGCTGTGAATTCCGTCATGTGTGGATAGACGTTTCTCCTCCTTCAAAGAAGCATGACACAATCTTATCACAAACAACCAGCATTCTATTGAGGTTTCTACATCAAAATTCACTGCGTAAATTTTCTGTTTATGCAAAATGTAGATAGAATTTCCCCTACCTTCTGTTGCGCAGAAATGCTGCTCTTTTCACTCAAGAAAGGAAGAAAGACACACCACGAAGGAATTATCCGAATGGGACGGCAATCGATAGACTTGAGATGAGGTAAATGCTCAGACAAACAAATGATTACGATTTCAGAAAAATTAGATGATTTATTCAAAGGAAAGAGATTCACTAATTGAGCAACTCAGTAACGCGTTCGTTAGATCCCCAAAAACCCATTATGGTTGGAGGGCCCTGCCCAAATGATCCAGAAGTTGCCTGTTGGGGAGAAATCTGGCGACTGCGTTTGATAGGCACGAAGACAAGCACGAGAAACTCTCGCAGTGTGCGTGCGGGAATTATCCTACAGAAATGTAAGCCGACTGTGGCTTGCCATGAAGGGCAACAAAATAGGGCGTCGAGTATCGTCGACGTACCGCTGTGTTAAAAAGATGCTGTGGATGACAACCAAAGGGCTCCTGCTATGAAAAGCAATGGCACCCCAGACCTTCAGTCCTGGATGTCGGGCCGTCCAACCACTGTCCGGGTCGCCTCCAGATACATCAGCCTGGAATCTCATTGATTGGAGTAGAATCGTTTCCAGTCGAAATTCCAGCTTCGAAATACGCTCAGATGACCAGCGAAGACCTGTCTGCAGACGCCCTGGGCAGTGATGGGAAACCAACCTGACTGTCGCCCTACGGGTCGACAGCCAGGGCTGAAGGTTTGGGGCCCCTTTGGTTGTCTATCCCGGCAGCCTTACACCCCAGCGGTACGACGACGGTATTCTACGTCCCGTTTTGTTCCCTTCATGACAAGCCATATTGGGCATACTGAACCGTGAATTTACTTTCAAAATCTTTTCTTAAAGAATTTACTTTATTTACTAGAATTCATCAAGAACATTTACACATTTAATCACACTAGGTGAGCGTGGGAGTAGTTGCCAGGGAGTAACTAATGAAAATGAAATTACCTTTAACAAATGGGAATTTTATTCATAAAAGACTTTTCAAAACACATTTAAAATTTTATAAGCAGAAAAGCACTCTCGAAGTATCAAGTTAGAATTTTATTTAGAGGCAGAAAGAACAATATTGACAGTACGAGCCTTCGGGCTGAGAAGCTTGCCTGCTCTCTTTCAACACGGCCATAGTCACGACCGCTCACAACAACCTCTGAAAGACTACACTGGTGCAAATCTCCAACACACCAGATTACTTTAAACTAAAAATTTTAACAACAATAAACATATTAACTCTGCACCCCGTAAGGTGGATGGAAATGGTACAAACACTCACTCTAAGAAATTATTTGTCACCGAAAGTGCAGCTGGTTTTCAAAAGGACTCTTACGGTGGAAGGGTGGCAACTTCATAAAAATGACTATTTAAATGATACCCATGAAATTCATACTTACATAAAATGTACAACATGCTCTACATTACACATATACCGCCTCGCAAGATGATAGGCAAGATAGAAACATATTTCAGGAATTCGGCCTTTTCACCTTAATTCTATAAATTAGTTAACACCGAATCCGACAAACATGACAGAGGCAGCTATTAACGTCTGGCATATTGACAGGAGAATTAATGAACAACTCGAATCGCAGATTCCGCTAACTCTCCCCAAATCCACAAGGGAAAAACGGACCACCCAATTCACAAATAACCACGTTTCCGCGGGTGGGCAAACGGAGAAGAATGGTTTGACGACCCCAAAAAAAAGCGGCTGGTGACATCAAGAAAGCAAGTAGAATTTAACAAGTAAATGAAACAACATATCTCCAATCACTTAACTTCTAATAAACTACGATTTCTGGCGAAGACCTGGCGCAGCACCCCCAACGCTCTCCCTAACCGTCCGCTGCTGCCAGCCGCTTCAACAGATACAGGGAGGCGCACCGATCTCCCGTCTCCCGGCGTCGCAGCTCGCACCGGCCAGACCGATGTCGTGAGTTGACTCCTGTTGCTCTCGTGTCGGCCGCGAATCCACTATCCCACGCTGTACGGCGCGGCCCACTGGACTCATGTGGCGACCTCACATGCGCCGACGCTCCAGGAGGACAAGTCATCCCGCGTCTCAGTGCGCGACCGACCAACCGATCGATCCAACCGCTAATGACAGTTGCCCGAGCAACTCGAGCAGACTGGCGGTCTAACACGCAGATGCAGGAACTCAGCCCCGACAGGGTGACCACTAGCTGAGTTCTATTACTGGCGGAGTGGCAAGACTCTCATTTTGTCGGCTTTAACGTTTGATCCAAACGACATACATACTAGCACACCGAACGACAGACAGACAAACACTAACTGCCGCACAAATGCGAATGAGAGACACACCGGCAACTGGTGACGAGTGACTGACCCAGACTCAGTCCGACTGACCAACTGCCACTGGCGAGCTTATAGCGCCCCTTAAAGAGGTAACCTTTCCGACTTCCCACCAGAGGGAGACACCAAAGCTGCGATTGTCACAGCGGCACCACCGCCAGAAACGGAGGACTGCTTCACGCAGCACGCTGCGGCGCGCTCTTCAAAACAGCAGTTTTTTTTTTACCACGGCTCACATACATTGTAGCATGCTTGTATTTGTGCTTTTTCCAAATCTACCTTAGCTACCAAGTTCGCTGGATCTCCCCCAAATCGAGAACTTTTGGAGCATTATGGGCAGAGCACTCCGTCATCAGACCACAAGTGGCCCATCGGGACCACCCGACCGCCATCATCCTCCAATGAGGATGCGGATAAGAGGGAAGTGTGGTCCGCACACCACTCTCCCGGTCGTTACGATGGTTTTCTTTGACCGGAGCCGCTACTATTCGGTCGAGCAGCTCCTCAGTTGGCATCACGAGGCTGAGTGCTCCCCAAAAAATGGCAACAGCACATGGCGGCCCGGATGGTTACCCGGCCACGTCCGACAACGCTGAACTTCGGTGATCTGACGGTAACCGGTGTTTCCACTGCGGCAAGGCCGCTGCCCATTATGGGCAGAGCCCTCCAGCCAACTCGGGATTTTGACGATCTAACGCGCCAGTTGGACATCATTTGGTACAGTATCCCTCAGGAGGACACCCAACAACTCTTTATCGGTCAGTGCCAAGCCAGTGCTAAGAGCCAGCTTTTAGTGGCTTGCTCAATTTCTGAAGCTCTTTGTCTTGAATAAATTATCCAATTTGTCTAAAATTGGTATCATTTGTTTGTCTGTACATGTACGTCGCATCTACCGATTTCTGTCCCATTCCGATAATTTCTTCATGGCACATCTTTTTTATTTATTTACTTTTTTTTAAGAGAGTGTGTAGTACACTTCATAGCAGTTCGGGGATTGTTGCATGCCGCCTTTGATTGTTAGTGCTGCACTTCGTGGCGCTTGACCTGAAGATGATCTGGAAAGCCGGTTGAAACCGGTCGATAGTATATAATAAGTTATGGTCCAGACGGTGTTTAGTTATTCTACGATTTGGCCAAACATTTACACTGCAGTACTTCACTTTATCGCCGCTACCCACTCATACAGAACAGAGTTTTTAATGTACCGATCTTGCTTCCATGATAAAATTCCTGTAACCAAAAATAAAAATAGTCTCTATTCCATTACCAAGAAACTGTACACGATAAAAAACCTAAGAACAGTTTTGAAAGCAGCTTACAAAAGCCATTTAGGATCACACATTTATTTTCAGTCATATAATATCATGTAGACTGTTGTTATTAGAAGAGTTCGTATGTATCTTTTGTGTATTTATGTGAAAACCGGTTAGTATTGCATGCAGTGCAGGTAGACTGATTAATTATCCCGGTCTTTGTAACTTTTTTGGACTGGGCAGGTACGGCAGTTGAGTGAACAAAGTGGACACAAGTGAATAATGACACCGTGTGTCGTGACAGCGGTAGCCCGGCCGCTCTGGCTTGGCGCCTCTCTCCGCCCCTGCCACGGTATGCCGGGCTGCGGCCATTAAGCGCTCCACTAATTTGAGGGCCGGCATTTGCGAGATAATTGCCGTGTCAGCCAGAACTGGCGACAGGTACAGAGACAGCCAACTGCATCACTGGACACCTCACCAGCTATATCGCTTCAGCACGGCCACGCCGCAGCTCGCATGCACCACAAGGAGCCACCCGGCCAGCTTCAAAAATGTTTTGATATACTGTATGTAGTTCTCTTCCCAACACACACACGCACATACACACACATAAAGATGTTCAAAGCTTAGAGACTTTTAACTTCAGCGACAAATATCCCAACAGGAAAAAACTGTTATGGCTTCGGAATCTTTGAAACAAACAACTTTTTCTAGTCTGCTTCCATTACGTCTAAAAGGTAAGTAAAACTGTTATAAATGGTTAATATTTCGCTGTTCTTGGAGTTTTTACGAGGTATACGCTACTTCACACCCGACCAGTATAACTCCACATTGTGTGGATAGCCACGTAGCATGGTATTTGCTTTAGCCACATACCATATAGCAAGCCAGAAGTGCTCCTTTGGTTTCACTCCTCAAATCGATGTCTTTTGCACGTGATTCCACATTGCGACGCTATCTAACCGTGCACCCAATGCTACAAAATTTCGACAGAACTCTGTGACAGTTTTGGTCAAATTTAAGACAGCTTGAAACTGGAACTACGTACTATTACACTTCCTGGCAGATTAAAACTGTGTGCCGGACCGAGACCCTAAAACTGTGTGCCGGACCGAGACCCGAACTCGGGACCTTTGCCTTCCGAAGACAAGTGCCCTACCGTCTGAGTTACACAAGCACGACTCACGTCCCGTCCTCCCAGCTTTAATTCTACCAGTACGTCGTCACCTACCTTCCAGACTTCACAGGAGTTCTCTTGCGAACCTCGCAGAACCAGCACTCCTGGAACTACTGTTAATATGAGGTTCAAATGGTTCAAATGGCTCTGAGCACTATGCTACTTAACATCTGAGGTCATCAGTCCCCTAGACTTAGAACTACTTAAACCTAACTAACCTAAGGACATCACACACATCCATGCCCGAGGCAGGATTCGAACCTGCGACCGTAGCAGCAGCGCGGTACCGGACTGAAGTGCCTAGAACTGCTCGGCCATATCGGCTGGCATAGCCACTTGTACATCTGTCTTACCGTAGTTATGTTACAGAATATTAGGAAGGTTTGAACGACGAAGCGGGGCTGATGTCCAGGCAGATGGTGCGAATCTATTAATTCCTTTTGCAAAAGATCTTGACTGAGCTGAAGTCAGGGCTCACCGAATGGTACAATTTATAAGTGCACACTTAGGATTATACGTACAAAAACAAGCACTCTTCAATATGTCCGGACTGGAGTGAAATTGATGGTTTAATATTGGTCCACCAGTGTATCAGATATTAGGCTAAGATCATTTTTAACCGTTTGAAAAAATCTTGCGTCGTTTGGGTTTTGCATGCAAAAAACACGTTTTCTGTGAGGTTTTTGAAGCGCGCCAGTTTTTTACTTTAATCTTGTACGAATCGTTGCACGAAGGTAGATAAATGGATATAGTCAAAATGAAATTCTTTTATCCAATAATATTTAACCCCCTGTCGAGACACGATACATTAAAATCGAGGCAAACCCAGTACGTAATACTCATTCTTACATGAATTGAATGTGCGGAAACGGTTTAAAGTGAATAAAATAAATAAAAAATTCATTCTTACGATAAAATTTAAAACTCGCTTTAAAAATCCAGCTTCATTCGCTCTTTAAGTGCAAAAATCACGTTTTGTGTGAGTGGTTTTACGCACGTCACATCTATATTTTAAACTTGTGATAGGTTCAAATACTGTAAGAAGGTAGACAAATCCATGTAATTAGTGGTGATCATGTCTTCTTGTGAAAGCTTTATCCGTTGCCACCATGTAAGGAACATGTTTCAAAAGCCAATAAAAATGCCTATACTGGATCAGGCGTCGCTCGAGCCATCAAGAATTTACTTCGATCGCCAAGGTATGGGGGTATAATGTCAAAATTATGATAGAGTAAAAGTTGGGAACCCAAAAGGGAAAAGAGCTCTTCGTAACACAGAAAAGAGCGAATATGTCGTAGACAGAGTTAGGGATGTGAAAGAAGCTTTTTGAATTATGTGGCAGCTTCAAAGACATTTAAATCAAAACATTTTGACGTATTCGCGGTTTCTTCCAACGTAGTGAGCGCACTTACACCCTCCCATTGTTACATCTATGGTGAGGGGTGTAAGAGTAAATAGATACAAATTTATGTGCTTCCGGAGAGTGGGATGCGTCTGCAATAGGAAGTATCCGAGAGTGTGGGTGCATTTGTAATCGGAAGTATTCTAGAGGGGGGATGCTGCATCCTAAACTTTAATTACAGCACCTGTCATTCTGCACTACATGACAAATGCCATGTTGGATGACATGATGTCATGTTCTACATAACATCATGCATCATGTTGCTTTACTCGACACGATGTTTTATATTACGTGGGATGAGTGCTAATATTAATAAGCAAAAAACCTCAAATATGTCAAAATGTTTTTATTTTATTTACCCTGAAGACGCCAGATAAGTCGAAAAGCTAGTCCTCTGCTTTTACATCCCTAAAACTTCCCAGGGCATATTCGCCTCTTTTGTGCTACAAGAGGAACATTTTTGATTCTGGTATGGCTTACGTCTGTCTAAATCATGTTAAAAACTGAAGTAAACGTCAAGAACTTTTCGAGACTTTCTCATTTGTATTCTATACTACTTATTGTAATTTCGAGTTCCATGCCTTCAAAGTAGGCAGTTACGCAGTTTGCGTCCTGACGTAATTCTCATGTATACCCCAGATTAAGACGTATGTCCAATTGCCATACATACTTAGCGATTGCGAACTATTGCCGGGTTTCTTAGTATGATATAAAGTCAAGTCGTATGATCAGTTTTTGGTGCGAGTCTTTTTGTGTTACTGATGTAGTACTCTATGGCTGCATCAGAATAACAAAGTGATTCACCGTCAGACACGGAAAATGTTGATTCTGTCAGTTAACTATTACACACACACCCAATATGGCTGCATTAGAAACAGCAGTTAGTTCTATGTTTTCCATTTATCTGCAGTTCGCGTTGCGGGATCGTAATAGCCTTATCACCCTATTGCTCGCATTCATTAGTAGCTACGTACATTCTTTTACGTAAACAGCAAAATAGTAAAACAGAACCAGCAATAGAGAGAAAGGACACGACGAAAACGAATGGCAGTAGTGACGTTAGAGACGTAAATGTCGTCCGCAGAGCGATAAGGCAAAGGGGAACGAAACACAAGGCTTAGCCGAGCTCGTTCCCTGGTTGGTTTTTGCTGTGGTAGCTCCATTGTAAACAACCATCAGTCAGTCAGTATGTTTCTGATTCAGGTTTAAACACGAAGCGTTTTGAAATTTTAATATTGAGTAAAATCGTATGGCATCGTTGGCTGTGGCACCCTAAGGGGTGGGGTAAGTTCAGCTGTCTGCTCGTAAAGAATTTTCTCCTGCCGAGCACAACGGCCTTGTTCCTTGCTGATGAGTGAGATATATGTCCACTGTGTATTTGCATAGTGTAGGTGAGTGTACTGGCGTGTGTAGAGTGTGGTGTTACCCTCGTAGTCCTCTGAGCTGACAAAAGTAATGGAATAGCGATATGCACATATACAGATGGTGATAGTATCGCGAACACAAGATATAAGAGGTCATTGCATTGGCGGAGCTGTTATTTGTATTCAGGTGATCCATGTGAGGTGGTTTCCGACGTTCTTCTGGTCGCACAATGGGAATTAAAAGAGTTCGAACGCGGAATGGTAATTGGAGCTGGACAAATGGAAAGTTCCGTTTTGGAAATCGTTGAGGAATTCATTATTCCGAAATCCACAATGTCAAGAGTGTGCCGAGATACCTCTCACCGCGGACTACGCAGTGGCCGTCGGCCTTCACTTAACGACCGAGAGCAGCGGCGTTTGCGTACAGTTGTCAGTGTTAACAAAAAAGCAACACTGTGTAAAAAAAACCAACAGAAATGAATGTGAGACGTCCGTTGAACGTATCCGTTAGGACAATGCATTAAATTTGGCATTAATAGGCTATGGCAGCAGACAAACTATGCGAGCGCATTTATGAACACCACGGCATCGCCTGCAGCGTCTCTCCTAAGCTCATGACGATATCGAGTGGACCCTAATGACGAAATCGTGGCCTGGTCAGAAGAGTCCTGTTTCAGTTGGTAAGAGCTGATGGTTGGTTCGAGTGTGGCTCAACCATGGGCCCAAGTAGTCAACAAGGCACTGTTCAAGCTGGTGGTGGCTCCATAATGGTGTGCGCTGTGTTTACATGGACTGTACAGGTTCCTCTGGTCCAACTGAACCGACCTTTGGTTGGAAACGTTTATGTCCGGCTACTTGGAGACCATTTTGAGCCATTCATGGACTTAACGTTTCCAAACAACGATGGAATTTTTATAGATGACAATGCGGCAGGTCACTGGCCACAGTTGTTCGCCATTGGTTTGAAGAACGTTCTGGACAATTAAAGCGAATGGTTTGGTCACCCAGACCGCCTGACATGAATCACATCGAGCATTTATGGGATTTAATTGGGAGATCAGCTCGTGCACAAAATGCTGCACCGGCAACATTATCGCAATTACGAACGGCTGTAAAGATAGGGAGCTTGAGTCTTTCTACAGGGACCTTCCAACGATTTGTTCAGTCAATGGGACGTTGAGTTGTCACTTTGCCGGGCAAAAGGAAATCCGCACGGTATAGGAGGTATCCCATGACTTTTGACACTTCAGTGTATGATGATGAAGACGGAGAAAGGGAATGGATGAAGTCCAGTGCAGCACATAGCGCACTCATTTCGCGTGGCACCAACGGGACCGCGAAGCTTAATGTCCCCGTCCCACAGACGGATCGCCATCAACAGCGTCACATGGGCTCACTTCACGTAACGCTGAGGAGAGGTTAGGAATTTAATCCACGGTATTGGCGCAAAGACTGATGATCAGGAACTTTATGCTACCACCTCTCCTCCCGTTGTCGGCCAAATACAGTCAATACGGCCAATTTTATCCGCCATCAGGATTCGAACTGGCTTACCTTCGAGTCGATCGCCAAATCACTGGCGTGCCTTAACGACCTTGGCTAGGGAGGCGACTTAATTTAACATAATTTTCAAGTGACCGAGGTTTGACATTTCAATCATAGGCGGTCAGTGTGAGATAGATTTTGCTAACAACGAAGAAGAACCTTGTGGATGCGAAAGATCCTGATCGTTCTCAAATGAAAATGAAATGAGCGTATGGCATCGTTGGCCGGGAGGCAGTATCCGGGGAAGTTCGGCCACCAAATGGAAGTCCTATTTCAGTCGATGCCACATTGGGCGACTTGCGATGAGGATGAAATGATGATGAGGACAGAACAACTCTCGGTCCGTGAGCGGAGAAAAATCTCCAACCCGGCCGGGAATCGAACCCGGGCTCGCTTGAATGGAAGGCGAGCACTTTACCACCCGTCTAAGCAGGGTGATAGAGTCTATTGAAAATAAGAAGAAATTCTCTAAAAGGACTGTGATTAATGCAAGACATCCCAATTAAAAAGGTTACTATAAATATAGTTTACTTTATATGAGACATCACTTAATGATTGCTCGTGGCCACATGAGTTGTAATAGCGAATTTTCTTCCAAAGTGCAATAGTTGAACAACCACTTCGTCTAGATCCATTCAGTCATTCGTTCTGTTGTAGTTCCAATTTTATGTTTTATGTTTTAACAGTGCAGTTACATTAATGTGACCACCGCATATGTTGGACGTCGGTGTGCAAGAACCACTCACAGACGTCACGTGGCAGCTCTAGCAGTGGAGGTTACATAAGGAATGTCGGGGGGATGTAGAAAATGGGGCATGATCATTGACTTTCGGGCCAAGGGTAGAAGCATTTTCGAAGCAGCTAAGTTTGTAAGCTGTTCGCGTGCTGTGCAAAACTGGTGCCAAGGCACCTGTGGTGGGATAGATCTTAGGGATGAACGATGGTTGTGCCGGTGTGTATGGGAGAATAGACGGGCAACTGACGGCCCTTACGAACCAAGGTACTACCAACAGTGTCTCCTCAGCCACAGTTCAGCGAAAGTTGATGTGTAGAAGTATCCACAACAGGCACCTGGTTCACTAACCCACGCTGACTGCTGTTCATCAGCGACGAATTCAAATGGACGTACTTTGAGTGGCGGCAGGTCGTCTTCTCAGATGAATCACGTTATATGCTCCACTGGGCAGATAGCTTTTGCGATTTACGGCGTAAAACGTCTGAATGCTAATACACAGCAACAGTTGTGGGAAGGATCCAAGCTGAAGGAGAAAGCCCTATGATCTGGTGATGTTTTCGTGATATTCCTTGGGTGATCTCGTCATTCTGGAAGTAATAATGGATCAGCACATTGCGTCTACACTTGGGGACCACGTCTACCGCTACATGCTGTTGTTTTTCCCTGGCAAGTTGACATTTCCAGCAGGAAAATGCAACATATCACACAGCACGCAGTGTACGTTCATGCTTCGTAGAGCACCACCTGGTCTTACTGTACTCCCCTTGACATCAAACTTACCAATCGAGAATCTGTGCTATCACCTCAATTGAGCAGTTAGCACCGTGGATCCTCAACTGAGAAACCCAGCGCAGCTTTCACAGCACTGCAGTCGGCATGGCTCCACATCCCTGTCAGTAACTGTGCAGAACCGCATTGACTCTCTTGCTACACGTCTCCCAGTGGTCCATGCTGCAAAAGTTAGTTATTGATGCTTTTGATTTGTGGTCACGTTAATGGCTCTGAGCACTATGGGACATAACATCTGAGGTCATCAGTCCCCTAGAACATAAAACTACTTAAACCTAACTAACCTAAGGGCGTCACACACATCCATGCCCGAGGAAGGATTCGAACCTGCGACCGTAGCGGTCGCGCGGTTCCGGACTGGAGCGCCTAGAACCGCTCGGCCACTGCGGCCGGCGGTCACGTTAATGTGGGTGGACATTATAAAGGCCATGAGTGATTGGGGGGGGGGGGGGGCGTGTAAAGTTGTATTCAAAATGAAATCACCTCTCTCTGTATGTATGTATGTATGTATGTATGTATGTGTGTGTGTGTGAGTAGAGAGAGAGGAGGGGGACATGGAGCCATGGCCTGTAAACCATTATCCCGAACACCGAGCATCCTGCGAACGCCAGAGCAAGTGTGCTTTCTCCTTTACAGCCAGGGTACAGAGCCGTAAAATAAACTTGAGAGTAAAGTGTCCCGTCTGAGAGGCTCTGGCGTTTCCAGGACACTTGCCTACCGGTAACGGCTTTGTTAACCCTCTGCTTAAGCTGCTTCACTTGAGTTTGTCATCAGCCCAAGTTGCGCGACGAACTGGCGGCTGAACCGTAGTCGAGACCACATCGGAGCATTATGGCAACAGGTGTACAGACGCCTTCTAAGACTCTCCATGACATTCGCTCAATTTGAAAGCCATGTGTCTTAATCACATGCGATATACATTATCCTAATTTGTACGTCGTGTAATACGGGCTTCAGATTCTACTCAAGTCCAACACGTGGACGGTAAAGACGCTGTCGTTTCGTATTTTGCCCAACTGCGGTCAAGATGTCACGCTGTTAATTTACGAATTGGAAAAAAACTTAGATGTCATTTTCGTGTTTACACAAGGATAGTTAAGGGCTGTGTAGAGTTACGTTTAGTGAGGTGTAGTCTGCAGCCATAATAAGACATTGGTATGCTTTTGTCGTAGGGAGACAGCTGGTGGTGAAACCGATGTTGCCGTACCTTGAAGCTGCTTTATTTAAGCGAAAAAGTTAGACGAATGCTAAAGAAATAGTTTGACTGGTTACACGATACGGTATTCTGTAGCATTATATAATATCTGCTTCGCTTTCTCTTGATAAAGCTTTTAATTTCTCTTACATCTAGCGACAGACATTCGTCTTTTCTTTTAATCAACTTCTGCAGTTTATCAGCATTCACAAAGAAGAACATTTGTCAACATATAAGCCATTGTAAAGTAAAATTACTGACATGACATAGAAAGTTTTCTTGATACAGGTATGTGGAGAAATGAGCAATTCACCAAAGTGCCTTATTCACACACAACAAATCTTCTATTTGCATCTGCAGATATCAAAAGTAATGGGCGAGGCTGGTCTGAGCCCATAGTGCATTGTTGCCAAATTTATGATGTCATCGATGGTGTCACCATGCATTGTTGTCAGATCTATCCTCTCTCCCAACTCTATGCTGTTATAGACCAATTACTGTCTATATAAAGTTGTGGGAAAATCGGAAGTTGGTCGGAATTTCAAAATCGTCCAGTTGTGATAGAGGGGTTTCCTCAACTTCTATGACATCACATTTCGGGTTCTAGTTGTCCTAAGTGTAAATTGGTAGGAAGTAAAAAAAAAAAAGTCCTAGATAAACTATTGTCATATTGATGGGAAATCCAAGATGGCAGAAGTAGGTCGCTTGGTCTGATTATAGAACCCTAAATGACGGGTACAGGGATGCGGCCCACGGTGCATGTTTACCAAGTCACTTGTGCTAAACATGGAATCCAAAATGGCGAACCTGGGGATACAGGCCCAACCTGTGTGGTTGTGAGACCTCATATGTGTTCGAATTTTAAAATCTGTCCTTAATATGAAGTGGTGGGACATCTCACATACCTTTCATGTTTAAACAATTTCCCCCATTCCTCTGTTCCCAAAGCTAGCTCATCTGTGCCGGTTAAACATTTGTCATCCTCAGTTTAGACCCCAAAAGCTGAATTGCCCTAAAATTAAAACTGTGTACTGTTTAATTAACCAACATCGCTGCTAAGATAGGATAGGAACAATGGTGTCTTTATTTAAACATAGATGTGGCTTCAGTGGTCTCTGTGCCATGCCAGATTAGATGTCTGGCGCTCGTGTATGTTGCCATGCTGGAGAGAGGCACTGATCTGAGCAGACTGGGTCGCCACATCTACTGGCCCGCATGCGGTGATGGTGTACATGCGAAAGACGGCACAATCTGAAGTTATTTATGTTGCACCAGATTATCGCAAACTGTCGTATGAGTGCATGTATTCTTGTAGATAGATGCACGCAGCGTAGGTGTACCTGCCCTTTGCACGAAGTAAAGCTGATCGCTGTTAATGGAGAATAAATGCTTGCCTCCTTGTTGAAAAGAAATGTGCAATGCAGATGTAACTGCGAATTGTATGCTGTAGCACCCTCATGTTGTAAACAATTTTTTTGATAAGGTTGAGTAGAAAGAAAGAAACGAATGTCTAGAGATAAACGAAATAGATTTATTTGTTTTATCTAGTTTAAAACAAAATTCACATTTTAACAGTTCAGCTAATAATACATTTTATTATAAGAATATATCGCTGACAAGTTGAATTACTTCAGTTAGTATCTTTTTACAGAACAATTTACCTGAGTACAGAAAATATATACAAAATAGGGTCATAGATTGACGCACTTTTTTTCCCAGAGCCGTTATATGTATTCAACAAGTTTTACAGTTTGGAATACTCTTGAACTATAGTTTACTGTGTTCAACACATGAAACTAAATGCTTACAATTCGCCTGCGAGGCATAATGCAAATAAAATAAATAATCCTGATTTTGCAAGGTCAGCAATAAGATATGAACTACCTTAACACACACACAGTGTGCGAACAATATACACACTATTCAGTGTAATTTGTTATACAGAATATCCCAGAATATCCACTCATACACTTAGTGTTACAGTATCCCTTTACACACACACACACACACACACACACACACACACACACACACACACATATATATATATATATATATATATATATATATATATATATATATATATATGCGCGCACGAATAATGGCTTCCCAGCCGCAAACTTTCTGAGTTGCTAGTATAGTACAAGAATGTTTCTTATCAAGTTAGGGGATACAGGGGCGTTATATTAATTGTATATTGGCAACTGTGTTTCACAATAAGTATCACACATTTATTTAAAATATATATGTGTCTAGTAGTTTCAGGAGTTACGTTTCTTAAATTCTCATTTTCTTGTATTTTATTGTTAGATCAGTTCTTAATTTTTATATTTTATTCTTAAGTTTATTCTTCAGGGAGACTTGGTTCATTCCCTTGGATTATACGATAATAGACACATTGGAAACATACAAATTCCGAACACTACGAGCATCACGCGAAGGCAGTTTTGCCTCGGCGACGATTCGTCGTATGAATCTCACTCGGGAAATAAACGTCGTTAAAACTGCTGTGGGTTTCACGCGTTGGCAATACTTTCACGGCAAATCACGTGTAACGGATCACTTTCCAGAAAACTGGCACTTGCAGTTGACTATGAATGAAGTTACACTGTAGAAATTTCACCGTAAACAATTTCAAGTAATTTTTCCATTCGTTTGTGGTCTTTTTTGCCTTTTCTCTTTATTTTTAATTCATTCTCGAGGCATGTAATTAGTAAACGAATAAGGAGAGCACTGTGTGAATATTCATTGGAAAATATACGTGTCGTGGTCTTCCACGGACATGGTAGACTAATGAGAAAACTTGAAAGTAATAATCGGGTTTCGAACAGTGGGCACGAGAGTTTGAAACCGCGACGCCACACCACTGTGCCACCGCCTCGGTTGAATCATTTGCTTACTAAAAGGTACACAAATTAGCTCGAAAATTTTGATCGTCGTTTCCTCAGAAACGGTCGAGTATCTCTGGTAATTCCGAGACATGTGTATGCATGTTTTTACCACTCGTCCACTGAGCCAAGTTTCTGGAAAATCAAAATATGGCACTTGTGCCGTGTTATCCTCGTCAGAGTAGCTCTTACAGGCAACATCCTGCAGATATGCCACATGCACGCAGACGTCCAGCTCTTGGCTGGTGGGGATTTCAGCTTAATCATCAATCGTGAGTGGGAGGAGGGGGGGGGGGGATGCGGCAGCTTTGTCCAGTGTGCAGCGGATTGGTCGCTCAAGAACAGCAGAGCACCATGCATTATGATTTTCGAATTACTTCACGATATGGCATTTTGCGGCCTGATGTATTTGCGGGAATGCTCTTTACAATCGACGGGCACCTTTCGAAAAGAAGCTCCCACGAGTAAGCGGTGAAGGTTTTCCCGGTATTCTGCGGTGAACACGTCGCTATTACGAGCCATTCCACACATTGAATCACGGGCTAAAGGGGCGGCTGACTGGATGAGAGGTACTTGGCAGAGCTATTCCAAACACAGCGCGGCTCTCAGTCACCGCTCGCCTTCCAACGAGTCGCGAAGCATAAATATGCAAGTGCGTGCCCGCCTTACCCGGCTACCTCCGCTCCCCTCCACCTCTCGTTTTGCTTTTATTTTTGTGGCTCTTCGCCTTTCTTTTTGCCCTCTCTCCCGTGCAAGAAGTGCGGAAGATGATGTACTTGAAGCAGTTATCCAACGGGTGTCTCATAAATATCCAAAGGATCCCTGGCGCTCGTACGTGCGCGCGGTATCAACATACATTTGCATGTTCGCGCGCCTCCACTCGGCAGTCCTGTACACAGCAGGGGGTCTGCTTGTTGATTGTTCTCCGCTGGAGCACTCAACACTTAAAATCTTTGTGTAGCGTCGTAACGGAGAAAAAAACTATGTTAATAGGAAACTGCTGTCCGTTAGAATTACTGTGTACAGTATAGTAAGAAGAATGACTCATTACATTTGTTGCTAATTTCTGTACAGCGCGCAAAATTTAGTACACAGAGCAGCAATCTCTGCCAGCTACGATGGCATTAAACAGTCTGGATATAGAGCCGAATTGTGCACAGTTTGTTTAAATACGTCGTCTACATGATATAAGAAAATAATATTCAATTTAAAAAGTTATAGCTTCTTATTTTAACACACTGGAAAATAACTAAATAATTTGAGTTCATAACTCCACAAAAAGAGTAAAGTTTCATATTTTCACTTGTCCAAATATATATTCCCTTTGAAACTTGCCGGCAAATTAAAACTGTGTGCCGGAGCGAGACTCGAACTCGGGACCCTTGCCCTTCGCTGACAAGTGCTCTACCAACTGAACTACCCAAGGACGACTCACGCCCCGGCCTCACAGTTTTACTTCTGCCAGTACCCCGTCTCCTACCTTCCAAACTTTACAGAAGCTCTCCTGCGAACCTTGCAGAACTAGCACTCCTGAAAGAAAATGGTTCAAATGGCTCTGAGCACTATCGGACTTAACATCTGTGGTCATCAGTCTCCTAGAACTTAGAACTGCTTTAACCTAACTAACCCAAGCACATCACAAACATCCATACCCGAGGCAGGATTCGAACCTGCGAGCGTAGCGCCTGGAACCGCACGGCCACACCGGCCGGCCATTCCTGAAAGAAAGAATATTGCGGAGACATGGCTTAGCCACAGCCTGGGGGATGATTCCAGAATGAGATTTTCACTCTGCAGCGGAGTGTGCGCTGATATGAAACTTCCTGGCAAATTAAAACTGTGTGCCGGACCGAGAGGAAGTTTCATATTAGCGCACACTCCGCTGCAGAGTGAAAATCTCATTCTGGATATATTCCGTTTACTTATTATTTTACAAGGCATAGAGAAAAAACAGGTTATGTGAAAAGAAATTAGTTTTCGTGGCCGTCATCCGAAGCAAGTATATAAATATTCGTCTTATAAATTCAGGTGCCTTTATCATGATGCAATATATTCTGTTTCTTCCAGACGATTTTCGCCTTTTACGTTAAGGCACCTTCAATGAATTTAATCTGGAGTAATACAGTTTTGTCTTTGTATGCGATACTTACAGATTATAAAACACTTAGCTTCATAATTTCTACAGAAATAAATTTCTATTTACTGTACCCGCTGAGTGGTCAGCGCGACAGAATGCCAATCCCTAAGGACCGGGGTTCGATTTCCGGCTGGATCGGAGAATTTCTCCGCTCAGGGACTGGGTGTTGTGTTGTCCTAATCACCATCATTTTCACCCCATCGACGCACAGGTCGCCGAAGTTGCGTCAAATAGAAAGACCTGCACCTGGCGAACGATCTGCCCGACTGGAGGCCCTAGCCACACGGCATTATTATTATTTTATTTACTTTTATTCGGCCGTAGAAATAATTGTAAGTAGCAATTTATTTCTAGAATCAATGCGACAGACGACGAACCGTCAGACTTTCGGAAAAATATTACCCACACAGGTTCGAGGGCAGCGAGGGCAGATAGGTCGAACTCTCGCACAGTCAGCTTGACATTTCATGCAGCCTAGCTGCTGACAAGAACAGTATGCAGAAGAATATAAAAGAAAATTGAGGATCTACTAGATAACGCTCAGTTTGGCTTTAGGAGAGGTAAAGGCACCAGAGGGGCAGTTCTGATCTTGCGCTTGATAATGCAAGCAAGCCTGAAGAAGAATCATGATGTGCTGATAGGATTTGTCGAGTAAGGTGTAGAGAAAGACGGGTGAGACACAATATGTATAAAACCAAAAGGCAGCAATAAAATTGGAAGACCAAGAACGAAGTGCTCGGATTAAAAAAGGTTTAAAATAGGTATGTAGTATTTCGCCCCTTCTGTTCAAAATGTACATCGAAGAAGGAATTACTGAAACATAAAAACTTGAGAAATTCGGGATTACCTTAAAGGATGCCGTAGGTCGTTGTCTCACGTGTATTCTCCGGATAACTGAGACTTTCTCCTAGGTGGAGAGGCCTTCGTGAAAGTTTCGTCCAGTCTATACAAAGAAAGAGAACCGTACAAAAGGGGAAATTACGAATGGGAAATTACGAATCCAGTGACTGCAATGAACGGTCGATTGTGTGTATATTAAATGAGTTGGAAAAAGTAATACGCAGATTTTTTTCTATAGTATCTATTTTGCACGCGATTCAGGACGCACTGATGTTTTACTGAGGTATAAAGCCATTCGGTAATAAAGTCACAATAATTTTGTTACTTTCCACGCGCATTATTAAAAAACAGCCGCAAGATGGTGTGGACAGTTAAAGGAAAAAGAGCCGGGTCAATTCAGATTGTGTTCTGGTCACCGCTGGCATGGAGGAAGAAGACCTTTTTCCTGGGTGTGTTCGAGTGATTCCACTTCAGAGTGGCCAAACTGACAAGAGGACCGCGCCTGCTCGTCCGCACCTATTTCATTCAAATCTGTGGCGTATGCAGGGCTCGGCCACAAATGAGTCAGAAGTGTGTGCTCCAGACGGCCAAGCGTTTAGCATTCTGGTGCGGTTAGGGCGAGGCACGAACCATTGATGTTGGCGTAGTTTTCAGGCTCCGTTTGGCACAGCGGAAGGAGTACAGAACGGCCGTGGTGACGTGTTCCTACACAGAAAGTATTTTTTAATTTTCAATTTTTACGTTACTTGTATTTCAAATAGATCGAAACAATGCTCGACATATTGTATTTATTGGTATTTTCGTAAAAAGGCATGAAATGGAGAGGCAGAAGGAACTTTCGGACTACAAATAAATTTCCAGGAAGGGATTTTTAAGCTGTACACCAGAACTTCGTATACAGAAATTATTTTATCGTTCTACAGTTGATAATTTTCACAAACTGGGTTGATATTCATCGTAACCTATTTTTCGTGTGTAGCTGCCGTGGGCTACTCGAAGGTCAACGTGAAACTAACGGGATTTATTTATTTATTTAATCGTGTCAGAAGCATCGTACATAAAATCAGAATAATTAACACATACATATCAAGTATATAACAAATACAAAAAGAGTATAAAAGTATACAATATATAAGCTGGGTCAAATAGTTTTTTTATTTTATGAAATCTTGGACCAGAACCTGGCCACGTCCAGCGCTTCCGATATGGCATTCTTCAAATCCTTCATGGTGCAGGTGCTTGAGCACAGCACACACTGCGTGAGGTGGGTGGTGGTTTGAATGTGTCCACAGTCACACAGCGCCGGTTCATTTGAGAGGCCCCATTTGCGCATATTCTCTTTGGATCGTGCGACACCAGAGCGCAACCTACTGAGAGATTGCCATGTCGTCCATCCTTCCACATGGCCGGGAGGGCGTTCTTCGTTTGGGACTAACCATTCCCCTATGTGCGCGTTTTCTTCTCGCCACATCGCCAGCCTCACTTGCTGCGGTGTCCCGTCGATGTTTTCTGCTGTGTGCAGGAAGCTTTTTCTAGATTTTAGTCGACGGCGGGCTGGCTGGTGTTTGTACAGCGGGTGGGCAGGTGAGGTCAACGCCTTTGTCTTTTCCTTCCTGGCCGTTACTTTCCTTCTAATATCTGGTGGGGCGACGCCTGCCAGGCACTACAATTTATGAGTCGGGGTTGGTCTCAGACAGCCGGTGATGATGCGGCAGTATTCGTTAAGCGGTATGTCCACTTGCTTGGCGAGGCTAGAATTGTACCACACCGGGCACGCGTACTCCGCTGTTGAATAGCACAAAGCAAGAGCTGTGGTTCTCGCTCTTCCAGTGCCCCCCGTGTAGTACCCGTTACTTTGCGCAAAATGTTGTTTCTCGCGGCTACTTTGTGTTTCGTGTTCATGCAGTGCTTTTTATAGGTGAGTGCTCTATCCAAGGTGACGCCTAAGTATTTTGGTGTTTCGCAATGTTCCAAGGGCACTCCTTCCCAGTAAAGTTGTAGTCTTCTTGCAGATTGTCTGTTCTTTAGGTAGAAGACGCAGGTTTGGGTTTTCCCTGGCTTGGGTTTGAGATGGTTCCCCTTATAGTAGGTGTCAAGCTGTTCGAGGGCTTCTGACAGATTGGGATACGAAGTCCTGTACTCTTTATTTTTATCCCTTCTTCGAATTTTAAGAGGGTGGTTTGAAAGGTTCTCGGAATCACCACGAGAGGTCAGCGCTAGCGTAACGAGTTGTTCACGTGATATTCATTGGACTGTTGCCTGTAAACACGTGCCACGTCAGTTGCTCTTGGAAGATAACTGTGGCGGTAACGTGGCTCTGTTGTTGTTTCCGCGTAGTGATTTGCGAAGATGGAAAAAATCGAGATACGAGCAGTGATTTAGTACTTCGTAAAGAAAGGTATGAGAGCAAAGGACATTCGTGCCGATTTCCAGAATACACTGGGGGACTCTGCTCCTTCATATTCAAATATTGCCAAGATAAAATATGAATTTAAATTTTGTTGGGAGAGCTTAGATGATGATCCGCGCAGTAGTCGGGCAAATGTGTCACTACTCAAGAAATCATTGCAAAAATGCACAAAATGGGCACGGAGGATCGCTGATTGAAAGTGCGTGAAATTTCCCACGCTTGCCAGATGCCATCTGAAGAGGTATATCAAATTTAAATGAAGAACTGGAAATGAAAAAATTATCTGCAAGGTGGGTGTCGCGACTCTAGACGCTGTGTCAAAAACATGTGTCGTCGCCATGGCAAAATTACACGAACTAAGGTATGAATTGCTAGCATACCCACCTTATTCACCTGATATGGCACCATCAGACTTCCATCCCTTCCCAAAACTGCAAATTTTTCTTGGCGGATGAAGATTAACTTCAAACGAAGAATTGGTAGCCGGAGTTTATAAGTGTTTTGTAAGCCTGGGGGAAACTCGTTTTCGAGATGGGATCAAGGCATTGGAACTTCGTTGGACCCAGTGTATTACTGTACAAGGAGACTACATTGAAAAGTAAAAAAAAGTTTCAGTGATGTAAGTACTTTTTTTTGTATTCCGTTCCGAAAACTTTTCAAACCACCATCGTATTTGCGGAGTCCTCGTGGACACTGTAGATACAGTTCTTTCTTGGAAATAATTTGCAATCCTAAATTTTATTTTGCGTTTCCTTTTCATTCCTTCTATGGAGATACCAATCAGTACATTGTATTGAGCATTATTTCGGTTTATTTGCAGTGTAAGCAACGTAAAAATTGAAAATGAAGGAACTTTCCACATCGAGACTCGACCCCACGACCCTTGTGTAGTCGTTCTTCTCGTAAGCGTACTACTTATATCAAGTCAGTTGGTCGTGGCAGCTTTTAATACCAGTTCTCCAAACACCAACAACTCTATTTTGGGTTGTCAGTCTCACTGTAAAGGTTTCACCCCATGAGATGAAGTAATTCTTCTAAACTGAAATCAGTGGCTCTTCTCACAGTCGCAAAGACCCAGCGTCCGTTGATAAGGATCATCGAACCGTGGAGAAACAAATGCAGAAATACAGAAACTACACACAAGTTTAGCCAACATCACACAAATTTACGGCTGACACTGAAAAAGGAATGACGGGACAAAGCATTTAATACAGGTGGAGAGACTAACTATTAAACGGATGTGACAGTATAAATTCACGTCCTTCAATATCCATCCTTTTACACTCTGACAAGTAAGGTCTCCTCTGGTGTCTGCATTTACATAATGTAATAAAAGCTCCTTCTTTACACTGTCCGCCCCGATAGCTGAGTAGTCAATGCGCCGGTCTGTCACGCCAAGGGGCCCGGGTTCGATTCCCGGCTGGGTCGGAGATTTTCTCCGCTCAGGGACTGGATGTTGTCATCATCATTTCATCATCATCAGTAGAAGGCGACGGGAAACCACCAATGGAATCACTTCCATAGACGCTCATGCGGTGCACCTCTCTGACGATGCTCTCCCCATGACAAGACTTGCCGTAAGGCAGAACACACAGATTTTTTTTTTTTTTTCTGTACACTATGAGAGACAAGGTTCGAACTAGCCACTGATACACCTTTAGACACTTCCAGTCCTTCTTGACAATTAGTGAAACCCACAAACTACCGATCGATCCTCCAGTCTTCGACCGATCAGGATTATTTGCTCCCACCCGCAAAGGAAACTACAGAAAGTTTATTGCAGCGTCCTATCTTTGAGAGAGACCGCTGCGCCTCTGCGTTCTCCACCGTACCTTGGTAAAGTGCCTTCTCGCCCTCCGGGGTGCTTGCTTAAGTCCCATAAGATTTCACACACATTTGAACATTTTTGGGGTGCTTGCAAATCCTCACGCCGCTGTTGCCACTTCATCATTCCTCTGGAGCCCCGACTCCGGCTCACTGCCTTCACGACTCTCTTCACTCGCGTACTCCGGTGTATTGCTCTTCGCGTCTGATTCGCCGTCTCATAAACAATATCAGTGACGAGCTGTTATTGGTCACTCTGCTTCCAGCTAGCCCCGTTGCCTTTCTTGCCCCTTCGAGATGAATTTCCGGTTCAACTGTGGCCTGGGAACCACAGCTGTTACTGTCCACGGGAAAGCTACATTTGACAGCCGCCGGGTTTACAAAACAGCCTCTGAGTTCCCAGAGTCGCCATGATTCCACAGCGGCTCCAAGGGTCGCAAGGCGTCTTGACAGACATTACCGATGTATTTCTCATGAACAGCTAAAATTCATGTATTCCATGTACGAAGTGCTCAGTCAGCATTTATTCTGTATAATCTGTGTAAACATACATTAGCACAAACCATTTCAGATGGGAGTACCTCGAGGTTGTACCTAGACCTTCTCATCTGAAATAGGTAGAAATAGGCCATTATTAAGCATCATGCTACTTAGACTATATTACACATCCAAACACACCATATCACTTCCCTCTACATACTACAAATTATTTTCACCACGCTCGCTGTGTTACAGTTTCTTTTTTATTTTTATTTTACATTTGCATTATGTAAATTAATTCTCATCAACTAGGTAGTAACAAATTATATGGAATCATTTTAACAATTGGTAAGCGATCATTACGCTGTAACCTCAGAGAAATTTTTGTATGTTATGTTCTTTATATTATTAAAAAAACATTAACGACTGTATACCAATAAGATTGTAGCAATGAGAAGTCTTTGCCTTTAGATTCAAAAGCATCCGACCCAACTTACATTTTCAGGCGGTGGGTGACTCTGTACAGTTAATGAAATAAATAAATAAATAAATTACCGATAACGCGACAAATTCCCAGTTCCAGCGTTGTCAGAGCTCTCGTCTCATCGGCCGACAGCCCCAATGTTGCCCCCATCGGACTTCCACTTGTTCTCTGTATTGACAACAATGCACTCAGGGATTCACATCCAAAGCTCTGTTGAAGTGGGGCGGATTGTGCGACAGTTTCTCTCATCGCAGATCGCAGGGAATAGAGTTTCATCGGGGTGGTTTCTTCAAACAGATTGCACGCTGTGACAAATGTCTCAATGTCGGTGGCGACTATGTCGAAAAATAATGTAAGATGTATACTTCATGAAGCCATGGTGTATTTGATTTTGACAATAAAATTTCCGCGCGTTAAACAATGTCGAAACTTGCTTTTGGACAGTCCAAGGTAAGAGACTGTCGCTGCTTAAGAAATAATAGACAGTGTACTTACTTTTTAGGATTCCGTACGTCAGTTGGTAAAATCTGAATCCTGTCTGTCTGTCTGCCTGTCTATTACAAACCCTCCATCTCATGAAAGTGTTGACGTATCATCTGAAATTTATGTCGCGCACTGAATCCTAGGATTCCTTGACGGTGTAAAAACTTAAAGCTACTAAATCAGTGCTGTCAAAAGATGCAGCTATTTATGTCACATATTTTGATACTCGCAAACTCTCTCATTAAAACCTGTAGGATACTTCCCGATGACCTAGACTCATGAAATTTGGCAAGAAGCGAGGTTTCCGAGTACAAATAATGAAAAAAAAACAGAAGTGGTTAATTTGCAATTATATCACATTAAATACTTTAAGGGTAGATCCCGTTGACCTAAAATCATGAAATTTGGCAAGAAGCGAGGTTTCCGAATACAAATAATGAAAAAAAACAGAAATGGTTAATTGGCAATTATGTCACATGAAATACTTTAAGGGTAGATCCCGTTGACCTAAAATCATGAAATTTGGCAAGTGGAAAGGTTTCACAGTACAGCCAAAGGATAAAATACGAAAACTGTAAATCTGTTATTATATCTCATGACAAAAATGCTTTTGTCATTTGTTATCCGATTTATTTTCTGTTCGTCCGTCTGTTAAGACCCCCTTTTCTCAGGATTGGGTTGACGTATCAAGTTAAAATTCATGTCACGTAATCTACGGTCTATGGTCTCTTCGCAGTACATTAAACGTTAGCTTCGAAGTGATTGCAATCGAAAGACACCTATTTTGATACTTGCAAACTCACTCATTAAAACTTGTAGCGTACTTCCCGTTGGTCTATAATTACGAAATTTTGCGCGAAGCAGGGTTTTGCAATACATGTAAATGGAAAAACTCTGAAATCTGTGAATTTGTAGTTACATCGAATGAAAAAAAATTCTTTTGAGATTTATTATCCAACGTCATACTTGAAATGAAAACGTTCTCGAAAGTCCTGCAATCCCCGGGACGGATATCTTGCCAGTATCAGTGACGCAGGTTCGACTCCTCCCTCTGGCATGGGTGTGTGTGTTTGTCCTTAGGATAATTTAGGTGAAGTAGTGCGTAAGCTTAGGGACTGATGACCTTAGCAGTTAAGTCCCATAAGATTTCACACACATTTGAACATTTTTTATCAGTGACGATAACAGGGTAAAATTATCGGCATTTCGATTCTTGGAATGAACGAACTGTCTATACACATAATTAAGTCTGTACGGAACCCTGAGTGCAGGGTCCTACTCATATCTGGCCAATTTTTTCCCACCTGTCTCGTTTTCATTCGATTGCCTCGTGTACAATCATTTTGGCACACTTTAAATATTTATTTAAGTCTGCAGGCTTTCGTGGCCGTTGTCACTGAAGTTAAAATCTTCTGGGTTATTAGGCCGCGTCATGTTTCTTCTAAAATGTTCGACGTTTCGACCCCTCTCCTGGGATCTTCCTCAGGATCTTTTGGTGTCCACTACTGTCAGAGACGAGTGTCGCGTCCACTCATAAAGGGGGAATTTTCTGGCATACGTGCTGGAGAAGTGATAGTATTGGTTAAATTTATTTATTTATTTATTCGCCTCTTTCGTCTTTCCCACGTATCTGTATTTATTGGTGAGTAATTTGCATGTCATCCGCGTCTGGTCCACGATGTGCCCTTCATCACACACTACCATATGGTGTCGTAGTTATAAGGCGGTTGTCGAAGTAGTGGAGGAAGCTAAGCCCCAAGTGCACGTGGAGACCCGTCAGCACCTGACACCACCGCTGGCACTCGTCATAATAGCGAGACGCGGGGGGCGGCCTAATTCCGCTGGCGCCAGCAGCGCGCTCGGGGCTCGGCGGTGGCGCGGACACGTTCCCGGCCGGCCCTGATGTCAGCCAATTACTGGCCAGTAATTGCGTCAGCGCCACTGACGGTGGCGGCGGCGCCGGCGTCGCCGGAAGCGAGCGTCGCGTCGCCCGCCCCCGCAGCCTCCGCCCGGCGCCACGGCGGCGTCAGCGCCCCGCCGCAGGGTACACTGGCGCCAGTGCGACACACCGCCGTGCCGCTGTGTAAGAGGGCTGTTCAAAAAACACCCGACATTTATTTATAAAGTCAATCATTATTCAGACAGAATTGTTTGACATTCTAGTCCACGACAGCGTTTATGACGTATGGGCCGGGAATGCGCAGTAGAGGGCTGCGCAGCTAGCTAATCAGCCCTCAGTCTGTTTCCGCGTTCTGTGCTGCGTAGACTTAATTCTCTGTGTTCTGTAAGTTTTCTGCACCTAGAAGGTGCCAAGTTCAAAAATGGTTGAAATGGCTCTGAGCACAAGGGGCCTTAACATCTGAGGTCATCATTGCAGTAGATTTAGAAGTACACTACTGGCCATTAGAATTGCTACACCAAGAAGAAATGCAGATGATAAACAGCTATTCATTGGACAGATATATTATACTAGAACTGACATGTGATTACATTTTCACGCAATTTTGGTGCATAGATCCTAAGAAATCAGTGCCCAGGACAACCACCTCTGGCCGTAATAACGGCCTTGATACGCCTGGGCATTGAGTGAGAGCTTGGATTGCGTGTACAGGTACAGCTGCCCGTGCAGCTTCAACACGATACCACAGTTCATCAAGAGTAGTGACTGGCGTATTGTGACGAGCCAGTTGCTCGGCCACCATTGACCAGACGTTTTCAATTGGTGAGAGATCTGGAGAATGTGCCGCCCGGAGCAGCAGTCGAATATTTTCTGTATCCAGAATGGCCCTTACAGGACCTGCAACATGCGATCATGTATTATCCTGCTAAAATGTATTGTTTTGCAAGAATCTGAAATGTAACGTCCACTGTGAAAAATGCCGTCAGTGCGAACAGTGGCCGAGACGTGTAACCAAAGGCACCCAATACCATCACGCCGGGTGATACGCCAGTATGGCGATGACGATTACACGCTTGCAATGTGCGTTCAGTGTCGCCAAACACGGATGCGACCATCATGACGCTGTAAACAGAATCTAGATTCATTCGAAAATGTGACGTTTTGCCATTCGTGCACCCAGTTTCGTCGTTGAGTACACCATCGCAGGCGCTCCTGTCTGGGATGCGGCGTCAAGGGTAACCGCAGCCATTGTCTCCGAGCTGATAGCCGATGCTGCTGCAAACGTCGTCGAACTGTTCGTGCAGATGGTTGTTTTCTTGCAAATGTCCTCATCTGTTGACTCTGGGATCGAGACTTGGCTGCACGATCCGGTACAGCCATGCGGATATGATGCCAGTCATCTCGACTGCTAGTGATACGAGGCCGTTGGGATCCAGCACGGCGTTCCGTATTACCCTCCTGAACCCACCGATTCCATATTCTGCTAACAGTCATTGTATCTCGACCAACTCGAGCGGCAGTGTTGCGATACTATAAACCGCAATCGCGATCGGCTACAATCCGACCTTTATCAAAGTCGGAAACGTGTTGGTACGCAGTTCTCCTCCTTACATGAGGCATCACAACAACGTTTCAGCAGGCATCGCCGGTCAGCTGCTGTTTGTGTATGAGAAATCGGTTGACACTTTCCTCATGTCAGCACGTTGTAGGTGTCGCCACCGACGCCAACCTTGTGTGGTTTCTCTGAAAAGCTAATCATTTGCATATCAGAGCATCTTCTTCCTATCTGTTAAATTTCGCGTCTGTAGCACGTCATCTTCGTAGTGTAGCAATTTTAATGGCCAGAAGTGTACTTAAACTCAACTAACCCAAGGACATCACACACATCCATGCCCGAGGCAGGATTCGAACCTGCGACGGTAGCAGCAGCGTAGTTCCGGAATGAAGCGCCTGGAATCGCTCTTCCACAGCGGCCGGCCAAGGTGCCAATTGTTTCACAAACAGGTAAGGGACCTTATTTAAGTGCTCTCATTCTGAAACAGGCAGATTCAGGCACACCGGCTTGCGATGTTGCCAAGGTGCAGGAAAGTAACGTAGTTGCTGTATATGCACTTTCAGCCGACTTGACAACGCAGCATTCCTTGTGACCTGCGCGGTTAGTGACCATTAACGCTTCTGCACATCTCTCCCAGCGCTGCTGCCGCTGCTGGAAGGATCGCTGGAAAACCACTGTTGGTATGGTCCGCAGCTGCTCCGTCGAATTTTGCGTACTGTCTTGACTATTTGATATCTAGTCCCTTTCAGACTCTTTTTCAATTTAGGGAGAAGCGAGAAGTTACTCGGAGGTAGGCCCTGGGAACAGGGAGGCTGACAAACCATAGCCGCGTTGTGTTTGACAAAAACCTATGAGTGAATTGAGAACGATGAGCGGGTGCGTTATCGTGGTGAAGATGCCAACTGCTCGCTTATCACAAGTCCGGCTGTTTGCGTCTCACTGCTTTATCAAGGCGACGCAAAACTTCTTGGTAGTACTCCTCACTTACATTGGTATCTTCGGTAGCGTATTCGTGATGCACCACGCTATTGGAGTCAAATATACGGTCAACATGATTTTCACAGTCCTGCAGACCTGCCTTGCCTGTTTGGGTATCGGGGATGATGGATGCTTCCACTGCAATGACTGGCACTTCTGGGCCTGCAATTGAACCCAGAATTCATCACCAGTGATCACTGTGTTAAGCAAGCTGGGATTTCTGTGCACAGTAACCAGCATGTCCTGTGCGATTTTCAAACGAAGTTGCCTCTTCTCAATTGTTAGCAACTGGGTACAAATTTTGCTAAGGTCCTCCTCGGGCCGCCGGCTGCGGTGGTCTCGCGGTTCTAGGCGCGCAGTCCGGAACCGTGCGACTGCTACGGTCGCAGGTTCGAATCCTGCCTCGGGCATGGATGTGTGTGATGTCCTTAGGTTAGTTAGGTTTAAGTAGTTCTAAGTTCTAGGGGACTGATAACCACAGCAGTTGAGTCCCATAGTGCTCAGAGCCATTTGAATCATTTTGAACCTCTTGGGGCCCGAATGTTCTGCTAAAATGGAATCAGTGGATCCAATTATAATTTTAACCCAGTCTGCAAGTTCTCTGGTCGTGGTTAGTCGCCAGCCGTTGTGGCCGAGCGGTTCTGGGCGCTTCAGTACGGAACCGCGCTACTGCAACGGTCGCAGGTTTGAATCCTGCCTCGGGCATTGATGTGTGTGATGTCCTTACGTTGGTTAGGTTTAAGTAGTTCCTAAGTCTAGGGGACTGATGACCTCAGATGTTAAGTCCCATAGTGCTTAGAGCCATTTTAACCATTCACATTAAGTCCCATAGTGCTTAATGCCATATTAACCATTTTCGTGATTAGTCTATCCTGCACACCAGGATCATTAAGTGATCAACAACTTCATTTGCGGATATTGAAGGCCTATCTCAACGTATTTCAGTCCTCACTGATGAGTAGCTATCTTGGAAGTGGTGTACCATTCTTTTATCTCTGCAATACCCATTGATTTGTCCCTAAACACTTCTTTAATCTTGCAGTGTGTTTCAGCTTGAGAAGCACCAAGCTTAAAACAAACTTTGATGCATTAACGTTGTTCCACTTTTTCTGTCATTTCTCACGTAACACAAAATCCCACAACTGCCACTTCCTCGTGTTCACTTGTCAACTTCTAGTCATTTCTCTGCAGCACGTTACTGAACAAAAAATAGCCAAAATATCGCCATGTTTCTTTCAATAAATATCGCCATTTTTAATCAGTTAACTAACTTTTGCTGATTATAGGTGAAATTGTCCTATAACTCGACAGTGACAGTTCTGAAATAAGTTCATTGAGCTGGCTGGTTGTTCCAGCACGTTCGCAATCACATATGTCAGACTGCACATTCCGAGAAACGTCCTTCTTCAAAGAAAGATTTCCCGAATCCATGTGTTACGTAAATATCTATGAATGATAAATCTTTAAAATTCACCTTTGATGCTTGTCACAGGCCTATCTTATGATTGAAATATTGAAGTTCCTTAAAATGATTCAAGATTATGGAAAATCTTTTATTCCTTGCAAACCATTTTGCACATTTTTGGAAACCATTCAAATATAGCTAGCAATATGATCAATATTTTGACATCATCATGGACAAGCGTAATTTCGATATTTGTGTGTTGAAAAGTTAGATTGATTTCACTTGTCTCAAAAAGAATGGGTTTCAAAAAGGTTAAATATGCGTAGTTGGCGTCTTCTTGTAAAATATGATTTAGTGCACTTAACATAAATCATTTTTCTTCGTGTACCATAGTATGAAAACGAACTTTTGATGCAAGTAAGAAGGGCGTACGATTGTTTTACTAGTAGTGTGTCAGGTTTTTATTGCGTCATGAGGTAATGCAACATCAGCCATGAGAAACAGGGCAGGTTATCATATGTTTAGCCGGTATCATAAACAATGATTTCCTATATCACAAGAAGGACTGCTTTACATTAGTTTCATTTGCGTTCAAGTAAAAGAAAATAGCCAATAAATCGCTAAATGATTCGTTTAGCAGCCAAATTAAATTGCTGATCGCCAGAACGTTACTCTTAAAAGAAAAAATAACCCGGCAAACTTACGGGAGTCGTGAAAAAAAAAAAAAAATCTGGCATGCACATTACGTATGCCTACAAAAATAGAGAGAGCTCCCGCGCCCCTATACCGTTGTTAATTTCAACAATAGAAAATAAGGTTAGATACTTTTTGAACAGCCCTCTTAAATGTCATGTTTTCATCTCTTTTGTCTCTTTTACCTTATGTTAAAGATACTAACAGTAATGAAGCGGGGCGTTGCGGACAGAAGGTGCCGGGTAGAGTTTCCTGATTATGCGCCAGATGTGCAAGTTGTCATCTGATCGCTTCAAGGTTCAGTGCAACAGCACAATATGTACTGGCCTCAATGGGTAGAGGCTGAGACCATGTCTCTAGGCTAAGGGCTGAAACTGAGAAAGAGGTGTAGCAACATATGTATACTTCTCTGCCGGCCGCAGTGGCCGAGCGGTTCTAGGCGCTACAGTCTGGAACCGCCTGACCGCTACGGTCGCAGGTTCGAATCCTGCCTCTGGCGTGGATGTGTGTGATGCCCGTACGTTAGTTAGGTTCAAGTAGTTCTAAGTCTAGGGGACTGATGACCTCAGAAGTTAAGTCCCATAGTGCTCAGAGCCATTCGAACCATATACTTCTCTAGGCCTCTCGAGTGAATGTAGCATTACGACATAAACATAAAAAATGGTATGATAATGCTGGTAAATAAATGGCAGATAATTTTTCTAATATCAAGAACCTATGGAGTTGATCACAGAGGATTTAACGTATTAACATAGGTTTATCTTACAGTGTATTTTTAATTTAGGCATAATGTACTGTACTAATACACTAACATAATATGATAAGAAACATTACAATAGCTGGATACTATCTTTATTTTGTTCAGAAGAATACGTGTGTAATCAGTTAAAAATTCGGTAATAATAATGTAGGGTGAGCACGAAGCTTCCATACTACTGTACCGCCTGTTCAGTATCAATTGTTAGAATTCATATTTACATGTTTTGTAGTTCCAGTCGATTTTTAATTTGTAGTCGTGACAGTTTTGAGCGCTCATAGTTTCACTGTTGAGAGGAGGAGGAGGAGATACGTCCCACCGACATCGAGGTCATTAGAGATGGATCACAAACTCGGATTAGGCAAGGCTGTGAAAGGGAATTGGCTATGCCCTTTGAGAATAAGGATCCCGACGTTTGCCTGAAGCGATTTAGGGAAATGACGGTAAATCCAATTCTGGGTGGCCGGATGCGGGTTTGAACCGTCGTCCTCCCGAGTCCAGTGGCCTAACGACTGCGGTATCTCTCTTGGTTACACTATTGAGGAGCGCTTAGTAGTGTCTGGTTAGCCGAAGGACAACACACAGGGCAGACAGTGAGATTATGGGAGCATTCCAGGAAAAAATTTAATAAGGCTCCAGAGCGTAAGGCAGCACTGGTTTGGAGAAATACGCGCTTGTGCTTTTGATAGTGTTGAAGACAGGTCGCGGAGTGGAAGGAAGAAGACACGAGAAGAAGCATATCCAGGAGTCTCTGTTTCGATTGAACAGTCTTATATGAAGTCGACATGTAAACGTGCTTCGGTTCTCAGTGTACCAACAACAACAACAACAACGCGATTTCATATGAAAAAACAGTCAGACCTTTCCCACCGACATTGTAAACGGAATGACCGCGGTTTAACATGCCTTGCTTTATTATCTCCGTTTACATTACAAAGATAATTTTTTCAGATGAATATGCCATTTATCGCAACTCAGGTGCTAGAAATATTGTTGTTTGGGCCAAAGAAAATCCTCATAGCACAGTCGAGTTAGGAAAGAAAGTGCCTCACATGATGATATGGGCAGCAATAACATCACAACAGCCGCTTGGACTGTACTTTTTTTTGAATGGACTGCGAGTGGAGCAAATTATTTACAAGTGTAATCCTCAGAATGAGGGGGGGGGGGGGGTGGATAGCCTCACAGAACGCATAAGGTTGCAGAAGGACGGAGCGCCTCCTCAGTATGCTCTTGGAGTGCACGAGTTTCTAAATGAACATTTTCCAGACGGAGGATATGTCGTGGGTCGTCAGCAACATAGGTCCTTCTGAAATGGCCACCGACAAATGCTGACCTCAACACATCTGCCAATCCGTTATGGAGAGTCATTAAGGTACATGTATCTTCGAGGTGTTATGCTATCAACAAAGAACTGCTTGATGCAGTTGAGGATGGATTTCACACTGTAACACCGAAATGTTCAAGACATATCAAGTAGAACATGGAAGCATAAGGAAATGTGCGTATAGGTTGATGGGAAACATACTGATGTATTGGACACTTAATACGTAGCTACGATACTTACGTGCCTCTGTTATTCTAAATTACGATGCAACGTTCCTTCGGACATGGATGAATATTTTTTTCCGGAGTGGGACTCGAACCCGGGTTTCTCGCTTATCGCGAGCGGTCGCCTTACCATTAAGCCGTCTGAGCACGACTCACGGTTACACTCAAAACATCCATATGTCGTCAACCATGTGTCCACAACCTCCACCCGCACATGCATTAAGTATATTCCCGTCCAGCAGAGACATTTTACTTGAAAATCGCTTACTCGGTGTCGGCGGATAAATACTATATTGCACTGACTGTGTTATTCTAATTTACGATGCAAGCGACTTTCATGTAAAATGCCCCCCCCCCCCCCCCCACCCTGTACGGGAATATATGTAACGGATGTACGAGTACAGCTTGGGTACGCAAGGTTGAAGACGTATGGAAGTTCGCGTGTGGCCATGAGTCATGCTCGGATAGCCTGTCATTGTTGTCATTCCATTACACTGCTGATGCAAGTGCGAGTACATTTAATGTGCTTAATATGTAGAGTAATTCTTATGGTAAAACAAATCAAATAAATTATCATTCGGTACTAGGGGGTACGGCGAGTTTTCTCCAATCCTATAGATGTTACACGACCTTCCAATGTGCTAACAAAGGTCAAAATTCAAACTCATCTATAAAATAAATAATGTTAGTAACAGCATGATTTAAATTCATTAAATTAAATTTAAATTTGAGGTACCTTTTCTCACACCTGTGGTTGTGATCCGCCCCTCTCTTATAGCTCAACGGTGCGTCGGCAATATTGTACGACCCGTTTTGTTACCCTTCATGGCGAGCCATCGTGGGCTTACATTTCAGCAAGATAATGCCCGCCCACACTCGTGTGAGAGTTTCTACTGCTTTCCTTCGTGCTTGTCAAACTCTACCTTGGCCAACTAGGTCGACGGGTCTGTTCTCAGTTGAGAACGTGTAGAGCTTTATGAGTAGGGCTCTGCAACTGTCTCGGGAGTTTGACGATCTAGGGCACAAATTGTACTGAATTTGGCACGATATCCCTCAGGAGAACATCCAGTAACTCCGTTAATCAGTGCCAACTCGAATAACTGATTGCACAGGGGCTACAGATGGACCAACGCGTTATTGGATTGCTCAGTTAGTGAAGCTCTTTCTCTTGGATAATTCATCCAGTATTTATGAAATTGTAATTATTTGTTTGTGTGTATGTACACCACATCTACTGATTTGCATCCAGTTTGGGTAGCTGCTACACTACGTGATCAAAACTATCTGGACACCTAACTGAAAATGACTCACTAGTTCGTGGGGCCCTCCATTGCTAATGCTGGAATTCAGTATGGTGTTGGCCCACCCTTAGTCTTGATGACAGCTTCCACTCTTGCAGGCATACGATCAGTCAGGTGCGGGAAGATTTCTTGGAGAATGGCAGCCCATTCTGCAAGGAGTACTGCGCTGAGGAGAGGTATCGATGTCGGTCGGTGAGGCCAAGCACGAAGTCGGCGTTCCAAAATATCTCATACGTGTTCTGCAGGATTCAGGTCAGGGCTTTGTGCAGGCCAGTCCATTACAGCGATGTTATTGTCATGTAACCACTCCGCCACAGGCCGCTCGACCATGAAATCCAAGTTTTCTCACTTCCCACCTGTCATATTACTTGCAGTGGATCCTGATGCAGTTTGGAATTCACGTGTGATGGTCTGTACAGATGCCTGCCTATTACGCATTACGACCCTCTTCAACTGTCGGCGGTATCTGTCAGTCAACAGACGAGGTCGGCCTGTACGCTTTTGTGCTGTACGTTTCCCTTCACGTCTCCACGTCACTATCACGTCTGAAACAGTGGACCTAGGGATGTTTAGGAGTGCGGAAATCTCGCGTACAGACTTGTGACACAACACGATGTCTATTTACTACTGAAATCGCTGATATGGAGTATCTGGTAGTAGGTGGCAGCGCAATGCACCGAATACGTAAAACTTATGTTTTTGTGGGTGTCCAGATACTTTTGATCAAATAGTGTATGTGAAGCGTCTTTTTTTTGCGTTATATAGAAATGTAATTCAACAGGATGAAGAAGCGAAGAAAGACACAAAAACAGATAGATGAATCTAGTCTTGTACCCAGCGTAAAAGGCGAAGCCTAAGAGCCTCTCGTAGCTGCAGAAGAAGGAGAAAAAGAGGAAATACAAAAAAGTCTTATAAGTTTGTCTACGTAGTTTTTCGCGCCGGACTCCGTGCATAAAAATGTCTAGAATTTCCGAATTTGATGCGGAAAGTGAACCTACAAAATTTTTATACAGGTCTTATAAGTTGTTTAGTCCAGTAATCACGATAGTTAGTTTACGACAGAGGTACTTGTTCACGATTTGTTGTTTCCGGCGTTGCGCGAAATACTCTACATTAAAAAGAACTGAACCACGTGCCTCGGTCCAGCGAGCATTCCACGGCAGGTCCGGAGTGGCTCGTCACACGCGCTAACCCCTCCCACCCATTCGGAGACCGCGGTGTATTGTGCTTAGCGGGCCACATTTTGTGGCGTTATTAGATATCTGCTGCCGCGGCGCGCACGATGGAAAAAAAAGAAGAGAAAAAAGAAGCACGCGCAGGGAAAAAGAATGGGGTTGGAGGTGATGGGTAGTGTGGCTGGCCAGGTAGGGCGCAGCTATTGTCATCGAGCCCAACAACAGTATTTCAATGAGAAGGGAGGCGCGCTGTCGTGTGATAAAAAAAAAAAAAAGGCACCGCTGCGGGGGGTTTGTTTGGGCTGCGTGTGTGCGCTGGGGCCTAAAATAGATTAACGCTATCTCAGCACACGAGGGCGGCGCTGCGGCGGAACTGAAACGACCGACTGACAAATTCAGTGCGGGCGCAGCTGCACAGACGCACGTGTGGAGCTGTCGAGAGTGAAACGGTCCGGCGCGTGTCGCCGTGCTAAACGGGAGACCGCTGCCTGCGCACACCAGCCACCTGGACTGTCGAAAGTACCCGTCTCTCGGAGACTGTATGAGGGCACTTTTTAATGGTGAGTAAATTAAATTTTACGCTTCCCCCATACCCTCGCTTTCTCACCCTCTTTCTAGTTGTAATGCGGGGCCACTATAAATGATTCATTCGTTCTATGATCTCTAATTTTCCAAAGTATTACGTGTACAAAAGTGATGGATGCACGAATAGAACCGTAAACTCACAGAGTTTGCCTTGTGCCCAGCAGTTGGCGTTACGAGTGTAGTGCCTTGAGAAAATGGCGACAAAATGAGGCCGCGCGGGATTAGCCGAGCGGTCGACACGGTAAAAAATGGTTCAAATGGCTCTGAGCACTATGGGACTTAACTGCTTTGATCATCAGTCCCCTAGAACTTAGAACTACTTAAACCTAACTAACCTAAGGACATCACACACATCCATGCCCGAGGCAGGATTCGAACCTGCGACCGTAGCGGTCGCGCGGTTCCAGACTGTAGCGCCTAGAACCGCATGGCCACAACGGCCGGCTTGGCACGGTAGCTAAGCGTGTTCGGTCAGGGGGTTAGCTGGCCTCTGTAATAAAAAAACGAGCTAATCGGTCAACAACGAATTTAAACGGATATCTTACGACGTCCGCCCCGACAAGATGCAACGGAAAAAAAAAAAAATCGGCACGGTAGCTGAGCGTGTTCGGTCAGAGGATTCAGCGACCCTCTGTAATAAAAAACTGAGTAAACGGATCAACGGATCAACGAACAACCTGAACGTGTGTCATCGGACATCAGTCACGAACAAATTCAACGAACAATACAGAACAAAATGAGACCGGCACGGTAGCAAGCGTGTTCGGTCAGAGGGCTGCTCGCCCTCTGTAATAAAAAAACTGAGTAAAGGAATCAACGATCAACTTGAACGGATGTCTTGTGACGTCCGCCCTGACCAAACGCAGCGAACAATACAGAACAAAATGCAAAATAAAAAAAAATCGGTCTAAGGCGCTGCAATCATGGACTGTGCGGCTTGTCCCGGCGGAGGTTCGAGTCTTCCCTCGGGCGTGTGTGTGTGTGTTTTTGTCCTTAGGATAATTTAGGTTAAGTAGTGTGTAAGCTTAGGGACTGATAACCTTAGCAGTTAATTCCCATAAGATTTCACACACATTTGAACATTTTTTTGACAAAATGAGGGAGTTTTTGGGTGTTGGAAGATGCAGGATATCTATCTTTTACAACAGCGCAACGTGCACTAACAAGGAATTAAGGGAAAGAAGTGCCGTGTAAACAGAGCACTGTGCTTTGGCATCGACAGCTTAGAGACATCGGTTGTTTGTGTTCCACGTGCAATTGTGGAGAGGGCGAGGAAAGATTCGTACGCAGCCCAATAAAAATCAACGGACCGCACTAGCCACGAACATGGAACACGCTAGCAAACTGTGTGGAAGATTTTCCAATGGCTGTTACATCTGACAACCTACCATCTGCACCTCTTGCAATAATTAAAACCGGGAGATAATGGCCGATGCCTTCGATTTAGCGTGATAATGCTGGAAGCTCTTTGAGAATTAACATCTCGCCTACAAACTGGTATTCAGTGGTGAAGCAACCTTCTACTTATCTAGATAGGTTAATCGTCTCAACTTGAGAGTGTAGAGCACTGAAAACTCTCATAAAACTGTGGCGCATGAACGATATTCGTCCTAGGTTAATGTTTCCTGTGCAGTGTAATTGACGAAGCAGCATGGAGCGTTCTTCTTCTGCGAGAAGATTATGACGTGTACCTCTTACCTTGATATGTTGCAGTTGTGTTTTTTTCGACAACTGACTGCTGATTCCAATAGTTTCGTGTTCCAACTTGAAGGGACACGCCGTCATTTGAGCACCGCTGTTTCTCGCTACGTGAACGACGAGCGTCCGCATCGCCGAATTGGGCGTAGTGGCCGTTCAGGTCGCCCCATCTAACGCCTTGTGACTTTTTCCTTTGGGCGCATGTTATGGACCGTGTTTACCTCCACTATTAAGAACACTCCAATAGCTCAAAGAGAGCGTGAATGCTGTTGTAATTTTCATCCTCGCGATTGATAGTCTACGGAACGTCGGCCTTTCATTTGCGCAATAAAAAGAAACACCTGCAGCTGTCGTTTTTGACGTTATTTTATTATACTGCAACCACATTCGCTGTACTTAGTCACAGATACTGGTTGCAATATATTAAACTAACATCAGAACGACGGCTACAGTTGCTTCGTTTTATTGCGATAATTCGCCAGTTTGACTGCTGCTAGTCTCTGGCCAATGGTGAAGGATGATAAAGAATAGTGTATGGGATCCATTACTTGTTTTCTGGTGGTAAGCGCAAATGCGAAGGGCTTCGCTAAGCTTGGTGCACTATACGGCCATCCTCCCTTGTGGTGGTCGACTGGGACATTGATGACAAGAACTGAGCGAGGTGGTCCAGTGGTCAGTACACTGGACTTGCATTTGGGAGAGCTCAGAGCCGCCTCTGGCCATGTTTTCGACGATTTCCCTAAATCGCTCCAGGCAAATGCCGAGATGGTTCCTTTGAAAGGGCACGGGGGCTTTCCTTCCCCATCCTTCACGGGTTCCTATCTTTATCTCCGTGTCTCATGACCTCATTGTCGGTGGAACGTTAAACCCTATTCTTCCTTCCTGTTTTGACAACGAATGCACCTGCCCTCACGTTCCCATGCGTTCAGCCATCTGTACAGTGTCACATGCAAATGCCCCACAAGTCAGGTTGCACAGTTCTACTAGCCGACCAAACAGGGAGCCACAGTGACGCCCTTTGGAAACTTTGTCAGGTGGGCCAGCGGTCACACAGCATCTGACGCTGTTCCTTTACCTTTACGCGATCAGGCCCAGAGGACATGCGGAGCTACAAGGCTCCAACTGGATTTTGTTTCCTGCCTTCGTCGTCAATCGCTGTCTACGCCGATCTGTAGCAAGTCCTCATGGTTTCCATCTCTTTACCTTTTCTTTGGTCTTTCTAGAGGCCTTATTTCACAGTGCATAAAACCCATTGATTTCAACTGCCACTGATGTTTATTGATCCAAACGACACATCCTGCGCATACAAGCTATTTGATTGTGGTCAGGCCTACAGTGTTTGGTCTGTTGCAGATTTCATGCAGCTCACACTTCGGCGAGATCCTCCATTCTCCAGTGATAGGCTTCAGTTCTGCTCATCACCTGATATTCGGTCTGCGATTCATTTATAAGGAGGCAGATCCTTTTCGCTGCCGCTTCCAAGCTTTCGCTACTCTGCACCAGTTTTTCTTTAAATAGGGCCATGTCAGAAAATGGGAGATGTGTTTTTTCTTTCTCTCTAACTCGATCCTGCCGAAGTTCTTATGGAAAGCTTCCCTGTTCTTATGGAAAGCTTCCCTCAGTATTGTTTCGAGCGCCAGGCTGAAGAATATCGATGACATGCCATCTCCTTGTCTCGGCCTTGTGTTTATGTAAAAGCTGTCTGTAACCTGCTTCCCAAGCCTCACTTTGCCTTTTGAACAGTGGGATAAGCTTGAACTGGACTGACGAGTTTCTTGGGAATTCCAGACTCGATTAGGCCGTTCATAAGGATCTTCGATTGGACGCAGCCTTATGCCTTTTTAAAATCTATGGGGAGCACATGATATTTGCCGTATTCCTACGTCTTTTTGGTTAGCTGTCGCAGCATATACTCTTAGATGTCCACTGCTGAATGGCCCTTTCTGAAACACCCCTGATATTCACCAATCGCTTCTTCTCCAAGTGGCCGGATTCTGTCCAGTATACAGTTGGACAAGGTATTATGACAGACTTCCAAGAGGGCGATTTATCACCTTTCTTGTATATAGGTCGATGACGCTGTTCTCGCCACTTGCATAACCTACCAGGCCTGGCGACAACACTACACACTAACAACACTAATGTACTATGGTGGTCGTTGAACTTGTCACAGAGAATTGCACGTGTAATCATTTACAGACCAGCCAAGGTTGCGTACGTGTACTAAGTTATATTGACAACAGACCATGTCTTCTGGGCGCTTTTCTTTTTTGTCAGGTAGTGAATTTTAGGCTACCTGACGGCTGGTGAACATGGTCTGGATCTCAAAAGCACCGCAACTATTACATCAAATGGTAAAAAATCTAAGGTAAAGTTCAAGGGAGAAATTCGTTAATATTTTAATATTAAAACAGAAGTGAGATAAGATTGTGGTCTCTTTATTTTTGAACTGTGCCTTAGAAAAAGTAATCCATGCGGGGCGAAAACTAAAATCAGATCTTAAAATTAACGAAACGATGAAATAAGAAAAAAAATGTTAGCTCAGACTGCTTAGTTTCTGTAGGCGACCAAGCAGTCATACATCAGGAGGTAGATTGTTGACAGCAGGCACTTTCACTCTGTGAATATGCGCCTTCACCTGGTTGAAATGTACCGGTGAGAACAACAGCAGGGCATACCATCGCACAAGTAGTTGAAAAGTATCCTGTGTAAAAAGTGACTTGTGATTTCTAGAATTCCTTGTTCCTTGCCATTTCCGTGACTCCTAGTTTTCATGCTTCTACACTGAGGGGAAAAACACAGTTTAAAAAATGCAGAGTAAAGAAATTTCGGTAATGCATTTGTCTAGGTAACATATTTAAGTGATAAACATTGCAGGTTCACGTTTTGATGTAAGCGCGAGATAAGCCATTGCATATGTAAAAAGCATGTACATTAATAACTGTGTCACCGCCAGAATGTTGAATGCAAACATGCAAACGTGCGTGCGTTGTGTTGTACGGCTGGCGGATGTCAGTTTGTGGGATGGAGTTCCATGCCTGTTGCAAGTCACTTTATGGGATGGAGTTGCACGCCTGTTGCATTTGATCGGTCAACACGGGAACCATTAATGGTGTTTGTGGATGACACTGGATTCAAAATGGTTCAGATGGCTCTGACCACTATGGGACTTAACATCTGAGGTCATCAGTCCCCTAGAACTTAGAACTACTTAAAACTAACTAACCTAAGAACATCACACACATCCATGCCCGAGGCAGGATTCGAACCTGCGAGCGTAGCGGTCGCTTGGCGCCTAGAACCGCTTGGCCACCGCGGCCGGCGATGACACTGGAGCTGTAGTCCGATGATGTCTCGTATGTGGTCGACTGGAGATAGATCTGGAGATCGAACAGGTGAAGGTAAGACGTCGACACCATGAAGAGAATGTTGAGTTACAAGAGCAGTATGTAGAAGAGCGTTATCCTGCTGGAAAACACCACTTGGAATGCTTTTCCTGAATGGTTGCCAACAGTTCGAATTACCATACTGATGTACATATTTGCAGTCAGTGTGTGTGGGATAATCACGACTGTGCTCCTGCTGTCATGCAAAATCGCACTCCATACCGTAACTCCAGATGTATGTCAATTATTTGTAGCACGCAGATGGGTTGGTTCAAATGGTTCAAATGGCTCTGAGCACTATTGATCTGAGGTCATCAGTCCCCTAGAACTTAGAACGACTTAAACCTAACTAACCTAAGGACATCACACACATCCATGCCCGAGGCGGGATTCGAACCTGCGATCGCTGCGGTCTCGCGGTTCCAGACTGTAGCGCCTAGAACCGCACGACCACTCCGGCCGGCAGATGGGTTGGTTGCAGGCCGTCAACTAGCCTTCTTCCAACTAAGACAAGGCAATCACTGGCTCCGAGGCAGAACCAGCTTTCATATGAACACACATCTGCACCCGCCTGCCCTCCAGTGAGATTTCGATTGACACCATTGATGTCGCAAATGGCAGTGGCTGGAGCCAGTGAAATGCATATCACAGGGTGTCTGTCTCGGAGCTGTCCTTGAATTAACCCGTTCGTAACAATTAGTTTTGTGACAGTGGTGGGAACTGCTGCTCAAATTGCTGCTGCAGATGCAGGACGATGCGCCATAACGTAATCCGAAAACGACGGTCCTCACTCTCAGCAGTGCCACGTAGCCGTCCGGAGCCCTGTCTTCGTCAGATCGTGCATTCTCGTGACCGCTGCTGCCGGCAGTCATGTACAGTGACTACATTCCTGGCAAGTCTTTCCGCAACGTCGGAAGAGGAACATCGATCTGCTTGTAGTCCTGATACAGTACTTCGTTCAAACTCAGTGAGGTGCTGATAATGGCCTGTTTGTCGCCTTAAAGGTATACTACTGGCCATTAAAATTCCCACACCAAGAAGAAATGCAGATGATAAACGGGTATTCATTGGAAAAATAACCATTATAATAGAACTGACATGTGCTTACATTTTCGCGCAATTTGGGTGCATAGATCATGAGAAATCAGTACCCAGAACAACCACCTCTGGCCGTAATAACGGCCTTGATACGCCTGGGTATTGAGTCAAACAGAGCTTGCATGGCGTGTACAGGTACAGCTGCCCATGCAGCTTGAACACGATACCGCAGTTCATCAAGAGTAGTGACTGGCGTATTGTGTCGAGCCAATTGCTCGACCACCATTGGCCAGACGTTTACAATTGGTGACAGATCTGGAGAATGAGCTGGCCAGGGCAGCAGTCGAACATTTTCTGTATCCAGAAAGGCCCGTACAGGTCCTGCAACATGCGGTCGTGCATTATCCTGCTGAAATGTAGGGTTTCAGCGGGCGGAGTGGCCGGGCGGTTCTAGGCGATACATTATGGAACCGAGCAACCGCTACGGCAGCAGGTTCGAATCCTGTCTCTGGCATGGATGTGTGTGATGTCCTTAGGTTAGTTAGGTTTAATTAGTTCTACGTTCTAGGTGACTGATGAACTCAGAAGTTAAGTCGCATAGTGCTCAGAGCCATTTGAATTGAATGAAGGGGTCGCAACACATCTGAAATGTAACTTCCAATGTTCAAAGTTCCGTCAGTGCGAACAAGAGGTGACCGAGACGTGTACCCAATGGCACCCCATACCATCACGCCTGGTGATACGCCAGTATGGCTATGACGAATACACACTTCCAATGTGCGTTCACCGCAATGTCGTCAAACACGGATGCGACCATCATGATGCTGTAAACAGAACCTCGATTCATCCGAAAAAAATGACGTTTTGCCATTCGTGCACCCAGGTTCGTCGTTGAGTCTGTAATGCATCGTCAAGGGCAAATGTCCCCATCTGTTGACTCAGGGATCGAGACGTGGTCGTACGATCCGTTACAGCCATGCGGATAAGATGCCTGTCATCTCGACTGCTAGTGATACGAGGCCGTTGGGATCCAGCTCGGCGTTCCGTATTTCCCTCCTGAACCCACTGATTCCATATTCTGCTAACAGTCATTGGGTATTGAGCAACGCGAGCAGCAATGTCGCGATTCGTAAACCGCAATCGCGGTAGGCTAGAATGCGACCTTTATCAAAGTCGGAAATGTGATGGTACGCATTTCTCCTCCTTACACGAGGCATCACAACAACGTTTCATCAGGCAACGCCGGTCAGCTGCTGTTTGTGTATGAGAAATGGGTTGGAATCTTTCCTCATGTCAGCACGTTGTAAGTGTCGTCACCGGCCCCAACCTTGTGTGAATGCTCTAAAAACCTAATCATTTGCATATCACAGCATCTTCTTTCTGTCGGTTAAATTTCGCGTCTGTAGCACGTCATCTTCGTGGTGTAGCAATTTTAATGGCCAGTAGTGTATTCTTGAGTAACATCAATTTACGAGGCCTAATATCAGAGGTAACTACCGTTCACGTCCATTACTGCGTGTATTTAAAGCAAACCTGATTTGCATCCTCATAATGAAGCTATTAGCACCACCCTTATGCGACTCGTTGAATAGATATCGTCTTTCAGATGTAAAAACACGTCTACCATGTTTCGTTTATGTCGCATTACTCCTCCTTAGTGCTGTTAATTTTTTCCGCCGGCTTATATTTGCCGTATGTCAGCTCTGATATTTGGAATTTGATAGGAGTACGAGAATATGACAGTTTTTTTTTCCAGTGGTGTCAAGACCTACAATGCATGCTCCGCCCCCCCCCCCCCCCCCCCCCTCTCACATTGGATACACACCAGAACCCACAGTTCCCTTCTCACAACTCAGATGCTTCTTCAACCTCCTGACTACCGGCGAGTCCTTGGGCTGAGTCAGCCCTTCAGGACCACCGGCGTGTATCTCGGCCATCGCCTGTCTGCTATCTTCAGGCAGCATCTTATTGTCGCAGCTGCGGCACGACGCGGCCCCCTTTGATCATAGCCGCCTTTGTTAAATCGGGACCTGCCGGGACCTCAGTAGGAGCACCGCGAGAAAGCTGGGACTCAGGGGGCGCAGTGATTGCAGACTCCCCCATTAATGCCTGGCCGCGCCCTGGGGTGAGGGGGGAATTCAAAACTGCGACTCTTAACGAACCGCCGCACCAAAATAACACAATCTCGCGCGCAGATTTTTGTCTTCTTTTCCACCTCTTGAGTCCGCGCCCCGTTGCGCCTTGATTCCTTTTGAAGCCTACCGTAAACTACCGTAATGTCTGTGTGCGCGCACACTCACCGCGAAAAGCAATGCCTCTGAATTTTTCTTCTGTGAAAGTTTCTTAACCTTTTTAAATAAAAAAAAACGTTATTAACATTCTATATCTCTATTCTTCGTGTCTACATATTAATTTCTCAAAATAATCCCAACTAGAGACCATTTTGTTGATATTGTCACTACAAAATGTTTATTGACGGAGGCACAGTCTTACCTCTGTTTACAATGCTTCATCGCTGTCAAAGTGAAGTCCTCGAAGTGTGCTTTAAGTTTTGGAAACAGATGAAATTACAATGGGGACAAGTCGGTTCTGAATGGAGGATGAACGATGACAATGAACAAAAAGGCGTCGGATTGTTACAGAAATCACAGTGTCCGTGTGTGGTGCGGCATTGTCATGCTGAAAGCGGGGTGCTCAACGTCTGAACGAACACTTCGAAACTCGATTACAAACTGTTTCTCAAGCAATGACGTAATTACCGACACACCGCCATATTACACGCCACAATTAGGCGTCCTCTGGTGGTAGAGGCTTGCGAAGTGGCAAAGTCGACCGAGCAATAACACATGTAGTACCTCAACCGATATTGAGAACAAAATAAACAATTTAGAGGCATTACCTTTCCGTACACTCTCTTATGTACTCATACCTCTCCATCTACGCTCAATCTTTGTTCCGAAATGTACTCTGGTGTCCAGAATTAAAACAACAGCGGTTGTCTCCTCGACCTGTGTCTATTTCACGATATAATCATATAAACTGTCAACAGATGTCGTTACTATCGTGGCATTCCTACCAACGGGCAACCACGCGAGCAACGACGTCAGGGCACCTACCAAGCGGGGTAGTGTTTGCAGGGTAGTCCCACATCCACAATAGCTGTGTACACAATTACAGACGGTGCAGTATGGCACAGAAAAGACCCCTACAGAATCTATGCTTTGGAGGGCCATAGGAAGAGTGTAAGCAGGAGAGTCACTAACTGATGTGGCCCGGTGGCTTAATGTGAATGGTTAAAATGGCTCTAAGCACTATGGGACTTAACATCTGAGGTCATCAGTCCCCATAGAACTTTGAACTACTTAAACCTAACTAACCTAAGGACATCACACACATCCATGCCCTAGGCAAGATTCGAACCTGCGACCGTAGCAGTCGCGCGGTTCCGGACTGAAGCGCCTAGAACCGCTTGGCCACCGCGGCCGGCGATGACACTGGAGTTGTAGTCCGAAGATGTCTCGTATGTGGTCGATTGGAGATAGGTCTGGAGATCGAACGGGTGAAGGTAAGACGTCGACACCATGAAGAGAATGTTGAGTTACAAGAGCAGTATGTAGAAGAGCGTTATCCTGCTGGAAAACACCACTTGGAATGCTTTTCATGAATGGTTGCCAACAGTTCGAATTACCATACTGATGTACATATTTGCAGTCAGTGTGTGTTCCGGACTGAAGCGCCAGAAGCACTCGCCCACAACGGCCGGCTTAAAGTGGTTATGTCGTTTCTCGGATGAGGAGACCACTTCCGAGCAGCTCTGCAGGAAGAATCAGCGTTATTGTCTCACCGGGAGATTGATGACATCATTCACAGAATGTACCGCCGTTGTCCTTCCTGTAGTGGTATCAGAGGTGGTCGCACCCCGTACTGAGCACATTTAACAGTTGTCAAATTGTGTGTGCAAATCAATTTAAGTTGGAAAAAAAGGAGAAAATTTTTGTCTATTGGTATACCTGTTGCAGTTGATTACGTTCTGTATTCTTTACATTGTTTCTATTTTACTATCACCTGTTTGTACTGTTTCGTGGCACAAAAAACGTAACCTTGCAGTGCAGGATCGTGCACCCATTTGCGGTACGCTCAATCAAGAAAGGGACTCGCTTGTACTGCCGGCCGCGGTGGCCGAGCGGTTCTAGGCGGTTCAGTCCGGAACCGCGCGACAGCTACGGTCGCAGGTTCGAATCCTGCCTCGGGCATGGATGTGTGTGATGTCTTTAGGTTAGTTAGGTTTAAGTAGTTCTAAGGTCTAGGGGACTGATGACCTCAGATGTTAAGTCCCATAGTGCTCAGAGCCATTTGAACCTAATGTGATTAAGAGCTGGTAGTAGATAGCAGTTCTCGATTCGAATTGTCAAATGTTTATGGTGTCTTCTTTGATAAACGAATTTCGGGAAACCCTGTTTATTAATTCAGATTTAGTGGCTTTGTCATCGGTAACATTACCATTTGCTAACTCACAGTCAAGGTTTTGACTGCGTTTTGCCGCTGGTATACTTACGACCAGAATCGTTTTGGGGAGCCTCATTGTGAGAATTATTAGGTCCTTCTGACACTGAATTCCCCGCTAAATTTCGATCTTGTGTAAACATTTACAATCTTGGACATTTTGCTTTTTTGTATATGTCGCATGCGTTTTTCGTTGCTTCTGCAACAGCGCCTTGACCTCTTTTGTGTACTATAGAAGTTCTGTTTCGACTCTCAATTGCTGTTAATACTATTTCTTTGAATTAAAGTCCATCTGGTCTATGCTTACATAGTTTGGAAATAATGGAGGCTGTTCCTGAGGAAGGCGTCAAGCGAATTTTTATCTGCTTTTTTTTAAAGTAGATATATTTTTGATGTACACTCCTGGAAATGGAAAAAAGAACACATTGACACCGGTGTGTCAGACCCACCATACTTGCTCCGGACACTGCGAGAGGGCTGTACAAGCAATGATCACACGCACGGCACAGCGGACACACCAGGAACCGCGGTGTTGAACCGTCGAATGGCGCTAGATGCGCAGCATTTGTACACCGCCGCCGTCAGTTTCAGCCAGTTTTCCGTGGCATACGGAGCTCCATCGCAGTCTTTAACACTGGTAGCATGCCGCGACAGCGTGGACGTGAACCGTATGTGCAGTTGACGGACTATGAGCGAGGGCGTATAGTGGGCCATCGGGAGGCCGGGTGGACGTACCGCCAAATTGCTCAACACGTGGGGCGTGAGGTCTCCACAGTACATCGATGTTGTCGCCAGTGATCGGCGGAAGGTGCACGTGCCCGTCGACCTGGGACCGGACCGCAGCGACGCACAGATGCACGCCAAGACCGTAGGATCTTACGCAGTGCCGTAGGGGACCGCACCGCCACTTTCCAGCAAATTAGGGACACTGTTGCTCTTGGGGTATCGGCAAGGATCATTCGCAACCGTCTCCATGAAGCTGGGCTACGGTCCCGCACACCATTAGGCCGTCTTCCGCTCACGCCCCAACATCGTGCAGCCCGCCTCCAGTGGTGTTGCGACAGGCGTGAATGGAAGGACGAATGGAGACGTGTCGTCTTCAGTGATGAGAGTCGCTTCTGCCTTGGTGTCAATGATGGTCGTATGCGTGTTTGGCGCCGTGCAGGTGAGCGCCACAATCAGGACTGCATACTACCGAGGCACACAGGGCCAACACCCGGCATCATTGTGTGGGGAGCGATCTCCTACACTGGCCGTATACCTCTGGTGATCGTCGAGGGAACACTGAATAATGCACGGCACATCCAAACCGTCATCGAACCCATCGTTCTACCATTCCTAGACCGGCAAGGGAACGCTGTTCCAACAGGACAATGCACGTCCGCATGAATCCCGTGCCACCCAACGTGCTCTAGAAGGTGTAAGTCAACTACCCTGGCCAGCAAGATCTCCGGATCTGTCCCCCATTGAGCATGTTTGGGACTGGATGAAGCGTCGTCTCACGCGGTCGGCACGTCCAGCACGAACGCTGGTCCAACTGAGGCGCCAGGTGGAAATGGCATGGAAAGCCGTTCCACAGGACTACATCCAGCATCTCTACGATCGTCTCCATGGGAGAATAGCAGCCTGCATTGCTGCGAAAGGTGGATATACACTGCACTAGTGCCGACATTGTGCATCTGTTGCCTGTGTCTATGTGCCTGTGGTTCTGTCAGTGTGATCATGTGATGTATCTGACCCCAGGAATGTGTCAATAAAGTTTCCCCTTCCTGGGACAATGAATTCACGGTGTTCTTATTTCAATTTCCAGGAGTGTATTTGGAGGTTTCAGTATTCAGTCCGTCGGAACGACCTTGAGGTAACTAATCCCTATATCCGGTACGATGCTCCGTGTTTGCTTAGGGCTATTTTTTGCTAAGAGGTCAAGTGTGTTTTTGCAACTATTTACACTTCGAGTGTACTCCAGAACTCAATTGTTCAAAATACAGCAATATAGTGAGGTGACAAGAGGCCATCAGATAGCGATTTGCACATATACAGAAGGCGCTAATATCGCGTAGACAAGGTATAAAAGTGCGGTGTATTGGCGGAGCTGGCATTTATTCAGGTGAGAAAGTTTCCGACGTGATTATGGCCAAATGATGGGAGTTCACAGACTTTGAACACGGAATGGTAGTTGGAGCTAGACGCATGTGACATTTCATTTCGGAAATCGTTAGGGTATTGTGTGTTCTGCGATCCACATAGTCAAGAGTGTGCCGAGGGTCCCGCCGTATCGATAAGCGCCGGCACGAAGACGAAGATCGCAAGAGTAAAGAAGGCGGTGACACGACATCAGCCAGTAGCCCGCTGACAAGGACCACACAACGACAGGAACGCCATCTAGCCGAAGAGAATATAAGTGCTGCTCCTGCCAGCCTCATCCGTACGGTATTACGAGGATCACTTCAAAAGAAATGCACACTATTTTTGTAAAAATACAGTTTTCATTTTGCATGTGTAAAAGTCTCACAGTGTACAGATACATCGTTCCCGCTTGTTTTAAACTTAGTTCAACCTGTTCCCGTGAGTGGCGCCGTCACAGCATGTCTTCAAGATGGCTGCTACGCTTGACGTTCGTCAGAAGCAACGTGCTGTCATAGAATTCCTGTGCTGTAAAAACGACACATTGGGAAACATCCACAAGAGGTTGAAAAAGGTGTGTGGAGATGCTGCTGTTGATCGCTGTACAGTTAGTCGGTGGGCAAGCAGGTTACGTGATGAAAGCGGGCACGGCAATATTGAGGATTGTCCTCGCAGCGGCAGGCCTCGGACTGCACACTATCCAGAAAATGAGCAAAGAGTTAACGAATTGTTGACTGCTGACGGGAATCACAGTCAACGAATTGTCACGTTACATTGGGATAGGGGAAGGAAGTGTTTGCAGAATACTGAAAATGTTGGCGTCAAAAAAGGTTTGTGCCGCGTGGGTTCCCAGGATGTTGACAGTGGCTCGCAAAGAAACAAGAAAAACGGTATGCAGCGAACTTTTGGGACTGTACGAGAATGGTGGAGATGAATTTCTTGGAAGAATTGTGAGAGGTAATGAAACATGGCTCCATCATTTTTCACCAGATACGAAGAGGCAATCAGTGGAGTGGCATCATGCAAATTCACCCAAGGAAAAAAAAATCAAAACCACACCTTCTGCTGGAGAAGTTATGGTTACGGTTTTTTTCGATTCCGAAGGACTCTTGCTTGTGGACATCATGCCAAGTGGAGCCACCATAAATTCTGATGCATATGTGATGACAGTCGTGTTCGACCACATCGGCAAAACCGTATGTTTTGCTGTTGTACGAGAATGCACGGCCACATGTCAGTCAAAAAACCATGGAAGCGATCACAAAACTTGGATGGACAACACTGAAACACCCGCCTTACAGTCCTGATCTGGCTCCATGTGGCTATCATCTCTTTGGGAAACTGAAAGACTGTCTTCGTGGAACAAGGTTTCAACATGTAGACTCTCTTGTGCACTCTACCAAGCAGTGGCTCCAACAGGTTGGTCCAGAATTTTACCATGCGGCTATACATGCGCTGGTTCCAAGATGGCGTAAGGCAGTTGAGAGGGATGGAAATTATATGGAGAAATGAAAATATTGTTCCGAAAGGATGTATCTACACTCAGTAAAACTTTCAAACATTTAGAATTAGAGATGGATTTTTAAAAAAAATAGTGTGCATTTCTTTTGGAGTGGCCCTCGTAGGACACAGAACTAGGAGAGCACTACGCACGGAGTTGCCGTGCGTTTTGAGGCGCCATGTCACTGACTGCGCGGCCCCTCCAGCCGGAGGTTCGAGTCCTCCCTCGGGCATGGGTGAGTGTGGTGTTCTTAGTATAAGGTAGTTAAAGTAGGGTGTAAGTCTAGGGACCGATGACCTGAGCAGTTTGGTCCTTTAAGATTTCACACACGTTTGAAAGTTTTTGAGCACTACGATAGGAGTGACGTGTGATCCGTATCAATCTCTTACATGGACCTTATATACAGCAAAGGACTTTGTTTGGATGTCGGGCCTCACTTTAGACACCATTGTAAATTCACAGTATTGTTAATCTGCTTATTTGTAATGGTAACTATTGATGTGATTTGCTTTAATTGTTGTATAGCATTCTTTGGGGGCCCTATACGAGATGAGTGGGCGGGACCCCACATTGAGAATACCAAATTCCTGGGATTACCTCTCACCCCGCCAATGCAGTGGCTGACGGCCTTCAATTAACTACCGACAGCGGCGGCGTTTGCGTAGAGTGGTCAGTGATAACAGACAAGCAACACTGTGTAAAATAACCGCAGGAATCAATGTGGGATATATGACGAACGTATCCGTTAGAAAAGGTGGTGAAATTTGGCGTTATTGGGCAATGGCAGCAGACAACAGACGCGAGTGCCGTTGCTAAAAGCATGACATTGCGCCTGTAGCGCTTCTCCTGGGCTCGTGACGATATGGTTTGGACCCTAGACGACCGGGAAAAGGTGGCCTGGTCAGAAGAGTCACGGTGCTAGAGCTCGAGTGTGGCGCAGACCCCGGGATGCCATGGACCCAGGCTGTCAACAGGGCACTGCGCAAGCGGTGGTGGCTCCGTAAAGGTGTGGGCTGTGCTTACTGCTCCAACTGAAATATTCTCGGCTACTTGGAGACCACTTACAGCCATTCATTCAACGGTGCTGGAATTATGCATGACAATGCGCCATGTCGCCGGGATACAATTGTTTGCGATTGGTTTGAAGAACACTCTGGACAGTTTATCTTCATTTATACTCCGCAAGCCAGCCAACGGTGTGTGGCGGAGAGCACTTTACGTGCCACTGTCATTACCTTCCTTTCCTGGTCCAGTCGCGTATGGTTCGCGGGAAGAACGACTGCCGGAAAGCCTCCGTGCGCGCTCTAATCTCTCTAATTTTACATTCGTGATCTCCTCGGGAGGTATAAGTAGGGGGAAGCAATATATTCGATACCTCATCCAGAAACGCACCCTCTCGAAACCTGGGCAGCAAGCTACACCGCGATGCGTAGCGCCTCTCTTGCAGAGTCTGCCACTTGAGTTTGCTAAACATCTCCGTAACACTATCAAATAACCCTGTGACGAAACGCACCGCTCTTCTTTGGATCTTCTCTATCTCCTCTGTCAACCCTACCTGGTGCGGATCCCACACTGATGAGCAATACTCAAGTATAGGTCGAACGAGTGTTTTGTAAGCCACCTCCTTTGTTGATGGACTACATTTTCTAAGGCCTCTCCCAATGAATCTCAACCTTACCAACAATTAGTTTTATATGATCATTCCATTTCAGATCGTTCCGCACGCATACTCCCAGATATTTTACAGAAGTAACTGCTATCATATAATCATACAATAAAGGATCCTTCTTTCCATGTATTCGCAATACATTACATTTGTCTATGTTAAGTGTCAGTATTCAGATAGTGAAGGGAGACGAAAATTTAATAGTAATGGGTGACTGGAATTCGAGTGTAGGAAAAGGGAGAGAAGGAAACATAGTAGGTGAATATGGATTGGGGCTAAGAAATGAAAGAGGAAGCCGCCTAGTAGAATTTTGCACAGAGCACAACTTAATCATAGCTAACACTTGGTTTAAGAATCATGAAAGAAGGTTGTATACGTGGAAGAACCCTGGAGATACTAAAAGGTATCAGATAGATTATATAATGGTAAGACAGAGATTTAGGAACCAGGTTTTAAGTTGTAAGACATTTCCAGGGGCAGATGTGGACTCTGACCACAATCTATTGGTTATGACCTGTAGATTAAAACTGAAGAAACTGCAAAAATGTGAGAAATTAAGGAGATGGGACTTGGATAAACTGAAAGAACCAGAGGTTGTACAGAGTTTCAGGGAGAGCATAAGGGAACAATTGACAGGAATAGGGGAAAGAAATACAGTAGAAGAAGAATGGGTAGCTCTGAGGGATGTAGTAGTGAAGGCAGCAGAGGATAAAGTAGGTACAAAGACGAGGGCTGCTAGAAATCCTTGGGTAACAGAAGAAATATTGAATTTAATTGATGAAAGGAGAAAATATAAAAATGCAGTAAATGAAGCAGGCAAAAAGGAATACAGACGTCTCAAAAATGAGATCGACAGGAAGTGCAAAATGGCTAAACAGGGATGGCTAGAGGACAAATGTAAGGATGTAGAAGCTTATCTCACTAGGGGTAAGATAGATACTGCCTACAGGAAAATTAAAGAGACCTTTGGAGAGAAGAGAACCACGTGTATGAATATCAAGAGCTCAGATGGCAGCCCAGTTCTAAGCAAAGAAGGGAAGGCAGAAAGGTGGAAGGAGTATATAGAAGGCTTATACAAGGGCGATGTACTTGAGGACAATATTATGGAAATAGAAGAGGATGTAGATGAAGACGAAATGGGAGATACGATACTGCGTGAAGAGTTTGACAGAGCACTGAAAGACCTGAGTCGAAACAAGGCCCCCGGAGTAGACAACATTCCATTAGAACTACTGACGGCCTTGGGAGAGCCAGTCATGACAAAACTCTACCAGCTGGTGAGCAAGATGTATGAGACAGGCGAAATACCCTCAGACTTCAAGAAGAATATAATAATTCCAATCCCAAAGAAAACAGGTGCTGACAGATGTGAAAATTACCGAACTATCAGTTTAATAAGCCACGGCTGCAAAATACTAACGCGAATTCTTTACAGACGAATGGAAAAACTGGTAGATGCAGACCTCGGGGAGGATCAGTTTGGATTCCGTCGAAATGTTGGAACACGTGAGGCAATACTGACCTTACGACTTATCTTAGAAGAAAGATTAAGAAAAGGCAAACCTACGTTTCTAGCATTTGTAGACTTAGAGAAAGCTTTTGACAATGTTGACTGGAATACTCTTTTTCAAATTCTAAAGGTGGCAGGGGTAAAATACAGGGAGCGAAAGGCTATTTATAATTTGTACAGAAACCAGATGGCAGTAATAAGAGTCGAGGGGCATGAAAGGGAAGCAGTGGTTGGGAAAGGAGTGAGACAGGGTTGTAGCCTCTCCCCGATGTTATTCAATCTGTATATTGAGCAAGCAGTAAAGGAAACAAAAGAAAAATTTGGAGTAGGTATTAAAATTCATGGAGAAGAAGTAAAAACTTTGAGGTTCGCCGATGACATTGTAATTCTGTCAGAGACGGCAAAGGACTTGGAAGAGCAGTTGAACGAAATGGACAGTGTCTTGAAAGGAGGATATAAGATGAACATTAACAAAAGCAAAACGAGGATAATGGAATGTAGTCAAATTAAATCGGGTGATGCTGAGGGAATTAGATTAGGAAATGAGACACTTAAAGTAGTAAAGGAGTTTTGCTATTTAGGAAGTAAAATAACTGATGATGGTCGAAGTAGAGAGGATATAAAATGTAGACTGGCAATGGCAAGGAAAGCGTTTCTGAAGAAGAGAAATTTGTTAACATCGAATATAGATTTATGTATCAGGAAGTGGTTTCTGAAAGTATTTGTTTGGAGTGTAGCCATGTATGGAAGTGAAACATGGACGATAACTAGTTTGGACAAGAAGAGAATAGAAGCTTTCGAAATGTGGTGCTACAGAAGAATACTGAAGATAAGGTGGATAGATCACGTAACTAATGAGGAGGTATTGAATAGGATTGGGGAGAAGAGAAGTTTGTGGCACAACTTGACTAGAAGAAGGGATCGGTTGGTAGGACATGTTTTGAGGCATCAAGGGATCACAAATTTAGCATTGGAGGGCAGCGTGGAGGGTAAAAATCGTAGAGGGAGACCGAGAGATGAGTACACTAAGCAGATTCAGAAGGATGTAGGTTGCAGTAGGTACTGGGAGATGAAGCAGCTTGCACAGGATAGAGTAGCATGGAGAGCTGCATCAAACCAGTCTCAGGACTGAAGACAACAACAACAAAGTGTCAGTTGCCACTCCCTGCACCAAGTGCCTATCCGCTGCAGATCTTCCTGCATTTCGCTGCAGTTTTCTAATGCTGCAACTTCTCTGTATACTACAGCATCATCCTCGTAAAGTTCGGGCGAATGGTTCGGACACCCAAATCGCTCGACAGGAAAACTATCGAACGCGTATGGGACATAACCGAGAGGTCAGTTCATGCACGAGATGCTGCAACGGCAACTCATTCGCAATTGTAGACGGCTGTAGTGCAGCATGTCTAAATATTTCCTCAGGGGACTTACACGACGCGTTGAGTTAATGCCGCATCGATTTGCACGGAAGGAGGTGCGACACGATATTAGGAGTATATCACCTGGGTGTAGGTGTCTGCTAGGCAACTTGGTGATGAATAAATCTGAGGCCGCAGACCTCCTCTGATAGGCCGCAGACCTCCTCTGATCGGCCTCAGTGACTGCCACACACGTGTTGGTCCGTCGCACCGCCTCGACGTCCCAGTGGAAGCTGGGAAGGCAGCACTTCCACCTGCCAGTGACCGGCACGTCTCTGGGCAATTGTGTCGCCAGCACGCCCGTGGGAGCCCCGGTCCGGCCGGCGGAGAGGACTCGGGTCAGGGGCGGCTGCAGCTGTCGAGTGGTTAATGGCCGCCGCGCCGCCACAATGGCCCTCCTGACGACCTGCTTCTCCCGTCGAAACGCCGCAATTCTGCTCGCGCCGCTCTGCTCTGCCCTGCGTTACGTGTGCGGTCAAACACGCGAACGTCGCTCTCTACGCGTGTGTCGCTTGTACAGAAACCGGTCACTACTCTGCTTCGAAGCTCGACGCTAACTCCTACGCAGTAATGGACGTTCATTTAGGATATTCTCACCCCTTTGATTACTGCAGTTTCAAAGAGAAATAGGTACGAATGTCATATTTATGTCAGATAAAACAACAATAATAATATTTCTTGTTTTTTTTCTCGATGTTGTTTACGATAGTGCGCTAAAACAGAATTACTAAGCGCTGTTTTCCGAAATTCCTTCACAGAAGAACAAGCAAATACTCCAGAATTCGAATCCAGTACAACAGGCAACATGAGTAAAAAATGGTTCAAATGGCTCTGAGCACTATGGGACTTAACATCTGATGACATCAGTCCCCTAGAACTTAGAACTACTCAAACCTAACTAACCTAAGGACATCACACACATCGATGCCCGAGGCAGGATTCGAACCTGCGACCGTAGCGGTCGCAAACTGAGTAACTTGTATTACTTGATGGAGTAATACATTCTGATTTGGCACAATTTTGACATATAGAAACCTCATGAATGCACAAGTTTTTATTAAGCGTTACACGTATCATAATATCAGCAGCAGACTGAGGATTAATTTTAAACTTTAGTATAGAGCTTTGTATTTTTTATTTTAATCTTCAGTCTGATGATGAAATTTTGAAGCGCGTAACGCTTAATAAGAAACTGTGCAATCAACATCTTTCTACACTACAGGCCACTAAAATAGCTGCCAAAAAAAAAAAAAAAAAAAAAAATGCAGTCGATAAACGGGTATTCATTGCACAAATATATTATACTAGAACTGACATGTGATTACATTTTCACGCAATTTGGGTGCATAGATCCTTAGAAATCAGTACCCAGAACAACCACCTCTGTCCGTAATAACGGCCTTGATACGCCTGGGCATTGAGTCAAACAGAGCTAGGATGGCGTGTACAGGTACAGCTGTCTATGCAGCTTCAACACGATACCACAGTTCATCGAGAGTAGTGACTGGCGTATTGTGACGATCCAATTGCTCGGCCACCATTGACCAGACGTGTTCAACTGTTGAGAGATCTGTAGAATGTGCTGCCCAGGGCAACAGTCGAACATTTTCTCTATCCAGAAAGACCCGTAAAGGACCTGCAACATGCGGTCGTACATTATCCTGCTGAAATGTAGGATTTCGCAGGGATCGAATGAAGGGTAGAGCCAAGGGTCGTAATCACATCTGAAATGTCCACTGTAGAAAGTATCGTCAATGCGAACAAGAGGTGACCGAGACGTGTAACCAGTGGCTCCCCATACCATCACGCCGGGTGATACGCCAATATGGTGATGACGAATACACGCTTCCAATGTGCGTTCACCGCGATGTCCCCAAATACGGATGCGACCACCATGATGCTGTAAACAGAACCTGGGTTCATCCGAAAAAATGACGTTTTGCCATTCGTGCACCCAGGTTCGTCGTTGAGTACACCATCGCACGCGCTTCTGTCTGTGATGCAGGGTCAAGGGTAACCGCAGCAATGGTCTCCGAGCTGATAGACCATGCTGCTGCAAACGTTGTTGAACTGTTCGTGCAGATGGTTGTTGTCTTGCAAACGTCCCCTTCTGTTGACTCAGGGATCGAGACGTGGCTGCACGATCCGTTACAGCCGTGCGGTTAAGATGGCTGTCATCTCGACTGCTAGTGATACGAGGCCCTCCTGAACCCACCGATACCGTATTCTGGTAGCAGTAATTGGATCTCGACCAACGCGAGCAGCAATGTCGCGATACGATAAACCGCAATCGCGATAGGCTACAATCCGACCTTTATCAAAGTCGGAAACGTGAACGTACGCATTTCTCCTCCTTACACGAGGCATCACAACAACGTTTCACCAGGCAACGCCGGTCAAATGCTATTTATGTATGAGAAATCGGTTGGAAACTTTCCTCATGTCAGCACGTTGTAGGTGTCACCACCGGCGCCAACCTTGTGTGAATGATCTGAAAAGCTAATCATTTGCATATCACAGCATCTTCTTTCTGTCGGTTAAATTTTGCGTCTGTAGGACGTCATCTTCGTGGTGTAGCAATTTTAATGGCCAGTAGCGTATATTTCAAAGTTGTGTGAAATGAGTAACTTAGAAGTAGATATCCTCGGTGTAACGGAACGACTTAAAGCACTTAAGGATGGCAAGGCTTCCGATCCAGATTGTATACTAGTCACGTTCCTTTCAGAGTATGTTGATAGAATAGCTCGATACTCAGGAGTTATGTAGACCGCTTGCTCGCAGGAAGGTCCGTACCCAGAGACTGGGAAGTTGCACGATTCACAGCAATAACCAAGCAAGGGAAGAGGAGTAATACGCTAAGTTACAGGCTCATATCGTCACCTTCGTTTTTCAGTAGGATTTTGGAACATATACGGTGCCTAAATATTATGAATCACCTCTAAGGAAACGATTTATTGACAAATAGCCTACAGGGATGCAGAAAATATTATTTTTGTGAGACACAACCAGCTCTTTATTCGCAGGAATTTATGCGTGCTGTCGACAAGATACGTCAAATTGATTCCATATTTTTAGATTTCCAGAGGGTTTCTTTACTCATTTCCTCACAAACGACTTTTAAATATTGCCTGCCTATGGAGTATCGTTTCAGTTGTGTAACTGAATTCCTCATTTCCTGTCAGACAGTTCACGGTTCGTAATTACTGACGGAAAGTCAGATGTAATATCTGGCATCCCTAGGGATGTGTTACAAGCCCTCTGTTTTCCCTGAACTACATAAACGATTTAGGGGAAAATCTGTGCAACCCTCTTAGATTGTCTGCAGGTGATGCCGTGATTTACCGTCATAAAAACTCACCAGACGATAAATCGAATTGCAAAATGATTTAGACAAGAATTCTGTATGGTGCAAAACGTGGCAATTGACTCTAAATCGTGAAAAGTGTTAATTCATTCACAGGATCATTAAAAATAATGCGCTAAATTTCCGTTGCACGATAAATCACGCAAATCTGGAGGCTGTAAACTCAACTAAGTACTTAGTGTTTGCAGTTACGAGTAACTTAATTTGAACCATCATATAGACAATGTAGCGATTATTGGCAGAACACTAAGAAAACGGAATAGGTATACTAAAGGGACTGCTTACAATACGCTTGTCCGATCTCTTCTGGAATATTTCTGTGCGGTGTGGGATCCGCATTCGATAGAACTGACGGAGAACATCGAACAGGCTCAAAGAACGGCTGCTTATTGTATATTGTCACGAAATAAGGGACAGCGTGCTACGGATATGATATAGGAATTGGAGTGGAAATCATTAAAACAAAGTAGTCTTTCGCTGCGGCAGGACCTTCTCATCAGCTTTATTCTCGGAGTGTGAAAATATTTTTTGGCGCACACCTACATAATAAAATAACAGAAACGTGTGCTCGTACGGAGAGATGTAAGTTTTCCTCTTCCTGTGTGCTGTTCGAGATCATAACGGTAGAAAATTGGCTGAACGGTGGTTCGATGAACCCTCTGACAGGCACTTAATTCTGAATTGCAGCGTAATCATGTAGATGTAGACGTAGATGAAACAATGTTTCCACAACTTACATATTGTTTTCGTTGGATTGTCAAATTATTTTACTTTTGTTGCTGTGTCAGACTACACTGGTGTGCAGAACGTAAGATTCACGCGTGATGTGTCACTTTCAAGTAATATAGCTCGATGAAACTGGGAGCCACACATAGAAAGAACTACTATGGTGTAGTACAGTAGATAAATTAAATAAATACGCAATGAGACGAACAGAAGTGACACTTTTATTTAGAGATAATAATTACTCTGTGGTCTCCGTGGTTAATGATGGTAACATCGACATTACAGAAGGATTGGGCTTGGTTCTTAATAGGGTATGTGATCGCCATGAACGGCAATACATGGTCTGCAACGTGCTCCCTTGCTGGCCGCAACGTTAGTAAGGCCGCGTCCTATATAAGCTACAGGAGCGGCCGACAGAGTGCGACATCTGGGTACACGACACTCCCAACTACGAACGGCATCAGACGAGGCGATATGCTCGGGTACCCTGTGTGCGAGCGATGAACTCCTGCTGCAAGGTGGCTGCTACAGGTGACCAGCTGTTTCAATAAAACGGCGCCAATAAACAATAGAATATTGTAGCTCGAGAGTATGGCATCAAAATTAGCTTAACTTATTAAACTGAAGAGACAAACGAGCGCTGCGCATGAAATTGACCAAGGGAGGAATCTTCACGGAGAATTTCATAATTTATAAAATCAACTGCGAAGAGCACATATTTTTCGAGTAGAGTTTTGTTCGACTGTCTCGTCACATAATTAAACACGAGTGTTTTTTACGTGACAATCAGCTTTCAACAGCCGGTAAGTGTGGATGAATGACAGACTGTCGCAGGTAGGGAAAAATGAGTGACCTCAACTGCGAGGTGTCTGCGGTATAGCGGTAGCGTCTTTGGCTGGGAGTATGAATCATTGTGGGTCCTAGTTTATGACTTGCCCACTTCTTATGCTTTAACTCATGCAACTATAATCCAGTCACCTGTTATGTGTATTAAGTTTTATTTATACTTCCCCACCGAGTCTCAAAGCATATTTGTAAGATCTTGCCAAACTACTTGATCTTTCAAGTGTAAACACGCCTGCCCTAGTATATCACACACATTAAATTCGTAATAAAACCCACTGAGCAGTGATGACATTTCTGCGATATTTGATTGTTGGGAACGTAATTCATCAGTAATCAATGTTAATGTCAAGCGTTTCAATTAATCTAAATAGTCTGCATGAATAAAGCGTACAAGGTTTTTGAAAAGGAAGTCAAACATTTTGTAAAATGGTTTGCCCGAAAGTAAGAAATAAAATAGATTAGATAAATATTTGATGCACATCATTTGCTGTACATGATTTAGAGCGTAATTCGAAGGCATATCGAAAGTTTCTCTAATCTATTGGCACCTCATTTGTACTCCAAGCGTGTTACGTTTAGTACTTGATTCGAACGAAGCCTATTTCACAGTTAAATATCACACCAGTGGTATCTTTTTATGCGCAAAATAGCTAACCTTGGAGAGATTACCTTTGTAACACTTCATTTACATAGCTGTCAGCAGCGGTTCGTGAAATACATCAATTTTTCCCCAACTCACTAACGTTTTCTTAATTAAGCCATTTACTTTTAATTATTTAAATATTTGTTCGTAAAACGAAAGCTCACTCCGGTCAATTTGATACCCCAGTTGTCTGTTTCTCAGTCTTAATTTGGCTCTGAAAATCTGAATAAGAACGCATTGCGTAATTTATATGGAGTCTTATTTTGGCCCTGCTCAAACATTTGATCTAAACGTTTCAAGTGTTAATCATATGTCAAAATATGTCATCTTTTCATGCTGCCGTTTGAAAAATACCTCGGTCTTCAACCATTTATGAGATGTGGCAATTTTTATTATCTGTTTCCCGATGATTAATGAAGCAATTGGGCCGCTCCTCGCTTACCATTTCTTGGACATAGAAACCAATATCTAGAGATTGGAAAGAGATGTCATTCTGCTCTTAATTTTAAATACAGTTTCGATATATTGGCTACATTTCATCCGCAATCACGTATGGCCTAAATTAAACTATACGCAAAGTTTATATCATGCGTTTTTACCTCTTCAAACTCTTAAAAAATCTGTGCAGTCATTTACTTAGCTGCATGCACAGTAACTATGACGAATAACGAAAAAAAGTTCAGTTCTTAATGGAGAGAATATATCAAGCTGTAAGACGTGGAAGAAACAATTTTTTTCGCTGATAGGTATTTGATAGCAGTGTTCAGCAGTGAAGACTCATAGCTATCGCTGTCTGTGTCACGTGTGGTGCAGCGACAAGATTCACAAGATTAAAAAAAGGTTTGAAATCAGATTTTGGCCATTGTAGCGGTAGACCAGCAATGCCATGGATGTCGCCAACATAGGATACTTCCGTAGGTATATCTGCAACTGTGTTTTGTCGCTTGAATCTGTCGCGCTGATGGTCGCTTCTGTCGCTCGCTTAGAATGGGGTCTATGGACTACTTCTGGTAAAGCATTTCATTCCTTCGCCAGCACGTTTGATAATTGCTTGTTGGTCACTGGGGAATGTGAACATTCAGCAATGTGTCTTCCCAACGTATCTGACATGCTCCATAGGACTTAAGTTGGGAGAACAGGCAGTCCAATCCATTTTCAGAATATCCCCTCATTCTAAGAGCTCGTTTAGCTGTACTATTCGATACAGTCACGTATTGTCGTTCATGAAAATAAAATCAAGACCGAATGTATCCTTGGAAAGACACACATGGGGAAGGCCTACAGTGTGACAATAACGTTGATCGGTGAGTGTATTGTTGTGTTCAAATATTTGGAGCTCAGTACGCCCATGGAACACCATAACACCTATTATGCCAAAAATGTTCGTCGGTGCTGGAGTACGTCCAGATGACACGAGGTGGTAATATGTAATGTGGCCAGGAATATAAGCAGGCACATTACGTTAATGGGCTCTTAATGCGGTTTTTGGCATACTTCGAAAGTCCAAGTCACAACCCCACTTGTTACTAATGTAGGCAGTAGATGGTGAAGGAGTGAAACAGTGGACAGATAAAAATTACTTTAGGTTGCTGTTTCTTTTGCACTGCTAGCTCTAAAATTCAACACCACGGTGCACAGAAAATAGCGGAATTTTGTTTATTGTGCGTGCACGGTACAGTAGAAATAATACATGATTAAATTTATATGTGATTTGGGAATGTACAAGGTGCGAATTTAGTGCACAAAGCTACCGTCCGTCTCTGGCAGTAATGATGGCTCTAACCTGGCTAAGCATCGAGTACTAAGGTTGGATGACATACTGGTACGTCATCCCATGCTGCTCTAGCTGTACGATAGAGTTCGTCTGTCGTAGTGTCATACTGGTGTCTTGGTAACCCATGATCAGATCTTTTAAGAGGGTGAAAGATCTGGAGACGGTACTGATCAAGGCGATAGTCGAACGCTGTGTTTATAGAGACAGGTTAGAATAGAACCAGCAGCATGCTGTCTTGTATTATCTTGTTGGTAGACAACGTCATGGAGACCTCGAAGAGGTGTTATCTTGTTGAAAGATAGCACGACGGAGAGTCTGAGGAGATGGTACAGCCACCAGCCTTAACAACGCCACCTACGTCACACGCAAGCCGTCTCCCTTCAGTACAGACTTGTGAGGCGCCATATTGGCATTCATTTCAAGCCTCTATGTATAGATGCCGTTTCTGAGCAACAGCAAACTGAGAATCACTGGAAAAACCTGTTGTTAACTGTGTGATTCGTTCCAATAAAATAACGAGGAACATCATATCCGTGGCAAAATAATTATTGTAATTTGCATATTATGAGAGTAGGCTATTTGAAGGCAGCGACACACTGAAGATCCACCCAAAACGCATTGTTCTTGGTACAATTTGCTATAATTAAATTTAAATTAGTAATATATCTACGATTAAGATTTTCAGCAGGGGGTAACATACTATGATTAGAGGCAAAGGGTGTGTTGTTGGTTTAGCGTAATGAGTAGCGTCACCGTCTTGTATTGAGTTGTCTTGACACTTCCAAATTTTTTTTCATAACATTCGCGTTTTTATTAGGTTCTGATACTTTATTATTTGTTTAATACAAGCATAGACTATAATATTTGATGTTGTGTAAACCTTTTTTTGAGGGGTGACTTTGTTCGATTGACTTTATCTACAGGACAGCTTGCGGTACTTGTATAAATATATTTTGCTCCTTTTTCTTTTACGCTTCGTAATTCACATGTTGCAAAGATTCTGATACGGGGTAGGAACAGTGATCGAGTAAGACTGACCTCGGGGTTTTACTAAAGTGTGGGAATGATGAAATGCGGAGAAGTATACCAAATTTGTACTGCACTATTTGTAATGGAACTTTTATAAGCCTGTTCAAATGGCTCTGAGCACTGTGGGGCTTAACATCTGAGGTTATCAGTCTCCTAGAACTTAGAACTACTTAAACGTAACTAACCTAGGGACATCACACACATCCTAGCACACTGGAGTTGCATTTGGGAGGACGACGGTTCAATCCCGCGTCCGGCCATCCTGATTTAGATTTTCCGTGATTTCACTAAATCGCTCCAGGCAAATGCCGGGACGGTTCCTTTGAAAGGGCACGGCCGACTTCCTTCCCCGTCCTTCCGTACTCCGATGAGACCGATGACCTCGCTGTTTGGTCTCCTTCCCCAAACAACCCAACCCAACCCATCACACACATCCATGCCCGAGGCAGGACTGCAGCTTCTAGAATCGCTCGGCCACGCCTGCCGGCTATAAGCCTGTGTCCTTATTGATTGGACATGGTACTTTCCTTTTCGTGAACGATGGATGAAATGTGCGTTTTAATAGAGCTAACGTGGGAATTTTACGCTCGCCCGTTGAGTAAACAATGTGATTTACGAGCTAGAAACATCCCTCAACTGCCGCTGGAGTTCGCTGCGATCGTGTATACCACGTTGGGGCCCACGTACCGTATGTACAAGTCGCGTCGTTCCTGAGCGTTCAGCAGCACGTTGAACTTGGCACGCTCAACGTTAACGTTCGAGAGCACGGTCCGTGTGCCGACGCCTTAAGGCCGTCGCATTGAACGGAGATTATTTTGGAAAATAGAGTTTTATAGCCAGAAGAGTGGGGAATAGTATAGTGTATTGGAATCCTGCTTTCTGAAAAAAAGTGTTGCATTACTTATTGAACGCCCCTCGTGTTGTCTAATTTGTCTCATTTTGTTGCAATGATGAGATGAGCAGCCTAATTTTTTGGGTTCAAATGCTAAATTATGTGCAAGAAAGAATCAGAAGCTTGCTTGATTCTGCTATCGAATGTGAAATTTGGCATTTAGAAGATTTGACATTTCAACTCTTCATATACCTGCTTTGTGCGGTTTGCGTACCTAAGTGTGCAATACAGATGAGGCCTGTTTGACTTATGTTTCATTCGTCCCTTATGGTCTTGCAGTTTGTATGGTCAGCAGAGAAGAATTTCTCTCACTAGGGAACCTCCCCATCGCACCGCCCTCAGATTTAGTTATAAGTTGGTACAGTGGACAGGCCTTGAAAAACTGAACACAGATCAATCGAGAAAACACGAAGAAGTTGTGTGGAACAATGAAAAAAATACGCAAAATATACAAACTGAGTAGTCCATACGCAAGATAGGCAACAACAAGGATAGTGAGCTCAGGAGCGCCGTGCTCCCGTGGTTTGCGTGAGCAGCTGCAGAACGAGAGGTCCTAGGTTCAAGTCTTCCCTCGAGTGAAAAATTTAATTTTTTATTTTCAGACAATTGTTATCTGTCCGCCCGTCCGTCCGATGCGAGGTTACTGCGCCGTAGTATGAGGACACAATCAACTTCGCTCACCAAAATTCCAGGACATGTTGAGATTTGCTTGGACATATGTAGGAGAATTTGACGGTCTACACACGGAGAAAACGTTAAAAACATATATTTTGACAGCGCACATGGAAAGGTGTACGACTGTGAAACTTTTACATTCATTTGTTGCAGTTTATGTGACACACACTTATGTTTTCATCACTTTTTTTGGGAGTGATTATCACATCCACAGGAAAATGTAAGTCGGGCAAGGTAGAAGAATCTTTTTACCCATTCGCCAAGTGTACAAGTTAGGTGGGTCGGCGCACATGCCGTCACCAGTGTCGTATAGAATATATCAGACGTGTTTTCTTGTGGAGGAATCGGTTGACCTATGACCTTGCGATCAAATGTTTTCGGTTCCCATTGGAGAGGCACGTCCTTTCGTCTACTTATTGCACGGTTTTGCGGTGCGGTCGCAAAACACAGACACTAAATTTATTACTGTGGACAGAGACGTCAATGAACGAACGGACAGATCATAAGTTTGCGAAAATAAAGAAAGTAAATTATGCTTATTCATTACGGATATTTTAGAAGCGTGACTGTATATTGAATGTAAATAAGTTATACAGAACTGCAACCAGTCACTTTCTTGAATAATAATGTTTTATTCCATGAACCGGTTTTCGAACCTTTTCAGGTTCATCTTCAGATGGTTTTGGGAAATTACATCATTACTGGTAGAAGCATAATGCTGGGTGCTGGCTTGCGACAGTATAGGCGGCTTTTTTCGGTTAGTGTCCATCTATCTGCCTCCATTTTGATGTCCAGGACACTTTCACACAAACTATATTAATTGTAAAGCGCATGCTGGATGCTGGAAAAGTGTCACTGTCAAAGTGTAAATTAATATAGTTTGTGTGAAAGTGTCCTGGACATCAAAATGGAGTCAGACAGATGGACACTAACCGAAAAAAGCCGCCTATACTGTCGCAAGTCGGCACCCAGCATTATGCTACTACCAGTAATAATGTAACTTCCCGAAACCATCTGAAGATGAACCTGAAAAGTTTCGAAAACCGGTTCATGGAATAAAACATTATTATTCAAAAAAGTGACTGGTTTCAGTTCTGTATAACTAATTGACAAAGAAAATAAACTTTTCACTCGAGGGAAGACTTGAACCAAGAACCTCTCGTTCCGCAGCTGCTCACGCTAACCAAGGGACCACGGCGCTTCTGAGCTCACATTACCCTTGATGTTGCCTATCTTGCGGATGGACTACTCAGTTTGTATATTTTGCTTATTTTTTTCTTAGTTCCACACAACTTCTTCCTGTTTTCTCGATTGATCTGTGTTCAGTTTTTCAAGGCTTATCATCTTGCCAACTTATAACTAAATCTGAGGAGGGTGCGATGGGCAGGTTCCCTTGTCAGTATGATAGAAATATGATATAATTTCAAGATTTAGGTGTAAGAGAGTTGATTGCAAAGCTTCGTACCGCAACGCCGTGCCGAAATGTGCAGTCGCGGCTCGGCCCGACCGGAATTACGGGCCGTTTCGGAAATGCATCGCCTTTTGGACAGGAAGTGGCGTTGCCAGAGCGGTGGTAACGCGCGGCCGCCTGGAAGCCGGTGACGACTCGGCCACAAAGGGCGGGCCTTTATCCCATTCCCAGCGCCGCCGAGTGGTCCGGCCGATGCGGGGGAATTTAATTTCCGCCCGCTGCGGCAAGGCGCTCGCTCGCCTGGCCTGACGACGCCGTCAGCGCCACCGTCCGAAACGCTCTCGCCGCCGCAGAACCGCGTGATTTTTTCCTCTCTGCGTCCACTGCGATTTCGCCTTCCGAAACTTCGACAAACGCAAGACAGGCAAACCAACTGATGGTACTACAAGCATGATGCGTTATTTTTAACTGATTCATTTAAAGTGGTTGTAACGTCATTCGGATCTTCGGTCTTGGCCAACACTCAGCGGGAGAGCAATGAGATTGTTATGTATCGTTATCGTTATCGACGTTACAAGAAAACATTGATGAACTGAACACGCGACTTGTGCGAGATATTTACTTCACCAAATATCGTAATTAAATCGTTTATAATCGATGGTTTATCAGTTGCTATTTAAATATTAACCCTTTATTTGGCAAATGGTGAAAATAAAAACAAAAAAAAAATTGTTTCAGTGCTTATATTTACTTATTATGCTTAAAGAAATACACTTCAGTCAGTTTTAGACATTTTTGACAAAAATTATGAAAATTATGAAATGTTGCTTACAAGCAACATTGCCAGCAGGAGACCACATTTATACATATTACAGAAAAAAAGTATTTGCCAATAACCTCAAGCAAAAGGTTTCCTGTATGTGAATAATTTAATTTATAAACACATTTATGCATTCCTGCTGTGTAATAGAATTGTTTCATTTTCCCTTCTAGTTCTTCTTGCAATGGAATTTTTGGAAACAGTTCCTTTTTGGAACGAAGCACAATACTAGATTGCATTTTGAACTCATGACTGTAGAAAATCCAGATGGACAATAACAACAATGACCTTTGGGACCGTATACAGGCCAGTGCTCCATATTATCAAATCGGACATCTTCTGTAACAGTCAGAGCTGTTGGCTTCCTCCTCTTTTTGTGGTGGTGTTATGTCTATTGAGTGCCTTTCTACTTTCCTTTTCCCTGAAAACATCCAACCATTGGCAATATCTGCCCTGGATGACTTCAGTGAGGTCTTCTTGTCTAGAGATTCTCTTCGAAATACCAGCCAGGCATTTACAACACTCAGATCTGGCATAAATCCAAACAATCTCATGTACCAACACCTAGTTTTCATTGGTACTCTGTAGAGCTCTATCGGCATACCAACAAGATCAACTCTCCCATATGCTTGTAGTACTGACGTACAATACTGGGACAGGGCACATCAGTTCTTCTTTTTTCATTGCTGTCCCATCATTTTACTGTTGAGAGTGGTTGGACACCACAAAAGTGTCACGATTTTATAGTTCTGAATATCCGTCGTAAGCGTATGTAATATACTAACGGCACATGTCCCAACTATGGGCAATGTTGCTCACAGGCAACATCAAGGTTTTATACTATTTACGTAATTCAAAACAATATTAGATTGAAACATTTCTTCTGTAAACTCACCTCTGGGTATTTCTTGAAGAAAATCTGCTAAGATTACTGCCAATTTCTTGAAATCCACTCTTTCAGAACCAAAATAAGACACCCCTGTTGCTCACACGAGGAGATCTCTGTAACACCACTGCACAAACTGCCATCTCGTGTGAAAAACTTTGAACTATTACAACATCTGGCATTCGCAGTGTGTAAAGGAACGTTGCCTGGAGGCGAAATGCCAGTAAAAGGCACTAGGAAGTGTTTGTTGTCCCATAAGACCAACGTAAATTTGATGTTGGTTGAGAGCAGCACTGCCAAATAAAGGGTTAATGATAAGTTCAAATTAGTTCCAGCGACACCATATTCCCTATAGACTGGTTGTATTCTCTAATCTATAATCAGTCGTATCAGTGCTATTAATTCCTAACGTCAAGGAGTTTCTGTATAAGCGCCGAGAGATTCAGTCATGACACGATATGCTGGTTTATTACCCAGTATTAGTCACTTCCTAACAGAGCCGTGAGGAAGAAGCTTTCCCAGGTTTTGTGGGGAATTATGAATTATAAGCTTTGTAACTATCGCCAAGTTCCATAGTCCATTAGTTATTACGAATTAAATTGTCTGTCTGTGTTTACTTCCTAAATAGTGTTAACTTCAGGTTGTCTAATTAAAATTCAGTTCTGTCTAATATATGCAAGTCCTTTATCTGAATTCTAAATAACATAATATTTGAAGTCAAAGTATCGTTTCACTGCGTCGTAGTAGATCGCAATAATCAATTCTGACAAAACAATCTAATTGCGCCTGCATATACGAGCATTCAGAAGTATGACCTTCTTCGGCTAACTCTCGTAACGTAGTGACAATGGATTGAATTATCCTTAGCCATTACTCACGAATCTCAAAGAGCACTCACACGGAGTATTCTTTGGGAACGTTGGTTCCACTTTGCGAATTTTAATTATAATGATTTTGCGATTAACTATGATTTTGAATTTTGAGTTTGATTTTACTGGAATCCTATCTTTCTTTCGTATGTTAATCAATTACTAAGTATTAGATTGCTGATTCAGTTACTGGTTAATATCCCAATAATAGTGTTAACTGGAAATTTGTTTGCTTGTTAATTTTTCATGGAATTTGGAACTTATTTTGGGGAAATCTGTAGGAATTATAGAGCTAATTTTTGATTTTCATTTCTCGTCCGAGGAAGTGGCATTACATGGTTCAGAGATATGCGGGTCGCTTTATAAGTTTTTTTTTTCTTTCAACAAACCAGTAACGGGCCCTATTTGAATGAGGCATCACTATGGTCGACAATACATTTATCGTTGACGAACAACGCACCGAGTCACATATATATTCGATTTATAAATAAAAACCGCCTTTTTCTTGCTGCAATGTGGTTTATTTATTCCATACTTTTTATTTTAAGGCATCTTCCCCGGAATAATTATTAGGCTGGCATCTCCGTGTCCTCTCATCTGGTCACTTGCTGAAGGTCGCACTGTAACTTCACTTGGGAAACATAGCACACTGTCGCGTTATGAACTTTTTTCTTCACAATTTTCATGTTGTTTGCGCTAAATGTTATGGAGCTCTAAAATTGTTCTGTCACTAGTCACTGACATTTTATTGAAAACTGTGATGTAAAGCCGTAGCTGTGTATGTTTGCTTCATGTATCTGCCCACATTGCAAAACACATGTCTGAAGCTGCAGCTGACTGACATTACGAAGTGTCTGTGTACCACAGTGGGTTATTTAGAATATGTGCGGCCGGCCCCGGTGTCCGAGCGGTTCTAGGCGCTTCAGTCCGGAACCGCGCGACTGCTACGGTCGCAGTTTCGAATCCTGCCTTGGGCATGGATGTGTGTGATGTCCTTAGCTTAGTTAGGTTTAAGTAGTTCTAAGTTCTAGGAGACTGATGACCTGAGCCCCAGTACGTGGAGACGGACTGATATACATGTGTTCCCTATCAAGATAGTGTACAGCACCACCAGATTTTTGTGGCTGAACTAAACGTATGTGATATCTGTGTTTGTCGCATCTGTATTTTACAGTGCGACACATCTGGCAGGTGTATGATTTTGCACACTGGCGTGGAATCTCGTATATTCCTGGTCTCCTTAGACCGTGATCGTCTTTTAAAGGACCTAGCATAGTTTGCAATCGTCTCGGATGACGGAAGGCGCATTTTACTCTGCATTTGTTGAAGATCTTACCGATGTTGATGGACACTACGCCAGTATAAGACAAAAATACCATCCTAGTGGAGTTCTCCGTTTCTTCTAGCTGCTCCTGAGGTCTAATGCACTCTGGTAGAAATGCATTGCAAATCTGTGTCTCGTAGTAAACATTCTAGCCAAACACAGTTTTTATTATGTCTCCCTGAACTTTAATGGTTTTTGAAAATTTCTACTTGGTTTTCGTTTTTATGTTTTTCTAGCTTCTGGTTACACAGATGGTATCGTAATAGGTTTTAGTTTCTTAGAAATCCATTACTACGTTTGTTAGGTCGCTACATTCGACTGGAGAGTGCTGCCATGTTTGGAGATATTTGTACCTAAGGGACAATGGTCAGTAGGCCACCTCTCAAAGGGTACATAAACGGTACACTCGCGGCTGCGAGGTAAGAACAGTTCTGAATAGACTCTCCGTCGATCGGCTGTCCTAAGCCGTGGCCGCGTGTCATACTCGCTAAATGGAGAACCTGTATATTTTAAGTTGTGAAAATTAGCTTAATGTGAGTAATAAGTGATTATCTATCAGCTGTCGTCATTCATTTACAATTGGAATGGACTCGAACCATTATACAGTCCCCCTACATTCATTGTCCTCAAAACGTGTCCGCGCTCTGACTATTCTAGGCAAAGATTAAATAACGTGGCAGTAGGTTAGAATCCTCTCTCATCTACTTACCCCCTTCTACTGTTCCAATTCAGTCTGATTTCCGTAGAAGTTCTAGATAAGGTTTCAGTTCATGTATTTATGCTGATGATAATTTCAAAGCGAACGTTCCAGTTAACGTTGTCAAAAGCATTTTGTAAATCTACAAATTCCAGTGTCTATATGTTAGTCCATCTTCAGTAAACATAGCGCTTCGGCCTAAGAGTCGTCAGGCGCATTTTCTCTGGTGTTTCGGCAAATATTTGCAATTTCATTTTTTTTTTTCAGTGCGTAGCTGCTGATCACGTCTTTTACGCGGAAACCAGTGTTGACGCAAAGCATCGGTTTGTTTCCAGTTACAAACAAAATGCCTAGTAAAGCGGAATTTTACATACCCATTCGATAGAGCTATCCCAGTTAGTCCAATGAGATACTTGTGTTATCGATATGTATTAGGAGGACAGTAAAACACGAAGAATAACCAGTACTCCAGCAGCGAACGAGTAGCGCTGCTGTTGCGAGGCGTTAGCAGTCAGCGAGGGCCAGGGCAGTACCGTTGCTGCCGAATTTCTGATTATTCTTTGTGTTTTACTGGCCTCCTAATATATATCGGTAACACAAGTATCGCACTAGACTAATTAGGACCGTTCTAATGAATGGGCACGTAAAATTCCGCTTTGAAAACATTTTCTTCGTAGCGGGAAACAAACTGACGCTCTCTGGAGACACTAGGCATCGCATGGACGACGTGATTAGCACTATTTGTTTGGGCTGATTTCGAAACACCAGAGAAAAAGCGCCTGACAACGCTAATGAGAGATACAGTATAATGTTAGTAGATTAATTCTCATAATTTATTGCCTGTTACAAACCCGCCAGGTTAGCCGAGCGTGCTAACGCGCTGGTTCCTGAACACGGGTAGGCGATCCGGCCCCGGAGCGAATCCGCCCGGCGGATTAACGACGAGTGCCGGTGTGCTGACCAGCCTGGATGTGGTTTTCAGGCGGTTTTCCACATCCTCCTAGGTGAATATCGGGCTGGTCCCCACATCCCGCTTCATTTCCACGGCTCGCAGACATCTGAACACTTTCGCACTATTCCATGGAGTCGCAGACAGTTGGGGTACACTAATTACTTCCCAGTGGGTATGAGGTGACGGCAGGAAGGGCATCCTGCCACCCTTTTAACTAACATTGCCACATCCGATTAACCATGCCGACCCTGTGTATCCGCGGGAAAAACATCACAAGCAAAAGAAAAAAGAAAAGAATTTCTTGCCTGTTACAGTCATCGAGTAAGAGTTCTTTATTACTAGTGGCTAACGGTATTAACTGCAAATATATTATATTCCAGTAGATTTTCAGGAGGTGGTGCTCCAAACCATCATCAGGTTCATAAAAATATTCTCAGACTCATTTTAGGCGAAATATAAAATCGTTATCGTCAGGTGGCAAAATTATGAATAATACACTGTTATCATATCGTAATATAAATTACGTCGTCAGTCTACTAAAACTATGCTAGGGAGTGTTCTTAAAACTGTAATCGGCGTTAACACTGTGTACAAATTCATGCCACGCAGCTGTTCAGTTGCATCTACTGGATATGAATCTGTTCACAGCATTACCGTTTATTACAATTTTAATATAAATAAATATTCTCCGTAGCACAGTTTTTGTAGATTGACGACGTAATTTATATTACGAGATGATAACAGTATATTATTCATCGTTTCATCACTTGAAGACAATAATTTCATATTTCCCCTAAAACGACGCTGTGAATACTTTTATGAACTTGACGATGGACAGACGGCTGAAATTGGTTGTATTACCGGCAGCTTAAGGTGATAGTACGACGTTTTTCGTATTACATTCCGTGTTCGTTCGCGATCGTCTCCCTGTTGTTATTATGTGTGCTGCGCCCTCTACGGCAGTTAGCCTTGGCGCAGCGCAGGTCCGTCAGAAGTAAGCCTCACATGCAGGAGGGGCGCATGTTGGTTGGTAAACAGAGAGGGCCGCTTGCAGAGTGAGTTGGCGAGTGTTCTGGCAGGGGGCCGGCTGCTTCGAGAGCAGAGCAATTACCTGGCCGCTCCCGCTAACCAATCTGTGCCCCCCTGCTGCGCGGTTGGCCAACAGGGGCCGGCACATGTGCCAGTACCAGTGGCGAGCTACCTGCAGAGCCGGCTGGAGCTACAGCTTATGGAAATTACAACAGCCAGAAGGAACTGTCTGCACTACTACAGAATCTGAGGGTGTACAGCGAAGTGGAAGATCACAGAGTGATGGCGTGCAGCCAGGCCCAGCAGCAAACTATCAACTCGCATGTCGTTGTTGTGTGTCTAATATGACGGTGACATGGCTTAGCCATGAACGTTTCTAGAATGCAATATCCACTTTGCAGCGAAATGTGCGCTGATATAAAATTTACTGGCGGATTAAAACTGTGCCGGACCGAGACTAGAACACGGAACCAGGCGAGTGTTCAAAAAATGTTCAAATGTGTGTGAATCTTATGAGACTTAACTGCTAAGGTCATCAGTCCCTAAGCTTACACACTACATAACCTAAATTATCCTAAGGACAAACACACACACCCATGCCCGAGGGAGGACTCGAACCTCCGCCGGGACCAGCCGCACAGTCCATGATTGCAGCGCCTTGGACCGCTCGGCTAATCCCGCGCGGCCTAGGCAAGTGCTCTACCATCTGAGCTACTCAAGCACGACTCACGACCTGTCCCCAGAGCTGTAATTCCGCCAGTATACTGTCTCCTACCTTCCACACTTCACAGAAACTCTCTTGCAGACCTTGTCGATCTCTGCAGTCCATTGCAGAGTGAAAATTTGATTCTGTTGTTTGTCTAACTTTGAGCTTCCTGTGGTTTATTTTTCCAGAGACTAAATTCATGAAACTTTTTTGGGGCAAAAGAAGTATTTTGATTAGTTGGAAGACCTTTCCCATAGCCACATTACTAAGGCAAGTATCTTTTGTAAAGTTTTGGCCACCAGATGTTGTAATCTATATATTCTTCTCTTTTCATAGGAAAACACAAAATTTGTCTTTCTTCGGTGGTCTGTCGTCTCACTAGCAATGTAATATCGTTGCTGTTTTCTCAGTTTTCTCCTGATGACACCGAAATCCCGATCATCCCTATACCGTGCAGTAAGCGATTCATTACATCTATAGCTAGAGCCGCTTTATTGACTGTGGACAACTTCCTTATCTGCAGCAAACAACGCGCCTACCGAGTTGGATTGCGAATCTTGATAATTTCGGGTGTGTTTCCCTTCATCAGTGTGCGCTTCATATACGGATGTAAACGGGGGAACGAAATTAAACGATGTGCTCTTACGATGCGACAGGCCGCTGGAAAAAAAGGATCTCTGTCCCAAAATACTCGCTAAATATCCCCGAACAACCTCCGAATTTTTTCCATGCAATTCTGATTCATTCTGTGGATGAGATCCCCATTCTCTAAAAAGGTCATGATGCAAGAGTGTAAATACGTATCACCGCCGTTCTGACCACAGACGTGTCATCCTCAGCGGTGCCAACGATATAAATGGGCACCCGCAACGAACATGTGACGTCACACTACTCGGTTTGTCCGCCACACTTCGCGAATGGTCATCTCCTTGCAGGACCCCTGGGAAATCAATATTTAATTGAAAAGGTGTCCTGTAAAGGCCTTATTTTTGCCGTGTGCTGTGGAGAGCTTCTGCGCGTTTAAACGCTAAGTTAAGAATTATGAAATTCGTCTGATATAGTTACTCGCCCCGCCGTTGGAGAGGGCTGCTGTCACTCGTAAGACCTGCAGTGTCACGTGCTGTGACGTACGCCCCGTGGCCTTGTCTTCCCCGTGGGCCTCGTACTCAGCCAGTGACGTCATTTGGATGCTGTAAGGACGCGCGTGAGGGGCAGGACACCGCTTTGCCGGCCTTTGTCAGTTCAGCAAACCTGGTGCCGCTGCTTCTGACTCAACTAGCTCCTCAGGTACCATCACGTTGTTGAGTAGATACCATTTCAGTCCTTCCAACAAGGAAAAATCTCTGGTCATACCGGGAATTGAACCCACCTCCTCTACATCGTAGCTGACCACACAGCTACGGAGGCGGACCATGAACATAACACGTGTTCCATAATTGTACAACGATTTGACTTTAGCGATATATTCCCTCTTGAAAACGGAGATGACGTGGACTTTCATGAAGGTAAAGCAGTGTATATACAGGGTAATTCTTATTAACAATTAAAAACCTCCGAAACGAAGTAGATAACGCTGAGACAAGTAATTTAATGTGAGACACATGGGTCCTAAAATCTGGGGAAATACCCCAAAAGTGGATGTCCTGCATCTGGCATGCAGTATTTTTTTCATTGCGTTAGACAATTATATGTTTACATTGCGATGTCTCGCTGTCTCCGCTGGTTTACTGCAAAGCACAGCACAGAAAAAACCTACCGTACTGCGTCACAGGCAAATGAGTATAAGATTCATAATTTCGTCTTTACCCGTAAATGATCTACGGGTTCCGTACTAAATGATGTCTGTAAACAAAAAAGGAGGGAAACATAAAACAAGAAAAGCTTTTGCTACGTTACAGGGAGGACAGCAATTTTGTAACATGTACGTTTACAACAGATCACATTTACAAAAGGTGTTCGAAATTTGCACCGTTGTGGCCGGACGGATGGCCGAGCGGTTCTAGGTGCTACAGTCTGGAACCGCGTGACAGCTACGGTCGCAGGTTCGAATCCTGCCTCGGGCATGGATGTTTGTGACGTCCTTAGGTTAGTTAGGTTTAAGTAGTTCTACGTTCTAGGGGACTGATGGCCTCAGAAGTTAAGTCCCATAGCGCTCAGAGCCATTTGAACCATTTTTTGCACCGTTGTTATCAATGTGAAACAGTGCCTCCTACCGCCGCGTGTAGGATCGTCAGGCCCAACCGCTGCACGTACGGCGAGGTACGTTATCTGACGATGTCACATGTTCAATGTTTGTCATCCACTTTTGGGGTATTTCCCCTCATTTTCGGCACCATGTGTCGTATATTAAATAACTTGTCACAGCAGCGTCTACGTCGCTTCGATTTTTTTTTAAAAAGTTAATAAGAGTCACCCTGAGTGTCCTGTGTCAATCACGTAACAGAAGACATTCAGAATTTGAAGCAATCAAATAGGGTGTAGCATACGTTTGGATTTTGGATCCTCTGTTATTTCTAACACACGTAAATACTGCCTGTTCCAGTTTCAGAAGGTGGAATTTTATCCTTTTTGCAGACGATAAAAGTATGGGAATAAAAAGTAGTTCCAATACCCTCGCCGACGAGGCAAATAATGAAATATTTGAAAACATCAACAGACTGTTGAAGGGAAGTAGGTTATTATTGAATTTCTGGAAGACTCACTACGTACAATTCAGTACTTGTCATGGAACTCTACAAGCTATAAAAGTTTCTCAAAGAGTAAAAAACAAGAACAGAATGTTAAGTTTTTGGGATAGAGATTCACTGCAACACCCACTAGAATTAATGAAGCGTTTCATTTCAGCTATGTTTGCAGTACGTGTGGTTATTCTTACAGGAGATTTAAAAATGAAGAATCTACTTTGTTCTGCATATTTCCGCTAACAAATGGAATCATTTTATGAGGAGACTAAACTCATGGTATTCTCAGAGTTCAGAAGCGGGTCGTAGGAAATAGATATGATGTTAATTATCGAACGCTCTGCAGAGATCTCTGGAAAACTGGATATTTTGACAACTGCTTCGCAGTATATATGTTCATTAATGTCCACTGTCTTCTTCTCTGTATACAAAAGGTAAGTCCTGATTGATCTACTGACTCATCATCGCTTACCCCAAACCGCTAAGAGTGTGAAATAGCGGATGAAAGGATTTGTCGTTATTAAGGCAATTTTGAATCACTACTACGAAAATTGGTACGTGGTTTCTCGGTAAGAAATTAAAAAAAATCGTGTTGCACTTTTGTAAATTCAACACGTAAGTGGTTGAAATAGGGGATGAAAAAAGTTATGGAAATATTTCGCTATATTAAAACATTTTAAAAGTTAAATCTATGTCAATTGGTAGTTGTATTTTCGGTTAGAAATAAATAAATATGTTTCAGGGATGAAAGTTTCTGCGGAAATATCACCACAAGCAGTTTGCACAGTTTACATGCGAGCAATAGGGGGTAAAAAATTACAAATTCGATTAAAAAAATCAATCTAGCCCAAACAGTCTATGAGAGTGAAGCAGCGGTGCCTAAGTTAGTTAGCGGTATTTCCCGTTTGTTAAAAAATAGTACGAAGTGACAGGTAACACTGGGACAAAAGAAAACCTATAAAAAGACTTCAAGAGACAAGCAACAGTACAGAAACGAGTCAGACACATGGGTACATGTGTATTCAACAACCTATCACAGCACATTCAATGTCGTGTAAATAAAATGGTGGAGCTTAAGAGTTAATGAATTCTCTCTTGGTCAGATCCTCCTACTCTGTTGAAGAGTACCTAGTGTTTTAGCTTATAATTAAAATTAGCACTGTAACACAGTTATGTAGTCGTTTCACCACATTAAATAGAATGCACATTTTTTACTTTTTTCTCATCCCAGAGACAACTTTCCATGACACCTGTGGAATACGGCTGTTTTCCATACACATGTCGTTCCTTTTGTTTTTAGGCCTCTTTTTCGGCTGTCGGAGTAGTACAGGTTATCAGCGGAAAAATGCTCCTATCGAAACACAAAGAAGGCCAATATGCTCGTTTTTATTAAAAGCCTGTGAGGTACCAGCTGCCTCGTTCTACCTTCCTCAGAGCCTATAAAAATTTTCAGAAACTACTGTCTCTTCTCAATGTCACAGTCTCCCTCTAGTTCCCTCTTACTGCTACTATCTTATTCACTCATTCCCACTGCTGCTGTCACTTCTCACTGTCAGTGCCTCTCTCCTGCTCGTTGTTATTGTCAGAGAGTCTGTCTCTTATTATCACTGGCTCTCACCCAATTCCACTTCCTCCTTCTCTTTACTCCTCTCCCACCGACATTGTTTCCTTCGCAGTTCTCGTAGCACTGTTCTCTCACTGGCTGCTAAGTTCCACCACCGCTGTGTTGCTCTCTTTCTCTCACACAGCTGTTCTCCTTCGCTCTTTCTATACTACAACCACTGTCTGCTATCTTCCATTATTTATTACTTCAACGTCTATTTCCCGCTGCCTCTTTCTCTTTCTCTCTCAGCGCAAAATAGTGCGAATATGTTGGCATGCCAATATAGTTGCGTAACATTTTAATGGTGCTGAGAAAGATAGAATGAGGCAGCTTTTACCTCATTCCTCAGTCAGGATATTTAAATAAAGGCGAGCATAGTCGCACTTTTTGTTCTCCTATAGGAGCGTTTTTCATCTGCTTCCTTTCTTTTTCCTGTCACAGCAGGGCATATCACTCATGTAAGAAGAACTTGATGTGTCAGTAAAATTTTATACTTCACTTTTGTAAAAATGAAGTAACACAAAATTAATATTACACATCAGACTAGATTTTATGTGCACAAAAATTCTGCTTGTGCATCTGTACTACATTGTTGAGTTCTCAGAACCCTTCTGATGATACAGGAGACGCTTTACATCATATTTCTCCGTGCTAAGTCTCTTTATAAACTACGTTTTCGCCTCATGCCGCATTTTAGTGCACGCACAGCGTAATTTTGAACCTCTGTATCTCGGACACGGGTAAAAATATGTAGAAAAATTTCAAGCTTATTCGAGACCAGAATCTTAGGAATATAACGTAAAAATTACAGCCATTTGTCGAACATAGCCGTCTTGGAAGTCGCGACTGGGCATTGGTCCTCTGCTGACGGCGAAAAAATTGCGAAAAACGCTTTTTTGGGGGTTTCCTAAGGAACCGCCCATGAATTTACGCCAGTACGCCATTCATTCATTGATTCAATGACGTGAATACCCGTCAGTTTAATTAAATCGCGGTTTTATCACGGATATATTCGTCATCAATAATTTTATTTAATTTTTACGTGATAGTTTAAGTGCGCGAGTAGGTTAACTTCGAACCTCTGCATCTGGGAAAGGGATAAGGATACCAAGAAAATTTTCGTGGCTGTTCGAAACCTGTATGTTAGGAATACAGCGTAAAAGTTTCAGCCATTTGCTACGCATAGCCATATTGGAACCCTCGGCCGCGTTTTGACTCGCTAGTGGAGGCGAAAATGTAGTAAAAAAAAAGTCTCCTTTTTGATATATCCTCAGGAACCACCCTTGAACTAATGGTGCCTTCATAAGTCCCATAAAGCTCACTGTAGACCACATCGAATGCTAAAAGAACCAACCGTTTCTCCATTTGCCTAATCATGTGGAATGTAATACTCGAAATTTGATCTTGTACTTCACCTTACCTTTTTGTCTCCAATAGAACCCGAGACGCTATCGTCGGAAAACCCTATTTTAATGCACAGCGTTTTGAAACATATTGGTAAGCATGCTGTCGCATGTAAAAGTAATATAGGTTATACAGTATGATTCAGAAGTAGCTACACACTCTTCGTGGGTGTGATGTATGCATCAAAATAAAACTTTCAATAAAATTTTATCCGGAATTGCTTAGTTTCAGAGTTATACTGCAGAATAGGGTTCACAAGTGCAACACAAAATTAATTCTTCTTAGAAAAGTAACGACACAAAGGGACTAGAAATTCAACTCGGTTACGTACCTTACGTTTACCCCAGGACATGTTCAAAATGGTGTCCGAGCAGACGAAGGCAGTGACGTGCTCAACGTTTTACTACCCTTGGAATGTTACAGATTCCTTTCATCTCGTTCAGCACAGTAGCACAACTATTTTCAGTTCGGTGCTGTAGTTGTACTACATTCTCAACTGCAGTGCCATGTGGGAGCTGCTTGAGGCGGCCCCAAAGGTGAAAGTCTAGGGGTTAAGATCTGGGGGACCAGGAAACTGGTCCTGCACGACCTGTCGACATATCGTGATAAGCAATTTTGAGGTACTATCTCGCCTCTCAACTGAAATGTGCAGAGGTATCGTCAACAAATAAGATCAGTCGATATGCAGGCGAACGCGACACACCAAAAGCCGGTATTGGCTCATCATGGAATGCCTCCTACAAGCGACAGTATGTATCACAACTCGGAAATAAATCAGGCAAAACTTTAAGGTTTTACTCGTATTTTGATTCATGCATTACACCCATCAGTGCATTATTTTTGAATCACCCTGTATACTGCGAAAGGCAGCGACGTAACCTATGGTTCTTGTAACGTCCATATGTGTCTGACTTTCCTCTGCATACGGTTCAAAACCCACATCCAGCCATTCAGATTTAGGTTGTACCTGATTTTCCTAAATCACTTGAGGTGAATGCCGGGATGGTTCCTTTAAAAGGGTGAACCCGATTTTCCTCCCCTAATGCGAGCTTATGCTCCGTCTCTAATGACCTCGATGTCGACGGGAGGTTAAGTACTAATTCCGCTCACGGTGCAGATGGCGAATCACGCAGCTAAGTAGCCACCCGTAGCCACCACGCAGTGTTCCTCACTCGTTCGTTGTCCCTTGCGAAGCGCCTCTGTGTGTGCGTGGAGTGACCCGACGCCACTCGTCCTCCCCTGGAGTACTTGGCGACCACAGCCCGACCGCCGGCGCCGGCCCCACGACTCGCAGAGAATTAAACCCCGGCGACGACGGCGCGCTCGCCTGCTGCGGCCGGCGGGAGCGCGTTTGATGTGTGCGGGCTGCGCCGCCGCAGCAGGCGACCGCTTGCCGGGATTCCCCCACCGGTCAAACTTTGCTCCGCAAACCGAAGCCCGCCGTTTTCTCCCTCCTTTTGTCGCCGGCTCTCAAGTTCCTACTTCCGTCTCTTCATAAGAGTTTGCCAGGCGAGTGTGTTCTCCAACTCCACGAGCGTCAAGTTACGACCCCGGGAACGTTTGTAGACGGGAAAATCTAAACGAGTTGAGTGCCACTTTCGTAAAGATACGTTTCCGAACGAAGAAAAGCTACAAGCGTAGCCGAGTACTTACTTAAATAAACTATATCCCACCATTGCTTCGAAATCTTTTTAATTACAGAATTCCAGTTTTGGGTGTTAAAATTACGAACAACTTCAGTTGGAAGGACCACATAGATAATATTGTCGGGAAGGCGAGCCAAAGGTTACGTTTCATTGGCAGGACACTTAGAAGATGCAACAAGTCCACTAAAGAGACAGCTTACACTACACTCGTTCGTCCTCTGTTAGAATATTGCGGCGCGGTGTGGGATCCTTACCAGGTGGGATTGACGGAGGACATCGAAAGGGTGCAAAAAAGGGCAGCTCGTTTTGTATTATCACGTTATAGGGGAGAGAGTGTGGCAGATATGATACACGAGTTGGGATGGAAGTCATTACAGCATAGACGTTTTTCGTCGCGGCGAGACCTTTTTACGAAATTTCAGTCACCAACTTTCTCTTCCGAATGCGAAAATATTTTGTTGAGCCCAACCTACATAGGTAGGAATGATCATCAAAATAAAATAAGAGAAATCAGAGCTCGAACAGAAAGGTTTAGGTGTTCGTTTTTCCCGCTCGCTGTTCGGGAGTGGAATAGTAGAGAGATAGTGTGATTGTGGTTCGATCAACCCTCTGCCAAGCACTTAAATGTGAATTGCAGAGTAGTCATGTAGATGTAGATGTAGATGTCCTATAATAAGGGTTTCAAACAAATGTTGGCTTCTGGCATGTTCTAGCATGTTATTACGTAGTTTTCCCCAAGATATACGAGGAGTATTCAATAAGTACTGCAACACTTTTTTTTTCCAGCACATTAATTGTGAGAGGTTCCATGCCGTCTTTTGCACGTCTCCGCTCATTTTCATCAGTTTTACTAATGTTCTATGTCATTGCACGGTAGTAACACACCGAATAAGGTCATTGTAATGAGAGTATTTGTACTGAGAGCTCAAAAATACTTTTCACTTGATTCCTAAACACGTTGTTTTACTTCCGTGGGTGGCCTGGGCGAGGCGAGCATCGTAGGACGCGGCACACTGCGTTTCCAGTTGCGAGCTGCACTTCCCTGCTTTTCTGAGGGGTTCGTACAATAGGCTTAGCGCCTGGCGGAACGAGTGACGTCGGTCGAGTTTCGCCTATTGTATGCAGGGCGAAACGACCTGCGTGACGTCCGAGTGTCGCCGCAGTTTATGTGTTTACCGTTCCGGCGCGTCCGGAACGAAGAATCCTGGCACCGACTCACTGCACTCCCCTTGATTCGGAGAAAACTTGTGGACTTGTGCCCTGCTGAGTGCGACTGTCTGGCACCGGATGGCCGGTGGTCTAGGCAGGTTTTTTTCGTAGCCGGTCAAACGGCAAGTTCAGTGCCCTCAGCTAAGTAGCAGAGGCATGATTGGTCAACTTAAACTGGGGCTGGTTAACGTTATAAAGCCCTGCTCGAAAGTGGATCGAACGGTCGCTATGATGTTCTGAGACAGTGTGGGGGGGAATTGTGGAATCAAAACTCAATGCTGATTCGCGGTTTTTCGAGGAGAGTAGGGAGTAGAGCAATGCTGGCTTCGCTGCTTGCATCGCATCATAGAGGGGAGATTCGGGATCTGATCTTCGTCGGAGTCGGATGGTCTTGCGACTTGGTCGCTCTTTTTCGGAAGAAATAAGAATTCTCGGTCAGCCTTCGAGGCCAGGGGTTGACATCGGAGTTGCTGCTCGGTTGAAGTCGGCGCCTACATCAATAGGACGCTGCCTACCGACGACGTGCTGGAGATTTCAGTACTGGTACAGTATTTTGCGGCTCCGGCATTGTAGGACCTTATCAATTTTATAGTGAATCCCCCAGCAGCACGCGCGCTCGCTTTGCTACAAGTCCACTTTACTTGTTTCTTCACGTGATCCCGTTTGAGCTCTCACTACTAATTGCGATAGAGCTATATAGTCGGGAGATTAATATTTGATTCACTAGGACCTCCAGTCATTATCGTCAGTCTATTGCATCACAGAGAGTAGGAGCCTCTTGTTCTTGAGAGCCAGCTCTTATTCTCATAATATTTCAGTATACCCTATCCTTTTAACTTACTGTGTGTGTAGACAGTCATGTGCATTTATGTCCTGATGTATTATAAATCTCATTGTAATATTTAATCCGCATATTATTTCGTAGATATAGCCAGAATCCCATTTCTTGTTGCTTATTATGATAAAGTTCTCTTTTTTGAGTAGACAACGATTTTTTTAAAATTATTGTGAGTGTGCACTCCTTATTTTACCAACTAGCAGGGTCCACCATCATTTCCTTCCGTTACCGTTGCGCGCATAATTAAGTAACTGGTAACTGGTAGATAAGGAGGAGGTCGAGTGCATGTCTCGTTCTCATGCAAAATTCGTCTGAATTAAAGAGGTACAAACTCTTCTCCACTCCGGCACTTCGCCCTTGTATTCAGGATTCCAATACACCAAACGATTTCTCACTCTTTTACTTACAAAACTCCATTTTCCAACATAACAGCCGTTCAGTGCGGCGGTCTTACACCCCAGTACTGTCAGGGCTTGTATGCCCGCATGATACCACTCTAATGGTCGACGTCGGAGACAGCTTCTCGCTGCTTTGATAACCTCCCCGTCATCCACGTACTGCTTCCCGCGCAGTGCATCCTTCATAGGGCCAAACAGATGAACTGGCAAGGTGTGAGGTCCGGAATGTTGGGTGGACGAGGCACAATAGTCCAATGTTGTTCTGTTAGCTACTGTCGGGTGCGCAGGTCTGTGTGACGCCTTTCGTTATCATGGAGAAGGAGAAGTTCTTTCCCTTTTTTGTGGCGGTGAAAACGCTGAAGTTGTCTCTTCAATTTCCTGAGAGTAGCAAAAAACACTTCAGACTTGATCGTTGCGCTATGAGGGAGGACAGCGAAGGGAATAATCCCTTCAAAGTCCCAGAAGACCATCGCCGTGACTTAATCGGCTGAGGATGCGGCTTTAGCCGGCCGCTGTGGCCGGAATCGCACTGCTGCTGTGGTCACAGGTTCGAACCTTGCCTCGGGCATGGATGTCCTTACGTTAGTTACGTTTAAGTAGTGCTATGCCTAGGGGATTGATGACCTCAGTTGTTAAGTTTCATACTGCTTCGAGCCGCCGCGCGGGATTAGCCGAGCGGTCAGAGACGCTGCAGTCATGGACTGCGCGGCTGGTCCCGGCGGAGGTTCGAGTCCTCCCTCGGGCATGGGTGAATGTGTTTGTCCTTAGGATAATTTAGGTTAAGTAGTGTGTAAGTTTAGGGACTGATGGCCTTAGCAGTTAAGTCCCATAAGGCTTCACACACATTTGAACTTTTTTTTCCTTTGAGCCATTTGAACCATTTGAACCATTTGATGCGGCTTTGAACTTTCTATTCAGGGGATAAGGAGTGTGCCACCACTCCACGAATTGTCATTTTGTTTCCGGTTCGAAGTGATGAGCCCACGTTACTGCGCCTGTGACGATGTTCGACAAAAAATTGACACAGCCTGTTAACGCGCAAGCAATTCCACACAGATGCCCGTCGTTGCTGTTCATGGTCTTCTGTTAGGCAGCGGGGAAGCCAGTAGAATACACCGTAGATCACCGCAACTGCTGGACGAGTGTGTCAGCATTACCAACAGAGTCCGCGGCTCGTGGTCTTGCGGTAGCGTTCTCGCTTCCCGCGCACGGGGTCCCGGGTTTGATTTCCGGCGGAGTCACGGATTTTCTCTGCCTCGATATGACTGGGTGTCATTTTCATTCACTTGCAAGTCGCCGTAGTGGCGTTAAAGAACTTGTGGAGCGGCGGCCGAACCGCTCCGCGCGGGGGGTCTCCCGGCCACCTATGCCATACGCTCATTACATTATCAACAGAGACGTCCAGTTGTGCAGCGAGGTGTTTAATTGTGATCCATCGATCATCTCGAATGAGTTAATCCGCATGTTCCTACACTCGAGAAGTCACAGCTGTGTGCGGTCCGCATCCTCATATCCCATCATACTTGTTTTCCCTCTGCTTGAAAGGAACAGTCAGTTTTCCCCACTTTATTTTCTGACGTTATCCTGATTTGGTGTATGGTTCGTTTATATGGAAAGTTTATATTACCTTCTCATGTTCAATAAATAATCAAACAAATAAATTAGTAAATAAATAAATATAAAAACAAATAAATGACAAACAAAAATAAATGAAAATATAAAAAATGCCCCGAAATCTCTAGCAACAGATATTGGCCAGATAAAGAGGGTAAATAGATTTAAATATTTTGGAGAAATTTTCCAAGAAAATGGCTTAGAAAAATTCGCTATAGAAGAAATAGAACATAAAATGGAGAGAGCTTATGGAATAACTAGGAATGTCTACAACAAAAGGTGTCTGTCTAAAAATTTGAAGATACAGCACTACAACACAGCAGTAAAACCAGAATGCCTTGATACAAATGAATGTTTAGTATTGGTCTAGAAATTACAGAAACTTGAAGTCCTAGAAAGAAAAATCATTCGAAAAATACTTGGACCACCAAAAAATACAGAGGTATGGAAATTAAGAAGCAATGAAGAAGTTTATCGCAACATAGAAAACATAAATTAACCACTACGAAAGAGGCGACTGCTATTTTTTGGACAAGAATGAACAGCAACAGGTTAACCAAACAGATTTAAAAAATATCTTTGGGACAAGAAATCAACAATAGTCTGGATTGAAAAATGTTCAAATGTGTATAAAATCTTATGGGACTTAACTGCTAAGGTCATCAGTCCCTAAGCTTACACACTACTTAACCTAAATTATCCTAAGGACACACACACACACACACACACACACACACACACACACACACGCCCGAGGGAGGACTCGAACCTCCGCCGGAACCAGCCGTACAGTCCATGACTGAGCCTGGATTCAAGAAGTTAGGAAAGATTTGGAAAGAAACAACGTAAGTGAAAAAGATGCAACAGAAAGAGAGAGTTTTAAGAGGAAAGTGTTAAAAAATGGAAGGATTCCAAGGCAGGAGGGAGAAAAAGACAGAGTCAAAATGGTCCGAGGAGAGAAAAAGGATACATAGTGAAAATATGAAAGAATACTGGAGGAAAAAGAAAGAACAACAAAGAAGGAAGCACTGAAATTGGTGCGTGGTCCTTAGGTGACCCAAACGAAGAAAGAAGAAGAAATATAAGAAAAGCGGGGGGAAAAAAAGGTATTGAGAGCATCTGCTTAGTAAATAGGAGACGCGGGTTCGAATACCGATCCGGCACAAATTTTCGACTTTCCCCATTGATTTGAGTCAGTGGCCGCTCGCAGGTAATGTCTGTAATTCCTCTGTTTCTTGTTTTTCATTTATTTTTCCTGTGGAAGGATCAAACGTCGTGTTATACAGGGTGTCCGAAAAGTCTTTCCCTTATTACATAAATTGATAACTCAGGCTAGAAGTAAGATACAAATACGAAATTGGTGTCTAATTGTTTACAAACTCTCAAAGTTTTTTTCTCACATCAGTAAACTTCCACATGAGCACCCATGGTAGCACATAGCACATCTAGGCGATATTCAGTTTCCGTCCACACACTAGCCAACATCACTGGAGGGATCGATTCATCGACTGTGGTTATCCGTTGCCGCAGGGTTTCAAGATATGGAACACGTGTTCGGTAGATCTCATCCTTGACATAACCCCATAAAAAGAAGTCTAATGGGGTTATGTCAGCAGAGCGTGGAGGCCAAACCGTTGGCCCATCACGACCAATCCATCGCCCAGGAAAGGTCATATCCAGATAGGCACGGACGTCCAAACCCCAATGAGGCGGTGCACCGTCTTGCTGAAACAAGACATCAGGGTGATACTGAGCAGCTGAGGAACAGTATACAGTTGCAACATGTCCAGATACACTGCAGATGTGATGGTAGCCTCAGCGAAGAAGAATGACCTGATAGTGCGATCGTGCAATAGCGCGCAGCAAACATTCACCTTTGGACTGCCTCTGGTGCACTCCATGACTTCGCCGGGGGGGTTGTGAACCCCAAAGGCGCACATTATGGCGATTCATTACTCCACTGAAAAAAAAGGTCGCTTCGTCGGAAAAGGCAATTCGTCTGAGATAAACTGAAAGAACCAGAGGTTGTACAGAGTTTCAGGGAGAGCATAAGGGAGCAATTGACAGGAATGGGGGAAAGAAATACAGTAGAAGAAGAATGGGTAGCGTTGAGGGATGAAGTAGTGAAGGCAGCAGAGGATCAAGTAGGTAAAAAGACGAGGGCTAGTAGAAATCCTTGGGTAACAGAAGAAATATTGAATTTAATTGATGAAAGGAGAAAATATAAAAATGCAGTAAATGAAGCAGGCAAAAAGGAATACAGACGTCTCAAAAATGAGATCGACGGGAAGTGCAAAATGGCTAAACAGGGATGGCTAGAGGACAAATGTAAGGATGTAGAGGCTTATCTCACTAGGTGTAAGATAGATACTGCCTACAGGAAAATTAGAGACCTTTGGAGATAAGAGAACCACTTCTATGAACATCAAGAGCTCAGATGGAAACCCAGTTCTAAGCAAAGAAGGGAAAGCAGAAAGGTGGTAGGAGTATATAGAGGGTCTATACAAGGGCGATGTACTTGAGGACAATATTATAGAAATGGAAGAGGATGTAGATGAAGATGAAATGGGAGATACGATACTGCGTGAAGAGTTTGACAGAGCACTGGAAGACATGAGTCGAAACAAGGCCCCCGGAGTAGACAACATTTCATTGGAACTACTGACGGCCTTGGGAGAGCCAGTCCTGACAAAACTCTACCATCTGGTGAGCAAGATGTATGAGACAGGTGAAATACCCTCAGACTTCAAGAAGAATATAATAATTCCAATCGCAAAGAAAGCAGGTGTTGACAGATGTGAAAATTACCGAACTATCAGTTTAATAAGTCACAGCTGCAAAATACGAACGCGAATTCTTTACAGACGAGTGGAAAAACTAGTAGAATCCGACCTCGGGGAAGATCAGTTTGGATTCCGTAGAAATGTTGGAACACGTGAGGCAATACTGACCCTACGACTTATCTTAGAAGCTAGATTAAGGAAGGGCAAACCAACGTTTCTAGCATTTGTAGACTTAGAAAAAGCTTTTGACAATGTTGACTGGAATACTCTCTTTCAAATTCTGAAGGCGGCAGGGGTAAAATACAGGGAGCGAAAGGCTATTTACAATTTGTACAGTAACCAGATGGCAGTTATAAGAGTCAAGGGACATGAAAGGGAAGTAGTGGTTGGGAAGGGAGTGAGACAGGGTTGTAGCCTCTTCCCGATGTTATTCAATCTGTATATTGAGCAATCAGTGAAGGAAACAAAAGGAAAGTTCGGAGCAGGTGGTGGTGGTGGTGGTTAGTGTTTAACGTCCCGTCGACAACGAGGCCATTAGAGACGGAGCGCAAGCTCAGGTTAGGGAAGGATTGGGAAGGAAATCGGCCGTGCCCTTTCAAAGGAACCATCCCGGCATTTGCCTGAAACGATTTAGGGAAATCACGGAAAACCTAAATCAGGATGGCCGGAGACGGGATTGAACCGTCGTCCTCCCGAATGTGAGTCCAGTGTGCTAACCACTGCGCCACCTCGCTCGTTCGGAGCAGGTATTAAAGTCCATGGAGAAGAAATAAAAACTTTGAGGTTCGCTGATGACATTGTAATTCTGTCAGAGACAGCAAAGGACTTGGAAGAGCAGTTGAACGGAAAGGATAGTGTCTTGAAAGGAGGATATAAGATGAAGAACCAACAGAAGCAAAACGAAGATAATGGAATGTAGTCGAATTAAGTCGGGTGATGTTGAGGGTATTAGATTAGGAAATGAGACACTTAAAGTAGTAAAGGAGTATTGCTATTTGGGGAGCAAAATAACTGATGATGGTCGAAGTAGAGAGGATATAAAATGTAGACTGGCAATGGCAAGGAAAGCGTTTCTGAAGAAGACAAATTTGTTAACATCGAGTATAGATTTAAGTGTCAGGAAGACATTTCTGAAAGTATTTGTATGAAGTGTAGCCATGTATGGAAGTGAAACATGGACGATAAAAAGTTTGGACAAGAAGAGAATAGAAGCTTTTGAAATGTGGTGCTACAGAAGAATGCTGAAGATTAGATGGGTATATCACATAACTAATGAGGAAGTATTGAATAGGATTGGGGAGAAGGGAAGTTTGTGGCACAACTTGACCAGAAGAAGGGATCGGTTGGTAGGACATGTTCTGAGGCATCAAGGGATCACCAAGTTAGTATTGGAGGGCAGCGTGGAGGGAAAAATTGTAGATGGAGACCAAGAGATGACTACACTACGTAGATTCAGAAGGATGTAGGCTGCAGTGGGTACTGGGAGATGAAGAGGCTTGCACAGGATAGAGTAGCATGGAGAGCTGCATCAAACCAGTCTCAGGACTGAAGACCACAACAACAACAACAACAACAACCATCATCGTCCACAATACATGATAGCATTTCGACCGCAAAGTCATATCGACGTGTACTGTCATTGGGCAACAATGGAAGTGGAAGTTTACTGATGTGTGAGAAAAGCTTTGATAGTTAGTAAACAATTAGACACCACTTTCATACTTGTATCTTACTTCTAGCCTGAGTTATCAATTTATGTAATCAGGTAATTACTTTTCGGACACCCTGTAGTACAGTAAGTAATTTGCTGTGGATAAATGGCAAAGATATTAGATGAAAGGTCTTAACAAAGATAAAATAGTTTTAGAATATCAACAAAAGAGACCCAACTCAATGTGTTAATTAATAATTACCTAACAGCACATTACATTCGAGAACAGAGCTACATGTCCATATTCCTGCTGTCTTGTTTATAATGGAACTATTGGCAATATTACTTACCAGAAATTTAAAGGGCCCTTATATTATTTCGGTATAAGTTTTATAGAGTTCTTTTAAGTCTGTTTTTTTTTTGTCAGGTATTGCATTTTTGAGTTGTGTCACTGTTCTTGACGGGTTCCGACGTTGTTCAACATTTCGCGAGGACGAGTTTCGTTTAGTGGGTGGCGGTGCCGATACGAATCAACATCAAGGTAAAGGCGCCTTCACCGATTTTACTGTTTCTTGCACCGGAGATAGATTACCGGCCTGGGAGAGGACTGCCGGCTGGTTGCGCTTTCGAGTCACGGAGCGCTCTCCAGACAGGCGAGAGAGGAAGCCGGGTGCCGTGATCCCCGAGGAGCTGTCTCGCTTAGGTGGAAGGAAACCGGGCGAGCGGCGGAACAAAGGAAGGGCCTCCCCACACGTCACGCGGGTTGACGGCTGGCGCTCCGCCGCCAGCGCCAGCGCCCGCACCCGCGCTGTTTGTCGCTGGCAGCTCGCCTCGCGCGGCACAAAGACCACCGCGCATCCGGCGCCGCCCACACGCCGCGAATGCCGACGGGATATCGCACAGATCATCCCACCGGTGAGCCGGGCCAGCACACAAGTTGACTGCTCGCTGTTTCTGAACAACTCGGGAAATGTGACGGCTCCCGGAGACAGGCAAAACGACGGCTTGCCGACAGCTCAAGCCGTGCTGCTTTCGTCTCTTATACTGTGCCCATGTGGAGTACAAGCGATTAACCCTGCTATTTCTTCGGGTCGGAGTGAGCCAGGAAGAAGTGTGTTTTTATACAGTGTTTATACGAGGAGCGTTCAATAACTAACGCAGCGCATTTTTTTCTTCTGAAAGCACCTTCGTTTTACTCAGGATACCAATACACCCCACTCATTGGTTCAAAACCATGTTGTTCAACTTCATTTCCGTTCAGTGTGACGGCCTTATGCCACCTTACTGGGAGGGTCTTGTAAGACGTCGTGGTCTCCTGACCTTCATTGCTTACATATTCCGCCCTCACAATCATATTCTGCACATCAAGACGCTTCATTCGAACCCGTACTCGATAAGATAAAGTCAATGTTGTATGAATTCATGTAAAAGATATTCAAATGCTCGCATCTCGTGGTCGTGCGGTAGCGTTCTCGCTTCCCACGCCCGGGTTCCCGGGTTCGATTCCCCGCGGGGTTAGGGATTTTCTCTGCCTCGTGATGGCTGGGTGTTGTGTGATGTCCTTAGTTTAGTTAGGTTCAAGTAATTCTAAGTTCTAGGGGACTGATGACCTAAGATGTTACGTCCCATAGTGCTCAGAGCCATTTGATATGCAAATAACAAGTGCGCACCGGGGTTGAAATACTCGAGGGTGGCGTTCACACAGACACTCCAGACACGACGGTCACAGGAGCTTTTAGTTCGAGAGAGGCAGACCACACACCGGGAGGCCGGTCCCTTCAGAGTAGCAGATAGCGTGTGCCCGAGTGAAAGGGGAACGACCCCGTGTTCGGCTTAAAAGCAAATTCCCCTACATTGTGTGGGAACGGCCAACCTACGCATTCTTTACACATAGCACGTAGTTTCAGAGATTTTCACAGGGAGACAGCAAACGCCAAACGCCGATACTACACATTTCCGGATTGGTCTCCTTAAACAAAACGTCATTCTCCCGTTTTAGAAGAGCAATGCTGATTGGCAGGCGATATTTCTGACGCCTTGAGCTGATGGAGTAATGGAAGAGACCGAAAGATATAAACCCTACGCGTCTGGCGTGGAGAGGCGCCATTCCGTTGTCGCTCTTGGAGCGAGGAACAAGTCTCTCCTCAGTACTTCACTGGGAGAGCTCCTCTGTCGAGAGCGAATCGAAGTGCGACTCTATATTGAGTCCTTGCGATTAAGCATTGTTCACTGTGTTGGCCGACACACTGATTGTGCGGTGTGAACGGACGGAGTTATAGTTAAACGCCTGTGAGCGAATTTTTGAGTGGCAACCATCGTGGTGGACTGGTTATCTGACTGGCGTACCACGCCAATTGTTAGACTAGGGGCGAATAGGAATCCTCGACTTCATCAAGGCGTAGGGTGAGTTTGATTGGCGAAGGTCAATCCAGATAGAACGAGAGTTATCTTATTTGTCAAAAGCGAGTGGCGCAGACAGCAGTCATCGCAGCTTACGGTATTGTGCGCTACAGCTTTTGCGAGCCCCATACTTCCTCCACAACAGTACACTTCACTGCATTTTACACGAGTCGGCCTCGACCGTACCTAGCAACATTCTAAAGGATAATTATTCTAATTGAGTAGGCGCGCCTCTCCGCCATTCTGCCAAGTCAATAAGAATCTTAAATTTTGTATAGACATTTCATTCGGAGTCCGATCCTTGAGAGGTAACTTCATATTCCGAAAAGAACAAGGATATAACGTGTTCAGTTCATAGCTAAAAGTGCCATTGTGATATCTCAAAATTTTTGCAAAATAAATAATAATTTTCGTTGGTTTCATGTTTTTCATATACTAACTAGCACTACTCCAGTACCCAAGTATCCCACTAGTTATGTAAGAAACTTTGTGAATTTTTATATCATTTCCTTATAGCGGACGACTCCATAAGACATTTATTGCTGAAAGTTTTTCAGGCATTTCTCTTTAGAACGTTACGAGCGTCTGTCTGACTTCTGTAGTAGTGTGGGGGTGGAAATTGCATCTTGCAGGAGCCACAGGGTAAAGGGTACATCTCAGATTAATCCGTTGCACAGAATAACAGAATAGCAGATCAACCCTGTCCACCACAGAGTCTGTACGTCCACATGCTACCACTTGGTCGACATCTGAACCAACTTCTTGCTCCATCAGAAACCTCCCCTTTATGCGGGTACTGCTGCCCGCGAGTGACACCCTTCACTGGGCCAATCAGATGGAAGGCGGAAAGTGGTGTAAGGTGGCTGCAGAAGAACACTCCAGTAAAGTTTTGTGAGCGCTACCAACAGAGGCGTTCAGTTGAGCAGCGGGGTGATTCGTTGTGATCCATCCATCATCACGAATGAGAGTGTCAGCTATGTGCGGACTGCCGACACGCGGGAGATCGGACAGGTTGCCGCGGCCCCGTTTCGATGATGGCACAAGCCTCGCCCACCGGCTCACCATGTTTTTATTCACTACCAGGTCTCCATAGACATTCTGAAAGCCTCTGAATATTCGCGATGCTATGGTTTTTCGCCAAAAGAACGTCAGTGAAAGCTCTCTGCTTGGAACGCACCTGAAATTTAAAGGGCCCTTATATTATTTCAGTAAAAGTTCCCTAGAATTTAGATCTACTTAAACCTAACTAACCTAAGGACAACACACACATCCATGCCCGAGGCAGGATTCGAACCTGCGACCGTAGCGGTCTCATGCTTCCAGACTGTAGCGCCAAAACCGCTCGGCCACCAGAGACGGAGCACAAGCTCGGGTTAGGGAAAGGCGGAGAAGGAAAGCAGGCCGACATTTGCCTTAAGCGATTTAGAGAATGCAAGCAAAATCTAAAAGAGCCTTTGATGAAATGCCTGTAAGTAAGGTATACGGGGCTTTTGTCTGTTGTAAGTAGAAACTAAAGGGGCAAGTAAAGCTCAATGAAACAAGCAAATAATCCTGCTAAGCAGAGGTCCGGCGGTCTAAGGCGACTTGTTACCGTTCGCCCCCCCCCCCCCCCCCCCCCTCCCCCGTCGTAGGTTCGAGTCCTCCCTCGGGCTTGGGTGTGTGTCTTGTCCTTAGTGTAAGTTAGTTTAAGGTAGTTTAAGTAGTGTGTACGCCTAGAGACTTATGACCTCAGCAGTTTGGTCCCACATTCCTTACCACAAATTTCCATAGATCCGGAAAGCTATTATTTCCGCGTTACGGTGTACGCGCCAGTGTACTCATGTCTTGGGTGACGTTCCTTGTGGTTTTAGGATACGTGTGTGGTACACACATGCAACGGCACACTTTCATGTGGTATTCGGGGATAGGCAGCAGGAATCTTTGGTAAGATGTGAATCAGTCGTAGTTTGCCAGTTCCGTGACTTCTTAGTTTTGTTGAATGGGTTGTGTTCTTTTTTTTTTGGGGGGTGGGGTGGGGTGGGGGGGGGGGTCGGAGGCTTTTATAAAAGCTTTGATGTATTGTAGCCCTATTGATAATGCCGATGAACTCTAGGAACGCATTGTGGATGATTGTCTATGTATCCGGAACACGCCCGGGGTTTGTCAACATGTACAGGAGTTGACGATGAAATGCCGTAAAACCTACCTTCGTATGATTGGAGACTCCCTTATACGGTTGTTCTCGTACTCAGTGGTACTTTATACTGTGGAAACGACTCATTTCTGGACCAATGTTTATAAGGATTGTTTGATTTCATTGTCCTCTATACGCCCCTACACCCTCCACTAACAAATACATAGTAAACTTCACCATCCAACAACGGATTGCTTTGCGTACAATGCGTCCAAATACGTAATGCAGTGTCGGTATAAGCCACAGCCTCTCAGTATTAGCTAATTCGGGAATATATAAATGGAACATGCGGATTGTGCTTTGTACTGAGCTAGAAAAATGACAGTGAGCACTTAAATGCTTAAACCAGTCGGTTCTGAAATAGCATCATGCGTTGAAATGCTAACCACAGGCCACGAAAGAAAATAAAGCGAAATACACCATTCGCCACTGATTAAGAGTGTGCGAATGAACCTCCTTTATACAGACTATATGGGACCATAGGTTATCCGTATTACCGAAAATCATTACAGTTTGGTCATTTAGACAAAAATTTACAACTGCGTTATAAAGTACCAATAGAACAATACGTAATATTTAGTTTCACCTAAACACACAATTTACACATTATTTTCACATAAATTTTTTCGAGAAACTATGAAAAAAATGCGGTTTATACACTGCAATAATCTGTCAGTATCTTATGAGCCATGAGATGACATTCGTATTTAGTTTATGTGCAGTACGATCACGCAGACGTTTCACTGGCAATAGCGTTCCAAATAAACCATTGTTGTATCCCCGCCCCCCTACGTTGCGTCCCTGAGTCATAATGTCTTCAGTATAAGTACCAACTTCGCCAGATAATATACCACCACTACCATCGTCGTTGAGTGCAGCCGAACAAGCGGCAATAATATCGTCATCTGAAGTTATTATTTTGAAATAAAAGTCTTTTTCTTTCCAGTTAGTCTTCGAATTTGACTGTGTTGAAAGTTCAAACACCAAACTCAGCTACAATGTTTTCCACAAGTACTGCTTTATCCATCTTACGCAGTGCATCTAACTTCTTGGCTGTGGATACAACCACTTTCCTTCTCTTATAAGTCATTTTACACTCGGACAATACTGTGGGACAATACTGTGGTGTAGAGCTGTTAGCTGACAGCGTGCCAGGACCCGAGTATCGCAGTTGAATGAATTTACGTTTAACGAATGTCGTCGTCACTTTCGGATTACCAAATACTGGAAAAAATCGATCGAAATGAAACCGGAGATCCGGTTTAATGAAAGCCGTATAAACGAATTTCCACTGTACCACGCTTTTATTTGATGGAAAAGTTGGTGTCGCCCGAAGAAACAAAAAGAAAATCTAACTTTTCGGAGCCTCGCACGGAATGATACGTCGCAGACGGCCCGCTTTCGAGGGAAGCAGGCCATCCAATTGTGGGTGTTGTGTGGTTTCCCTAAATCCATTTAGGGGAAAATGCTAGTATTCTCGTTTGTGTCTTTAATTTCGTTTACCATTATTGTGCTGTCATATATTGCGCTCTGCCTGTTATGATTTCGACGTTGATGGGACGTTAAAACCTAATGTTCCGGTTTTATCTGTGTTTGGAGGAGTTTCTGTATCCAGCTGTAGATGTCAGTTGGCTGGTGATTGTTGCTACCATATCATAGAGCAAGTAGGTGTGAAGCATGGGCGTCCGCAGTAATATACCCAAGAGGGGGCGAGATTCTAAAAAATGCCTTCATTGATAAAATGATTCACAGGTATCCAGTCAGTCGGGTTTATATATACTGCACTGGAAAGAATATTTCTTCAGTGTAGTTAAGTTCAAACTGTTACATTATTGGTATGAATGTGAATGCGACTAGTTTGATTCAAGAACTATTGAAAACATGAAAAAGTAAAAACTTATTACGACCGAGAAAATCTTGACGGACAGCAGCAATTATAAACAGGAAAAAACGGTAAGTTGTTACTCCTCAAAGTGGAGAAACAGAATATAAAAATCACAGCATTTTCCACCACACTAGGCATTGCTAAATCTGCGATTTAGTAGAATTACAGTTGTCGATAGAAATGGTCGAAAATTTTGTAATAAATATAAAGTGTGCACTTTCAGGTTCCAAAAGGGAGCAAGTTCCCCCCTTCCCCCCGTCCCTTACCACTCCCCTCCTTTCCTCCTCCCCCCACCCCCTCCCTTTGCGGGCGCGTATGATCTGAAGATCAATTACAGTATGACTGTGTTCGAATGTTGTGAATTACCTTGAAGGTAACAGTCTATCAAAACATAGTAGGGAATGATGTAGAGAGCTGTTTGTGGCTTGTTAAAAACAATTATTAACTGTGCCCTTTATAAGGAAAAGAAAACATTTCACTTAATTGTAGGACCTGCGCAGAGAAAATGATAAGTTGGCAGTAGCAGGGTTAAATGGTGTTTGGAGCACCGCGGGCGGGTTCGTATGTGAGAATGTGTAGTACCACAGTTTCAGCTGCAAGATATATGTGGTTTGCAATAGGGATAACATGCATGGGGTCATGCCATGGTTATGGGAAAGGGAAGAGAAGGGTGGGGAGAGAAAGGATGGAGAGGAATGAGAGCTGATGTGGTGGATAAACATCAAGATGGATTTCGTTGTCTGCGAGAGGAGTGAGTGGATGTTGCGTTGGTGGATAATATGGAGAGAATGTAAGTGAAGGTCCGGTGGGATTTGACGGTATGGCTCGACGGCAGGCCCTCTAGAGCTCTTTGTGCATTAAGTTTTGAGAGACTGTCTTGATCCTTTGTCGAGACCTGCGCAATTGCTTTGGTTGCCACGCTGTCATGAGCATAGCCCTCGACTTCATCGAAGCACTCAAACCTTTCCTCCCGTCACATGCTATGCCAATGGTTTATTAAAGGAAAGAGTCGTTGTCCAGGCGTGCTGTGGTTACTCAATACGAGAAGTTGTGCCCACACCACGAATTAAGATTCGAGTCAAAATATCTCAATGTCTAGTTTCAGTCGTTTATTAACTGTTCTGTATCCGTGGTGTGTTAATGAGGTGATGAAGTGCAGTTATTGAGAGCCGGAAACCAGATCTGAAGACAGGCGGGTTATGCGCGCACTTTATCTTAGGCTGTAATTGAGTGGGGTGTAGAGAGCAGAGAAAGACGACTTGCGCGCCGTTGAATGGGGAGCGGCAAAAGGGAGCGATTTAGCTCCCACTCCTTCATGCAGGGGAGCCACGAGGTAAGGGAGCTTTGCTGCTTTGTGCTTGTATCTTCAAAGGTAAAGGCGGCGCGCGGAGATAACGAGCGCCTGTTGTTAGGTGTAATCGCAGTTGAATACGCATTTTTCATTGACATGATAAAAAAGCTCGGGTTTAATTCGAATAAGTGTCCCTAAATATCTACTAGCGCACTGCAGTATTTTTGATCACGAAAGGTTGCTGCGATGGAGAAAAACATGTCGAGGAGAGACTTCCGACGTCTAGTTATTATACAAATTATAGTTGATGATAAAAACATGCCGGAAATATGTTCACCAGCATTCAGTACGTTATAATGATACTACCAGGCCTTGTGAATATATGACAGTATAATTCCAGAAATGGTTAGACACTGGACTCGCATTCGGGAGGACGACGGTTCAATCCCGCGTCCGGCCATCCTGATTTAGGTTTTCCGTGATTTCTCTAAATCTCTCCAGGCAAGTGCCGGGATGGTTCATTTGAAAAGGGCACGGCCGACTTCCTTCCCCATCCTTCCCTAATCCGATGAGACCGATGACCTCGCTGTCTGGTCTCCTTCCCCGAAACAACCCAACCCAATTCCAGAAAGTCAATTTTCCCCCTACCCTGTCAGAAACAAGCTACTAAACTTAAAAGCCGTAACAAGTTACTGGAGATCCGTGTGGGATACATGCCAGATAGGATTGATAGAAGAGACAGAGAAGATCCAAAGGAGAGCAGCGCGCTTCGTTACGGGATCATTTAGTAATCGCGAAAGTGTTACGGAGATGATAGATAAACTCCAGTGAAAGACTCTGCAAGAGAGACGCTCAGTGTCTAGGTACGGGCTTTTGTTGCAGTTTCGAGAACATACCTCCACCGAGGAGTCAAGTAGTATATTGCTCCCTCCTACGTATATCTCGCGAAGAGACCATGAGGATAAAATCAGACAGATTAGAGCCCACGCAGAGGCATACCGACAATATTTCTTTCCACCAACAATACGAAAATAGAGTAGAAGGGAGAACCGATAGAGGTACTCAAAGTACCCTCTGCCATACACCGTCAGGTGGCTTGCGGAGTATCGATGTAGATGTAGATGCATAAATTAGTTGGTACTTTACGGGTTTGCAGACGTGGTTATGCTTTAGCAGTAGTATATTCAGCACTAGTTGAGCAGTTGTCTCGCGCACCAGACAGTGAGAATCATAACATGTGATACTTTGAAACTTTCAGGCAGAACTAAATCGTGTGCGGGACTGAGACTAGAGTTAGGGCTTTAGAAAAGATCCCAAGTTCGAGTCTCGATCCGGTAAGCAGTTCTGTTCTACCAGGAAGTTTCATATCAGCGAACACTCCGCTGCAGAGTGAAAATTTCAATCTGGATGTAACACCTGGTTCTCTATTTCTGGCCAGTGGTTAACCCTACTGTTCAAAATCCAGCCTCTATACACCAGACAGAAAAACCTCATTGGTTAGATTATGGTCCAGGATTCTACAGAACCGTCATCTTTCCAACTGTAGGTAAACAAAAGAAAGTTATGCAGCAAGGATGAAACTTCGTAAAATTGCGTGGAGGATAGCCCATTTAGCTGATACGTCTTTTACACCTGATGATGCGCAAAGACATTAATGATTTCAGTTACATTCTCGTGAAATACCAACATCCATGAACGTTTTGTAAAAATGGCTGGTTTCTACTCTTTGCTTGTGGACGATGTGATATGGGAAGAAGTGCGTCTGCTCTTTATCAATCGGACTGTTTTGAGTCTCGTGTTGGTGACAGTGATACCATCGCTTCAGCGAGCGCTTCCTGGTTTCATGGAATACCTAAATAGAGCATCACTTATTTTTTGTAAACTTTTGACTCTGTGTCGAGTAGAGCTGGCTGTTCAGGTCCGGTCCATTATAAGAGCCGCACTTCTTTTCAGCCAGCTGCCAGGCGAGCTAATATTGGGACAGAGGAGTTCGCAGTTTCGAATAAATAGAAGGGGTTTGCAGCCGAGTACTTACCTGAAAATCAAGGAAAACCTCGCAAAATCCTTGTTCATAAATGGGGAACTATTTTAATTTATTTTCTGGACAGAGTTTTCCAATGTCTCGAAAAAAATGTGGATTGTGCTGTAAGGTAATACTTTTTCGTGTACTTTCTCACTGTCCGAATAAGCGTGTTCACTTCTTAGGAAACAAAGATAATTTTTTCCTGCATCCAGATGAAATACAATTTAAGTACGATGATTATAATCTATGTGGGAAAAGAGGGAGTAGGAGTTAATTTCTTATTTTCGTTTTTTCGTAGCGAGTCTATTGCCATTCTATTTGAATAATGAGAACGTGAAAGACAGAAACTATGGACCGCCTACTCGAGTGACACATGTGAGTGAGTGAAAAAATTTGAACAGGATCAGAGATTTTTTTTTTTTTTTTTGAGAATAAGTGGCAGTGATCTAGGTATAATAAGTGGGGTTGCCGTGGCGTCACAAACTTAAAAACCAATATCAGCCATGTAAGTTGCCTTACAATTAGCTCCTGGTGGAAGTGTTTCATCAGTACTGTCACCTTGCGTCATTTATTGACATACTAACCCTAAGTGTAAGTGAATCACATTTTATTCCTGAGTGGATTCTTACAAGCGGTATTTTACTTTAAATTCATAAATTTTGGTTGTGCTGTTTACCTTTACTGTAATGGTTTTATACTAAAGCGCCAAAGAAACTGGTATTGGAATGCGTATTCAAATACAGAGATATGTAAACAGGCAGAATACGGGGCTGCGGTCGGCAACACACATATGTAAATGTCTCGCGCAGTTGTTAGATCGGTTAATGCTGCTACAATGGCAGGTTGTCAAGATTTAAGTGAGTTTGAACGTGGTAGTCGGCGCACAGTAATGGGACACAGCACCTCCGATGTAGCGATAAGGTGGGGACTTGCCCGTTCGAACATTTCACGAGTGTACCGTGAATATCAGGAATCTGGTAAAAAATCAAATCTCCGACATCGCCGCGGCCGGAAAGAGATCCTACAAGAATGGGACCAACGACGTGACAGAAGTGCAACCCTTTCGCAAATTGCTGCAGATTTCAGTGCTATTCCATCAGCAAGTGTTAGCGTGCGAACCATTCAACGAAACATCATCGATATGGGCTATCGGAGCTGAAAGCCCACTCACGTACCCTTGATAACTGCACGACACAAAGCTTTACGCATCGCCTGGGTCCGTCAACATGAATCCATGGACCCTGAATGTTAGCAGGGGACTGTTCAAGCTGGCTCTGTAATGGTGTGGGGCGTGTGCAGTTGGAGTGATATGGGACTTCCGATACGTATAGATACGACTCTGACAGGTGACACGCACATAAGCATCCTGTCCACCTGCATCCAGTCATGTCCGTTGTGCATTCCAACGGACTTGGGCAATTCCAGCACAACAGTGAGACACCCCACGCGTCCAAAATTGCTACAGAGTGGCTCCAGGAACATCTTCCTGAATTTAAATTCTTCCGCTGGCCACCAGACTCCCCAGGCTTGAACATTATTGAGCATATCTGAGATGCCTTGCAATGTGCTGTTCAGAAGAGATCTCAACCCCTCGGACCGCCATACGGATTCATGATGAAAAAAAAAAAAAGTTCAAATGTGTGTGAAATCTTATGGGACTTATCTACTAAGGTCATTAGTCCCTAAGGTTACCCACTACTTGACTTAAATTATCCTAAGGACAAACACACACACACCCATGCCTGAGGGAGAACTCGAACCTCCGCCAGGACCAGCCGCACAGTCTATGACTGCAGCGCCCAGACCACTCGGCTAATCCCGCGCGGGAATTTATAATGTTGGTTCCCTCCGGCACTATTTCAGACATTAGTTGAGTCCATTTCACGTCGTGTGGGGAGACTTCTGCTTGCTTGCGGGGGCCGTACAAGGTATTAGACAAGTGTAGCAGTTTATTTGGTTTCTCAGTGTATTTCTATCATTTGACATTATTCCCATTAATCTAACTCTAAAAGCACTCATGTTGAATGCTGTAAGAAGGAAAGACTTAAGACCGACCAAACAAGAAAAAAAACATGTTCTCAGCATTTTCGGGAAGAGGACATAGACCGAACATCAGTTTCGTCAGTCCGTCTTAAGGAAAATGCGGGATTACGAAAGCAGCCTTTTCATGTCGCATACTTATCTTCTTGGTTATTCTAAACGTATAACAAAGAGATAGTTATTTTACAGAGGTGAAATGCGTCGTATTACTGGTTTAAATGTGCGTTCAAAACCAGAAAAACTTCTGAAAATGCGTTCATGGCGCAGTATTATTCAAGAAAATTTTGCGACGTTTTCTATTTAAAACAAGTGTTGCGTGCACGCGACCGGAAGAAAGAACAAGAAATAATCGGAAATAGTAGTCTGAGGTGTCTAAAATGACGGTGCGTTTTCAAAGCCGCGTGCTATGTTAAGTGTTGGAAGCGCCATCTATTTTCATCACACCTTCATGGTGGCAGTGATGTAACTGTAATTAATAAAGTATGCCCTTTTGTTTAGCTACGTAACAATAGAATTATTTTTAATTTCTGTGTTGTTGAGAGTTACGGAAGATTGTTCTGGACTTTTCTGAAGTAATGATAGGTTTTTGTGGATGGAGTGCGGAGATGTAGTTACGAGACTGTAAAAGGGAATAGCAGTGAGAATTGATAAAAACTTTCCAGATACTGTAAATGAAATTGTATTTTCCTCTAAACGACAATACAGCGTAAGCTATCAGAGACATTTCTGTTTTCGTTTTCCAGATTACGGCCTGATACTTTTGAATCACTTTGGTCTCAGCTTTGAAAGAGAGAATGATTGCAGGAATTTGTTGTTGTGTAGGTAATTAATTCTTTAATGAGATCACTTTGCACTTAACGTAGGGCCGCGTGCAGCTTTAAAATAGAGGGCGGCGCAGCTCGACATCTTATACTGAAGTAGGCGGGAAAAAAACTCCATTTCACGAGAACTGACCGCGAGTTTGTTTTATAGGGTGGCAGTGATTTGTAATGGTAATCCTGAGCTCCCCCCGTGTGAATAGTAACATTAATCAAAAAATTTGTATGCATGTTTCTTTTTTCTGTAATCTGCATCTCACAGCCTGCCCCACTATAAAGCCGCCAATGCAATTTTAAAAGCAAAACAGTATTTCTCGTAAAAGAAAGGTCTTAACGTCGCTAATCGTTACGTTATTAGCAGCAAACTCACTGATTTATTTTCGGGTACAGGTTTTGGCACGGTATCCTGGCTATTGATATTTAAAGCATTTACTACGTAACGTATACCAGTTCGCTTCACGGACGAAATCCGACAAACACAACCTTTCTTCTGCAGTTGTGTATGTACAGGAAGTGGGCAAAAGTATGAAAACACCATCTACATCTACATGACTACTCTGCAATTCACATTTAAGTGCTTGGCAGAGGGTTCATCGAACCACAATCATACTATCTCTCTACTATTCCACTCCCGAACAGCGAGCGGGAAAAACGAACACCTAAACCTTTCTGTTCGAGCTCTGATTTCTCTTATTTTATTTTGATGATCATTCCTACCTATGTAGGTTGGGCTCAACAAAATATTTTCGCATTCGGAAGAGAAAGTTGGTGACTGAAATTTCGTAAAAAGGTCTCGCCGCGACGAAAAACGTCTATGCTATAATGACTTCCATCCCAACTCGTGTATCATATCTGCCACACTCTCTCCCCTATAACGCGATAATACAAAACGAGCTGCCCTTCTTTGCACCCTCTCGATGTCCTCCGTCAATCCCACCTGGTAAGGATCCCACACCGCGCAGCAATATTCTAACAGAGGACACCATAAATACAACACATTACCACGCCTAATACGATGAACGAAAACCGTTGGCATTCAAAACAGCTTCCAGTCATCTCGGAATAATACATGTCCCACATAGTTTTGAAGGGAATCTTGTACCATTCTTCCTGCAAAATATTGGCAAGGTAACGGTAACGGTAACGGAGGTGGATAGCAGTCACACGTTCTCTCCAGAGTAGACCACGAAGACTCAATAATATTGAGATCTGGGGATGACGGTGGCCAGCGGAGATGTTGACAGTTCATCCTGGTGCTCAGAAAACCAGTCCTGGAGGATGCGAGCTGTGTGAAGAGTGATCCTGTCGTCTTGGAACACATCTCCATTGGGTAAGAAACATTGTACCATAGGATGGACTTGATCAGTCATTTGGTCACATAGTCCTGAGCAGTAATGATATCTTGCCGAGTAATCATGGAGCCCACTGAAGCCCGTGATACGGCTGCCCAAAAATTTAAGCGAACCTGGGCCATGTTTCACTCTTGGGACGTAAACTCGGCCAGAAGTTGGTGTAAGATCTTCTACTAAATGACTGACCACTTTGCACCATATATAACGAGACCGCCACAATTATACCATCGATTAAGCGAGGGAAGTTGAGAGTTTACTCCAGAAAATGATAGAATTCTGAGGGACATGTACCATGCTTGAAACTAGTTACTTCCTGTATTGGCCAAGGAAGTATGCTGAAGCAACACTTCTCTTTGGAAATAAGGTGAGCGTGACGTAGATGGGGTGGAGAAGAGAAAAAGAACGGTCAGGAGTGGAAAAAAAATGTTGTTGGTGTGGTCTTCAGTCCAGGGACTGGTTTGATGCAGCTCTCCATGCTACTCTATCCTGTGCAAGCTTCTTTATCTCCCAATACCTACTGCAACCTACATTTTTCTGAATCTGTTTAGCGTATTCACCTCTTGGTCTCCCTCTACGATTTTTACCCTTCACGCTTCCCTCCAACACCAAATTGGTGACCCCTTGATGCCTCAGAATATGCCCTACCAACCGATACCTTCTTCTAGTCAAGTTGTGCCAAAAATTTCTCTTCTCTCCAATTTTATTCAATACCTCCTCATTAGTTACGTGATCTACCCATCTAATCTTCAGCATTCTTCTGTAGCACCACATTTCAAAAGCTTCTATTTTCTTCTTGTCTAAACTTTTTATCGTCCACGTTTCACTTCCATACATGACTACACTCCATACAAATACTTTCAGAAACGACTTCCTGACACTTAAATCTGTACTAGATGTTAACAAATTTCTCTTCTTCAGAAACGCATTCCTTGCCATTTTGTATCCTCTCTACTTCGACCATCATCAGTTATTTTGCTGCCCAAATACCAAAACTCATTTACTACTTTAAGCGTCTCATTTCCTAATCTAATTCCCGCAGCATCACCCTATTTAATTCGACTACATTCCATTATCCTCGTTTTGCTTTTGTTGGTGTTCATCGGAAAAAAAAATCAGGACATTTTAAGTTCCGAGGCGAGGCAACAGGAATCCGCCGTCAAAGTATCTCTGACGTGCGAAATATCTAGTTATTGAAAACAGGGAGAGGTATACACGTATCGTATCTTACTTTAAATTATTTTTATGACGTCTTGTAATATTAATGTCTTCTCCAGGGACACCATGAGCTTCTGTTCTATTTGCTAGTAGATTATACAACTACCAAAGCGGGAGAAACTTTTTGACATTACAAAATAATTATCATCGCAAATCCTTGTAGAAACCTAATTTTGGATGCTTCACAATATACAAACTAGAAGTCCTCTCTGTGCAACTTCCTAGTTAAAATTTATTTTCCTGAGACAGCTTTTCAAATAGCAATTATTCTGTAAATTGGTTTCTTCGTAGAATGCGGCTAATAGGGGTATTAGACCCAAATGAAACAGTTTCTAGCAGACGAACAAAAGACTCTAGGAAAAGAGGTCGGGAAAAGCGGTTAACGACTGCACAATTGCTTGAGTAGTCCGTTATGGTCCCGGCATCGTATCGCCGACTGAAAGCGGCGCAACTGCTTTGTTCGGTGGCGTGCAAGTTATAACTCGGCCGCTCTGATGCGGGCATTCGCAGCGCTCGCCGACGTGAAAAGCGATTATTGTTTCGCCGGCTGTTATCACGGTCCGCGCCAGCCGAGCTAGAATTCAATCCAGACGCACAATTTCCGAGGCGAGAGAGCACAGTTACGCCGGCAAAGTGGCTCTGACCTGCAAAATTTGGTTCGCCTGTGAAAGTATCGGAGCAGAAAAGCAGATTGTCCTGTTACGTTCACAGATTCCGTGCCACACTGAACACGGGGTTACGATTTTCCTTCATGATTATTTTGTCGCATTCGTGGAAGTATAGTGCCTAAAATGACGCGACAGTGTAGATTGAACTATAAAAGGAGATGATTGCTGTTCATAAATGACAAATGCTGTAGAACAATATTAATTGTTGGCTTTTAGAGATCATTTTTATTGCCTTTTTATTTAACCTAATGAGAATAGCCCTCTATTACAGCAGATCAGGTTTTTACACATTCAGTACTGTTTATATCGTAGAAATGACATATCGTAACACGTGAAATTGCTGTATAATTTATGTTTAATTCCACATCAGTTCAGAGGGCATTTTTATTTCTTGTTGTCGACTCGTGACGTGGTATTTAGATACAACTGCAAGTCGCTACATTCATCACAACAGTATTAACAGTATTTAACGATTGTAGATATTTTATTCTAAATTCACGCTTCCATTGTTTTAATGTTTTAGCGTCGTATATGAATCAGCATTATCAACCAGTTGACATTCACTGCTGGTTCAAGAGCTACTCTAGATTTCTGCATGTCTAATGGTCTTTTGCTATACGCATCTCTATTGCTGCATCTTTTTAATGTTAACTATCATTATCTCTGGTTTATATTAGTTTTGCGTTACCTGTTTCTTTATTTTTTTTATTCATTAGGCTTCCAGTATCCATGTCTCCGTAACGTGAAGAATGTGGAAAGGTACGCAGGTCTCACAACATATACGTACCAGCTTTTATAATATGGACCCTACCTGTATGCTTCCTAACCAGCCTGCACTCTTGTGCTACCAAACTAAACAGGTGGCGCTTCCAGATGCCGACGAGAAAATCAGGCACTTCCCTCAACATCGGAATTCGCCACTGCACCCTCGTCACTTTCAGTTAAACCCAACCGGTCGCCCCAAGTTATCACAACTGTATCTAATTACTTCCAATTGATGTGATGCGCAGATTATCTACTGCGATCTTATAGTCCAAGAAACCAGGGCAGCCCAATCTGCCACAATACTCATCGTTCGCAGCGACTGTACACAAATTTAGCCGCTGTTCCTATGTTGCTATGTCTTCTGACGACTGTATGTTTCTGTGTTTTTTTGTGTTGCAGCTTCTCGGTCTTAGCATCCTGGCCGTGGGCATTTGGGCGTGGACCGAGAAGGACACCTTCAACAACCTCAGCCGCCTGACCAACATCGCACTCGACCCCGCCTTTGTCCTAATACTCATCGGTGAGTACTTTCTCTGTATTGTTTTCCCTACAGACGCTGTTTAATAGTGCTCTGATTGTTCGTTTGACACTTCGGAAATAATTTACATGACGACTGGGAATGGGATGACCCTACCCTAAAGATATTTAGACCAATGCAAACTCTACTACAGAGCCGGACGGATTATTTCCCTGGTTCAGGTTGCATCGATGCATGGGGCACTATAGGCAGAATACTATGACGAAAAAATTGCAGGCCAGGCATGTAGGATGGGCAAGATGTCAGGCCACCGTATAGGCCAGGAAAGCAGTAGTAGCATTCGTTCTTCGAAAGGTCAGTAATGGAATACGTAGTTGCCTGACGACAAATACGAAGGGCTCTAAAACCACTCCGATGTAATAGTTGCTGTTTACATTGGCCTTTGTACTTTGGAGTAGTGCTCGCAAGTCGTTTTTAATAGTGCTACCCAAACCATGGTATCTGGTTTTGTCCACTGTGCTGACTATTGCAGAGTGGGGTGCGGTCACCAGGACAGCATCTAATACGACTGCCACCCTCCAGTGTAGAGCAAGATGAAGCGAGTCGCATCCAAAACGCAACATTTTGTCTCGCAGTCCACCAGCGATAGGTTTCATTGGAATCTGAGGCGCTTGTAATTTCTGTTCAATCGAAGGCTACAAAATGCGATGGGTGCCGCCAGTAGAAGCAAGTAAAAATCGAATTGACGACGCATATGGGTGTGTCGCAGTCGTGAGCTGATCTTGTAAAATTATCATCGATGGTTAAATGCTCGGCTTCATAGATTTCTCTGTAGCTCTTCCGCAAAATGGCACCGAAATCAGTTTCTTCTACTACAATATGCAGAGAGAATGACACCTGTAATGCTGACCTAGACTGCTGTTCCTCAGTAGGAAACTACGTCTATGGCAAGTACCTTTGCTTAGAACTACACATATGCAGAAGAAAGAAAGGAAAAAAAGAAAAAAAAACTGAGATTTTACTGCACAGGATGATTTAGCTGCGCCTGTATCGTCAGTCATTTCCAGAATTGTGAGAACGGATTCACTGAACGACATACGGTATATCCCCTTGTTATATTTATATTAATTAGAAAAATGTCGGTATATGCAAATATTGCCTTTAAGAGACGAATACACGCACGTTACATTCTCTGAAACCCGATTACTATGTACACTGAAGAGAGAAAGAAACTGGTACACTTGGGGCTAATATCGTGTACGGCCTTCGCGTGCACGCAGAAATGCCGCAACACGGCTTAGCAAGGACTCGACTAATATCTGAACTACATGAAGATGTCCGAAAGAACAGATACCATCGGTGACCATGCGGCGCTCTAGAACGAAATGATAGTTGAATCAAAACACATATGCTGCCGACAGGCGTTGATATACATCAACTGGGACAGTGGAAAATGTGTGCCCCGACCGGCACTCAAACCCGGGATCTCATGCTTACATGGCAGACGTTCTACCCATCTGAGCCACCGAGGGCACAGAGGATAGTATGAGTGCAGGAACTTATCCCTTGAACGCTCCCCCTGAGACGCACATTCCCAACTTAATGTCCACACCCTACATTCGTAGGGCCCCTGCCCATTACACTCATTACTTGCGGCAGACAATCTTACCGAGTCCCGTAAGAGTTCGGGCAATACGTGTGCTTCCGCACGGAAGAAGGAGGTCAATGGCCGTTTAGCCTTAACTATATGTAGATGGTATCTGACCCCGTTGATGTATATCAACGCCTGTCGGTAGCTTAGGGTCTTGACTTAATTATCATTTCATTTAATATCTGAAGTTGTGCAGGAGGGAACAGATACCATGAATCGTGCAGAAACAGGTATAGGAGGCATGCGTATTCATATAGCTCCAGGAACACTCTTCTGAGTTCAAACACTTCCGCTGGCCACCAAATTCCCCAGACATGAACATTATTGGTCATATCAGGGGCCGGCAGGAGTGGCCGTGAGATTCTAGGCGCTACGGTCTGGAACCGAGCGACCGCTGCGGTCGCAGGTTCGAATCCTGCCCCGGGCGTGGATGTGTGTGATTTCCTTAGGTTAGCTAGGTTTATGTAGTTCTAAGTTCTAGGGGACTGATGACCTCAGAAGTTAAGTCCCATAGTGCTCAGAGCCATTTGAACCATTTTTGATCATATCAGGGATACCTTGCAATGTGCTGTTCAGGAGAGATTTCCACCCACTAGGACTCTTACGGATTTATGGAAAGCCCTGCAGAATTCATGGTGTCAATTCCCTCGAGTACTACTGCAAACATTAGTCGGGTCCGTGTCACGTCGTGATGCGGCTCTTCTAGGTACTCGTGGCGGCTCTACACGACGTTGGGTAGGTGCAACAGTTTCTTTGGCTCTTCAGTGTACGATTGCTGTAATCTCAAGCAATAAACAATCAATTTTACAGTTGCGGTTCTTCTTCTCTTCTGTTTCGTGCCCTTATTCTGTTCTATTCTCGGGGTCGATACGGTGATCTTGATTTGGCAATATTAGTCGCAAAGGATGGCCGGATGGCTTCCCTGTCGCCAACCCTTCCCTCCCGGGACGGAATTTGTGTACCCCAGCTGTCTGCGTCGTCTGGTGTTATCCCGTGTGAAGGTGTGGGAATGTTTGCTCGTAGTGTAACTGAGGTGGACTATGGGCGCCAGCATAGTCGGCTGTGGGAAACCGCCTCAGAACCACATCCACGCTCGTCGGTACAGCGGCCCTCGTCGTTAATCCACTGAGTAGATTCCATTCGGGGCCGGCGCGCCTTCTCAGATTTCTCGTAAGTGGCGAGGTAATCAATGCGGCTATCCGGCCATAATATATGAATACACCTTAAATCGCCAGGGCCTTGTGTTCGGGAAAACTTGAAGTTTACAAGGAAATAAACGAAATAGAACGAACTGAAACATCAAGTTTCGGAAGCTCAGCGTTTATCACAGGAAGCAGTTAGTAACAATTGGTATTAACGTTAGCAAGTTCAGAGTCTTCTGCATTTCGTAGGCCACGGCAGGACGGATAGACGGAGGAAGGATTTCCGCCACCTGTATTCGAGCGCTGCTGACCAAGTCCCGCGGCAGCGTACAGTAATGCAGCAGGGCGAGGCGACGATCTCGGAGCAGCGACGGTGAGAAGACGGCGGCTTAACACAGGTGGCGAGGATCTGCTTGAAGTGGGTGCCGAAAAGGGAGCTCGGTCCTGCTTGCTCTACGGCAGTTTCCGTTGCCGTCTTCTTAGTTGATTCGATCTTCATAGTTGAGTCGCTCCTTGTCGGTATGGCCTTAGTCCATTAAACGTAGTTTTGAGAAAACTTGAAAAACTTTGTTCTATTTGGGTTCTGTGGCCACCTTTATAGCTGTGTCGATTTTCGCAGATGAATCGCTCCTTTTCAGTGCGGCCCTAGTTGGATAAACATAGTTTCGAGAAATCTTGAGAAACAATATTCTGTTTTACCAGATACTAATTACGACGAGATTTTCGTCTGAAAGATGTAATCTGCTTACATACGTCAACCATACAAGCATGAATCAAAATTATTTTATATAAAAAAAAAACTAGCTGACAAGACCCGCATTGGCCACGTATTATTTTGTCGGCTTTGCATTTGTAGTCTAATATAAAATAATTCACTTCCATGTATTCGTGAAAACACATTTGAAATTATGAAACAGCCGTACAGAGAAACATGCACAATTTGCAATGTATGAGTACATTATCCCGGAAACATTCAGTATTCTTGGCGCAGCTGCTTCGAGTGTGTACAAAAAAAGAAAAAAAAAAGGTTCAAATGGCTCTGAGCACTATGCGACTTAACTTCTTAGGTCATCAGTCACCTAGAACTTAGAACTACTTAAACCTAACTAACCCAAGGACAACACACACATCCATGCCCGAGGCAGGATTCGAACCTTCGACCGGAGCGGTCGCTCGGTTGCAGACTGTAGCGCTTAGAACCGCACGGCCACTCCGGGCAGCGAGTGTGTACAGCGCGATTTTGTAAACGACTCTATGGCAACGCCTCTTCATATCTCCTGTAGACGGCATTTGTTTTCGCCTGCTGCCAATTGCGCTTTGCAGTTGGAAGCTGTCAAAAGCGCTACCACGTTTCAGGGATTTCCTTAAGCTGAATCGACTGTAGGAGTGTCTTAGTAGTAAAGAAAAGGTGTATTAAAGTTTCATGCATATTTCGGCATTTTTGCACGCGTCTCAGCGTTTATGACGCCATATCTCTTAAATTATGTCTCATACAATGCTGTATTTGTGTAGGTGCACTCAACGGTATATGTGGATAATTTTTGCAAAATGTGTTACGAGTAGAATTATGGCTCTGAGCATTATGGGACTTCTTCTGAGGTCATCAGTCCCTTAGAACTTAGAACTGCTTAAACCTAACTAACCTAAGGACATCACACACTTCCATGCCCGAAGCAGGAGAATAGAATTAGTAGCAAAGAAGTAATAAATTTAAATGTCATGCAAAGTGCTGTAGTTTTCAACGCATCTGATTATTTATGAAGTCAAATCTCCCGAATTATGATGGGTAGGTGTTCTTGTACCAACAGCGATTGTTACCTGCTAATGCGGAATATGTGTACTAAGTTTGCTTGAAATCAGCACTGTGGTTTAGGAGGAGATGTGGAACACACACACACACATTTTTGTCATATGTGTGGATTATGGACACCTAAATGCAAGGACTTGACGTCCTGCGGATAAAAACTCACTTTTTCACCTTTTAAATTAATTTGAAACAAGAAATAATGTCAATTTAATTATTAATTCAGTTCTTTTATGTCATCAGAATACTTCGTTATATCTCTGTTTTACTCATAACCATAGTTGTAACTAGCTACTTGCTAGTTTATAAGCTAAGACAAGGTAATATACTCATAGAATGCTTGATTTCCTGTAGGGATATAAGGAACGAGTTTTTCTATGTGTTTGATCTTAGCCTTTCTGATAGAGACGTTCTCCAGAGCATAAGGAGGGTCTGTTGACAATATTGGATCACGCTTACAGCGAGAAGGCCTCAGTACAGCCTCAGAGGTCTGACCTGTAAATGAAATTCTGAAATGATTGGATGAGAAAGCCAACCTTACTCTCTCGAGGCACTGATTTTTTCGCAGTTTCTTAAGAAATGCAGTTTTTTTTATAATAGTCCACCCACCCACTTCTGTGACCTCTGACTGCTGTTGAATCACGTATTTATTAAACTGAGATTTTAGTTTTTGGACTGCTACAGACAACCAGTGTGTTATTTTATGAATACTATACAAACCATCATTATTTTTCAAAACTTCCTTAATCATGCTGGTCTCTGAGTTAGGACATATTAGAATGTCCACGTATTGGAAAGAAGTGTTAAATGTTTATTGAATCGTTCTTACCTGTTAATGCTAACAAAAATATAATAAGAGGGTGCTTTTTGTTCCGACTCCCGCAGGCAGCTATTCTATCGCAGCTGGCACGTCAGTAAGGCTCATGATAATATACATAACAGCATTATTTCTTTGTCATGAGTACAAAATAGAGTCATTGTCAATTGCGCCGAGTAAAACAATTCCTAAACTATAGAAACAAACAGCTGAACATTGTATATATAATGTAGTGGAATTGCTAGAGTACTGGAATGTTCATTCCCTTGTTTACTTTCCCTTTTGTTGTTGTTCTTGTTGTTGTTGTGGTTTTCAGTCCTGAGACTGGTTTGATGCAGCTCTCCATGCTAATCTGTCCTGTGCAAGCTTCTTCATCTCCCAGTACCTACTGCAACGTACATCCTTCTGAATCTGATTAGTGTATTCATCTCTTGGTCTCCCTCTACGATTTTTACCCTCCACGCTGCCCTCCAATGCTAAATTTGTGATCCCTTGATGCCTCAAAACATGTCCTACCAACCGATCCCTTCTTCTAGTCAAGTTGTGCCACAAACTTCTCTTCTCGCCAATCATATTATTTACCTCCTCATTAGTTACGTGATCTATCCACCTTGTCTTCAGCATTCTTCTGTAGCACCACATTTCGAAAGCTTCTATTCTCTTCTTGTCCAAACGATTTATCGTCCATGTTTCACTTACATACATGGCTACACTCCATACAAATACTTTCAGAAAAAAACTTACTGTCACTTAAATCTATACTCGATGTTAACAAATTTCTCTTCTTCAGAAACGATTTCCTTGCCATTGCCAGTCTACATTTTATATCCTCTCTACTTCGACCATCGTCAGTTATTTTACTTCCTAAATAGCAAAACTCCTTGACTACTGTAAGTGTCTCATTTCTTAATCTAATTCCCTCAGCACATTTTTAATTATGTTCATCTTGTAACACTCTTTTTTATCTCTCTCTCTATTCAGTCATTACTTTTTCTCTTTTCATATTCGCCGACCAGGTACATTTTATAATTATTGTACCAAATTAACAGATTATGATGCACAATAATAATCAAAATAGGCAATTGGTACAGTTGACAGAGCAGAACGAGGACTGTCAACATAGTTCTTGACAAAGACACCATGGTCCAGCTACTTCCGGCGAAAAAGAAAACCTGGTTATATTAACATCCGTTTTTCTCATCATATTAACGATATTGACGCATTTTTGTGTGGAACGGTGTGTCGACCCCAATCGAAGCTATTTCATGGCCAAACTCATTTTCGGAAAAAAGTGGACTGTGGCCTTTCTGGAAAGGAAGTATTCAGTTCCCCAGACAACCTACCAGCGTGCGTAGCGGGGTCCTGCGGGCTAGTTGCCACCGGGTTTGGCGGAGCTGCTAAATCTACGACATTCATTATCTCTGCTATCGATACGTCTTCGTCCATCGATGGAAAAGATGGAAGGAATGATATCTAAGGGTGATTCACCACTACTGTGGTAATGCTACTGCTCCTGTTTCTGCCAGAGCTTTGACAAAAAGCTGAACGTTAAAAACTGAGTTATACTTTCGGTCTCAAAAGTATCCACACTTCGCTAAGTAATGTGGGATTAACAACTAGGCGTCACGTGAGACGGTTCCACCAGTATAAAAGGAGGCGGGAAGTATTGTGTTGTCAGCAGAGATGAAGTAAGAGCACAATGTCGGTCATGAGAGCTCACTGACTTCGAGGGTGGGCTAATCATTAGACGTCAGCTGAATGGCGAATCTGCCAGGGACTTTCCAAATCTTCTGAAGCTGCCCAGATCGACTGTTCCAGATATGATTTTGAAATGGAAAAGTGAAGGGATAACCATAGCTAAACGACGACCAGTCAGACCTCATGTATTGCCGGGTAGGGGCCGTAGAGCATTTTGAAGGGCGGTTGTAAAAATTCTTATGAGATCAGCGGAAGAATCAATCATGCGTGACCAGGAGTCCAGCTAATCCAATCACTGTGCTTAGAGAGTTATAAACAATGGGGTACAGCGGTCGAGCATCTCCTCATAAGCGACACGTTTCTGCAGTCACTACTAAGCGCCGCTTTAGGCGCTGTAAAGAATGACGCCTGAAGTCAGCGGATGACTGGAAACGATTGGTTTGGAGAGACGAGTCGTGCTGTATACACTGTGGCAATCAGATGCAAGGGTATGGGTTTGGCGAATGCCTGGGAAACATTATCTACCATCATTTGTAGTGCCAAAAGTGAAGTATGAAGGAAGTGGTTTTACGTTATGGGTGTGTTTTTCGTACTTAGGGATAGTCGCCCCTTATTCCACTAAAGAAGACGCCAAATACGGAAAAATTTGATCATATTTTGCAGCACTGTATACTGCTTACATTAAAGTTCAGAGACGATGATTGTGTCAGTACTACAGTGCATCCTGTCATAAACCAACATCTATGAGGCAGTGGTTCATGGGAAACAACATTCCGAAAGTGAACTGGCTTGCTGAGAAACCCAGTCTGAACCCGGTGGAATACCTTTGGGGTGAGTTAGAACGTCGTCCAATATCACTATCTCATGTGATTTTGGCACATGAGGAAGAATGGGCTACCATCCCTCTACAGATATTCAGACGCTTCATCGAGTGTGTTTGCAGGAGAGTTCAAGCCACCACAAAGGTGGAGGGTGGGTAGCCCACATATTGATGTACAAGGCAACACTTATTGAACTATACGAAATAAACGGAAATTAGTTACAAACTGCGGCGCGCACTTTTTATTCAACATGTAAACGTCACTACAGATTTCGGATTTAGGTAATGACATGTCTGCCCATCATTGGCGTTGCTGTCGCACAGACGAATAACGAAATTCTGCATGACTCTTTGAAGTGGCGGAACATTGTGCTCTCGATGACCGCCTGAATGACTGTTTTCAACTCAGCAATGGTTTTTGGAGTTATCGCTTGTCTTTAATACAGCCCCACAAGAAGGAGTAGCAAGTGCTTAGTTCCGGAGAATATGGCGGCCAATCGAAGCCCATGACAAAGGCCTCTGAGTATCCCAGAGACAGAATGCGGTCCGCAAAGTGCTCCTACAGGACATCAAACACTCTCCTGCTTCGATGGGGTCGAGCTCCGTCTTGCATAAACCGCATCTTTTCTAAATCAGAGTCACTTTGGATAATGGCAATGAAATTATCTTCCAAAACCTTCACGTACCGCACGGTAGTCACCGTGCCATCAAGAATATCGTGACTGGACACTGCACAGCCGCGCGGGATTAGCCGAGCGGTGTGAGGCGCTGCAGTCATGCACTGTGCGACTGGTTCCGGCGGAGTTCCAAGTCCTCCCTCGGGCATGGGTGTGTGTGTTTGTCCTTAGGATAATTTAGGTTAAGTAGTGTGTAAGCTTAGGGACTGATGACCTTAGCAATTAAGTCCCATTAGATTGCACACACATTTGAACACTGCACACCACACAGTGACCCGTTGATGGTGAAGAGACTTCTCGATCGCGAAAAGCGGATTCTCAGTCCCCCAAATGGACCAATTTTGCTTATTGACGAATCCATCCAAATGAAAGTGGGCTTCACGCCTAAACCAAACCATACCCCGTATACTAATTCCCAGCGTGCCTCGTGCGAACATCCTAACGCACACCGTTCATAATTTATAACGGTTTTATTTAATACAGTTCAATAATTGTCGACCTGTATTTCCGTTTACTTTACAAGATAATGTATTTCGTAAAACGGGAAATTGTACTTTAAGTATTATTAAACACTTACTACACGCGAATAAAACAATTAATATTAGTTCTGTTTCAAGAAGTACACTTGTATTTTAAAATTTAGTAGCATCAGTAGCAAAAAGGATACCTCAAAAGAAAATGGTAATAAATATTTATATAGTACGTTGTTCGTCATGTGACCTGTATGTCGTCATGTCGGCGACTGTCCTCTTCTTCTTCTCTCTCTCTCTCTCTCTCTCTCTCTCTCTCTCACTCTCCTTTTTTTTTTTTGCTGGTGCAATGTGAAGGAATACTGGTATTGATATTGCACTCTTTACTTCTTCTTGACCTTTGAATCTTTTCAACCCGAGCGCCCCTTTTCTCTGAGGAAGCATTGTCTTGCCTTATAAGGACAACAACGCTCCATCGCTGTTGGTCATGAGCAGTCTTGGTGTGTGCAGTAGAGTGGTGGAGTTCGAGTACGGGGTGGTCACGCGGAGCCGCATCGTGGATCAAGAATTTGCGAGGAAGTATAATCAGTAGTTGAAACTGTTCCGTCGGTTCGTCGCAGAAGTGCGAGTCATTTGCGGAAAGACGCGCAGGGCCAGTTACGAGATTTAAGGTTGAAGTACTATCGTGTTTGTGAGTCAATAATTTTCATCGAGAAACATCTGGCTCGTAGAAAGCAGATGAGTGGGCTTCTGTGATCAGTGTTTACCAATTTAATCAGTGTGGGAACGCAAAGTAACAACGGTCTTTTCTGTGTGAATCTGAAACAAGTGTAACTGTTCACGCAGGACTGGATGAGAACAGGCATTGTTAGGGAAGTGTGTACGAGCTAAAGAGACAATAAAACAAAGTAATTTGAATTGTTCTGACACTTTCCAGTTTTCAAATAAATACACTACTGGCCATTAAAATTGCTGCACCAAGAAGAAATGCATATGATAAACGGGTATTCATTGGACGAATATATTATACTAGAACTGACATGCGATTACATTGTCACCCAATTTGGGTGTATGGACCCTGCGAAATCAGTACCCAGAGCAACCACCTCTGGCCGTAATAACGGCCTTGATACGCCTGGGCATTGAGTCAGACAGAGCTAGGATGGCGTGTGTAGGTATAGCTGCCCATGCAGCTTCAACACGATACCACAGTTCATCAAGAGTAGTGACTGGCATATTGTGACGAGCCAGTTGCTCGGCCACCATTGACCAGACGTTTTCAGTTGGTGAGAGGTCTGGAGAATGTGCTGGCCAGGGAAGCAGTCGAACATTTTCTGTATCCATAAAGTTCCGTACAGTACCTGCAAAATGTGGTCGTGCATTATCCTGCTGAAATGTAAGGTTTCACAGGGATCGAATGAAGGTTAGACGCCAGTTTGGAGATGATGAATACACGCTTGCAATGTGCGTTCACCGCGATGCCGCCAAACACGGATGGGACCATCATGATGCTGTAAACAGAACCTGGATTGATCCGAAAAAATGAGGTTTTGCCATTCGTGCACCCAGGTTCGTCGTTGAGTACACCATCGCAGGCGCTCCTGTCTGTGATGCAGCGTCAAGGGTAACCGCAGCCATGGTCTCCGAACCGATAGTCCATGCTGCTACAAACGTCGTCGAACTGCTCGTGCATATGGTTGTTGACTTGCAAACGTCCCCATCTGTTGACTCAGGGATCGAGACGTGCCTGCACGATCCGTTACAGCCATGTGGGTAAGATGCCTGTCATCTCGACTGGTGGTGATACGAGGCCGTTGGGATCCAGCATGGCGTTCCGTATTACCCTCCTGAACCCACCGATGAGATATTCTGCTAACAGTCATTGGATCTCGACCAACGCGAGCAGCAATGTCGCGATACGATTCGAGACATCACAACAACGTTTTACCAGGCAACGCCGGTCAACTGCTGTTTGTGTATGAGAAATCAGGTGGAAACATTCCTCATGTCAGCGCGTTGTAGGTGTCGCCACCGGCGCCAACCTTGTGTGAATGCTCTGAAAAGCTAATCATTTGCATATCACAGCATCTTCTTCTTGTCGGTTAAATTTCGCATCTGAAGCACGTCATATTAATGACCAGTAGTGTAGTATTTGAAATTTATAAGAGACACGTAATCGTATTAGGCACATGGTCAGGCTGAATAGGTTCCTTCGACATAATTGAACACTCTGGAAGAATGCGATGCATAGTTATTGTTATTTTTAATACGAATACGAGAAATGCTCGACAATTCAGTCACATCCGTTGCTGGGTACACGCAGAATGAAAGCATTCGTGAAAGTTAAGATTATGGGCTGGAGCTCCAGTCCGGCACACAGTTTCGGTGTCTCGAAGCCACGTGCTATCGCATTACACGTTCGTGGTAATTTCGCAGCCAGTTCCCCGCGGTGCCGGAATCCAGTGCGTTAGCTGCATCGCTGGCCCCAAGTCTTTCATCTCCGCTGATTCGCCCCTCACGCGAGAGACTCGTGGTAACAATAAGTGGCCACTGGAGGAGGCGGATAGCGCAGACAGCGAGATTGGGCGGGCACCGTTGGGAAATCCCGGCCATTGCTCACCGGGAATCCACTTGAGCCGCTGTTGAGTTATTGATGGCGGCTGCTGCGGCGGACAGAGCTGCGCTGCTCCGGGACGCTGGATCACTGCAGCCGCACTCCCAATAGTCCTCGCGTAACGCACTCTCAGCGCCGTGGGACAGACGCGATGCGTGTAACATGGCCTGGCTGCTGGCTCGACTAGTCAGGTTGCTGGCGCCTCCTCTGTTCGTCAGGCATGTTGTACCGGGTTTGGTTTGAGGCAGTTTTCTCTGCCAAGATCAGGCAGGCTAGACGGCCGGACGGGGGGGGGGGGGGGGGGGGAGGGGCTGTAAAGTGTCAAAAGTGTCAGAGAACCGCGGTACGTGCTGTCGTAAAATTGTAGACGCCATAGAGTATATACAGGGTGGAGAAAAATTGTGCCACGAAATTTTAACCGTGGATGGCTGATGCCTGTAGGAACCAAAATTACTAATGTTGTTTAGGTCGACAAGGCACAATTTTTGAGCTACGGAAACTTGGCGCCACGAGCTCCGATTGGCCGCGGCATTGCCCTGTTGCTGGATGCTCTGGACAACGCAGGGCCGCAATTGCCGGAGATCGCGATGTATCCAAGTCGGCCCGCACGCTCGGTGGTAGTGTGAAGCCTTCCACTCTGGGGGCGAGTCCACCAGGGTCCCGACACATCCATTGTAGTTTCATGATACGACGTACCGGGAACAAAGCCGTCAGCAGCTGTTAGTTCGCGTTCAGAAAGTCTTTTTTAAATTATATCGGCCCTGAAAAGGGCCTTCTTGAAGCTAGGGCATTGTTTAGTTAAAGCAGGTGCTCGAACTGGTGACCCTCTCATGCGACACAAGCTTGGTAACGTCGAACAGTGTTTTGTCGGAATCTTTCAAAGGTGCCATGATGTGATTGGAGACATGTAAAATGTGATCCATTAACTGCTCTTAGTTTCTAGGTGGTTCGCACCCAGGTGGGTCAGCTAGAACCTTGAAGAATCCCCACAGGAAAAAAGTCTGCTAGCATGAGGTCTGGTGACCGCGGGGGCCATGTCCTCCGAGAACCCCTGCCAATTGCCTAGCCTTCGAAGAGTTCATTTAAATATCCGCGCATAGCACGACTGTTATGTGCGGGCGCCCCATCATGGTGCAACCACACGCGTAGCCCTATGTTCAGGGAAATATCTTCCAGCAGGCCGGGTAAAGTCTCTTGCAAAAAGTGTAGTAATTTGTCCCTGTAAGTCGTAAAGGTGGACGACGGACCGGCCTAATCAGATGGCCAACCACAATGCCTGCCCAAATGTTGAGCGAAAATCGTTCCTGGTGTCCGTTGACGTACGTCGCGTGAGGGTTTTCCCTTGCCCAGTAATGGACGTTTCGAGTGTTGTGAAGGCCATCCCGATAGAAGGTGCAAAAATGGTTCAAATGGCTCTGAGCACTATGTTACTTAACATCTGAGGTCATCAGTCCCCTTGAACTTAGAACTACTTAAACTTAACTAGTGCGCAGCTCGTGTACGTGCGGTACCGTCCTCGCTTCCTGCGCCCGGGTTCCAGGATTCGATTCCTGGCGGGGTCAGGGATTTTCTCTGCCTCGTGATGACTGGGTGTTGTGTGATGTCCTTAGGTTAGTTAGGTTTAACTAGTTCTAAGTTCTAAGGGACTGATGACCATAGATGTTAAGTCCCATAGTGCTCAGAGCCATTTGAATCATTTGAAACCTAACTAACCTAAGGACATCACACACATCCATGCCCGAGGCAGGATTCGAACCTGCGACCGTAGCGGTCGCGCGGTTCCGGACTGAAGCGCCTAGAACCGCTCGGCTACAACGGCTGGCGATAGAAGGTGCGCTCGTCGGTAAACAACACAATGGTGGGGAAGTCGGTATCTCGTTCGACACCTCTCAGAAGCCACCGGGAAAACCCTGCCCTGTGTTCGTAGTCCGCCACAGGATTTAGGTTTGGACAGGGTGGAAACAAAATTGATGCTGGCCGCCATCCCTCAAAACCCCCCAGACTAACCGATGAGTGACCCCCGTGTCGTGTCCAACCACTCGAGTACTTGTAGGTGCTTCCTCGAAACGCTCGAGAACAGTCTCTTCAAATGTAGCATCCCTTCGCGTTCGACGACTTCCAGCATCACCATGATATCCCGCTAACGAGTGTCTCGCCAAGTCTCCGGTGAACTGCTGTAAACGTTTGCGGGTGTGGGTGGCGTCTAGCTGGGTACCATTCCTCATACAACCGTCTAGCTTCACGCACATTGCAATTGGCTAGTCCATAAACAAAAACCATACCTCGTTGTTCTTCAAACGAATATTGTGCCGCCATGCTACTGTATGACTAAATCGCAGGTGACGTGTGCGTGCTCCGAAGTGAAGCTTACGTGTGAATGCCTTTAATGTGAGGCGGAGACAAACAGCAAGACCCTATTCGACACGTGTGCGTACTGCGTTGGGGCAGTCACGGGGCGAGAGGCATTTGTATGTGTGAACCGACAACTGTATCTCTGCCCGTCAACCTGCGAACGGCAACAAGGAAATCCCCACAGCCAATCGGAGCGCGTGGCGCAAAGTTTCCGTAGTTTAAAAATAGTTCGTTGTCGACCTACCCAACATTATTAATTTTGGTTCCTAATGGCATCAGCTATCCAGGTTTAAAATTTTGTGACACAATTTTACTCCACCCTGTATATCTATGGAGTGAGCATAACCTAATGCGCATGTTCTCTACATAAAACCGGGCTAGTTACGTGATTTTGAGAAAACAGCGAAACCTGAATATTACATGTATTCGCCTTGTTTTATAAACATTTGTGCACGCCTCAGTTTTAGTAACAGCTATAGTGCAGTATTGTCGTTGCTACAGATGTAAAAAGCCGTATGTGAAAGGAGGACCAGTTATTTTTCTTAGGTATGTACAACAGATGTGTAACTGTAAATGTCCTATTGATATGACGGACTTCGTATATTGAAAAATATCGAGACACAATATTATAAAATCTTGTATTGCAAAGGTAATTTCAGCGATTTTGTGGCTGTGTATATACGTGACAAGTGCTAAATAAAATATTTGCGGATTTGGTTGAGTAAACTGCCAGTCAGTGTATACATAATGATGCTATGTTCATATTTATGGGTGGCAGTCTGATTAATTTGCACCAATTTATGCAAGTTCTCATATCTTTGTGTGTATCTAAGTATTTTTGCATCAGATATTTTCCCATACAGTGTCATTAATGAAAACAGAGATTCGACAATATGAGTAAATGTATTGGAAAACGTAAAAATATTATTGTTGGTTCTTACTTCTTATCGCGCCACCGAAAAAAAGTAAATAGAATGGTAGCTGAGATATGATACTGTGGCGAAAAATCACAGTAGCAATTACTCATCGCTTCTTGAAGTTAACTCCAGTTCCTCCTATCAAATAGTTAAGATGTCTGTAAAACGCGAATACAAAAATGTTTCACGTTACTGCGAATGCTGTACTCGAAGTGTTACTGTGTTTACCACTTCTTGATGCTTCTTGCTTTCTAGAGATAGTAATTAGACATAACTGGTGTACTATTAAAGTGCAAGAGTGTGAAAAGACAACGTTAGAACCGCCGAACAATAATAACACGGTAGTCAATCTTTTTACAGTATGTTGCAGTCGCTGTATTTTCCTGCTGTTTGTCGTAGGTGCTAGGATATGAGGAATAGACTGTAAACCGACTAAGAATTCAACCATCCGTTTTGTGTGACTCACGCATTAGATTATCACTGTTTCAATTATTATTGAACGGTTGTATATTTGGGCAGACTAGCTTGAGTACTTAATGTCAGTTGCGTTGCGGAGTAAGTCTATTTACTATTGATTGGCTGTGAGGACACTTGTGGTTGCCATGGCTTCTCTTAAAAAACACTTTCAGTTAAGGTACTTGCACATTAGCTTGCCTTTGCTGTTTGAATGTTTTTGAATTGTTGTAAATGCTACATTGTGCAGATACAGGCCAACACTCATAATTGTTTCGAAAATAATTTCGACAAATTATGGATGTAAGGTGTGGCTGAGTAATGACTACCACATTTTCAATCCAATTGCCGGAGGTTTTACTATGGCCATACTTTTCAGATAAATTCTACATAAGTGTCGGGACAAAATATAATGTTTTTCAAATATTTTTTTTTCTAAACACTGCAAAACGAGTAATAAACTGAGGTACGCTTTACACGCCCTACGCTAGACGCTTATCAGCTACCCGTTGCCCACTTCATCTCCGCTCGTTTAGTTTCCATGTTTTTAGTTTTCATATTTCGATGTCCTGATTTTATTAGTATGTGGTATTAACGAGAGAAGCACAGTGCTCATTATCTGCTTGAAATGACAACGAAACAAATCGTACCGATGCGACTCATCCATGATAAACAGAGAAGTAAATGTATTTTAATGTGAAATCATGACTAGCGGACATTAAAAATACAGCAACAAAACATATGTCCTCAAAGAGTGTACTGCATGAGAGGGTGAAAAAATTAAAAAATAAAAGTAAATTTTCCTGCGCTAAATTTAACATTCAGAAATTAGGTAAGAGGTACGGCAAAGCAAAAGGGCCAGGTATTTAAAGTATCTCTGTGAGATTATAGAACCAACAGTGCTAAAAAAGTTTTCGTTCATAGAAACACAAAAGAAAATACGGGAGAACGTATGACAACTACAACAAAACATGAGTGACCATTACAATACAGCGATAAAACCCGGAGCTCTGTACGTGATCGAAATTTAATTTTCGACAGAAAGGGCGATTTGCAAAATATGCTGACGAAGGAATGAAGGATTCTGAGGAAAATTCTTGATGCAGAAAGAGAGGAGGACGGATACAGACTGGAATCCCATACACCAACAGTGAAACAAACCTGGGAGCAAAGATTAAAATTTTAAGAAGATGTTAAATGACTCCCAACGACAAGACAATGGCAATCAATAGTATCCGGATAACCCGGTGTAATGCGGAATTGACCACAATGTGTCACTAGAGGCGGATCCAGGTGCATGGAAGGAAGCAGAGAGTATTGCGTTGTCGGTAATGAAGCAGCTTCAGGCGAATGGGTCGGTTAGGAGAGCTCAGTGGCGTTGAACATGGACTAGTTTTCTGGATGTCACCTGAATAAAAAATTCATCAACGTCCTAAGAGAAGACACAGGTAGAGTAAGTGGAAGTAGAGGACAGAAATCTGTCTAGTCAAATGTTCAGGTTAAAACAATGAGAAACCAAGGTGACCGAAGAAATAAAAATAGTCTTCGGAAAGAGAATGAAAGCCATTTGGAAGATCATGAAATCAAATGTAAGAGCGCTGGGTTAGCCAACATAGTTCATGCACAAATAATAATAATAATAATAATAATAATAATATCTAAAGTTAGCGTTGCATTTAGAAATCTTTTTGCCCGAACTTATTTTCGGCAAATCCATAGATTGTGTTATGACAGTTAATCCTTTGTACAATCACTTTCAATTGTGAGTACACATAATGTGGCAAGTCTTTCTTTGCATAACAGTGGTCCAGAGATAATATTTATTCTTTTTAAAACAGGAAACAATGTTTACACTGAACAGTTAGATACCGCCATCGATAGGTACTTTCTAAACGCAACCATGAAATTTGGATGTAATTCGTGAAGTACTTTTCCCTGTAACGACAACAAAGGGTTCAGTGGGGTTAGTAGAATAATAGCTAACACGGACAATAATGACAACTGGCAGACAATGCAAATGTCATTATGTACACGAATCGATGCGGAACAGAACTAAAGAACAGTTGCGACCTAGCGACATTAACAGTCTTTCTGACTGAGCTCAATTAGCCAAATGTGATGCCGGGAGTTCTGCTCACTTTTCTTCCATTGTTTCAAATTACATGTAATTCTTATTTCTTCTCCTTGTGCGACAAAATATTCCGGAAACAGAAGCGCCGATCGAAGTCTCTCGGCGCCCTTTGCCTGCGCATGTTTGCGTGAATTCAGCAGCGTGTGTCTCTACAGCGGCAGTTCCTTTAGGACAGGGGCGGCCAAGATTTTGACTTATGGGCCTTGCCCGGGTACGAGTGCTGAAGTGCTCAGCCTCACTTCACATTCCCCCACCGCCACGCCATGCTGTTTGAGCGCGAGGAGGGGGAGAGGGTAAAACTGCGAACAAGCCGCATTCAAATGACAGCGCATTCGCCCTGTGTACTATTTGGTTTTATATTTCACGTTTCTCAACAATATAGATTACAAACAAAGATATTTTCAGTATTATTTGATTATTGTAGGCATACTGAAAACATAATATAATTTTTATCTGGTCCAAACTGTTGGCATACGCTCAGGCACAGACAATTTCAAAGACTTTTGCACTCAAGTTGACACGTATTCGTGACGTATATAGTTTCATAATCGAAAAAAAGATCTTTCACACAAATATGTCGATCGAAGTATTGTAGCACTTTAGCAACCTCATTATGCAGACTTGGAAACTGCCTGAGGAAAGGAGTGTCGACGTCCTGCTCAGTTTTAACGTAAAATGATTGTCATTGAAACTGGAATTACCTTGCAGGTCAGTTAGCTACATCATCATATGCACAGGGACGCTTTCAACTGAAATGCCAAATGATCTCAAGAACAACACAGAAACAGATGTAAGATTGACACTGTCCTCAAAATCTTTATAAAACTATCCATGTTACTCTTTCAAGGCTGCAATGAATTCTTAAAACTTCGCGTTGTGTTTAACGGCCGTGAGCTTGTGGTAGTGGACTGTCCTTGTCGGAATGTGTGTCGCTACTAAAACACGATTTTCTTTTTAAACACATTCCCATCAAATCAGAAAGTAGTTACGTTGCAGTGTCTAACTCTGGCAGTGTGAATCATGTCCACTTAGAATGCGAAGTCTGCAATCAATTCCAGATGTTCTATTTTTCGTTCCTACACTCCTTTTTCTTTCGTAAAGTCAACAAAAACAAGTTTTAAATCGAAAATTCGTTATAGGCATGCTCTTGACTTAAATAGCGTACATTGCAGTAGTATATAAAGTCTCCATACTCTTCGTTCAGTTTCCTGAAAGTCTCCATACTCTTCGTTCAGTTTCCTGAAAACTTGCAACTGACAATGGCCTAATGCGCGCGACTATAGAAATTTTACTATTCGTGCGACCAGTTCTTTTCGTCCTCCAGCCCTGCAAATTTAACACAGAGTGCTTTATATGCACAGAACAACGAATCCCGTCTGTCGATCGTTGTAATATTTTGCTGCTTCATTGTCAACTAAATCATTAAATTCTATCAGCGTTGTAATGTAACGTCTTTTCATAACAAGTATGCAGTACCTGACGTTATGGGAACTGGGAATTCTTGTCTGCTGTCATTCCTATTCATTTTAAAGGATAGCGACGATATATCGCTAGAATATCGCTAGACTACCTCTTTTTGTGTAAACAGCAATTGTAACTGTAAAGTCCTTCATACCACAAACATATAGCGAAGATTAAAAAAGAGCTGACAGTACGGATCTGCTGCACTCGGAGAATTGTGCAGACCGAAAAATGCCGAATCGCACAAATACATGAAATGTCTCACTGTTTCGAGTGCTTGTGAGAACCTTGTGAGGACCTAGCAAAGCCGAGTGACCGGCAAGAGCCCGCATCTCGTGGACGTGCGGTAGCGTTCTCGCTTTCCACGCCCGGGTTCCCGGGTTCGATTCCCGGCGGGGTCAGGGATTTTCTCTGTCTCGTGATGGCTGGGTGTTGTGTGATGTCCTTAAGTTAGTTAGGTTTAAGTAGTTCTAAGTTCTAGGGGACTGGTGACCATCGATGTTAAGTCCCATAGTGCTCAGAGCCATTGTTTTGACTGGCAAGACCTTGGCCCACCCGCGGGCCTCACATGCTGCACGCGTGAAGTTTAGTATGCCATGGCCAGCCCAGCTTTAGGGCCTCCTCGCACGGGCACACCACAGCAGTCGGTACAAGATGCCAGCAGAGACATCAGAGTCATTTCTTCGGCTTGCGTGCGGTATTGAAATGGATATAGAAGAGCTAGTAGATTTGTGAGGGACACGGAAATACACTCAGTAACATTGAAAGTAGCGCGCCCAGCGGCAAGGAAGGTACAAACGCGAAACTTTGCAGATGACTACAGTGAAATCCGAAACGCTCGTGATCCACTTTTGATTCCAGCACCCATGAGCACAGACCCTGCAGTGGCGCCGCAATCAGGCGGGGGTCCTTATCTAAACGTCGTATAGTGGACGCATCATAAAGGTGACAACGACGAGCACGACGTTAATAGGCGCAGAATGACAGGCAGACGTGTTAGACGACATTTATCACACTTGAGCAAGTTTGTGCAGGGCCCAGTCATCGACATTAAAAATGCACGCTGGTCGACACGCCGTGTGGCTCGTCAGGTGTTTCTTCAGATAATGTTGGGACTTATCGACACGAGATGGCATCCACGCACGACTTACAGAGTCTGGAACGACCAGGAAGTCGGCAAACAAGAGGATCGAAGAATCGTACAATAAGCGACCAAGACTCCTACAGTGACTCGCTCCACGATAGTAGCAGATGTGCCGGCGCCATTTGTTCCACAAACCATTTCCAGACGCCTTGCAGATGCGAATTAGCAATCCAAACGCCCTTGTCGTTTACGGCCGTTACCACCGAGACACTGGTGACTCCGTCTACAATGGTGCCAAGCCAGAACTACGTGGACTGCCGCAGATTGGCAAAACATTGTGTTTAGTGATGAATCCCGTTTCGGATGATAAACGCATACTGGGACAGAGACAACCTGGTGAACGGAGCAGATCCTTACATGCTGTTGCGCGCCAGACTGCCTGCACAGCCAGTTTAAAGGAACCGCACCCTGCCTATCTAACCCATGTTAATTTAGGCAAGTATTGGACCCATTTCTGAAAAAAAACTATTTGATGCAGGATGTTAATATTTTTATTGTATGTTACGTGATGCTAATAGTCAACTGTACTAAAATTTACTTTATCCATTTTATACTTTTTAAGAAATACTTTTTTAAATTTATTAACAAATAATATTAAGCTTTTTCTGCAGAAAATATTTTTTGTGGGCATCCTAATGGGGGAATATTAATGAATGTAGTACCAGAGGTGACTTTTTATGATATGCGGAGTCTCTGAAAATTTCATTCATTTATCTATGATAGTTTCTGATATAATGGGGCATATGTACTGAAAATTTTAGTTTGTAGGAAATTGACTTTAAAGAAAAAACTTTTGAAATTTGTTACTTACAGTTAATAAAAACTGACCTGCTGCATATGATGGCTTTGGCCTCTATCAGGTCTTCCAGCTTCTTTTTCATGTTCCTCGATGTTTGTCTTTCTTTCTTGGCCATATGAGATGCAGAGCTGTTTGCACCGGCTAACCTCATTTTATCCCAATGTTGCAGCCCAGTGATCATATTTTCACCGAGATTAATTCCCAGCTTTTTCAGTACCCGACACTTTCCAATATTACCACAACTGAATCTAATAACAGCATCATGAACTCCTAGTTTCATTGTATGCATGCCTACAAATACATTTTTAGGAGGGCAGTTCCAAATTATCATGTTGAAACATTCATTTGGGCTCTGTGCCTGCCTATGCGGACATTTCCTTAGAAGGTCAGGATGAGCCAAGTCTCTGAAAATAGGTTTAATTGCTGTAATAACAGCAGCAGGAAGAGAATGCTGTTGAGAATAAGATTCTCCAGTTGCCTGAGCCCTATTGTATTTGCACCACGAATTTTCTCCTGATAGTCTCAATCCATGACATGGCTTATCATCAGTAGATGACTTATGTAAGAATATGGCCCAAACATCTCTCTTTATTGCCTCCAGATTGTCTTCGTTTCTCCTAATTGCCTGCCCATAGTATTCCTGCAAGTTTCCTATTTCAGTTTTAGTTAACTGACTTTGTCCGGTCAACAATTTTCCATCTTCTAATTTTTTTACTCTCATATCAACAGTTAGTTTTCTCAGCCTTGTTCCCAACGTTTTTGAACATGGGCTACACGTTCTATTTTGCTAATAATGGCATCTGCATATGGCTTAGAGTTCACCACATTGTTGTATGCCTTACTGTCACCATCGCCCAAATATTTGGTGTACCGTACGCCTCTTGTTTCTACAGAGCGATGAAATATTTGTTGTACTCCATGAACTACCATACCACAACTCGTTCCTCTAAAAATAAGCCACAACGTTGTGTTATTTATGTTTATTGACTTAACAACATTTCCAATATTTAGACATTATCTCCACATCTAACACTTTACCGGTGTCTACACTCGTGGCATGTAGTCGATTTAAGTCGGGTGATGCTGAGGGAATTAGATTAGGAAATGAGACACTTAAAGTAGTAAAGGAGTTTTGCTATTTGGGGAGCAAAATAACTGATGATGGTTGAAGTAGAAAAAATGGTTCAAATGGCTCTGAGTACTATGGGACTCAACTGCTGTGGTCATTAGTCCCCTAGAACTTAGAACTACTTAAACCTAACTAACCTAAGGACATCACAGACATCCATGCCCGAGGCAGGATTCGAACCTGCGACCGTAGCAGTCGCACAGTTCCGGACTGCGCGCCTAGAACCGCGAGACCACCGCGGCCGGCGGTTGAAGTAGAGAGGATGTAAAGTGTAGGCTGGCAATGGCAAGGAAAGCGTTTCTGAAGAAGAGAAATTTGTTAACATAGAGTTAGATTTAAGTGTCAGGAAGTCATTTCTGAAAGTATTTGTATCGAGTGTAGCCATGTATGTAAGTGAAACATGGGCGATAAATAGTTTGGACAAGAAGAGAATAGAAGCGTCAAGAAGAGAATAGAAGCTTTTGAAATGTGGTGCTACAGAAGTATGCTGAAGACTAGATGGGTAGATCACATAACTAATCAGGAAGTATAGAATAGGGTTGGGGAGAAGAGAAGTTTGTGGCACAACTTGACCAGAAGAAGGGATCGGTTGGTAGGACATGTTCTGAGGCATCAAGGGATCACCAGTTTAGTATTGCAGGGCAGCGTGGAGGGTAAAAATCGTAGAGGGAGACGGAGAGATGACTACACTAAGCAGAATCAGAAGGATGTAGGTTGCAGTAGGTACTGGGAGATGGAGAAGCTTGCACAGGATAGAGTAGCATGGAGAGCTGCATCAAACCAGTCTAAGGACTGAAGACCACACAACACAACAACAACACTCGTGGCAGTCACAACTCCATTCAGAGAAGTTTGGCCTCTTTTCTGCCAACTTCCATCAAGTGCACTGCTTCCCTAGCAGCCAGTTTAATGCTTTCCTCACGGACCTCACATACATCTTTCTCTAATATTGCAGTCAGTTTTTCAAATTAATTTGGTGGTTGATCACTGAACAAAATGTTCTCCCTGCAGCCATGCCCTTGCCAATGGAACCTAAGACATAAACTAATCTAGTATAGATTTCATATGGGCCACTTGCATCTGGTTTTGAAGAACCCATAAATGAAATCACAGCTGAGCATTTAGTGCAAATTAAATCCAAATCAATTACTAAGCCTTTTCTCCCACTGGCAGTCTCACAAATTTTCTCACTCTGTGACTCACCACACTGTCTACGTGGTACAAATTTAGATACACTTGTTGAAGAATTACAATTAGATACATCGTTGCCAGGCTACATAACCTCTTGTACTGAAAGCGTTCTAAACGTGTTTCCTCTAATTTGTTGTTTCTTGAAACTGCCTTTACCTTTCTTCATCTTCTATAAACACAACAAAATACACGTAAACAAGCACTGCAGGCGTAAGTATAAAAACTACTCGCAATCACACTTGAACAAAAGTAATCGCGTGTTTTAAAGCGTGTTGTTTACAAACAGCAGATACAAAAGAATACCGACCGTTGCATTCCAAGGATAGCCAAGACACTCGGGAATAAAAGAAAAAAGGGGGGCTATAAAGATCTAAAATATATGCAGAAAAGTGGGTGGCAGAAAAGTGGGCGTGGCACATAAACACACGTGGTAGGAAAATGCTCTTTAAATGCTCGAAATATGATGAAAACCGAAAATAGATTTCTTTTTGGCCTGAACCATGGTGTGCCCACAGCCTACAATAGCTGTTCTGCTCTAATTGTGGTAGTGGTATGTGGCACCTTAACGACCAGCCTTAAGTTGATGACATTCTTCGACTCCGCGTGAGACTCTCTCTACATGGTCGACCAGGGACCCTTTCCAGCAAGATAATGCTCGTCCGCATACAGCTAGAGTTGCTCAAGATTTTCTACGTCATGTTACGACTCTTCTATGGCCGGCGTGTTCCCAGAACTTGTCCTCCAGAAACGCCAGATGCTACTGCGTCATTCGGAGGTGGTTGTTCGTTTCTGGGACAGTCTACCTCTGGACGACATCAGATATCAAATCAAATTCGATGCTGGACCGTCTTGTGACCTGTATTGCAGAAAAAGGTGGCCTGACGCGTTATTGATTTTGCACTGTATTTGTATGCTTGTACTCACTGTATTTTTTACTTTTCTTGATTTTGGGATCAAATGAATCTCTCATCTGTGTCATTACGTATAATAAATCTCATATCCATTCGGCGCTCCTGTCTTGGTGTGCTATTTTCAGTGTTCCTGAGTGTAAAGAGAATGCAGAAAAGAAGTTTTGCGTACATCCCCTTAATGTTAATTTTGATATTTGGGTTACTTCAGACATTGTAAAATGATGTGAGAAATTACAGCGTGAAAATTTTCATTTTCGTAAGAATGTCAGTACCTGCACTTCACCAATAAGTGGAGATCTCCCGAGATGAACTAAAGAAAGAGGACTCTCTTTTAAGGAAAGTCATCTCGACAAAAGAAAAGATTTTCGTGGTATTAAGGTCTAATCAGTAGTTACTCGTGTGTTATTTGTGGCGATATGTAAAGTTATAGTTATATGTGTAAAGTATATCTAGAAGTGATTAGTGATTTTTTGGGTATTTGAAAACTGGTTTATTGTGAAATCAGATTCAATTTACAAATATTTTAGATCATATTTAGGAAACCTGCACATTTTTTGGTGTCAGCAGCTCTGCTATTTCAGTATGGAAGTAGGTTTTGAGGAAAACTTGCATATCCCGCATTTTAAAGTGATTTTTCTGTGTTGTAAAGCTATTGTTATTGATGTGGAACGTCAGGGGCGGGGTGCAAGGAAGTTGGCGATCGATACTTTCCTCATTCTCCAACTGGCCAGTATTCTGGCTTCAAATAGCTCTGAGAACTATGGGACTTAATTTCTGAGGTCATCAGTCCCCTAGAACTTAGAAGTACTGAAACATAACTAACCTAAGGACATCACACACATCCATGCCCGAGACAGGATTCGAACCTGCGACCGTAGCTGTCGCGCGGTTTCAGACTGTAGCGCCTAGAACCGCTCGGTCACCCCGCACGGCGGCCATTATTCTAAAAGTGCATTATTATAAGTATTTAAATATGATTATAAAAGGACATAGTCTTCGATCTGGGCCTCATTTATGACGCTCATGATTCCCAACGCTTTTGTTTTCAGTTCATTGTATGAACAGACCTGAGATCCCCAACCAGAGAGCCATACGTATTAATGGACTGCTTCCGTGACGACGAGGTGCGGTAACCCAGTTGACAGTGAGGGATGGTGTGCCGGCCAACCTGGATATAGCTTTTAGACGCTCTCCCACAACCCGCTAGGTGAATATCAGACTGGTAGGCAAGTCGTGCCTCAGTTACACGATTCACAAAAATTTAGAAAAGTTTCTCTCACTTTCACATGAATAAAACTACACGCATACTGTTGGGGTTCAAATAATTTCATACTGGGTTGGAGGGGGAGGGTCTCAACTGAATCTCGCAGGTAAAACTATCCGTAGCGCACACGTTGAATTCGAGGAAAAGTATATTCTGCTGCTGTGCCATCCTATTGCGGTGAACTCCTAAGGAGCCACAGCAGCCCTGCTGGCAGAGACGTCAGGCACAGTGCGAGGGACACAGTGGAGTCATGTGCTCAGTGGATAGTTTTGGCAAAGGATCTTTCATCTGCGACATGCAGATGAGACCAGCAATTTGGAATACTTCATTTGAGGTCTATTCAAACCACAAACTGAAAAAAAGTGTCAGGAATCGTGAATGTCATAAATGATGTCCTGTTCGAAGAGGACACCTTTCAACATTTTAGTCACATTCAAACTACGTTGTTTGTATGCAGATCCACAGTCTCACTGTACTTGGTCCAGTCACATTAATGTGACCACCAACTATGTTTGATGTCCATACGCATCCATTCAAATTAATGTGGCCACCAACTATGTTTGATGTCAACACGCAATAAACACTCACATAAGTGAGGTGCCATTACCAGCAGTGGAGGTTAGACGAGTGTCACTCCAAAAGAAATGCACACTATTTTTGGAAAAATACATTTTTCATTCTGCATGTGTGAACGTTTTACGGTGTGTAGATACATCCTTACCGCTTGTTTTCAAACTTACACTCCTGGAAATGGAAAAAAGAGCACATTGACACCGGTGTGTCAGACCCATCATACTTGGTCCGGACACTGCGAGAGCGCTGTACAAGCAATGATCACACGCACGGCACAGCGGACACACCAGGAACCGCGGTGTTGGCCGTCGAATGGCGCTAGCTGCGCACCATTTGTGCACCGCCGCCGTCAGTGTCAGCCAGTTTTCCGTGGCATACGGAGCTCCATCGCAGTCTTTAACACTGGTGGCATGCCGCGACAGCGTGGAAGTGAACCGTATGTGCAGTTGACGGACTTTGAGCGAGGGTGTATAGTGGGCATGCGGGAGGCCGGGTGGACGTACCGCCGAATTGCTCAACACGTGGGGCGTGAGGTCTCCACAGTACATCGATGTTGTCGCCAGTGGTCGGCGGAAGGTGCACGTGCCCGTCGACCTGGGACCGGACCGCAGCGACGCACGGATGCACGCCAAGACCGTAGGATCCTACGCAGTGCCGTAGGGGACCTCACCGCCACTTCCCAGCAAATTAGGGACACTGTTGCTCCTGGGGTATCGGCGAGGACCATTCGCAACCGTCTCCATGAAGCTGGGCTACGGTACCGCACACCGTCAGGCCGTCTTCCGCTCACGCCCCAACATCGTGCAACCCGCCTCCAGTGGTGTCGCGACAGGCGTGAATGGAGGGACAAATGGAGACGTGTCGTCTTCAGCGATGAGAGTCGCTTCTGTCTTGGTGCCAATGATGGTCGTATGTGTGTTTGGCGCCGTGCAGCTGAGCGCCACAATCAGGACTGCATACGACCGAGGCACACAGGGCCAACACCCGGCATCAAGGTGTGGGGAGCGATCTCCTACACTGGCCGTACATCTCTGGTGATCATCGAGGGGACACTGAATAGTGCACGGTACATCCAAACCGTCATCGAACCCATCGTTCTACCATTCCTAGACCGGCAAGGGAACTTGCTGTTCCAACAGGACAATGCACGTCCGCATGTATCCCGTGCCACCCAACGTGCTCTAGAAGGTGTAAGTCAACTACCCTGGCCACAAGGTCTCCGGATTTGTCCCCCATTGAGCATGTTTGGGACTGGATGAAGCGTCGTCTCACACGGTCTGCACGTCCAGCACGAACGCTGGTCCAACTGAGGCGCCAGGTGGAAATGGCATGGCAAGCCGTTCCACAGGACTACATCCAGCATCTCTACGATCGTCTCCATGGGAGAATAGCAGCCTGAATTGCTGCGAAAGGTGGATATACACTGTACTAGTGCCGACATTGTGCATGCTCTGTTGCCTGTGTCTATGTACCTGTGGTTCTGTCAGTGTGATCATGTGATGTATCTGACCCCAGGAATGTGTCAATAAAATTTCCCATTCCTGGGACAATGAATTCACGGTGTTCTTATTTCAGTTTCCAGGAGTGTAGTTCAACCTGTTCCCGTGAGTGGCGTCGTCACAGCATGTCTTCAAGATGGCTGCTACACTTGACGTTTGTCAGAAGCAACGTGAGGTAATAGAATTACTGTGCTGTGGAAACAGTGTTCCCACAAGAGGTTAAAAAAGGTGAATGGAGGCGCTGCTGTCGATCGCAGTACAGTTAGGCGGTGGGCAAGCAGGTTACGTGATGAAAGCGGGCACGGCAATATTGAGGATTGTCCTCGTAGCGGCAGGCCTCGTACTGCACACACTGCAGACAATGTGCAGAGAGTAAACGAATTGGTGACTGCTGACAGACGCTTCACAGTGAACGAATTGTCACGCTCTGTTGGGCTAGGGGAAGGAAGTGTTGGCAGAATACTGAAAATGTTGGCGTTAAGAAAGGTTTGTGGCAGGTGGGTTCCCAAGATGTTGACAGTGGCGCAAAAAGGAACAAGAAAAATGGTAAGCAGTGAGCTTTTGGAACAGTACGAGAATGATGGAGATTTCTTGGAAGAATTGTGACAGGTGAGGAAACATGGCTCCATCGTTTTTCACCAGAGCCGAAGAGGCAATCAACGGAGTGGCATCATACAAATTCACCGAAGGAAAAAAAAAAAAAAAAGTTCTAAATCACACCTTCTGCTGGAAAAAGTATGGCTACGGTGTTTAACGATTCAGAAGGCCTCTTGCTTATGGACATCATGCCAAGTGGAACCACCATAAATTCTGATTCATATGTAACGCACATAAGAATCTTCAATCTCGACTGAGTCGTGTTCGACCATATCGGGAAAAGCAGGATGTTTTGATGTTGCACGACAATGCACGGCCACATGTCAGTCAAAAATCATTGAACTCCGATGGACAACACTGAAACACCCGCCTTACAGTCCTGACCTGGCTCCATGTGATTACCATCTCTTTGGGAAACTGAAAGACTCTCTTCGTGGAACAAGGTTTGCAGACGACGACTCCCTTGTGCACGCTGCCAAACAGTGGCTCCAACGGGTTGCTCCAGAATTTTCCCGTGCGGGTAAACAGGCGCTGGTTCCAAGATGGCGTAAGACAGTTGAGAGGGATGGAAATTATGTGGAGAAATGAAAATATTGTTCCTAAAGGACGTATCTACACACTGTAAAACTTTCAAACATTCAGAATGAAGAATAAAAGAATTAAAAAAAATAGTGTGCATTTCTTTTGGAATGACCCTCGTACAAAGTCTGTCAGAAAAAGCGGAAGACATTGCAGTCATTGTTTATCGGGCGTCCAAAAGAGGGTGATGATTACCTTTTGGGCCATGGGTGAAAGCATTTGAGCAACAGATTAGGTTGTAAGTTGTTCACATGCCGCTGTGGTTGAGGTGTACTGCACATGGCAGAATGGCGCTAGCAAAAACCTATTCTGAGGCAACTGTGATGCATCATGGGCTATAGAGGATAGGGATGAACGATGGCTGTAGAGATGCATACGGAGGAACAGACATACAGCTGTTGAGCAACTGACTGTTGCCAACAGTGTCTCGTCAATGTCTGTTCAGTGAATGTTGCTGCATATGGATCTCTACAGCAGCTGCCTGGTTTCGTGCACCAATGTTTACTGCTGTTCATCAGCGGTGAAGGCTGGAATTTGCACGCCAATCGTGTTCATTCTTCTAGACGTCCACTAAATGACTACAGGTAGCCTTTTTAGATGATGCACGTTTTACACTCCATTAGACAAAACCCTTCAACAAACAACAGAAGGGGCCAGGCTTGAGAAGGGATCGTTATGGTCTTGGGAATGGTTTCGTGACATTCGCTGGGTGATTTCGTCATTCTGAAAGGAACATTGGTTCAACACAAGTATGCACCTATGTCCTTAGGGCCATGAACATCCCCATGTGCAGTTCGGCTTTCCTCGGCACAATAGCATCTATCAACAGGACAGTGCAGAATCTGGGAACCAGCCTTGCCTCCCCTTCTACCTCTCATCGTCTCCCCTCCTCCATCTCTTAGGTAGGGATACCGATTTTACAGACCTATTCTAACCTGTCGATGATGGTAGACAAAGAGATACATCTGCTGTCACTGATATACTGTTTTTGGTAGTTGTGTTATTACGATGATTTTGCTCAGTTCCAGTGTGTGTGTGTGTGTGTGTTGCAGTATGATACATTGTATGTGTGTGCAAGTTCCTCAGCAGCTTTTTCACTTATAGATCGGTAGCTGGCTACTCTTCGTACAATTCAGCGACAGTTTGCTGTCCTGTCCCTTCTTACCATGTATCTGTGTATAAGTTCCTCAGCAGCTATACACTTGTACATTAGCGGACGGCAGTTTTTCCGGCAGATGTTGTCGGACAGCTGACCACCAGTTTTGAATGGTATTGTGGTCTAGGACACACAGCAGGGTGAACATTTGCAATCGAAAGGGGAACAAAACCCGTTTTAAGCGTCCTCATTCGAGCCCCAAACGTCAAGGCAAGCACCTGTGTTTCATTAAGTCTGGTGTGGTGGAATAGGAAGAAGTTGTCTTTTGCTCTGTGGATTGACTGGCCATTTCAAAAACTACGGACAGATCAAGCACAGGCAGCAGATTCTATGAAGTGCAAAATGAATGCTCAGTCCATCTTGCTGCATCACCATTATTTGCTGAAAAGTATTCCTCCTTCACTCATCCAGTATCATCTTCTTCCATTCCTTGTGTAGGAGGCTATGGAAGCAGTGCTGAGCTGTATGCTTACAGGTGTTCTTTGCAACAACAACATATTGTAAATTGAACACATTTCCCACCTATTTAATTAATTAATTAAATTATTGTTTAAATAAATAGACAATGCGTTGCTCGGATTTGCTTCGCATTTCATGTCATGACATCCGTTTTTTCACGAGAGCATTTTTCTATTGTCCTGCCAATTTTAGGCGGTTGTGTTTATTTGAATTTCAATCGGGTAGCCTGTAGGATAATTGCAGTTCGATTTCCCTACCAAAATTTGGAAATTCTTTCATCTGAATAATACACATAATAATAAATGAACACAATTTTCAAGACAGTGTCTTATCTCCTTTCGCTCCAGCAACTCAAAGCAGACTGAGTCTTTTTCCTACCAGTTCCCAAATAGACGATGGGGGTGGGCAGGAGAAGGAAGGGAGAGGAGGGGAAGTGAGGGTGGGGAAGGAGTGGGGGTGGCGATAGCATATGTGCGACAGTGTCACATCCTCCCCTCACAGACTGGAGGTTGGGGAACACCCACACTGCAAACTGTCCCAGCTCTCTCTTTATCCCTCTGTGGATTTGTCTATGTGGGTTGCTTTTCTGGGTTGCTATTGTTGATGATGATTATCAGAAGCAAAGAAAAAGGGAAGTGGGTGATGATAGAGACATAAAGTGGAGCGGTGAGCCTAAACAGTTCACCTGGTGTGCAGAGCACCATAAACGCCTCCCTTTACATCTACTCTATTGGAACGCTCAGACTGAGGGAAGTGGCGTTGTGATGAGAAATAGGACTCGCGTTTGTGGTAACGGATGTTGCAGTTGCAATCCGGCCATCCAGATTTAGATTGTTCGTATGACACTACATCGCTTAAGGCAAATGGGGCTCTAGTTCCTTAAAAAAGGTGACAGCCGATTTCGTTATACCACGATGTTGATGCTTTATCACAGTCATTCGTTATATGCTGATGCTTTTCTATGTTGCTCATTAGATTTTTTTATTTTATTCTGGCACTGGAGCATAGTCTAGTGACCTATGACTCATACCCCGCTACCTCTGTTTGCATATTGATATTATTCCTACAAGCTAGCGAGTGTGTGCGGTTTAGCCGGGTGAGGATTGTGTCCTATGCAGAGGCAGACAGTGAGTACGTAGCGACTTCACTTATTTACGCTCTGACTCACTTTCTCAACCCTGTGCCATGTATTTCAACTGCCCTCTGTTTGCGATTGGCAGAGCTGGAGAGCTATATCTGAGGTTTCTGTTGAAAAACAGATACAGAAAAAAAGCAGTGGGTTTTGGGTTTTATGTATGACAGGATATATTTTGTGCAGCTCCTAAGTACTTGAAAAATTCCATACTTCAACCGCTTTTAATTCACAAATCATCTTCATCTGCTGTATTAGTACATTTTACAATCGACTGTGTAATATATTTTACTTTCGACGACAGTGATGCGCGGTGGCATCTGTATTATTTGATACCATCCTATTTATGTTGCCACGAAGTCTGTTGCAAATAATTTCATGCTGCTTGAGGGTGATCTGAGTACTGAAAGCAGTTGTGAAAAAAGAAAGATTTATTGGCAGTTAATGACGTTAGAAATGTCACGTTTTCTAACACAGGTTGTTTTCCCTTTTGTCACGCTCAATGACTGTGAGAGATCTGTTTAACATGGAAATCGTTGCTAAATGATGTTCAACCTTCTCTAGGAAACGAATGCTGTTGGCAGAAGCACAGAATGAAACTGTGGTCCCCACGAAACAACAAATGCCTTCGTCTGTGGCCTGTACTCAGTGATATGTTAGCTGTCTCGAAACAGCATATCCAGACACTCCGGGTTGAGTATGGCATTCCAACAGAGGATGAACGCGTAAAGCTGAAATACTAAACTCCTTTTTCCAAAGCTGTTTCACAGAGGAAGACCGCACTGCAGTTCCTTATCTAAATCCTCGCACAAACGAAAGAATGGCTGACATCGAAATAAGTGTCCAAGGAATAGAAAAGCAACTGGAATCACTCAACAGAGGAAAGTCCACTGGACCTGACGGGATACCAATTCGATTCTACACAGAGTACGCGAAAGAACTTGCCCCCTTCTAACAGCCGTCTGCCGCAAGTCTCTAGAGGAACGGAAGGTTCCAAGTCATTGGAAAAGAGCACAGGTAGTCCCAGTCTTCAAGAAGGGTCGTCGAGCAGATGCGCAAAACTATAGACCTATATCTCTGACGTCGATCTGTTGTAGAATTAGAGAACATGTTTTTTGCTCGAGTATCATGTCGTTTTTGGAAACCCAGAATCTACTCTGTAGGAATCAACATAGATTTCGGAAACAGCGATCGCGTGAGACCCAACTCGCTTTATTTGTTCATGAGACCCAGAAAATATTAGATACAGGCTCCCAGGTAGATGCTATTTTTCTTGATTTCTGGAAGGCGTTCGATACAGTTCCGCACTGTCGCCTGTTAAAGAAAGTAAGAGCCTACGAAATATCAGACCTGTGTGGCTGGATTGAAGAGTTTTCAACAAACAGAACACAGCATGTTGTTATCAATGGAGAGACGTCTACAGACGTTAAAGTAACCTCTGGTGTGCCACAGGGGATTGTTATGGGACCATTGCTTTTCACAATATATATAAATGACCTAGTAGATAGTGTCGGAAGTTCCATGCTGCTTTTCGCGGATGATGCTGTAGTATGCAGAGAAGTTGCAGCATTAGAAAATTGTAGCGAAATGCAGGAAGACCTGCAGCGGATAGGCACTTGGTGCAGGGAGTGGCAACTGAACCTTAACATAGACAAATGTAATGTATTGCGAATACATAGAAAGAAGGATCCTTTATTGTATGATTACATGATAGCGGGACAAACACTGGTAGCAGTTACTTCTGAAAATATCTGGGAGTGTGCGTGCGGAGCGATTTGAAGTGGAATGATCATATAAAATTAATTGTTGGTAAGGCGGGTACCAGGTTGACATTCATTGGGAGAGTCCTTAGAAAATGTAGTCCATCAACAAAGGAAGTGGCTTACAAAACACTCATTCGAGCTATACTTGAGTATAGCTCATCCGTGTGGGATCCGTACCAGATCGGCTCTGAGCACTATGGGACTTAACATCTATGGTCATCAGTCCCCTAGAACTTAGAACTACTTAAACTTAACTAACCTAAGGACAGCACACAACACCCAGCCATCACGAGACAGAGAAAATCCCTGACCCCGCCGGGAATCGAACCCGGGAACAAACTCAAGTGGCATACTCTGCAAGAGAGGCGCTCTGCATCGCGGAGTAGCTTGCTCGCCAGGTTTCGAGAGGGTGCGTTTCTGGATGAGGTATCGAATATATTGCTTCCCCCTACTTACACCTCCCGAGGAGATCACGAATGTAAAATTAGAGAGATTAGAGCGCGCACGGAGGCCTTCAGACTGTCGTTCTTCCCGCGAACCATACGAGACTGGAACAGGAAAGGTTGGTAATGACAGTGGCACGTAAAGTGCCCTCCGCTACATACCGTTGGGTGGCTCGCGGAGTATAAATGTAGATGTAGATGTAGATGTAGATATGATGAGCGAGAAGGAAAAAAAAACAAAGACTTATTGAACCGTCGCTGTACACATAGTTTATTTGCAGGATGTAAGCAGAGCAGTACATTGTGTATGTGTTGTGTTGCAGGAACGACGACGTTCGTGATCGGCTTCACGGGCTGCGTCGGTGCTCTGCGCGAGAACACCTGCCTGCTCTCCGCAGTGAGTACCAACCTATTGTACTGTACTCTATTGTACTGATCTGTACTGGGCAGGGTTACAATGCGTTGCATACCGTACGCAGTAACAACCTATTGTGCTGTAGTATACTACACTGTACTATACTAGGAAGGTGTACAATACATTAGATATTATAATCTATATACATCCTATGTGAGTGACTCCGAGTCGCCACAGAACCTGATTGTAATGGTCTTAAAGGATGGAGAGTACATAAAGAAACAAGTTCATTTTCGTTTGAAGTTCAGCGCAATGTCATAAACATAATAAAGTAAAAATTCTAAAATGCGTAACATTTAGCCTGATCCACTTAGAACTTGTATACAGACAGGGTGGTCCGTTGATAGTGACCGGACCAAATATCTCACTAAATAAGCATCAAACGAAAAAACTACAAAGAACGAAACTGGTCTAGCTTGAAGGGGAAAACCAGATGGCGCTATGGTTGGCCCGCTAGATGGCGCTGCCATACGTCAAACGGATATCAACTGCGTTTTTTGAAACAGGAACCCCCATTTTTATTACATATTCGTGTAGTACGTAAAGAAATATGAATGTTTTAGTTGGACCACTTTTTTCACTTTGTGATAGATGGCGCTGCAATAGTCACAAACGTATAAGTAGGTGGTATCACGTAACATTCCGGCAGTGTGGACGGTATTTGCTTCGTGATACATTACCCGTGTTAAAATGGACCGTTTACCAATTACGAAAAAGGTCGATATCGTGTTGATGTATGGCTATTGTGATTAAAATGCCCAACGGGCGTGTGCTATGTATGCTGCTCGGTATCCTGAACAGCATCATCCAAGTATCCGGACCGTTCGCCGGATAGTTACGTTATTTAAGGAAACAGGAAGTCTTCAGTCACATGTGAATCGTCAACTATGGCTTGCAACAAACGATGATGCCCAAGTAGGTGTTTTAGCTGCTGTCGCGGCAAATCCGCACATCAGTAGGAGACAAATAGCGCGAGAATCGGGTAACTCAAAAACGTCGGTGTTGAGAATGCTACATCAACATATATTGCATCCGTATCATATTTCTATGCACCAGGAATTGCATGGCGACGACTCTGAACGTCGTCTACAGAGTTGCCACTGGGCACATGAGAAATTACGGGACGATGACAGATTTTTGCACGCGTTCTATTTAGTGACGAAGCGTCGTCCACCAACAGCGGTAACGTAAGCCGGCACAATATGCACTATTGGGCAACGGAAAATCCACGATGGCTGCGACGAGTGGGACATCAGCGACCTTGGCGGGTTAATGTATGGTGCGGCATTATGGGAAGAAGTATTGTGGGCATTGGCCAGCACATTCGTTTATGTTGAAGGATGAATTTATGACAGTGTTTCCATATCTTTGTAGAAGTCCTGTACATTGATCAGTGGACTATTAACGTACATAGATCCCACACTCAGCGATGGCATTAATAGTATATGTGAATCAGTAGTGATAAACAATTTATCAGTTCAAATGGTTCCAATGGCTCTGAGCACAATGGGACTTAACATCTGTGGTCATCAGTCCCCTAGAACTTAGAACTACTTAACCCTAACCAGCCTAAGGACATCACACACATCCATGCCCGAGGCAGGATTCGAACCTGCGACCGCAGCAGTCGCGCGGTTCCGGACTGAGCGCCTATAACCGCTAGACCACCGCGGCCGGGCAATTTATCAGTCGAACAAGAGTTGGTGTCCAGTAGATCTTTCCGGTTTCTCAGAAAGTGCACTTTGTTGGTATATGATCTTCTTAAGATTGGTAAAAGACGAAGAATACAAAACATTGTAAATATCCTAGATGCTTTTACTATGAACTGGTTTCTAATCATAAGGCATTTGTCAGGTAACAACCGGCTGGCAAACGCTGACGTAGTCGAGGTGGAAAGAATGCAATTCTCTGGAATTAATATTTTATTGTACAGTGTGGAGAAAAAAAAGCTGGCAATGAGATTTGAGTCATGTTGGGACGTCTAATGTAACAAAATTTTCGAAATTATCAGAGGTCGGAAATGCAACGTTGTGGAGCTATGACCATAAAACGACAGGCAATCAGCGACGAACGCCTGGAAATACGTGCCTTTAAAGTCATTTGCTTCAGCTAATAACCTGTCAGGCTAAGAGCATAGTTGTTAAGTAAACTGTTGAACATAATGGTTTCAGCTGAAAAGTCAAAGGTACGCAAACCTTAAATTACTTTCCTTGGTTGGTTACATTAGACGTGAATTTTCTGTGATGATAACTACTCAATCAACTCTGTTAAAATTACCGTAATGCCATTAACACAGGAACAACACTGCAGTAGGAATGTCAGCGTGAGGTACTTCAAGGTGCGATGTTATTAATACTGAAACTCAAAGGCCACCTGTTTCAATTTTCAAGCAAACTTTGTCTCGTATATTACTTACTTACTAACTAAAAGTGCACTTTTTGGGTTAAGGAACCGATGCTTCAAACAGCAAATTGTTGATGCATACGAAAAAAAGACCAGAGTTTGGGAGTTCATGTGTGATGTAAGATGGGTTAATGGTGGCATGTTGGTACTAAATGTTACCAAACAGTTCCGCCCAGAGCCACTGTGGACGTGCCACACGACGGAAATGATGTCACACCTTTCCTTGCTTAATTTCACCCCTTCCCTTCACGTCTATGCAATGGCGGTTCGCGCCGCGGCGCCAAATGTTGAAATCACGTAGTTTTCTTATGGGTGGTTGAAGAAAACATTTCACACATAGCACCACTCAGAATCGACATGAAAAGGTCTCCTGAGGTGCCATAAAGGACGTCAGTGAAACTACTCCTTCCCTGGAGGAGTTTATTTATGCACATTTCGTGGTCGTAAACGACAGTCTGCAGTTCGGTGAACAGCAGGACGGATTTCTTGGCAAATTTTGACACTGCTGATACACCCCCTGGACGATTCAACCCTTCTCTAAGAACATTGTGGTCCTGCAACGGAACTGATCGTGATCGTACCCCTTTCGAGTGTAGTGCGACTGCAGTTTTTTCTCCGGTGTACAGGGTGCAACCACTAGGGACTGCTCAAAACCATTCGACGGAATTTGAACTTGTTCCGAAGCAGCAAAAGGTGTTTATGCTTTTTCAGCCCTCCTGTTTCGCGTCCTCATGTACCATTATCATTTTGGAAGGGGGGAGTGTGTGTCATGCGTGAATAAAGCGTCAAAGGGTCCCACATTTTGAGAACACTTTTGTTTGTACCTCCTGCGCACCTTTGTTGAGCAGTTTAAAAATGTACCTATACAGGGACAACCAACTAACGGCCTTGCCGCTGTGGTAGCACCGGTGCCCGTCAGATCACCGAAGTTAAGCTGTCGGGCTTGGCTAGCGCTTGGATGTGACACCGTTCGGGTCTTCAGAGTCCTGTTCACAAGCGTGGTGCGCTCAGCCATTGTGAGGCTAATTGAGGAGCTAATTGATTGAGATGTAGAGAGAAGTAGCAGCACCAGTCACAAAAATTGACAACGGCCATGAGAGCGGTGTGCTAATGACTCCTCCGTACACGTACCCGCATCCGGTGACGCCTGAGATCTGAGGATGACACAACTGGCGGTCGGTACCTTTGGGCCGTCAATGCCTGTTTTACAGCGATTATCACTACACTGCTTCTGTAGCACCTGCTTGCAGGCATAAGAAATCTGAGGGGTGTGGAAGGGGTTGACTATCCCACAGGCGCCTAGAATCGGTGAATGGTTGTTACTGAACAGGCACATTTTTAAAGCGCCCTACAAAGGTGCTTCGTTGACATAAAGGGTGTTGCCGAACTGGAGGGACCCTTGCCGTTTGATTCACACATGTCAGCGTCGAACCTCCCAATGCATATGTCACAAAAGGGCTGGGGAAGCGTAAATGCGTTTGCTGCTTCTAGTCACGTTCAAATTTCTTCGAATGATTTTGAACGGTACCTAGTGGTTGCACCCTTTATACCGGAGCAATAATTGCAGTCGTGCTACAATCCAAACGTGTGAGATCACGTTTAGGGGATTTCACCCCGCGATGACTATATAGAGAAGTGTTTAATTGTCTTGGGGTTGTCAGCCGTGTTATCGGTTGTCAAGAACGACAGTCTGTTCCGCAACACGCTGCATACCGAGGTTTTCGACCGCGAAATGTCCGTAAATGGACGCACCAAGGGAAGGGGTGGCTGCACTGACGACCTTTGTGCCACTTCGTGGACCCTTCTGTTGGCGATTCTGAGCGGCTGTGTGCCTGAAGTGTTTTTCTCCTCCCCCCCCCCCCCCCCCCCCCTCGCACCGACCATAAGAATCTCGCGTGATTTCAAAGGTTGGCGTCGCAGTAGTTCTGACCTCCAATATAAGAGTGAAATATGGGTAAGAGAAAGCATGAAGACCTTCCCACAGACCGACATGTCCATGATGGCATTGGGCAGAATTGTGGCGAAATTTGGTGCCAATGTGACATCATTAACCCAACTTCAACACCTCACACGAACTTCTGAGCTGTGGCCTTTTTTCTTATACCTCGACGCCTTGCTGTTAGAAGCGTCGCCGAGGGTGATATCGCAGGGCACCACGCTTTTACTCAGAGAAAGGTTGTAAGCACCTTTGAGACAAATTTCAAACATGTGCCTCGCAATGGGAGAAAATAACGATGATTGGAAAAAAGTGACACTTTAATTCTGTTGACCATTATATGGTATTTAAAAAAAGCTTGACACATTCCTACAGGACTAGTGTTACCTAAGACTAGAAGAAAAGTTTCCATAATTATCGTATAGGCCACTATAGTGTTCAAATAACTTACGGGAATGTAGTCCGTATTTCGACAGGTGCACACCCTGCCCCTGCAGCAAGCTTAAAATCTCGGTTTTCTGAACAATTCAGGAAATGTAACACACACACACACACACACACACACACACACACACACACAATGGAAACACTAGCACCACCAAACAAGAGAAGATGACCGACATCAGAAGATATCGGTAGTGAAAATTAATAACAATCGAGTGAGGCAGCGTTAATTCTCTGTCTATGTTTTTGACTAGGGATAGAGCAGGATTCCACGCAGAATTGAAACAAATACATTGTACTTCTTAATTTAATTTCAACTGATTCCTTATAAACTCTATCCCAACAGCTGGACGTGCTTCCAGACTGTGCGTGTCTTTTGTATATTCCATAGGATGACCAGCGCCAAGACAGTGTGCTGCAATAGCAGATTTGCTCGACTGTTGTAAACATGTGGACGCTTGTGCTCAGTACACCGCCCCACCATAGCCCTGATAGTCTGACCAATGTATGACATGACACAACTGCGGGAATGCATCTCACGCGAATCAAGATCGTCCTTTGCGGAATCTAAAAGGACGCCAAACAACAAAAGTATCGTCTACAAATTTGAAAAACACTCTGGTTTCAAAGCCGGCTTCTCTAAGGCACTTTCCTACAGGTCTTCCATAAACATAAATTGGCCTGACTATCAGAACTGTGGAGGAACCGTATCATCTTATAGAATATAACACAGAAATTACGGCGTGTACTTGCACCCCCTGGGATAGAGTTAGTAAGGAAACAGTGGAAATGAAATTGGCAACTAATCTTATAAATGGAGGTTTCTGTGTAAACTCCGCGTCGAATCCTGCTGTCTCTCCCTTGTCAAAAAACAGACGAGCTGATTTAATGTTACCGTAGTTCCTTTCGAAAGCACCTACTTGCTTCTGTTTTGCCTTGGAAAAGACAGTGTGTCCACCTGTCGATATATCGGCGGTTATTGACGACGTCACGCAGATGCACTCCTTGCATTATTTGAACCTGGCGAAAATGGATGAAAACATAGAATACCAGCAAGTTACGATGATTTATTGATAGGAATTTTGCAGTACGTAAGTGGAGTAGAAGACTGAGCGTGGCAATGTAGATAAACATTCACTTTCACTGATCTCTTTAAGCTGTTCTATAATCCTAGACACAGTGAATAGTGACTTCTAAAATGTTCAGTGTGGCTCTTCTTGGTGGCGATTGCAGATGAGTCCTAAAACACTGTCCTGATGTACTATCTTGAGGTACAGTCTAAGTAACTAACTGGTGAGCGGAGCTGTGTGTCTGCCTAATCCACATTTGGCTGGTGTATGTCCACTTGGGAACTATTTGCATGGCCCAATTTGTAAGCCTGAAAAGATCCTTGACGTGTGTGTCAGCTTTGTTGTACAGTTGTCATTTCCTGATAGCTCAATAACAAAAGCACATTTTATCACTAGACCAAGCCATGCCTGACATCCAGCTGATTGTGTCTAGCTGCCATAGAAGGATCCATATTTAATTATCGGTACTGGCAGGAAGTTTTCCTTGTTAGGAGGAGAGGATAGGGATGGACTCAGCCTCATGATGCCTATCTGAAAGCGTATTTGAATGAGAAGTTGTTGTTCCAACGTCGGGGAAGCTGAAAACTATCGGGAGAGCAGTTTGCTGGCTTCGTCTCCACCATGCCGTAGGCAAATGACGTCATTTGGTGGAAGTTCGGGGCCAACGAGAGCCCCTGTGATGTACATCACAGCAAGTGACATTACGGGTCTAATGAGGTGGAATGTTCGTGTCCGGCGGTAAGGGACTTACTATTTGACACTGGTTTATTACGGTCAGGCTGTCAATAACACATGACACAGTTAACGACTTCAGCTAGCACCTTTTCATTCATATACTATTTTCGTTCCTGGGCCCGGACGTAGCCGAGCGTTTACGATGTACTGGGTGATCCAAATGTCCTTTAACAACTGAAAATGTACTAATTCGCGGAATAAGACATAGAGTAGAAACTGACACAAATGCCTGAAATGATGTTGTTGTTGTTGTGGTCTTCAGTCCTGAGACTGGTTTGATGTAGCTCTCCATGCTACTCTATCCTGTGCAAGCTTCTTCATCTTCCAGTACCTACCGGAGCCTACATCCTTCTGAATTTGGTTAGTGTATTCATCTCTTTGTCTCCCTCTACGATTTTTACCCTCCACACTGCCCTCCAATACTAAATTGGTGATCCCTTGATGCCTCAGAACATGTCCTACCAACCGATCCCTTCTTCTAGTCAAGTTGTGCCACAAACTCCTCTTCTCCCTAATTCTATCCTGAAATGATATGGTATTTTATTTAAACCAAGAACGAGAACAAAACTGGCCAACAAATGGCGGTGTACAGCAACATGTTAGTGACGCCGCATGAGAATCGTGCATGAAATGAGCTGCAGTGAGAGAGGAGTCAGATCATCCCTAGCGTGGCTGATAAACACTTGCTGGAGGGTACGACTTATGCAGGATGGCGCTCCATCACATATTGCTACACGCATGAAATACCTATTGCACACATCGTTTACTGAGGATCGCCTGCTGAGCCGCCACGTCAGTCATGCGCGTTGTCCAATGTCCCCAGACTTCAATCCGTGTACTTATTGGTTGTGGGGTTAATGTGAAATCGCACGTCTACCACCTTGCGACCTCATTAGGGATGGTAAAAGACAATGTACCTACTGATACGCTGTACAGTGCTGTTCACAACTTTGATCCACTACTACGAATGAGCATTTGTTATAAAAACAATACTGTGGTAAAACTCAACTGTAGTGCGAATTACTGTTTTTGATCCATATGAAGCTCCATGTGTTGGTCATTTTGCGGACCTTTTTCTATTTCAATAAAATCCCATATGATTTCAAGCATGTGTGCCAGTTTTTACCTTCATACCTACGTCAATCCATGGAGTAATCCATGGACTTAAGGGTCACCCTCTGTGTCGAGCAAGGCAACAAGTGTGACGTCACCAGTTCGTTGCGGGGCCCGTATTTCTCGTGCGTCTCGGTAGAGGACAACACAGCGTCCGGCCAGCACCGAATATTGTGGAGCTACCTTTTTTTTGTTTATTTACGCAATTCCATCCCGAACCGTCCCTCTTCCTAACTGGAGAATTTTCACCCTGCCACGTCCCGTTAACAGCTGGATACTGTATGGACAGAACTGATACACCACACTGTATATGTGTACATATGTACACTTTCTGAATTAACTAATAACAGTATTTGCGGAATACATGAAAAACTGTTGGTATCTTTAATATAGGAAATAAATTTCATGTCCGCGATGATTGTGAGTATTTTGTGAACAAAACCTTCTAGATCTGACTGTTGTATGGAGGACCCATGCGGAGTATCCTGTACTGCCGGAGGCTTTTCCCTACTGGGGGGAATGGAAGGGGATGCACACAGCCTCGTTATGCCTAACAGGTTTCTAAGTTTTGATCAGATGAAGGCAACAGCTGTAACGATATTATAGATAGATATTAAGTTGATCCTGATGGTTTTGTTCACGAAACTGTTTATGCACATGAGTGAGTTTTGTTAATATACTTTTTGCGTGGCAGACTGCCTCAGCCTTTTACTCGTTTACTGAGCTGCTGAGCGCGGCCCCCTTTGTGTTTCAGTATGCCATCTTCCTCGCCATCCTGCTGCTCCTCGAGATGACAGCGGGCGTCTTAGGCTTCATTTTTAAAGACTGGGTAAGTAGCGCGCAGCGCAGCGCAGCGCAAAGCTCCTTTCCGAAAGTGGCTGCTCCGCAAACTTAATGCGGCGTAATTTCTTTTTTCCGTAGAACGACTACTTTGCTGCTCGTTTGTTATTAGGTATATTTCTGAAATTGGAGCACAAGAGAGGCTTAATTTGTTACTTCGTACAGCATCTGGTAAGCAGGAAACATATTTCTGGAAAGGTTTGGCCGCTCAAAACACTGAACTGTTAGCGACCCGCTCGCAGTGTGTTTTACCTGTTTCAACTTATTTCGTGGCATAAGTGATGAGGTATTCATCCGATAATGACTTCATCGTGTGCTTCCGGGTGTAATCACCTGTTCCGGTCTCTATCATCCATCCATCCATCTCTTACGGCGTGTACCTAGTCGTGTTTTTCTAGTCGGCTCATAATTCACTATCTGATTTGACAAATCTGTTTTCTGTCATTCTATGAATATGATCCTTCTATTTTATTTTATTCTCTTCTGACTTGTCGTTACCTGAAAAGATTTTTTAAACCTGACCTTATTGTCTCATGCCTTATTTTGTATATTTCATTACAGCCTCATACTATGAACTTCATCTCTGCTGTTTGCAAACGTGCTTTTTCTGTTTTTGCTACTGTCCTTGCCTGGGAACCATATAAAAGAATAGGTACAGCCAAAATTGAATAGAATGTAATTTATTTCTCTCTCCTTGATTCTCTTCCTAAACGTCTTTCATTTATTTCGCGGAAAGCTTGGTATTTATTAACCTTAATCTCAATATCTTTGTCATAGTTAATACTAATATCACATCCTAGGTAACTGAAGTGGGGCAATTGTTCTACAATTTTCTCATTTATTATTATTTTCCGTCTGAATAGATTCTTTCCTTTAAAATCCATCACCTTTATCGTATTTGCAGATATCGTTAAGTAGTAACATATTGGTTTTTGGACCAATCTGTATACTGAGCATTGTAAATTGTCTAGTATTTCCTGTATAATTATTTGATCGTCAGCATGTAATAGAGCATTTCATGATACATTAGATCCTATTTTAATTCGTAAGTGTTTTTCACCTTTCCACTTCGTCTCACCACTTCGTAACTAGGTTGTCAATATATAAATTAAATAAAGTAGGTGATAGACTGCAACATTGTCGAACACATTTATTTATTAAATTTTCATTTGACGGTTTTGAACCAGCACTTACAACTAATTTTGTATTTATATATACACTCTTAATAGTATTAACATATTTTCCATAAAAGGGGGTCTGTTTATCTTATCGAAAGATTTCTCAAAATAAAAAAGTGCTAACCGTGTTTCTAAGCCCAATTCCCGACGCTTTTCAATAATTAATATAATTATAATTATATTATCACTACACGGACGTTCCTTTCTCAAGCGTGATTGCTCTTCTGACATTACTGCATCAGCGATACTTAGAAGACTTTGATTAAGAACTTTCCCATCAATTTTGCATCTTGCATTTAGTAAACTTATTCCTCAATGACTTATTTAATTGAATTCAAACGGCTGACATTTACTTAACAAACTTGTATCTATTCTATCTTCTGAGTAACATGACTGGATTATTGATTTCAATTCGGCTCAAGAAAAAAGTCAGAAATGCCGTTGCGAATATGGCTATAGCTGCTGGATATGAAAGAGAAGGAAAGAAAACCTTGTAATACATTAATTACTTTTCCTTCCCCAGAAACTCCGTAAATAAAATAATGTAGTTGTTTTTTATTTTATTCGTAAAAGGGATAATTAATCTCGTCGTTTTAAATTAAATATTTCAGGTGAACCGAACAGGTGAACGGTGAATCATTAAACTGTAACCACTAGAAAAAGGTGCCCTGTATTCTACAGAAATTGTAAAACTGAATGAGATTTAATTTTCGTTTTTTCCGGCATTTCCAGTAATTCTTGTGAGCTCACCGCGATGTCACCAAACACGGATGCAACCATCATGATACTGCAAACAGAGCCTGGATTCATCAGAAAAAATGACGTTTTGCCATTCGTGCACCCAGGTTCGTCGTTGAGTACACCACCGCAGGCGCTCCTGTCTGTGAGGCAGCGGCTAGGGTAACCACAGCCATGATCTCCGAGCTCATGGTCCATGTTGCTGCAAATATCGTCGAACTGTTCGTGCAGATGATTGTTGTCTAGCAAACGTCCCCATCTGTTGACTCAGGGATCGAGTCGTGGCTGCACGATCCGTTACAGCCATGTGGATAAGATAGCTGTCATCTCGACTGCTAGTGATACGAGGCCGCTGGGATGCAGCACGGCGTTCTGTATTACCCTCCTGAACCTACCGATTCCATATTCTGCTAACAGTCATTGGATCTCGACCAACGCGAGCAGCAATGTCGCGATACGATAAACAGCAATCGCGATAGGCTACAATCCGACCTTCATCAAAGTCAGAAACCTGATGGTACGCGTTTCTCCTCCTTACACGGGTCATCACAACAACGTTTCACCAGGCAACGCCGATCAACTGCCGTTTGTGTATGAAAAATCGGTTGGAAACAGCACGTTGTAAGTGTCGCCACCGGGCCAACCTTGTGTGAATGCTCTGAGAAGCCAATCATGTGCATATCACAGCATCTTCTTCCTGTCGGTTAAATTTCGCGTCTGTAGCACGTCATCTTCGTGGTGTAGCAATTTTAATGGCCAGTAGAGTATTAAGAGAAAACTTCAAATCTTAAATTATCTTTGTGCATAGCTGCCACCATTTGTAGGCGCTTGTCGTTCAGTGGCAGTGTCATTAACTGTGTTCTTTGAGTTCGTCATCGTTGTTGAAATTTTGGCCACCAAGGCACGAATTCAGATGTAAACAGAGATGCAAGTCGCTTGGGGACGAAGCCATAGCTATGCAGAGGTTGGGCAAACTGGGTCTGACCAAAGTCCTGCACTTTTATCTTCCTTCCAATGTGAGGTAGGGCATTGTCATGAAAAAAAGGTACGTTTCGCTGCGATTTTTCAGTATTGAGCGTCGCAGTTTTTCAAGCGTCTGCGTCTCCCAGTGTAACATATGCAGTGATAGTTTCACCTCGCGGTACGAAATGCACCGGTAGAATGCCGTGTCTGCCCCAAAAGACTGCTTAGACGACTTCGCGAGTTGCAAACATTTGCTTGGTTTTAGTCTTTACTAGTGACGCACTATGCCGCAATTCCATTGATTTTCTCTTCGGTTGAGGGGTTTCAGAAGCGATCCCAGTCTCATCCACAGTAACTATCTTATTTAGAATATCATCAACGTCCTTGTAAGGTGCCGAAAGGCAAGTACACTGTCCAGGTGAGGTTTCTGTGTTCGTCGGTATGAGTTATTGACATCCAGTGAATACACATTTGTAGAAAATGTAGTTTTTTGGGAACAGTTTCATGAAGAAGTGATCTTGAAATTTGCGGGAAGTTCTTGCAAAGATCGGATACTATGGAGCGACAGCTGTACTTTCCTAGTTCTTCAACTGCATGAATCAGGTCTTCATTAATGAAACATAGACGCCAACATGACTGTACATGGTACACTTGATGATGCCCTTCATTGAACAATCGGACCGATCTCCTTACAACTGAATCGTGCCTGGCAAATCTATTTAATGCTTCGTGTTCTTCGCATTCATAAAACGAATTACAGATCTAATCTCACAAGAAGTGGTATTTTCAATCAGCTGCTCCATACTAAAGAGGCACTGTACAGTGTTAACAACACACAGAAAACTCATTGTGGTGTCATCTCATCCTGTTTGACTCAAAGCAGCTAACGGGGTGCGCCGAACTGCGATTGTAGTACTGCTGTGGAAAGAAATACAAACAGCACTTGCTTTCTGGACATGTGTCTTGTTACTGATAACCTGTGGAATAAGAACGTACGAAGATGTGGTTAACCATAATAGTAACACCCAGTTCAATAACACGGCGTGTTTTTTAGTCAGTCGAAAACTACGCCCTTGTCTCCAATAATTCCGTTATCGACTGGACAAATAACACAAATCTTACCTTTTTTCTATTGCAGACCCGTTTTAGGATAATGGCCTCCTGCAGACTTTTCGTGCATTACGGTTTTCAGCTTTAGGCATCTTTACTGCTGTTTCGTGTTTTCATATTTCATCCACCGACCTTCCAGAAGTTCGTCAGTCTTTTCTGAAGTCTTAGAATCTAGGAAAGAACTTCTTTGGTCCATCGACCATCAGTTCACCTTTGTACATGTCCCACTTCCTTGCATTTCGTTGCATAACAGTCCTCTTCCACTCCAGTCCTGCGCCGTCAATGGTTGTGGAATTCATAGTCCGTGTCTCTTCTACCACAAAAAAAAAAGAAAAAAAAATTGCTTCCCATTGTTGTTTGTAATCTTTCCTTTTATATAGCCATTGGAAGAATGATTTTCAAAATTCTGTATGGGTTTTCAGCAGTGTTCGAGGCTATTTTTGTTGTTCTGTTCACTTTTATATTCGTCTTTTCTATCTTTTCCTGGTTGTGTGATTTCACAGTTAATTTGTACTATTTTTATCTGATATGTTGCTTATACGTTATTTTAGTCTTATTACAATATTTTCTCTGGGCTATCCCCAACTCTATTCAGTACAGTGATAACAGCAAACCGAAGGAAGAAACGGGTATGAGGCTTGTTGAAACGTTGTCTGGCGATGACATCATTACTAGACAGAAAATCTGTGAAGGTTTTGTTAGACGTTTACACGGATTAACCTGCAGGAAAATCAAGCTGTTTACCATAGTTATTCAACATATTCATCCAATTTCAGGGCTGCAGTGTCACTTTAAACTAAGCCTTTGTTTCATAGAGCCTTTTTTTAATTTCTTTCTAATTGTTTGCGTTTGTTTTTGCAGATAAAAAACCAAGCCACGGAGGGTTTCCAGGCTTTCATAATCCACTATCGGGAGGACCCGGACCAACAAAACCTGATAGACTGGATACAGGAGGACTGGGTGAGTAGACGAGCTACGGACGCCCATTAAACACTGTGCTGCAAGCCGCTAGGTACACACGGTAGTGATGTGCTGTTTTTTCTTTTTAAATATATATATTGCTTTAAAAGAAACAGAAAATTTTGCGTCTCCAATTGGCGGAGCGCATGCACATTTTCTGTGCGTAGTTAGTATACATAATCTAAATCGATGATCCGAGCTGTCTGTTCTCCACACTAAAGAATTCCACTCAGTCATTGCATAGCGCCGTGCTTTGAAGCATCCATGTGGAATGCTGCAGCGACCACTTTTATTATTTTCTGTTATGGTGTTGCATAATAGTGAGTATTCGACTTGTTACTGCCCACTAGAAACAAAAATGCTTAATTACATGACGTGTTCATTGCGTTACCACATAAAATACGGTGCTAAGAATTTCAAGCCTCAGCTTACTGACACGCTGCGACTCGTGTGTTAATGTATTTTTAAACGATACACAAAAGCATGTGGCTCAGAATTATGCATACTTGAATGGAGGTCTTAGGAAACGACAGAAAGGGTGTCACTCTGAAAGGGTGCTGGGAAAACAATGGACGAAGGTAGACCTAGCAACAATCAGTGTTTTAGTTGTAAATTGTCGTAGATGCGTTGGGAAAGGACCAGAGCTCCAAGCGCCAATAGAAAGGATTCAAGTTCAAATCGTTGTAGCTACCGAAAGCTGGCTAGAGCCGTAAATAAGCTGAGCCGAAATTTTTACAAAGGACCTAACCATGTTCAGGAATTTTTATTGCTGTCCGGTCCGAAGTAGTTTGCCCTGAAGTGGAAAGTTCCTGTAAGTTAGTGTGAGCAGGGACTATAGTGGACAACCAGAATAAATTAACCTCAGAGTAGCAACGCACTTTCCAGTTCGCATACTACAGGGGGGGGGGGGGGGGGGGTACTTTATTCACGGTCTTAAAAAAAAAAAAATTGTTACTGGCTTACATCAGCAACATACTTTGTAAAGACGTGCTGATGTGTAAGTAGGGCTCATAACCTGAAAATGTCTTTTAGCACTCTCCCAGCAACATCAACGCGCTTTCAGTAAATTGTACTAACAACTTTATGCCTGCCATAAAAAAGATTTAAGAGATGAAAATTTCGTCAATTGATGTTGACTTTTACTCACAACGTACTATTTAAATAAATGCTGATATGTAAGTGAGGTCCTGAACCTGAACATACTGAATAAGACAGTTATTGGGAAAGTGACATCTACTTCTGAGACTTAAATGCTTGGGATGCGTTTATCTGAAAATTCTTGAACATTTACGGAATATGGTAGAAAAATTAATTAGAAAAAAAAAACATTTTTTTCAAAATTTTAATATAGAGAGTAACTCATTAGGTTACAGCATTTTCAGTAGGTGAGCATAATGTATTCTCTCTCTCTCTCTCTCTCTCTCTCTCTCTCTCTCTCTCTCTCTACATCTACATCTACATCCGTACTCCGCAAGCCACCTGACGGTGTGTGGCGGAGGGTACCCTGAGTACCTCTATCGGTTCTCCCTTCTATTCCAGTCTCGTATTGTACGTGGAAAGAAGGATTGTCGGTATGCTTCTGTGTGGGCTCTAATCTCTCTGATTTTATCCTCATGGTCTCTTCGCGAGATATACGTAGGAGGGAGCAATATACTGCTTGACTCTTCGGTGAAGGTATGTTCTCGAAACTTTAACAAAAGCCCGTACCGAGCTACTGAGCGTCTCTCCTGCAGAGTCTTCCACTGGAGTTTATCTATCATCTCCGTAACGCTTTCGCAATTCTCCCTCCCGTTGGTTTTGGGAGGGCTGATAATTGGTTCCTTTTTCCACCCCTCCGACTCTGGTGACACATTGCTGAACAGTTCGAAGAAAAATTGAGTTTCATTTCAAGTAGATGCTCCACTCATGCAATGATAGTTGGCGGTGACTTCAATTACCCTTGATAAGTTGGCGAAAATGTTTAAAGCTGGTGGTAGGCATAAAACGTCGTCAGAGATCTATCTAATCAAAAATGAGTTTGGGCAATTAGTTCAGGAGCTCTCTCGAAGAGTAAGTCGTTGCGAAAAACATATTTAACCTCTTAGGGTAATGACGGAGGGTAAAAAAACTCACTTGAGACATCCTCGTTGACATTGTTGTGCCAAGGGTAGATTTACTTCTGGAGGAGGTCGAATGGATGCTACAGCGTATACAAAATTCAATCGCTCCATGTCCACATGAATTACAATTTTGTTTTCGTGACTGGCGCTGAACACTGTGACTGTTGTCGCTTAATACAATACAGAATTACAGTGTCATCTCACAGTACGATTGACTACATAAACAATTCTGTCTAATAATTCTGTTAGTTCGCAGCCAGATCTGATGAGCTAAGACGATACTGTCATCGTAAGCGATGATTAATCCAGTGACGTCAGTGGCAGTGCTCACAGACGTAGATACTCGTTATGTAGCGGGCGGGTGTGAACTTCTTGAGGACGTGTCTTCTCCTACGTACCTCATTCTTCGATGTATCTGGCTGGGACGGTTCTGACGTTTGGTCCCTCCTGAAGTACCAAATTTGACGTGAGACCTCGTTCTTCAGACAACACCACATTTAGCGACAAATAATCCCCAGCAGGTAGGGAGCATTGTGACGAACACGGGAATCAAGTCTGAAGACTAAATGCCCTAATATCTAAATTCACGAAAAATAAAGACAAAATACATTTACTAGACACCTTCATGAAAGGTCTTCACACCACCCAATCTGACTGTGTAAACGTAGATAAGATGTGTTTCAAATTCAAGGAAATAATATCGGCGACAATTGAGAGATTTATACTGAATAGATTAATAAAGATGGTAGTAATCCCCCATGGTACACAAAAAAAGTGAAAACACTGTTCCAGAAGCAACAAAAAATCATGCCGAGTTTAAACGAACGCAAACGCCCCAAGATTAGCGAAGTTTTACAGAAGCTCTCAATTTAGCTTGCTCTTCAATACGAGATGCTCTGTCTCGAAATCTGGCTGGGGGGGGGGGGGGTGTGGTCGAAATTTGTGTGTGGTGGGGGGGGGGGGAAATCCTAAGAGATTCTCGCCATATGTGAAGTGTACCAGAAGTGAGACGCGACTAACACCTTCACTGCACGATAGGAATGATAATGTTACAGATGACAGTGTTAATAAAGCAGAGTTACTAAACACGGGTTTCCGAAATTCCTTCACCAAAGAAGACGAATTAAGCATTCCAGAATTCGAATCAAAAAGAAAGAACTGCTAAGATGAGCAACTTGGTAGATATTCTCGGTATAGCGAAGCAGCTTAAATCACTTAATAAAGGCAAGGCTTCCGGTCCAGATTGTATACTAGTTAGGTTCCTTTCAGAGTATGCTGATACAGTAGCTCCATACCTACCAATCAATACAACCGCCAGCCCGTCGAAAGTCCGTTTCCAAAGAATGGAAAGTTGCAAAGCTCACACCAATACTCAGGAAAGGAGATAAGACTAATCAGATGAATTACAGATCTATATCACTAGCGTCGATTTGCAGTAGGAGATTGGAACATTATGAATTACTTTGAAGAAAGCGTGTTATTGACAAATAGGCAATACCGTTCTTGTGAAACACAAGTAGCTTTTGATTTTCAGCGTCTCAAATTGATTCCACATTTGCCTATTTCCAGATGGCGTTTGACGCCGTTCCTCATAAGCGTTTTCTAATCAAAACTGTAGAGTTGTGCGACTGTATTCGTGATTTCCTGTCAGAAAGGTTACAGTTCATAATAAGTCATCGAGCAAAACACAAGTAATATCTGGCGTTCCCCAAGGTACTGTTAAATGTCCTATGAGCTATATAAACGTTTTAGGAGACCATCTGAGCAGCCCTCCTAGACTGTTTGCAGATGATGCCATCATTTACCATCTAGTGAAGTCTTCAGATCATGAAAAAAGTTGCAAAATGACATCTGTAACGTGCGAAAAGTGGCAATTGACTCTAAATAAGGATAATCGTGAAGTCATCCATATGAGTACTAATAGAAATCCGCTACATTTCGGTTACCACGATAAATTACATAAAGCTATAGGCTGTGGATTCTACTAAACTCTTAGATATTACGGTTACAAATAACTGAAATTCGAATTAAATTCTAATGGGCTCATAGATAGGGATGTGGGGAAAGCGAACCAGAGACTGCGATTTATTGACAGAACACTTAGAAAATGCAACAGGTCTACTAAAGACACTGTCTGGATCAAACTTATTCGTCCTATTCTGGGGTATTTGCATCAGATAGTATCGACGGAGGACACGGAGAAAGTTCAAAAAAGAGCAACTCATTTTGTGTTATCGCGAAATAGAGAGAATACCACGAATGTGATACGCGAATTAAGGTGGCAATCATTAAAACAGGCATTTTTCATTGCAGCAGGATCTTGTCATGAAATTTCAATCACCAACTTTCTCCTTCGTAGGTGAAAATATATTGCTGGTGCCCATCTACAAAGGGAAAAATGATGACTGACTTCCGCCAGTAAAGCTCTGAGGACGGGTGATGAATCGTGTTTGGGTAGCACACGAAAGGCAGAAGTCCTAAGTTCGAGTCTCGGTCCGGCACACAGTTTTAATCTTCCAGAAAGTTTCTTATCAGTGCACCCTGGAGACCGAAAATCTCATGTTGACGGTAGGCTGAAGTCACTACCAAGTGTAATTGTATGAGTGGGGTAATTGAAACCGGACTCAAGTTTTCTTTGAACACTGTTCAGCAACTGTATCATCTAGGGCTGGGGGAGTGGGGCAGGAAAGGGGATCGTTAAAAGGGGTCAATAATTAATTAATTCTGGTTGTCAACGTAACCTAACCTTTACCCATACCATGGTTGGAGACACGAACGATGGAGGTCGAGTTTAGGCTTGTTCTGCGCACCTACGTCACGAATGCTCCGACAGTCAGTGAGAGTTCAATATGTTCCGAGCGAGCATTAAACGTGATCATAGCGAGTTGTTTAGTGAATTTAAGTTCCATTTGTTGCGAGTTGTCCCCGCTGATTGTGGCGGAAAGTGATAAATTCTGCATCAGTAAGCGAGAGACGTAATATAGGATATTCGCTTTCTTGAAGCGGAAGGCACATGCATGCCTGTACCGTAATTGTCGCTGAGAATCGTCACCAATGCAATTCCCGTCCGTGCCTCGACATGCACGAATGCCATCGTTCGTGAATCGCACTATAACTCACAGGAACTATCTACTTGAATTTCGCTACAAGGTAAACAACATCTTTTTAAGCTACAGAAGAAAAATGCTTACGGGCTCCAGGGATTCAATTATTTAGTGTTCTTACGATGACATACAAGGCCGCCTCCGAAATTTTAATGTGAAAAGTCTTAAAGCTTTTTAAGTTGCACAACCGTTTTAACATTTTACATCTTTATTCTTCATGTCTAAATATTTATTTTTCAGCATTGTCACACTGGTGATGAACACTTCTCCAAACGAGAGACCAGTTTGGTGACACTACATCTTTAGAATGTTCGACTTCGTTGACCGAGCGAAAACCTCACTTCTGTGTGCACAGCATTATCACCATCGCAGTGAAGGCCTCGAAGGTGTTCTTTAGGTTCTGGAAACAGATGAAAATTGGACGGGATCAGTTGGGGACTATATGAAAGATTAGCGATGGCAGTGAATCTAAGACGAAGGACTGCTGTAGATCTCACAGCAGTCGTGTGTGATGTTGCATTGTCATGCAGGAGTAGACGGTGCTCCACATGCGGAGGGACTTTTCGAATTCGAAACTTGATTACAGCTTGCTGTATCTCACGCACCTACATAGTTATGTTACTGTACTTACATCTTCAAACGGGTTATTTGCGAGACCTCGGCTGTTGAGTATAAAATGATAAATCACAACACCTTGAGCCGTCTAAATTTCTAGTTTTATTTTGTTTTTGCCACCAGTTTCAGCGTTACACTATGCCATCTTCAAGCCCCAAGACCGACGAGTAGGAGGTATCCCACCGTTTGTACAATGAAAATATGGGCCAGCATTCAGTGACGGTAACCGTGGACTTCTTTTTAACACAATGATCCATTCGATCATCATTGCAACTGGAAATTTAGACGGCTGAAGACGTGATTTTACATCTTACTTACGTTGCAGAACGCCATGCTACACGCTAAAATTCGGAGTTCACAACTGGCATTTGGCTACACATACGTAGACGTGAAGATTAAAGATATAGAGTGTTAACGTTTGTTACGTTTCAGAAGCTTTAGAAGGTTCATAAAAAAAATTCAGAGGCAGTACTTCTCAGTGTGCCCTCTCACAGAGGCTTAGTTGGCGACAGAAGGGGAATCTGGCCACTTTATACCACTAACGTGCAAAATCCAGATTAACAAACAGACCACGTGTGGATATGGTCAAAGACCAAAGAAAAAGAAGATACATAGGCAGAGACGGTTTATGCACATGCTTCCGTAGGTAGAAAATACACTATTAAACGAGCAGAAAATGCACTAGTGAGTAATCAGATTCCTTTGAAGTTTTCCATAATACACTATGTGACGAAAAGTGTCCGGGCACCTGGATGAGAATGACTTACAAGTTCGTGGTGCTCTCCATCGGTAACGCTGGAATGCCTTGATGACAGCTTTCCACTCTCGCAGGCATACGTTCAATTAGGTGCTGGAAGATTTCTCGGGGAATGGCAGCCCATTCTTCACGGAGTGCTGCACTGAGGAGAGGTACCGATGTCGGTCAGTGAGGCCTGGCATGATGTCGGGGTTCCAAAACATCTCAAAGGTGTTCTCTAGGATTCAGGTCAGGACTCTATGCAGGCCAGTCCGTTACAGGGATGTTATTGTCGTGTTACCACTCCACCATTATGAGCAGGCGCTCCATCGTGTTCAAAGATGCAATCGCCATCCTCGAATTGCTCTTCAACAGTGGGAAGCAAGAATGTGCTTAAAACATCAATGTAGGCCTGTGCCGTGATGGTGCCACGCAAAACGACAAGCCCTCTCCATGAAAAACACGACCACACCATAACACTACCGCCTCCGAATTTTACTGTTGGCACTACACACGCTGACAGATGAGGTTCAGTGGGCATTCGCCATACCCACACCCTACCATTGGATCGCCACATTGTGTACCGTGAATCGTCACTCCACACAACGTTTTTCCACTCTTCAATCGTCCAATGTTTACGCGGCTTACACCAACCGAGGCGTCGTTTGGCATTTACTGGCATGATGTGTTGCTTATGAGCAGCTGCTCGACCATGAAATCCAAATTTTCTTACCTCCCGCCTAACTTTCATAGTACTTGCAGTGGATGCTGGTGCAGCTTGGATTTCCTGTGTGATTGTCTGGATAGATGTCTGCCTATTACATGTTACGACACTCTTCAACTGTCGGCTGGCACTGTCAGTAAACAGACGATGACGGGCTGTACGCTTTAGTGCTATACGTATTCCTTCACGTTTCCACGTCACTATCACATCGGAAACTGTGGATCTAGGGATGTTTAGGAGTGTGAAAATGTCGCGCACAGACATAAGAAATAAGTCACACCCAGTCACCTGACCACGTTCGAAGTCCGTGAGTTCCGCAGACCGCCCCACTCTGGTCTCTCACGATGTCTAATTACTAATGAAGTCGCTGATGTGGAGTACCTGGCAGTAGGTGGCAGCACAATGCACCTGATATGAAAAACATATGTGTTTGGGTGTGTCCGGATACCTTTGATCACATAGTGTATTTACTCGTATCTTTAAAACTGATGGAGTTTTTTGCGCTTTAGAACCAATCTTGGAAAAGTTTCTCCTGCTCAGATGTTGGTACCTCAAAAGCACAGACTGGGAACGATTCAACAGTATTTTGGAAATCGCCGCTCACGCATTTTTTTTTTTTTTTGCCGTAAGGGAACAAAAAGGTGATAACTGATGCACATGCAATGATACATTAATTCAAATGGACACTGAATGTCTTCCGTTTCTGGGCTGCTACTCCGAGGCGTTGCAGCTGTTGTTGTCCAGTGACCGTGCCGCCCTGAATGTGGGCCGTGTGTGTTGCAGCTGCAGTGCTGCGGTATCGAGGGCCCCAAGGACTGGGACCGCAACAACTACTTCAACTGCTCCTCCCGCGAGGTCGGCAGCAGGGAGGCGTGCGGCGTGCCTTTCTCCTGCTGCAAGCGGAAACCCAACGTAAGTACCCACCCACCCAGTGGACGCTCTGCTCACTCACCTTCGTTGTTCACATAGCTGAATAGTCCGGGGAACCTAGCTAAACGGGAAGAAACGTCTCTCCTAATCATTCGTAAACTCAATGAAACTTTAACGCTCTTGGCGGTAATCTCGAATTATATATTGGAATTTGTTCTGTCTAAAATAGTGCCACGACAGGATTAGCGGCAGCACAGGCCGAAGAGTGGAAGTGTCTACGGGTTGTGGAGGCCTATGTGTTTCTTATCAACAGAATCACAAGATAGTTCCAAACAAGTGACAAAATCTCGGACTGTGACCGAATACTGACTACAACGGAAACATTCAAAAGTAATCACCACACACGCTAAGACATTTATCCCACTGCATTTTCTCAGGACGCCGTTGACCGCTGATGGATACACAACAGCACCCACCAAGTCGTTCGACTGAAATCGACGTCCACGCATGTCTTTCTTGAGGTCGCCAAAAATCTGAAAATCACAAGGTGAACGATCGGGGCTGTACGGAGGATGCTCAGTGTTTCTGAACCAAATCACGTCCGATTGGCAGTTGGGGGAGGGGGGGCGTTATCGTGCAGCAAAGTGATTTCGTTCGGCAGCATTCCTGGGCGTTTTGACTGCATGGCGCCTCGCAGTTTCTGCAAAGTGTCTTTGTAGCACGCCGCACCGATTACGGTTCCACATTCGAGGAACACGACAGGCAGAGGGCCCCTGCAGGCAAAGAAGAAGGTTACGTGGTAACAACATTTCGAGCCCGATGGCAGACGGCGCAGTCAACAGCGGAAACGTCTCACATCTCGTCAGCAACAGAAATCCCAAGCTTTTCACACATATCGGGGGTCATGATGACCTTCTCCGACTGCAACGGCCCGCTGCTCGTCGAATTCAGCAAGCGTGGGAACAGAGTGCGCCGTGCTATCGAGATACTCTGCAGAAATGGCAGAGCGCCATAAAGTTAAAATGCCCGGGAACGGTGTCGGGCAGAATCACCCTGTTGCATGACAATGCCTGCCCCCCACACTGCCAATTGCACGAAAGCTACACTTCAGGGATTTGGTTGGGAGACACTGTAGCATCCCTCGTACAGCTCCGATCTTCCACCGTGTGACTTTCACGTCTTTGGCGACCTGAAAAAAAAAAAAAAAAAAAAAGCCTGGTCGTCGGTTTCTGTCGGACGAGGAAAGTACAACAGCGGGTGCTATTGTGCATCCGTCAGCAGCCGAAAATGTTCTACGAGACAGTAATTCATCGTGTCGTCTACCACTGGGTTAAGTGTCTTAACGTGTGTGGCGATTTCTTTTGAATGAAACTATCCTGTGGTTCTGTTGTGACAGTGATCGATTTTCATTAGACTGTCCCTCGTATGAAGCAGGTGCGCAGATATTGTTGAACCTTAGTAGATACTTTGTAAATGATATACAATGAATATAGCAAATCCTGAGACACAGAAAAGCCTATGTCAAAGATGCAAGAACTGAACGACATGTGTGGCTGTATACGATATGTATAGATAACATACATATTTTGTTTACCCGGTTATTTGTTCACCTAAGGATAAATTCGCTAAAGACTTAATTCTCATAAGATAGAATTCAGGGTCACCATTAAAATCTAGTCGTTAGTACATAGTTTTAACTTGCATAACAACTGACTGATCAGTTCCCTTTTTTTAAAGTGATAGACCAAGTGAGTCAGTGGTGCAATTGCTCGACAAGACTTAGGAACAACAGAGTATCTCCAGCACCACAATTTTCTTACTCGGCAATGAATCATTTGGATTCAACAGAGGACAAGCTTCTCTCATCGAATAATACTGCACATTCAGAATAGTATCTCTGTTGGGCGTAATTATTCAAATGTGGGTGAAATGGGACTTAACTGCTAAGGTCATCAGTCCCTAAGGTTACACACTGTTGTTGTTGTTGTTGTCTTCAGTCCTGAGACTGGTTTGATGCAGCTCTCCATGCTACTCTATCCTGTGCAAGCTGCTTCATCTCCCAGTACCTACTGCAACCTACATCCTTCTGAATCTGCTTAGTGTACTCATCTCTCGGTCTCCCTCTACGATTTTTACCCTCCACGCTGCCCTCCAATGCTAAATTTGTGATCCCTTGATGCCTCAAAACATGTCCTACCAACCGATCCCTTCTTCTAGTCAAGTTGTGCCACAAACTTCTCTTTTCCCCAATCCTATTCAATACCTCCTCATTAGTTACGTGATCTATCCACCTTATCTTCAGTATTCTTCTGTAGCACCACATTTCGAAAGCTTCTATTCTCTTCTTGTCCAAACTAGTTATCGTCCATGTTTCACTTCCATACATGGCTACACTCCAAACAAATACTTTCAGAAACGACTTCCTGATACATAAATCTATATTCGATGTTAACAAATTTCTCTTCTTCAGAAACGCTTTCCTTGCCATTGCCAGTCTACATTTTATATCCTCTCTACTTCGACCATCATCAGTTATTTTACTTCCTAAATAGCAAAACTCCTTTTCTACTTTAAGTGTCTCATTTCCTAATCTAATTCCCTCAGCATCACCCGATTTAATTTGACTACATTCCATTATCCTCGTTTTGCTTTTGTTAGTGTTCATCTTATATCCTCCTTTCAAGACACTGTCCATTCCGTTCAACTGCTCTTCCAAGTCCTTTGCCGTCTCTGACAGAATTACAATGTCATCGGCGAACCTCAAAGTTTTTACTTCGTCTCCATGAATTTTAATACCTACTCCAAATTTTTCTTTTGTTTCCTTTACTGCTTGCTCAATATACAGATTGAATAACATCGGGGAGAGGCTACAACCCTGTCTCACTCCTTTCCCAACCACTGCTTCCCTTTCATGCCCCTCGACTCTTATGACTGCCATCTGGTTTCTGTACAAATTATAAATAGCCTTTCGCTCCCTGTATTTTACCCCTGCCCCCTTTAGAATTTGAAAAAGGGTATTCCAGTCAACATTGTCAAAAGCTTTCTCTAAGTCTACAAATGCTAGAAACGTAGGTTTGCCTTTTCTTAATCTTTCTTCTAAGATAAGTCGTAAGGTCAGTATTGCCTCACGTGTTCCAACATTTCGACGGAATCCAAACTGATCTTCCCCGAGGTCTGCATCTACCAGTTTTTCCATTCGTCTGTAAAGAATTCGCGTTAGTATTTTGCAGCCGTGGCTTATTAAACTGATAGTTCGGTAATTTTCACATCTGTCAGCACCTGCTTTCTTTGGGATTGGAATTATTATATTCTTCTTGAAGTCTGAGGGTATTTCGCCTGTCTCATACATCTTGCTCACCAGATGGAAGAGTGTAGTCAGGACTGGCTCTCCCAAGGCCGTCAGTAGTTCTAATGGAATGTTGTCTACTCCGGGGGCCTTGTTTCGACTCAGGTCTTTCAGTGCTCTGTCAAACTCTTCACGCAGTATCGTATCTCCCATTTCCTCTTCATCTACATCCTCTTCCATTTCCATAATATTGTCCTCAAGTACATCACCCTTGTATAAACCTTCTATATACTCCTTCCACCTTTCTGCCTTCCCTTCTTTGCTTAGAACTGGGCTGCCATCTGAGCTCTTGATATTCATACGCTTGGTTCTCTTCTCTCCAAAGGTCTCTTTGATTTTCCTGTAGGCAGTATCTATCTTACCCCTAGTGAGATAAGCTTCTACATCCTTACATTTGTCCTCTAGCCATCCCTGTTTAGCCATTTTGCACTTCCTGTCGATCTCATTTTTGAGACGTTTGTATTCCTTTTTGCCTGCTTCATTTACTGCATTTTTATATTTTCTCCTTTCATCAATTAAATTCAATATTTCTTCTGTTACCCAAGGATTTCTAGCAGCCCTCGTCTTTGTACCTACTTTATCCTCTGCTGCCTTCACTACTACATCCCTCAGAGCTACCCATTCTTCTTCTACTGTATTTCTTTCCCCTATTCCTGTCAATTGTTCCCTTATGCTCTCCCTGAAACTCTGTACAACCTCTGGTTCTTTCAGTTTATCCAGGTCCCATCTCCTTAATTTCCCACATTTTTGCAGTTTCTTCAGTTTTAATCTACAGGTCATAACCAATAGATTGTGGTCAGAGTCCACATCTGCCCCTGGAAATGTCTTACAACTTAAAACCTGGTTCCTAAATCTCTGTCTTACCATTATATAATCTATCTGATACCTTTTAGTATCTCCAGGGTTCTTCCACGTATACAACCTTCTTTCATGATTTTTAAACCAAGTGTTACCTATGATTAAGCTGTGCTCTGTGCAAAATTCTACTAGGCGGCTTCCTCTTTCATTTCTTAGCCCCAATCCATATTCACCTACTATGTTTCCTTCTCTCCCTTTTCCTACACTCGAATTCCAGTCACCCATTACTATTAAATTTTCGTCTCCCTTCACTATCTGAATAATTTCTTTTATTTCATCATACATTTCTTCAATTTCTTCATCATCTGCAGAGCTAGTTGGCATATAAACTTGTACTACTGTAGTAGGTGTGGGCTTCGTATCTATCTTGGCCACAATAATGCGTTCACTATGCTGTTTGTAGTAGCTTACCCGCATTCCTATTTTCCTATTCATTATTAAACCTACTCCTGCATTACCCCTATTTGATTGTGTGTTTATAACCCTGTAGTCACCTGACCAGAAGTCTTGTTCCTCCTGCCACCGAACTTCATTAATTCCCACTATATCTAACTTTAACCTATCCATTTCCCTTTTTAAATTTTCTAACCTACCTGCCCGATTAAGGGATCTGACATTCCACGCTCCGATCCGTAGAACGCCAGTTTTCTTTCTCCTGATAACGACATCCTCCTGAGTAGTCCCCGCCCGGAGATCCGAATGGGGGACTATTTTACCTCCGGAGTATTTTACCCAAGAGGATGCCATCATCATTTAATCATACAGTAAAGCTGCATGTCCTCGGGAAGAATTACGGCTGTAGTTTCCCCTTGCTTTCAGCCGTTCGCAGTACCAGCACAGCAAGGCCGTTTTGGTTAATGTTGCAAGGCCAGATCAGTCAATCATCCAGACTGTTGCCCCTGCAACTACTGAAAAGGCTGCTGCCCCTTTTCAGGAACCACACGTTTGTCTGGCCTCTCAACAGATACCCCTCCGTTGTGGTTGCACCTACGGTACGGCCATCTGTATCGCTGAGGCACGCAAGCCTCCCCACCAACGGCAAGGTCCATGGTTCTTGGGGGGGGGGGGGGGTTACACACTACTTATCCTAAATTATCCTAAGGACAAACACAACATCCATGCCCGAGGGAGGACTCGAACCTCCGCCGGGACCAGCCGCACAGTCCATGACTGCAGCGTCTGAGACCGCTCGGCTAATCCCGCGCGGCGTTGGTCGTAGAACTAGAACTCGCCCGAATAGGCCATGAACGCCAAACTGTACCGACAAAGCGGCGTTTCATCCTTAGGCCACAAACGTGACTGGATGCGGATATGGAGGGGCATGTGGCCAGCACTTCCGTTCCTATGTCAGTTCTCGAGGCCGGAGCCGCTACTTCTCAATCAAGTGGCTCCTTAGTTTGCCTCACAAGGGCTGAGTGCAGCCCCCTTGCCACCAGCGCTCAGCAGACCGGATGGTTACCCATCCCAATGCTAGCCCAGTCCGACGCCGTAGGATGTATCCAGTGAAACAGAGACTGAAATTGTGAGATAAATCACTGGCAGTAGCAGTGAAATTGAGTTCAAAGTAAACTGAATATTAATTCTGTGCAAACATGAGAAAAAAAACTTATACATATACAGAAAAACATAGCAGTTGCTGTTGCAAATGAGCACAAAAATTAACCAAATGCGTCTACATGTACATCATACTCCGCAAGCTAGGTAACGGTGTATGACGGAGGATGCATCTGGTACCACTAACTGGTCGCCCCTCCGCTGTTGCACGCGCGAATGGCGCCTGGGAACAATGATGGCGATGTGCCTCTGTATTAGCTCTAATTTCCCGAATATTCTTGTTATGGTCATTTCGCGAGATGTGTGTGGGAGGAAGTAAGACAATGTCTGGCTCTTCCTGGAATGTGCCTCGTGGGCTTACAAATCATTGGATTCTCGTAAAGTAAGAATAATTTTATGCTACGGGAGGCTCAAACGTCCTTGACACACACATTAACACTACGCAGAAGAAGAAAAAAAAACTAGAAGAATTACAACAAGCACCACGAACACATATAGCCGTCAAAGATATGCTACACCGGCCTACCACATCAATAATGAACACTGAAAATTCATGCCTTAGAACTGAGTAGAAATAATGAGACGAAACTTTATTCAGATCGAATATACAGACTTGATAATGCACAGAAGTACGGATATACCTAACACGAACCAGTAAAGGACCACGTGACCGAACAAATTATCGTGCAGAATAAACCAAAACAATTTCCCATTTCTGAAGTAATAAAAGAAGAAAAGAAACAAGAAACTGCAAATGTAAAATAAACTACGATGTTGAAATAATCACAAGCACACTGTAGCCACATGCGCTGGCGCAAACGCCCAAAGCAAGACCTCACAAAGTAAGGAAATCACGAAAAATTAAGAGAAACACGTAAATACATATAAGAAATTATATGCACTCGAAAGTAACTTAAATCGAAGGCTACTGATGAAGGAGGAAGTGGAGAATGTGAGTTGAAGGCTCATTCATTCTTCGAGCACGTGGTCCAAGCCGCACGAAGCCATATCAGGAGAAAATATGAAAATTTTGAAAATCGTTTATTCTGCAGAAAGAATAACTCACGTAAGAAAATTACGTCCAAAGTGATTGCCAGAGGACACATTCTGAGAACTGAAGTCTCTGTAAACCGTATACTATGTGGGTTAGAACAAAGACACACATACTAATGGATAGAAATTACAGAATAGAAATGAAACTGTCAAGACAGAAAAACAAGAACATCAGAAACGGCAGCATTTTCTCACCAGTAAACGGGGATACCAGCTGAAACCAACCGTAGCTTCCACATTCATGAGTTTCGGAACAACGAGGTAACCACCTATAAAAATGGAATCACTGCAAAACTCAGACACTACGTAAACTAAACAAACTATACCACATCATTATTAAGATCTGAAGCTGTAAAATAAATGAGTTAATACTTCAGCTAGGCTGAAACTTACACCATCTCAGTTAGTATACTCGTCTACTCCCACGAGCAGACCCACTCATCAAAGTTCCAGGAACGAGTGAAGAGCACCATAGCAAAATCGGGGTTCACGCAGGTTGCGGAAGTGGTCAGAGAAAACCCTTTTTGCACGCTGCCAACTTTAGCACAATAGTGCTTCGACCAGAAGGAACCGAACCTTTTCGCCTTTTTGCTACTGTCACAGTAGCGGACGAGAAGTTTATCCACAACCAGGCACCATAAAAGCACAATACACAATCACATGCACTCACTCTTGTCATTCCAAGGAGAAAGGGATGGGATGGAAACATAAGGTTCAAATGGTTCAAATGGCTCTGAGCACTATGGGACTTAACACCTTAGGTCATCAGTCCTCTAGAACTTAGTACTACTTAAACCTAACTAAGCCAAGGACATCACACAACACCCAGCCATCATGAGGCAGAGAAAATCCCTGACCCCGCCGAGAATCGAACCCGAGAGCCCGGGCGTGGGGAGCGAGAACGCTACCGAACGACCACGACATGCAGGCAAACATAAGGATGTAATGTTAAAACAACATAAGCAAGGGTGGGGAAGGAAGAGTAAAGACAGACACTTAATGGTTCTACATATATACATGTAAAACAAACACGGTTTAAACAAACATGGACAGGACGTACTCAGCAGCTGACACTTCCGCTGGGCATGGTTTACTAAATTAACTGGAAGTATGAGATGCTAAAGACATGGAAAATGAAAAATTTAGTGCAACATTATGAAATGGCTCATGCAGAGACCTATCAAGGCTTGCTAAATAAATGCGGTATAACTAGTACAGATTTTATGAGTAACGAAGGTCTATGCCAAAATAAAATCGACAATGGATAGAGGAAGAGTAAGAGCTCAGTATTAATCATAACAAAAACAGCAGAGGTAAGTTACGCTATGCTACAGATCATAGAGCCAACCGCCGTGGCCGAGCGATTGTAGGCACTTCAGTCCGGAACCGCGCGACTGCTACGGTCGCAGGTTCGAATCCTGCTTCGGGCATAGATGTGTGTGATGTCCTTCGGTTAGTTATGTTTAAGTAGTTGTAAGTTCTAGGGGACTGACGACCTCAGATGTTAAGTCCCATAGTGCTCAGAGCCATTTGAACCATTTGAACAGATCATAGAATCCACAAAAATCGAGTTGTAGTTTGACATGCTCGGAACCCCTCACGGACAAAATGAAACAATTAAGTAATAGTTGTGGATCAACTCCCAAATTGCGATTATGGTTTCGCATCAGCTGTACAATATTTGAAAACAAATGGAAATTTGTTCTTGGCCGGCGCTCGAGACCCGGTTTTCTGTCGCTTAACCACTCCGGCCATCCGGGTTCGAATCCTAGTCCGACTTAAATTTTTATTTGTTGTCAAATATTTTACAGCTGACGCGGAACGGGCATGCCAGTCCGTGCGCTGAACACCCCTTCATTCCGAGAGATCCTACACCCCTGCTGTTCAATGCGGTCGCTCATTGGCATCCATAAAAATCAAATTCGGGCCGAATGCACCCCTCAAACGATGCATCTAGGGTAGCAGTACAGTGTCACAATAAAGCTGACCGGTGAGTGTGCCGTTTTCAAAGAAGCGACCATCACAAAACGCGAGACTTCAGTGCAATTATTGTCTTTGAATAAAATTGACAGTCTACTAGTCTCATTGCCTATTTCTTTCAGTTACCTTCTGTACTATGCTGTAGCAGTTCGTTCTGTCTATGGTCCATATTTTGTCGAGATATTTTACATGGATGGTGAACTAAATGAGAAAATTACTTCCGTCCTTAAGTTTTGCACACCGGTGTACTTGGATCGGCAGGCCGTTTAGGTGTCGACTTGATGACGTTTAGGGTTACGCAGAACCAAGATGGAACCTTAATCAATAAACAATCCCCTAATATGTTTACAATATAACGATAAGCATTTGACTGAGTGGTGCCAACGGCCTTGCTGTAGTGGAAAGACCGGTTCTCGTCATATGACCGAAGCTAGGCGCAGCCGAGCGTGGCTGGCACGTAAATTGGTCACCGTCCGTGTCTGCCGAGAGCTGTTGACATGCAGAGCGCACTCAGCCCTTGTGGGGCCAATTGCGGAGCTGTTTGACTGAGCAGTAGTGGCACAGGTCACGAAAACTGACAACGGTGTGCTGGCCACATGCCTCTCCATATCCGCAGCAAATGCCGCCTATCGAATGAGGATGACACTGATCTGTTGATACTGTCGGGCCTTCAGAGGCATATTCGGAGGAGTTCAGATTGACTGATGCTCATGGAGATGCAGGTGCCTCCGCTCAGTATGAACTTGCAGTTCACTGACATCGTTTCATTGTTTATGTTTATTTTCCATGTAGAACACCTCTCGTTGATTTTCCCAAATTGCCTTGTTAAATTAGTTGTGGTGCAGTTGAGCTTCTGCTTGCTATTAGCAAGAACAGTATGATCACGAACGGAGCCAGATGACTGCCGCCCCTTCCCCCTCAAAGATCAGCCTTCATCGAAGAAGTAAGGATTTTTATCATGTTGCAGCCCTGTCAGCAACTGTGATAAATTAATACTTCAAAGATCCGCCTCAGTTGCGGAAAGTTACTGGTCTTTACCCACGTTTCAGCTGGGGTTCCAACGCGTTGGAGTTCTAACGCAGCGTCCGCGGCTAACCGATCGCTTCTCATAAACTGGGGCCGGGGCTCTTCCTCAGCTAAGTAATGTAGCTTGACATGATATCGCGGTGCTTTAGTTTTTTATGTTTGAGCGTGCCTTATTCTGGCATGTATTAGATTATTTACCCTTCTGAAGATGGCTAGATTACTCTAGCTGAAAAGTGCGTAAAGACAGTAACTTTTCGCATCTGAGGCGGAGCTTTGAAGTATTATTTGAAGGAATAAGGCGCAGATTGTAAATTGGTGAAGGGGACTGTCATATTGGGCGTATAGGACAGGGCGTCACGTCGTGCCAAACATAAATAGCTTCTTCTCGGCTCTCTCGCACTGGCACCCCTATACGATGGGCGTCCATTCTTGCACGACCAGCCTCCTGTTTCATTCACGCGGCTTATCGTTACAACATGAGACTTAAATTTCTTTTAGAAAACTTGTGGCTGGGATAAGAATGGATGCGTGTCAAAACTTATTTTTAAGAAGTTTTCAATTTTTATGCTGACGGGTTTTACTGAATTTTATTCGGTTTCACATAGTGGAACGACACACCTTTCCAGTTACTCTAATAAACACTTAAACGTGTTATTGACATTTTATTGTATTTTCTATTTTGAGTTTTTCTTGTTGTTACAGGAAATTATCAAGAACAAACAATGCGGATATGACGTCAGGAAACCAGGTTATGTGAGTATCTGCATTGCCAAATAGTTTGATTCTATACATATTCTGCACAGTTCCAAAATCTAAATAACAGAAGCCTATATCAGTGAAATAATATGCCAAATGTGACTTATGTCCGTATCGTAGATAGTACATGGGCAGAAAACTTTTCTTATGTAGTTTTCAACCATTTTGTACTTCACGGGTAACAGCAGTCTGAAACAGATGATGAAATTTGTTTCGGCTTTATGCTTGAGTAATTTAAAACTGACCATTGTTTCATCTTTGAATGGAGACGCGAACTTGCAAACGCGCCTCGTTACCGGTAAGATGCAGCGATCACCGCTGCGGCCGTTGTATCGGACTGGGGCAATGAAATGCTTCCTTTCTCTGGGCCTGCGGTAGGCGGAGAGTAACGAAACTCAATACTCTCATCACACTGGGATAACTAGGAACGAAACAATGTGAAGACAAATTGATTAAGGAAGAAAGGATAAAGGATAAATGATCCTCTGTCGGAGAGGTACAGTGGTGGAAGTATGCTACGTAACTTTACCGTTTGTGGTGAATACTTCCGACGGTTGTCCGATAAGTGCAGTAAAGTTCTGTGAAAGACCGGGAATTCTTACTAAAATGGTCTGGCATTCGTAATCAATTTCAAAAAGCCCTCGAAAGTCTCAAATGGATGTGAAATGCAGTTATTCATTGGCTGCTATTTCAACGACTTAACGAAGTCTGTTATATACGGAATAGGGTAAAAAGGAAAAAGAAGCTATTTTTTTGCTATTACTAAACGTCTAAATTGAAGCTGTTGGTAAACTTTGCTGTCGGGAAACGAAGTGGATGGATATGATTTGAGCCTGGAGTCGTAAGCGACATCTATTTGAATGTGTATTGATGAGTTGAGTCGGAGGCAACGAGGATGAAACGATAAGCGGTCTGTCACTGGACGTCATGATATGTAACGGAAAATTTCAAAATGAAAGTGTACGAGATGAATAACTCTATAGGCATCTTCGTGCGTGAAAATACTTTACTATTATGTTTATGTGCAGGGTGGTCATAAATTATTCACTTGATTACATATTACGGTAACTGTAATGCGGAAAGGGATACAGAGACAAGTTTTATGTTACGTCATAAACTGAAAACGTTTTCAGTGCGAGTTATTAGCCTGTAAAAAATTTCTAGGGAGCCCTGATAACATTGCATTTACGTATTCATTCAACGTTTGGTGGATTACGTCTACTATTACTGGGGATACATCATTTCCAGAACTATTCCATAATTCTGGAAAGTCCTTAATTTTCTTACCGTAAACTGTGTCTTTAATGTGATCCCACGTCGAGCAGTACAGGATGGGAAATTTTCATGGATGGGGGTTGGGGGTTGTGCCTCCACGAGTGAACGGATTACTGATTCACTGTTACCCTACCGTTCGACGGAAAACTACCGGGCACGCAGCTCATCAACATCTGTTACCAGTTCACATATCACTGATACGACTCAATTGTATACGGCCGTTCCACGCGAAACCTGGAAGACGACTGCCCTCGCCCTCGCATCATATAAAGGCACGTGACCAGGAACACTTGGGCGTTGTTGAGTGAAACAGCAAGACAATTCCCTCCGAATACTCCAGTGATACGTAAAGTGCGCAATTGAGTACTGACAGTAGTAAACTTACAGTAGGAAAGGAAATACGGGAAAAGTTTTGATTGAGTGAATAATTTATGGTCACCCAGAATACTATACTTTTTAAGTTGATAACATGAAATAAATTTTGGATTGTGATATGTGTTGGTGTGCGGGTTTCTGCTTTTGTCTGTTTCTCCCCTATCCCATTCCTCTCTGCCCATTAATCGCAGTGTGTCTGTTTGTGTGCGTCTGCGCGTGGCGCGAAATGGATACTGCAATTTGTGGCCATGATTGCAGGCCCTTGGCAGGCAGCCAGCCGCGGTTGCAAGGGCCACTGTTTAAATTACTTCCTCCGCCTCTGCGGCCGGCCGTTTCCCAATTAGAACTTGTGGCCGTGGCTGGCTGGAATTCTTACCCGACTGCGGGATTGCAGCTCCGTAACCGAATGCCCAGCTTGCACCCAGCATCCCACGGCCTAACTCGTATTAACCCAGCTCTCCACTTTGGCCACTAACACGAGGCTTGCGCCGCAACGCTCGCGGATGGTAACATCTGTTTTTGCTACGTGGCCACCTCGAGCTGCGCCTAACTGTCTTCCTCACCTAACTAGATGCAGCAGCCACAGAAACTTGTTTTGGAATTTTAAATACTAATATGTGGGCAGCGAAAACCACGACCTTGCATACTAATATAGCAACATGAGCCCATCCCAAAGACTACAAATCTACACCTACATCCCTAATCCGCAAGCCACATGATGGTGTGTGGCGCAGTGTACTTTCGGTTCCACTGGCTGATCCTCACTCTCCTGTTCCTCTGGAAAATGGCACGTGGGAAGAATGATTGTAGGTAAAGCCTCTGTGTGAGTTCTAATTTCTAGAATTTTCTCATCTTGGTCATTTTCCGCGAGTTACGAGATAGAATTTTGCACAGAGCGTAATTTAATAAATTGGTTTAAGAATCGCTAAGAAGGTTGTGTACGTGGAAGAAACCTGGAGACACCGGGAGGTTTCAGGTTGATTATAGAATGCTAATACAGAAATTTCGGAACTAGATTTTAAATTTTTAGTCATTTGTAGGGGCAGATATGGACCCTGATCACAAGTTATTGGGAAACAATGAGAGATTGGTGAGAGTTTCAGAGAGAGCATTAGTCAACGACTGACTAAAACAGGGGAAAGGTATACAATAGAAGATGAATGGTGGGTAGTCTTGAGAGATGAAATAGTGAAGGCAGCAGAGGGTCAAATAGGTAAAACGACAGGGCCTAGTAAAAATCCTTGACTATCACAGGAGATATTGAATATAATTGATGAAAGGAGAAAATGTAAAATTTCGAAAAAAGGAGCAGGCGAGAGAGAATACAAATGTGTAAAAAATGAGACTGATAGGAAGTGAAAAATATCTAAGAAGTGCAAAAATCTAAGCAGGAATGGCTGGAGGGCAAATGTAAGGGATTAGAAGCGTATTTTACTAAGGGAGATAGATACTACCTACAAGGAATTCCGGCAACAAAATAACTGATGACGGCCGAAGTAGAGAGGGTATAAGATTTAGGTTGGCAATGGAAAGAAAACATTTATGAAGAAGAGAAATTTGTTAAAATCGAATTTAGATTTAAGTGTCAGGAACTCTTCTTCTCAAGGTACGTGTCTGAAGTGTAGCCATAAGGAGGTGAAACGAGGACGATAGAAAGTTGAGATTGGATGAGAACATAGGCTTTTGAATTCTGGTGCTACAGAAGAATGGTGAAGACTCGATGCGTAGATCGCGTAATTAATGAGGAGGTACTGAACGGAATTGCGCAGCCAAGAAATTTGTGGCATAAATTGACTAAAACAAGGAATCAGTTGATATGATAGGTTATGAGGCATCAAGGAATCACCAATTTAGTATTGGAGGGAAGTATGGGCGTGGGAGGTGTGGGGGGGAATGGCATAGGGAGACCAAGAGATGAATGTAGTAAGCAGATTTTGAACGAGGTATGCTTCAATAGTTCTTCGAAGATAAAGAGCCTTGTACAGGATGGAATAACTTAGAGCTGCATCAAACCGTTCTTTGCACTGAAGACCACAACAACAACAACCACGTGGGTAGTAGTAGTCGTAGTATATTGTCCGGATCTTCCCGGAAAGTAGCCTCTAGAAATTTCAATAGTAAACCTCTTGTAGTGTCTGCCACTGGACGTTACTGACCATCTCTGTATCGCTCTGGTAAATGGTCCCTTCTAACAGTCTTACTGGTAATCATCCAAGTTTGATGAACGGTACTCAAGAATCGGTCGAACAAGTGTCTTGTAATTAGTTAATTGCAGTTAAATTTCCTTAAGATGCTTCCTATGAATCTTAGTCTGGCTTTCTACCAGTTCTGCTAATTGTTTTGTCTGGTTATTCCACATAAGGTCGCTCTGGATAGTTAGTCCTCGATATTTTGCGGTGTAATTTCGAAGATGAAGAAAATCTATAAGAAACGATATACGGGAAGGTTAATTTTGATCCAGAGAAATATAGGTACATGACAGGAAATACTGACCGAATAATCATAGAAGACAGACTGAAGGAACATTTAAATTTTTAGTATTTGTGAGAGGTAGTCATAAAGTTTTAATTATCGCTTCAAACAAATAAAGTTAGGCAGTAATTTTTTTGGTGTTGTTGTTGTTGTTTTGTTGTGGTCTTCAGTTCAGAGACTGGTTTGATGCAGCTCTCCATGCTACTGTATCCTGTGCTAGCTTCTTCATCTCCCAGTACCTACTGCAACCCACATCCTTCTGAATCTGTTTAGTGTATTCATCTCTTGGTCTTCTTCTACGATTTTTACCCTCCACGCTGCCCTCCAGTACTAAATTGGCGATCCCTTGACGCCTCAGAACATGTCCTACCAACCGACCCCTTCTTCTAGTCAAGTTGTGCCACAGATTTCTCTTCTCCCCAATTCCATTCAGTACCTCCTCATTAGTTATGTGATCTACCCATCTAATTTTCAGCATTCTTCTGTAGCACCGTATTCGAAAGCTTCTATTCTCTTATTGTCCAAACTGTTTATCGTCCATGTTTCACTTCCACACATGGCTACACTCCATACAAATACTTTCAGAAACGACTTCGTGGCACTTAAGTCTGTACTCGATGTTAGATACAAGTCTTAAATTCTGGCATACATTGAAATCCCATAGGCACAGTATCGTAGCACACCATTACTGGAGCCAAAAGAAAATGGCGAAGCCCATTTATGAAGTGGAGTGTCTTGAGGTAATTCGTTTTTTGTTTTTCATGTTGAGCAATGCTACAACAATCCGTGCGGAGTAGATGGACGTGTAGGACAATAGTACCTCATCACGTGACAGAGTGATCAGGTAGCGCTGACGCTTTCAGTGTGGTCAGACAAGTCTGAATGACGAAGATGTTAGTGGTAGACCATCTCCTTCTGAAAAATAGGGACTCGCAATAGAAGTGGAGGCCCTGGTGCTCGAAGATCAGCGTATTATAGTGAGGCGATAGTAGGTAAAGTGAAACTGAGTCACGGAGCAGCTTTCAGCGCCTTGAACGACTTTCTGAACATGTTACGGGTGACTTGAAAAAGTTTGAAAAACCGAGGCAGCAGCGGAATCACAGCTGTGTCAGGCCAATACAGTTGACTGCCTAATCATCTACATCTACATCTACATGACTACTCTGCAATTCACATTTAAGTGCTTGGCAGAGGGTTCATCGAACCACAATCATACTATCTCTCTACTATTCCACTCCCGAACAGCGAGCGGGAAAAACGAACACCTAAACCTTTCTGTTCGAGCTGTGATTTCTCTTATTTTATTTTGATGATCATTCCTACCTATGTAGGTTGGGCTCAACAAAATACTTTCGCATTCGGAAGAGAAAGTTGGTGACTGAAATTTCGTAAAAAGGTCTCGCCGCGACGAAAAACGTCTATGCTTTAATGACTTCCATCCCAACTCGTGTATCATATCTGCCACACTCTCTCCCCTATAACGTGATAATACAAAACGAGCTGCCCTTTTTTGCACCCTCTCGATGTCCTCCGTCAATCCCACCTGGTAAGGATCCCACACCGCGCAGCAATATTCTAACAGAGGACGAACGAGTGTAGTGTAAGCTGTCTCCTTAGTGGACTTGTTGCATCTTCTAAGTGTCCTGCCAATGAAACGCAACCTTTGGCTCGCCTTCCCGAAAATATTATCTATGTGGTCCTTCCAACTGAAGTTGTTCGTAATTTTAACACCCAGGTACTTAGGTGAATTGACAGCCTTGAGAATTGTACTATTTATCGAGTAATCGAATTCCAACGGATTTCTTTTGGAACTCGTGTGGATCATCTCACACTTTTCGTTATTTAGCATCAACTGCACCCTGACACACCATACAGCAATCTTTTCTAAATCGCTTTGCAACTGATACTGGTCTTCGGATGATCTTACTAGACGGTAAATTACAGCATCATCTGCGAACAGTCTAAGAGAACTGCTCAGATTGTCACCCAGGTCATTTATATAGATTAGGAACAGTAGAGGTCCCAGGACGCTTCCCTGGGGAACACCTGATATCACTTCAGTTTTACTCGATGATTTGCCGTCTATTACTACGAACTGCGACCTTCCTGATAGGAAATCACGAATCCAGTCGCACAACTGAGACGATACCCCATAGCTCCGCAGCTTGATTAGAAGTCGCTTATGAGGAACGGTGTCAAAAGCTTTCCGGAAATCTAGAAATAAGGAATCAACTTGAGATCCCCTGTCGATAGCGGCCATTACTTTGTGCGAATAAAGAGCTAGCTGCGTTGCACAAGAGCGATGTTTTCTGAAGCCATGCTGATTATGTGTCAATAGATCGTTCCCTTCGAGGTGATTCATAATGTTTGAATACAGTATATGCTCCAAAACCCTACTGCAAACCGACGTCAATGATATAGGTCTGTAATTAAATGGATTACTCCTACTACCCTTCTTGAACACTGGTGCGACCTGCGCAATTTTCCATCAACTTGGAAGAATGTTCGATGTATCACAATGATGCAAGGCAGAGGAGCAAAGCAAGCAGGGGAACTTGGGGATTCCCCAGCGCGGAAAGAGGCGAAAAGCCAGCCATTGGGGGTCAAGTTGATGATGAATTACACTTGGACCTCCATGGAGCGAAACCCCACTTCTGGACAGTGGGCAGTTCTTTGCAACGCTTCGTCTCGAGTGCCTCCCGTAACCTCGTCAGGAAATTTAGTTAGTATGCTCCTGTGACAGTTCAAGAGGAAAAACGGTAGGAGTATGGTGAAAAATCTCTCAGCTGTCCACTGTACTCTATTCTGTGCGAACCTCTTCATCTCCTAGTAACTACTGCAACCTACATCCTTCTTAATCTGTTGAGTGTATTCATCTCTTTGCCTCCCTCTACGATTGTTACCACCCCACACTTCTCTCCAGTACTAAACCGGTCCTACCAACTGATCCCTTCTTCTAGTCAGGTTCCGCCACAGATTTCTTTTCTCCCACATTCTTTTCAGTACCTCCTCGTTAGTTACGTGTTCTTCCCACCTAATCATCAGAATTCATCTGTAGCACCATATTACAAAAGCTCCTATTTTCTTCTTGTCTGAACTATTTGTCGTCCATGTTTCACTTCCATACGTGGCTACACTCCATATAAATACTTTCAGAAAAACTTCCAAACACTCACATCTATATTCGAAGTTTACAATTTTCTCTTCTTCTGAAACGATTTTCTTGCCATTCCCAGTCTACATTTTATATCCATCTGCCTCGAGCATCATCCGATACTTTCTTGCTGAAATAGCAAAACTCATGTACTGCTTTAGTGTCTCGTTTTCCATTCTATTTCCTTACCACCACCTGAGTTAATTCTACTACATTCCATTATCTTTGTTTTGCTTTTGTTGATTTTCGTCTTGTATCGTCCTTTCAAGACACCGTGCATTCCATTCAGCTGCTCTTCCAATCCCTTTTCTGTGTCTGACAGAATTACAGTGTCATCGGAAAACCTCAAAGTTTTTATTTCTTTTCCCTGAACTTTAATTCCTACCTCAAATTTTTCTTTGATTTCCTTTACTACTTGCTCAATGTACAGGTTGAAGAACATCAGTGATAGGCTATATTCTGCCTCAATCCCTTCACAATTACTGCTTGTCTTTCATGACCCTCGACTCTTATAACTGCCGTCTAATTTCTGCACATGTTGTAAATAGCCTTTTGCTCCCTGTATTTTGCCGCTGCTACCTTAAGAATTACATATTTTCTGTAAAACAGAAGCTCACCTGGTTTTGATGATGTTTCCAGTCGAGTGCTAAATATTTGCTCCAGTTTGATAAGCTCTATCTTATCGGAAATGTGTAATGCATCACTAACTCAAGGCATTTTTCCAGAGAGAATGAAATTTACTATTGTCAAATCACTGTGTAAGAAAGATGGTAGGAGAAATGTCAATAAGTACTGACTGATTCATTACTGACATCATTTTCTAAAATTCTTAAGAAGGTTGTAGTATAGTATCTCACATAAGCAGTAATAACATCGTCAACAAATCAGAGTTTTGATTTCCGAAGAGTCACTCTACTTATAATGCCAGTTACGTGGGATTGATGATACATCCAACCAAAGGATGATGACATATGAAACAAAAAGAATGCAGAGGGGTTGTATTTAATAATTCAGCTAATGTAGTCTGGGGACATTATTCTGACTGGAGACAAATCACCGACAAGGTTCCCTAAGGGTGAATCTTACGTCCACTGTTTTTCGTCATACATGTAAATAATCGTCCATCTAATACACAACAAATAAAATTAATTGTTTTTGAAGATGACTCCAGCTTTATAATCAGTCCAACCGCACATACAGGAACAGACGAAATGGTGAACAGTGTTCTTAAAAATATCATTGAGTGATTATCTGCCAATTGTCTCATCCCTAATTCTAAAAAGACGAGACATACTGATTTCTGCATGTATAGATTTACTACAGCATTGGTAAGTGTAACACATGGTGTGGAAACAATAAATAGGGTGTAACTTCAAAATTCTGGAACTGCTAAAACAACTTAGTTCTCCTACATTTACACTTACAATCATTGAAAATCGTGGGGAGAGAGAACTCAATGAGTTGACGTATTTTGGATATTTTCATTCAATAATGTCATAAGGAATAATGTTCTGGGGTAACTCATCTTTAAGAAACAAGGCCTTCATTGCTCTGAAACGTGCTCTAAGAGCAAAATGTGGCGCTCACCAACAGTCATCTTATATACATCTGTTTAATGAGTTGAGAGCCGGCCGCGGTGGTCTAGCGGTTAAGGCGCTCAGTCCGGAACCACGCGACTGCTACGGTCGCAGGTTCGAATCCTGCCTCGGGCATGGATGTGAGTGATGTCCTTAGGTTAGTTAGGTTTAAGTAGTTCTAAGTTCTAGGGGACTGATGACCACAGATGTTAAGTCCCATAGTGCTCAGAGCCCTTGAGTTGAGCATTCTGACTGCTGCTTCACAGTATATTTGTCCCTTAATGAAGTTTGTTGGAAATAATTCACTGCATTTCAAAAGTAATAATTATGCGCATGATTACAACATTGGAAGGAAAAGAGACATTCATTACTCAACATTACAGCCATCCTTAGGGCAAAAAGGGATACCCAATGCTGCAACTAAAATTTTTCATAACTTGCCCAGAGATATAAACTGTATGACGAATGGCAAAGAAAACTTTGAAAAGCAACTGAAAAGGTTTCTCCTTGAGAAATCATTGTGTTCTGTAGAAATATTTCCGTTATTGTAATGTGTTAATGGAGGTTGACAGGAATTGCTAACTCACATGTGTAGATTGTTTAAAATAAAAAAAACCACCTGGAAATGTTCAACATGTAACCATATTTAAAAATTGGTTTGCAATGTAACTGTAAAATGTTTCGTTCCACATTATTAAAGTTTGTTGTGCAAATGATCCATGGAACTCGAATTTAACTAACTAACCAGCACATAAAGAGAAACAACGTAGCAGTGTACTACGTAAACCTCGTTAAGAGATTGTGGAAAGCTCTCGAGATGAAGCGTTTCAGAAAGCTGTTCACTGTGCAAGGGAGTGCTTTTACTCCATCACGACGTAGTAGATCGTTCTTCACATGAGACAGTCCTACTTCTTTTGCTCTCAAATTTTGGCTCTTGACACGTCATCCAGTGAATACTTCGTTTCACAACTAGGCGGTTTTGGAGGTGGAACGTTTCGTGAGCGGCCAAAATGCTGATTTTTACAATCAAGGTCTCCGCCAAGTGAAGCATCTTTGGGAGAAGCGTGTCCGATTGAAGAGTGAATTTGTGGAGGGGACTACCACCATCACCAAATTCCATGGTCGCAGCTTGACTGGGTCGGGGTGGTAATTACTCTATGACTATCCCTCAGAGATTTAGGAAAAATCTCTTGACAGGAATACAATCTTTGAAATTCAGACGATATTAGGAATATAGTACAATTATAGAAAGGTTATCCACTTCTTGTGCAGAAACCAACTGCAGTCCTAAGAAGCGAAGGCCTTGAAAGGGAGGGAGTAGTTGAACAGGTAATGAGACTGGCTTGTAATCTAGCCCCCACATTACTCAGTCTGCATGCGGAGCAGGCTGTAAAGGAAACTAAAAGGAAGTCTGCAAAATGAATAAAAGTCTAGTGAGAAGAAATAAAAATGTTGAGGTCTTCTGATGACTTTATAATTCTCTCAAAGGCTCCGAAGACCTACTGAAAGAAATCTAGGAAAGCGGTTTTGAGATTAACACAAAGGAATATCTTACAAAGGTAATGGAATGTAGTTGAATTGTCTGGAGTCATGCCGAAGGGATTAGTTTAGGAAATGAGATGAGCTCACCGGACAAAAGATTAGTCACCGCAATGAGCACGCACAGATGAATCGTTAAGCCTTTACAGATGGTGCAGCGATAGAGTCGAGTGATGAACCTTTCGCGCACTGCCTCTATATGAGCATAAGGCAGTAGCGATCAGTGAGACATTTGTGTTTCAAGCGAACATTGTATGTAAATGTGGGTAAATATAAGGAAATGACAGAATGACAGAAAGGGAAATTGAGTTCAGCAGTGCCCATGCCATGTGGTGTGTGAAGTCACTGTACTTGTTGGTGTCTTGCACTCCTTGTTGTTTTGCGCGGCACTATAGCAGCACAGGCCTACACTGATGTTTTAAGCACCTTCTTGCTTCCCACTGTTGAAGAGCAATTCAGAGATGGCGATTGCATCTTCCAACACGATCGAGCACCTGTTCATAATACACGACAGTAACATCCCTGTAATGGACTGGCCTGCACAGAATCCTTATCTGAATCCTATAGAACACGTTTGGGATTTTTTGGAACGCCAACTTCGTGCCAGGTCTCACCGAACGACATCGATACCTCTCCTCAGTGCAACACTCCGTGAAGAATGGGCCGCAGTTCCCCAAGAAACCTTCCAGCACCTGATTGAACGAATGCCTGTGAGAGTGGAAGCTGGACCAACACTATATTGAATTCCAGCATTGCCGATGGAGGGCGCCACGAACTTGTAAGTCATTTTGAGCCAGGTGTCCGTATACTTTTGATTAAATAGTGTACATTATAGTAGTTAAGCAGACGTGAAAAACTGCATCTGAACAGTCTTCACAGTTCAAAACTGTAAGGTAAAACGTGGATGGTAAACGGAGTAGACAAGAAGAGAATAGCTCTTAAAATACGATCCCATAGGAAATGGTAAAGATTAGATGCATAGATCGGATAATTAATCAGCAAGCATGAAAATAAATTGTGAAGAAAAATTTACGGCACAACTTGATTAAAAGAAGGTATGATAGAATATATCGTAGGTCGTCAAGGAATAGCAAGGACGGAAGTGTGGTTGGATTCAAATAATAGAGGGTAACCACGTCTTTACTACCGTAATCAGGTTCAAACTGATGTATGATGTTGTACTTACTCAGGGATGAAAATACTTACACAGCATGCACTGGCGTGTAGAGCTGCGTTCTACATATACATCTTCATCTACATGATTACTCTGCAATTCACATTTAAGTGCTTGGCAGAGGGTTCATCGAACCACAATCATACTATCTCTCTATCATTCCACTCCCGAACAGCGCGCGGGAAAAACGAACACGTAAACCTTTCTGTTCGAGCTCTGATTTCTCTTATTTTATTTTGGTGATCATTCCTACCTATGTAGGTTGGGCTCAACAAAATATTTCCGCATTCGGAAGAGAAAGTTTGTGACTGAAATTTCGTTAAACTAGTATTCATGAGGAAGATCACAAGAACAACGATGAAAGTAATAGAGCGCTGAAACCTCACAAGGAAAACCAGTTGTTCGTGGGTAAGTGACGTGAGGCAATAAAGACAAAGACCCTGATAGTCATGTTGTGAACGAAGTAACAACCACATACTGAGATGGAAATACAGATATTATCGGTTTGTAAAGTAATTTTTTTTGATAAACTCACTGTAATCTTGATTGTAATCACAAACCTGTTCCTTCTCTGTACTTTTGATGCAGTTTAAGTCACACTCCCAGATCATCTTTTTTTTATGCTGCTTAGTGTATCACGTCCAGGGATGCACGAAGTGAAGAAAATATTTCACTGGAAAAGGGATAATACACGACCTCAGTGTTGTCAGATTTCACGAATGCGTCCTTCAAAAACGAAACGCGCGAACAATGTTTTTACTGTTTTGTTTCGCTTACGACAACGGCACACCCAAAGAAAAATTACTCCTCTGAGACCTGGCTTTCTATACACTACGTTCGTGCAATTACGTAGTCTTCTCAAGTTTACTACTGATGTTTTGCAATTAAATCGGAACAGTGTTTGTCTTGTTCGAGTAACATATGAAACAGAATAATTTTGTTTAATGAGTTATTACGCAGTTACAAGTTATGTAAAATGAAAAAGTCTGGCAATTCTTTTTAAAAGTAGTGCGTCTGGTAATGTTCGCGTTGCGAAATGAGCATCTCTGGCAGAAAAAATGCGCAGTAATACTGCTCAGCAGTTCCGCAGAAAAGAAAGGGACCGAAAAAAAGTCTCTGTGAAGCTCATACGCTACCCTCCAGATTGCCCACACCGCATTTCAGTGACAGCCGGATATAAAAAGAATGAAAATTGTCCACGAAATTAATATACACTGCGAGTTTTAATGTTAGAGGGGTTTATTAACATTCCTGTCACCAGCAACATTAGGTTCCGTCGTGAAAAAAGTACTGAATTCAAGCACGGGAGTGCACCTTTACTAAAGACATCTGGATCGTGCGCTAGTATTCGTTCAAAAATTTCTAACTTCGTTCTCGACTATGAGATTTTTTTTTTAGGTCAGCCTTGTTAGCGCATTCGTAATCAGAAAGTGCTGGCAACTCCACCCACAACATGGCTCTCTGGATCATTGCCTTAACTTCCTCATGTCAATGCCCCACAAAGAAATGATTGTCCTACGTGATGATTTTAAAGTAACTTTATTTTCATCGCAACCAATCGTAAGGGTACACTCATCAAATACTTTCAAAAAAGGCTTCCTAATATGTAAGGTTATATTTGATGTTAACATATTTTTCTATTTCTAAATATTACATCGACTTTAATTCTGCCTTCGTCAGGTGTTTCGCTGCCCAAGTAGCACAAAATGTCCACTACTATCAGTATCTCATTTCCTAATGTAATTCCTTCAGCATCATCTGAAATGGTTTGACTGCACTCCATTGCCCTTAGAAAGAGTCTTTTGAGAACTTCAGTAGTTCAGATCTACTGCGGTGCTGTATGTAGCAGCGCTCCACATTTTCTAACACAAAGACCTTTTTGTCGTTCTCTGAACTTCCGTCTGAAATCTTGTTTTTCTAATCCATGTGTTCTTCCTGGTTTGAGAACAGGCAGTCTACAATTGAAGGGCGCGACAATAGTATTATCTGGTGTATGTAAACTTCTTGTAACGGTTGGCAATTATCGATTTATTATTTTCGACTAGTTACCAGCACCAGCCACCTGAAGATATCGTGCGTTTGCCTGGATGAAATATTGCTGGATTTATAAGACGCGTTACGGCGGCTGACGCAGGCATGGCCCCTCGTTCGTATTTGGGAAAAGTGAGGATTCCAGACCACGTCCAGCATTTCGAAATTAAATTTCCTTCAATAAATGTTGAGATGACTCCTTTCAGAGGCCACGGTTGATTTATTACCCAGTTTCTCCCCTGCAGATCTGAAGTAGCTACTGCTCCGTCTTTAATTACGACGATGTCAACAGAGCGGAAAACTGAAGCCTACACCACTTCCTTCATTGGAATGGGAAGAATGGCATTCCTTATCACCCATTGCGTGGAAAGTGGAACCAGTTCTACTACACCCTATTTGCGTAAGAAGCTGACTAAACTCCCCATGCTGCTCCGTGTTCAGTGCTTTGTCTTCCTGAAGTTGCTGCATCGAAAGCTGCAATCGAAAAGTTTATTTCTCTCTGAAGTAATATATTAATGCCCCTGTGCGCTGCAGCAAAAACCACATGCTGTAGCGTGTCTCTGTGTGAGCGCGCATGTCTCAGAATAAGCCCACCAGAGACATGGGTGGGATATCAAGGTGGACTGTCCACCGTATGGAATGATGGACAACTTGTGGCCGCGCAACACGGCTTAGAAGACTGGTAATCCTAGCCGGCACTGGCCGGAGATGAGTGTCACGCCTTGTCAATGACAATCGGCTGAGTGAGCGGAGGTCGATCTCATCCAAGTTCTGAGCGATCACGGCGAAGGGAATCGCATACAGTGGACATTTTGAGTCTGGCCGTTTCTCACAGCGACACACAAGCTGCACGCCTTGAATGGACAAAACACAAACTGAACAATAGCTAACTGGAGGTGCGTAGTGAGGTACGACGAATCGCGGTTTGGTGTCTTTGCAAATGATGCAAGTCTCCGACTGTACCGACGGCCAGTTGAGGCACCTGCAGTGTATGGAAGGTATAGCTCAGATCGGAGGTGGTTCTGATTTCTGTTTTGGGGTATTTTTCGTACCCTACCCACTCATTTAGGTTATCGTGAGTGTCAGCCAGAATGTCTATTTCAATATTATGGCGTTACCCTTTCTTCAACGAAGGAGACTCAAAGATAAACCGACCTTTTTTTATTTACAGAATCGAGTTTCAGAAAAATTCATACACACTATCTTATTTTCTCTGTAGTCTCCTGAATAGAAAACACATTTTCCCCGCGGATAGGCAGTCTCTTGTTCCCAATTTCGTGAAATAAATGTTGCTGTGACACCAGCCATTTGCGCCCGTACACTTCCGACAGCGCCATAGTCGACAAATCTTTGTCCTCGAGCTTCTTTCTAAAGTGGTGCAAACAAATGAAAATCGCAGGGCTCTCAGTCTAGACTGTGAAGAGGATGCTTTATTGTGTTCCAGCACATTTCTGAATTTTTCCTTGAGTTCGGGCACCTGTGTGGGGTTGAGCGTTCTCGTCCCAGATTGGAAATGCTCACCTTTTCTGACGATGTGCAAAAGTTGGCAGTAGTGTGCACCGTTCATAGTACGACACCCGTTGAGAAAAATCGACGAGAAGAACTCCTTTAAAATCAAAAAATTCTGTTGCGATAACCTTCCCCGCGGAGAGACAGGTGTGACTTTGACACATGCAGATTTATCCTTTTTGCACGGTTCCATGCTGATTTTTTTCCGATTCCTGGTTGTAAAGGTACACCCACGTTTCATCGCAGTCCATTGCACAAAATGCTCCCTTTCAGTTTTGTAGCGCCACAGTTGCCGTTTGCGCACCTCGAGACTACGAAATTGGTGCTACGCGGTGAGAAGACGAGTCACTCACTTTACGGGGACTTTCTGAATTACAGGGTTGTCAGTAAGGATCGGCTAACGACCTTGCCGCACTGTTAACACCGATTCCCATCACATCACCGAAGTTAACCGCCGTTGGGCTTGGCTGACACAAGGATGGGTCACCGTCCGTGTCTGCCGAACGCTGTTGGCAAGCGGGGTGCAATCAGCCCCTGTGAGGGGTTGACTGAGAAGCAGTGAGAAGGAGCGGCTGCGGTCACGAACACTGACAACGGCCAGGATAGCGGTGTGGTGACCACATGCCCCTCCATATCCGCTTCCAGTGTTGCCTGTGGGCGGTCGGTCGCTACCATTGGACCTCACGAAGCTTGTTCGGACGGAGCAGTACTGATAGCGTGAGCACTACCGCATCTTATGCGAATCTCAGTACCAACTTATTCGGCGATTGCCTTCAGTAAGCTAGCTAACAATGCCCTGGTCCTCGTGCGATGTCCGTGAGAAGCATTCTCAAAGGCCTCTCGTCTGCATAAAAACTGTTTGTGCCTTGCGGTACACTTGACTCTACCGTAGTGTGTTGTCCCCAAACTATCACACTAGTATTTTTCAAATTTCAGACGGTTTTGCGCACTATGTTGTGAGAAACTTGATCATAATGAGTTGCGCAGCAGATGACTATACCCATTTCTCTGACATTGTGAATATAGCTAAAGAAACGATACGACAATGTTCTAGATATGGAGAAGGTGTTCCCCGGGGAAGCGTCCTGGGACCTCTACTGTTCCTGATCTATATAAATGACCTGGGTGACAATCTGAGCAGTTCTCTTAGACTGTTCGCAGATGATGCTGTAATTTACCGTCTAGTAAGGTCATCCGAAGACCAGTATCAGCTGCAAAGCGATTTAGAAAAGATTGCTGTATGGTGTGTCAGGTGGCAGTTGACGCTAAATAACGAAAAGTGTGAGATGATCCACATGAGTTCCAAAAGAAATCCGTTGGAATTCGATTACTCGATAAATAGCACAATTCTCAAGGCCGTCAATTCAAATAAGTACCTGGGTGTTAAAATTACGAACAACTTCAGTTGGAAGGACCACATAGATAATATTGTCGGGAAGGCGAGCCAAAGGTTACGTTTCATTGGCAGGACACTTAGAAGATGCAACAAGTCCACTAAAGAGACAGCTTACACTACACTCGTTCGTCCTCCGTTAGAATATTGCTGCGCGGTGTGGGATCCTTACCAGGTGGGATTGACGGAGGACATCGAAAGGGTGCAAAAAAGGGCAGCTCGTTTTGTATTATCGCGTTATAGGGGAGAGAGTGTGGCAGATATGATACACGAGTTGGGATGGAAGTCATTACAGCATAGACGTTTTTCGTCGCGGCGAGACCTTTTTACGAAATTTCAGTCACCAACTTTCTCTTCCGAATGCGAAAATATTTTGTTGAGCCCAACCTACATAGGTAGGAATGATCATCAAAATAAAATAAGAGAAATCAGAGCTCGAACAGAAAGGTTTAGGTCTTCGTTTTTCCCGCTCGCTGTTCGAGAGTGGAATAGTAGAGAGATAGTATGATTGTGGTTCGATGAATTCTCTGCCAAGCACTTAAATGTGAATTGCAGAGTAGTCATGCATGCATGCATGTAGATGAAAAATCGGCGGAAACGACAGTAACGCTGAGCAGAAATAGCGCTGCCCTCCGTTCACAAACAGGCGGGTGAAACAAAAATTCCAGTTTATATTTGATTCACCCTCTTATATCTTTGATACGCTGGTGAACAGTCCCGTCTTCCAATATGACAGCAGCCGTGTTCACAGAGCTACAAACATTTGTTGCTGGTTCCGCCAACACCTCGACAGGCCCGCTATATCGGGCTTTTTATCTTGATCCCGTAGGTAATGTCTGGGACTGCTACATGCAGCTAAAGCCACTCATTGGAAAATACATCTAACAGAGCTACGAAATTATGGGGAAGCTTTACCCGCTGGTCCAAATAGTTCAAGACATTTTTGGTGAGAGTAAGAGCAGGCGATTTAGCGAGCCAATCGGAGGGCGGCCCTGTGAACGTGGCTCTTGTCATCTTGGAAGAAGGGGGTGCCCACAGCATACGCATTGTGAAGATATTGAAGAAAGGGGAACACTGGGTCACCAAGTATGTAGAATCCAGGGGAAAAGTGTTCCTATCGGAGCACAAAAAATATAATATGCTCCTCTGTAATAGATTCTGACTGAAAAGAAGGGTACCAGCTGCCTCATTGAACCTATCTTAACACAGTATAAAAATTTTCCGAAAAATTTTGGCATGCGGCCACATTCCAGCTGTATCTAACGGGCAACTCAAATCTCGCTCTCACAAGCTCGCGCAACTGTGAGACGCTAATATTCACTAGTGCATCACCGTAAGTCGCTCATGTCCATCCTCTCCCACTTGCCCAGTCCAACACACTCATTCAGTCAAATTAACAGTCACTCTCTCTTTGTGTCTCGCCAATTGTCACTGTCTTTTGTCTCAAAGCCATATTCGTTCTGTCCTATTATCACTGTCTCCTCTCGCTGTCATTGCCTCCAACTTGTTATCTTACTGCTATTATCTCATTCATTCCTTTCCACTGCTCCTGTGTCTTCTCACTGTCATATTTCCCTGTTCCTCATCGCCATTAGCATAGACACTCTACCTCATTATCAATGGAACTCATCCATTTCAACGTTTTAGTTCTCTCTATTTCTCACCCACAGTCACTGTTTCTTCACTCTTTGCTAAGGACTGATCTCTGACATTTCATATGTGCCACTGCCACTGTGTCCCTCTCTTTCACACTTCCGTTGTAACCTCCGCTCTTTCAATGCCGCGGTCACTGTCTATTATCTTCCAGTATTTGTTACTTTTCCGCCTCTTTCCCTCTGCACGTATCCTTTTCTCTCAGAATAAAAAAGCGCGTATATGTTCGAATTTCAAAATATTTATGGAAATTTTTAAAGTTGCTCAGGAAGGTAGAATGAAGCAGCTGGTACCCCGCTTTTGAGTCATATTTTTAAACAGGTGCATATTCTATTGTTTATGCTGGGATAGGAGCATTTTCAGCTGGTTTGCTTCTTTTCCGTACTACAGAAGGCAGTGTCACTCATATGAAAAGAACTGTACGAGTCAGTAAGATTTTAGTGAATTTGAAATAACGCCAAACTAATTTTTCTCCGCAGACCAGACTATACGTGCACAAACATTTTGCATGTGCTTCAGAGCAACAACAGCACAGGTTCCCAGAACATTTCTGATGATAACTGAGACATTGTACAGCATATTTATCCGTGCCTCGTCATTTTGTAAAATACGTTTTCGCCTAATACCGTATCTTAATTGTACAAGCAGGGTAACTTTGAATCACTTTATCTCGGAAACATAAAAATGTCAAAAAAATCTTCTAAGTTGTTTCGCGATTGGGATCTTAGAAATATATCGCAAAAATTTCATCAATTTGCTTGCATATTAGTCTTGATATCGGCTGCTTGGTTTTGTTACCCAAAAACCATGTTTTTCGTGTTTTCTCAAGAACCGAACATGAACTAAATGGTGCCTTCGTAAGCCCCTGCTGTGAGCAACGGTCTTTCGCGAGTTAACAGACTCTGAATGTCCATGGCACGCATTTCCATTCGCATTGTTTGCTCAGAACCTGACTGAGGTAGACCGGCATTTTCAGCAACTGCCGTCGGTTATGAAACTGATTTTCATTTACAAGGCGTAAATCTCGTCTGCAGTCAGTGTCTGCTAGGATCGTTTTACAACCACTTCTCTTACACCATCGTACGCAGTTTCTTGTAGACACATTGGACAGACCGGGCTGCTGCATCTACAAGCCAAGCAACTGCTTTCACAGTGTACTCATACGCATGTGAAAGCATAACAACTCCTCCTTTCCTGTTGCGTTACACCAAGCGTCGACCCATCTCTCTGTGCTGATTCGATACCAACGACTAGTACATATTTATCACATCACGGACATGACATAGCGATGGAGGGTCCCATGGCTGCCTAATACCAGTTTACGACATGTACAGCGCTACAAAGCGACCTTTTACGAGAATGAGCTTGTCTTCCCTGTGTGTGTGTGTCTGTGTGTGTGTGTGTGTGTGTGTGTGTGCGGGACAGCGCGCGTGTATGGTGCGTGCGTGTTTCTGCGTGACGTGTCCTGTGTCCGTGTGCTCGTGCGCTTGGCTGCCTTAACCTTGCCGGTGCTCGTGTGTCCAGTCTGGCGAGCGCAACATCTATGACAGAGGGTGCTTGCGCGCTGGGGAGGAGTGGGTGGAGGCTAACCTGGTGCCCGTGGCGGGCGCGGCCGTAGGGGTGGCGGTGCTGCAGGTAACAATAACCAGCGTCCCGGCGCCTCCCGCACTGCATGCCTGTCCACTGTACGTTCTGCATCCTGCATCTTGCCTGCATGTCTGTTTGTTTCACGGCGTGGACACTGCGCTTGCTCTCTGTGCGAGACTAAGGCTGACACATGTATATCGCTGCAAATATCTCTTGTTCTTCACCCAACGGCAGTGTACGCGAATGTAATACTGCCGCGATCAGGTATGCCACGAAAACATTATCAAATGTAGCATGTCAAAGGTGAGTAAAAAACATATACTACTGGCCATTAAAATTGCTACACCACGAAGATGACGTGCTACATACGCGAAATTTAACCGACAGGAAGAAGATGGTGTGATATACAAATGATTAGCTTTTCAGAGCATTCACACGTGTTTGGCGCCGGTGGCGACACCTACAACGTGCTGACATGACGAAAGTTTCCAACCGATTTCTCGTACACAAACAGCAGTTGACCGGCGTTGCTTGCTGAAACGTTGTTGTGATGCCTCGTGTAAGGAGCAGAAATGCGTACCATCACGTTTCCGACTTTGATAAAGGTCGGATTGTAGCCTATCGCGATTGCGGTTTATCGTATCGCGACATTGCTGCTCGCGTTGGTCGAGGTCCAATGACTCTTAGCAGAATATCGAATCAGTGATCAGGAGGGTAATACGGAACGCCGTGCTGGATCCCAGCGGCGTCGTGTAATTAGCAGTCGAGATGACAGGTATCTTGTCCGCATGGCTGTAACGGATCGTGCAGCCACGAATTGATCCCTGAGTCAACAGATGGGGACGTTTGCAAGACAACAACCATCTGCACGAACAGTTCGACGACGTTTGCAGCAGCATGGACTATCAGCTCAGAGACCATGGCTACGGTTACCCTTGACGCTGCATCACAGACAGTAGCGCCTGCGATGGTGTACTCAACGACGAACCTGGGTGCACGAATGGCTAAACGTCATTTTTTCGGATGTATCCAGGTTCTGTTTACAGTATCATGATGGTCGCATCCGTGTTTGGCGACATCGCGATGAATACACATTGGGAGCGTGTATTCGTCATCGCCATACTGGCGTATCTCCCGGCGTGATGGTATGGGGTGCCATTGGTTACACTGTCTCGGTCTTGTTCGCATTGACGGCACTTTGAATAGTGGACGTTACATTTCAGATTTGTTACCCGTGGCTGTATCTTTCATTCGATCCCTGCGAAACCCTGCATTTCAGCAGAATAATGCACGACCGCATTTTGCAGGTCCTTTACGGGCCTTCCTGGATACAGAAAATGTTCGACTGCTGCCCTGGCCAGCACATTCTCCAGATCTCTCACCGATTGAAAATGTCTGATTAATAGTGACCGAGCACCTGGCTCGTCACAATACGCCAGTCGCTACTCCCGATGAGCTGTGGTATCGTGTTGAAGCTGCATAGACAGCTGTACCTGTACACGCCATCCAAGCTGTGTTTGACTCAATGCCCAGGCGTATGAAGTCCGTTATTACGGCCAGAGGTGCTTGTTTTGGGTACTGATTTCTCAGGATCTATGCGCCCAGATTGCGAGAAATGTAATCACATGTCAGTTCTAGTATAATATATTTGTCCAATGAATAGCCGTTTATCATCTGCATTTCTTCTTGGTGTAGCAAGTTTAATGGCCAGTGTGTAGTTTATGATAAATTTTATGGGCTTTATCGCAGTATTGTAATGAAAGCTAGATGATAAGTGGTTTCGGTTGACCAGCAACGATTCGCAGGTTGTTCTTGCTCTGTAATAGGTGACTAAGTACAACAACATCATTACTAAGCTTAACTTGTTAGTATCCAGAGGCTGGCCAGAGCAAGACTGTTAGAGTATTAAACTAGTAGGAGAATGTGTACGTTAACAGTCGTTCTTTGAACAGCCTTTGGATATTGAGAATAACGCTTATTAACGATGTGTTGGGTTAGCATTGTACTTAGTTACCAATTACAGGTCAGCCGCTGTGGCCGAGCCGTTATAGGCGCTTCAATCCGGAACCGCGCTGGTGCTATGGTCGCAGGTTCGAATCCTGCCTAGGGTATGGATGTGTATGATGTCCTTAGGTTAGTTAGGTTTAAGTAGTTCTAAGTCTAGGGGGCTGATGACCTCAGATGTTAAGTCCCATAGTGCTTAGAGCCATTTGAACCAATTATAGTGTAAGAACGATCTGACTGTGTTTGCTAGTCAACCGAAACGAGTTATCATCTAGTTTTTACATTATATTGTAAGCAACACGATTAAAATTTACAATAAATTGTACAGACCACTGTGTCTTCATCACCGGACGGTGTTAGATAGTACAAAAAATACAATTTTTGCAGGCGTCACTGTACCCATAGGACAAAACACTTATATTGTACAATTCGGTGTGTCAGCTAGCAGACTCACTAGACTCTGTTAATGAGAACACACGTGCTGGCTGCTCTGCAGTTTTAAGCAAACCATTTCGTAAAATAGATCTCATACATCTATAGCCTCATTCATCATCCTCATGATGAACAGCTTGTCGTTTCATTAATGATGATGACATTTCGAAATTAAGTGACTCATTGAATAAAATTCGAGTATTTTGCAGTGAAAAGTATGAGTCTCTATGACTTTACATTTGGTGTATGTTAGGGTATACAGTGCTGTATACGAGATGTAGCTAATACACTGGATTTTCCTGTAAACTTGGGAGGAGATGTACATCTTTCGTTAAAACTTGAGAAAATGTATTGTGTGGAGCGCACAAACTTTTGTGCGCACGAATGATACGGCGAGAGTAAAATAATCATAACATCTCTCGTATTTTGTAAATACTTTGAGATATTAATAGGAATTTTGGCTAATGGTAGCGCACGAAGAGGAGACTATTTTACCATACGGTTAATATGAGAGAGTTACTTATTTACTATGATATAAAATCATCCAGTGATATTTTAATGAAAATATGTAATTTTTTAGGCCCGTCGATAGCTGGTGAAACAAGCTGTCGGTATTGCAACAAAATAAGCGAAGAAATTATACCATGTATCTTCTTTTTCACAAGCTATTGACCTGTCTTGCCCTCAGTTGCTAGTTTAATAATACACTGTTTCAGGATTCTATCTCGATTTCAACTGCATTTGAATCATAGTGAGATGAATTTTTTTGTAAACTGCACTGTATTATCATACAGAAAGGAAATTGTAACATCGCAACGGGGAAGTGTAGGTTTTGTCAGAACTCTTGAGAACGGATTTCACTGGAGACTGCTCAGTTTGTTGAGCGACGGTGGCACACATTTCCTCTGCTGCTCCCTTAGGTGAACTGTGCGGCCTGTCTTTGACATTGCATGGAACACAAGAATGTTTCTCCGAATCAAGTAGTATTTCTTTACAAAATGGGGCCTAACCAAAACTATCTGCCAATGCACTCATATATATGCAAAAATATGAAACAACACTACAAATCACAATTTATTCGCTGTAGGTAAACGGATTCGGTCATAATAACCATTATCAGACCAAGTTTCTGAAAAACATAATACAAAAATGGCTTATAACACCGAATGACATAGTAAACAACAATGAATCTTAAACATTTGTCATCGTTGGTAATATATAAACTCAATCCAGACCACGCCAGTGCACGAAGCTGCTGTGAACGCCATAAAGTGTCCGCCACCAACTGCAGACTAGGTAGCGAGGAACTGAAGTTATAAAAACGTGGCTCCACCCATTTTTTTCCTTTATCAGTCTTCTCACTGGTTTAATGTGGCACGCCACGAATTCATTTCCTGCATCAACCTTTTCATTTTAGCGTAACACTTGCACACAATGTCCTAAATTACTTCTTCGATATATGACTATCTTTGTTTTCCTCCAAAGTTTCTATCCTCTGCAAAAAAAAAAAAAAAAAAAAAAAAAAAAAAAATGGCTCTGAGCGCAATGGGACTTAACATCGGAGGTCATCAGTCTCCTAGAACTTAGAACTAATTAAACCTAACTAACCTAAGGACATCACACACATCCATGCCCGAGGCAGGATTCGAACCTGCGACAGTAGCAGTCACGTGGTTCCGGACTGAAACGCCTAGAACCGCTCGGTCACTGCGGCCGGCTATCCTCTGCAGATTCCTCAGGTACCATGGAAGCTACTCCGTGAAGCCTTAATAAATGTCATATCATCCTATCTGTTATACATGTCAATGTCTTCATAGGATCTGTCCACGCCGATTCTGCAGAGATCCCCCTGACTCCTTATGTTATTGGTCCACCTAATTTTCAACATTCTTCTACAGCAACGCACTTCATACTTCGATTCTCTTCTCTGTCGATTTTCCCACAGTCCATGATTCGCTTCTATACAATGCTGTTCTGCAAACATACGTTCTCAGAAATTTCTTCCTCAAATTAAGGTGAATGGTTGGTAATTGTAAACATGTTTTCACCAGGAATGATCTCTTTGCCAGGGCTAGTCTGCTTTTGATGCCGTTTTTGCTTCTGCCATCATGTGTTATTCTACTTCCAAGGTAGCAGAATTCGTTCACTTCGTTTACATCGTGGCCCTTAGTTTTGATGTTAAGTTTATCGTGAAACATTCTCGATTAAATTGGCTATTGTTTGCGATTGAATGATGTAAGAGGCTCACCTTTATTTTCAATGGTCGTGACCTAATGGATAATGGCTGATCCGTTTTAACCGCTACGGGAGTTGTTACTGCTCAATAATACTATTTCTGAGAAAAGAAGTTGTGCAATAATGAAGGTAGTGAAAGTTTTCACCAAGTGAAATTCCTCTATCTTACATCTACATACATACTCCGCAATCCACCATACGGTGCCTGGCGGAGGGTACCTCGTACCACAAGTAGCATCTTCTCTCCCTGTTCCACTCCCAAATAGAACGCAGGAAGAATGACTGCCTATATGCCTCTGTGCGAGCCCTAATCTCTCTTATCTTATCTTTGTGGTCTTTCCGCGAAATGTAAGTTGGCGGCATTAAAATTGTACTGCAGTCAGCCTCAAATGTTGGTTTTCTAAATTTCCTCAGTAGCGATTCACGAAAAGAACGCCTCCTTTCCTCTACAGACTCCCACCCGAGTTCCTGAAGCATTTCCGTAACACTTGCGTGATGATCAAATCTACCACCAGTAACAAATCTAGCAGCCCGCCTCTGAATTAATTCTATATCCTCCCTCAATACGACCTGATAGGGATCCCAAACGCTCGTTTAACATAATTGGAAAGAGCCACCACCATTTTCTTACACATCTATTCACGTATAATCTGGACACAGCAGGTCACATACCTTGAAATATCGTCACATGGTGTTATAATAATTTGCACACGTTATCCTCAGGGCAATCCATCTCACGGCGCTGTAGACGCGAACGCATAACATCGACACTCCGTGTTTATAATCAGTTTCTGGTAAAATCTCTTTCTCTTAACGCCGTTACAACAACCACTTACACACTGACTGAACTGTATCTAACCTCAGTATCACTCGCTGGGAGCATTCGGCAGTTGACCATCGATTCTTGACCTGTCCTCTACCTGTGCGAGTAAAATATTGTTCTCTCTGAAGAAGGGCCCAAGGATTCCATGGAATCGCTAATCTCGTTTCGGATACACCTTATTGCCATCGTCTTTCTTCCGTTTTCTGTCAGTTCATAGTGTATACTCACGCGACCTTTGGATTCAACAGGTCCAGCAAACATGTTCCTCTCTTTTACCGAGGATAACAATGACATCAACGAATCTTGTGGCTGATGTCCTTTGACCCTGAATTTTGATCCCACTCCAGAATCTTCCTTTTCTTTCCGTCTTTGATTCTTCGATTTGTAGGGCTGCAGCGAAAGACTTCATTCCTGTCATATACTTTATGTAATCCGACCACGTCGTTGTTGGTCTTTCATTCTTGTTTTTGCCTCTTTGTTCCACATCTGTACACGTGACGATTAAAACCTAAAAAATACTATGTACAAAATTATGTTTTGGTATACTGTACATGCTGATTGAAGGTTTTAATTGCCTTGTATAAAGATAAGTTGGGGAACGATGGATGAAGCGTCGCTTTCATAATTGCTACCCGTGCTGATCAGTCGTCAGTTGGTGATGGATACCCTCTGACAGTACACAGCAGCTCCAGGCAACGAAGCACTGGAATATGTGCAATTTTTTTTTCTTACGGTTGTTTTCTGTTTAAATTTCGGTGTTTCGAGTAGTATAGCATCCACTTCTATGTCCAATTTTTTACATATTTTTCCAGAATCATGATCTGATGATGGTTCCTCTCTCATAGCAGATACACCAAACTTCAGCATTACGCAGAAAATTCTAAGTGATTTTCAGAAATAGAAAAACAGAGCTGTTCTCGTCGTGTTGCCTTAGACTCGCACATGTAACGCGTATGTGTCCTGTTGCTGCACCCGAATGTTGGTATGCTGCACGTTTCCTGCATGTTGGGTTGGGTACTGGCGGCGGGGCGGCCTACTAACTGACTCAGGTAAAGCTGTCCGCGGCTGCAGAGTGTGTACGAGTGTGTGACTTTGCAGCAATACGACGTGGCCAAGATCATCAACGAGAAGGGCTGCATCCAGGCCGGCGAGGAGTGGATCGAGCGCAACCTGCTCGTCGTCGCCATAGTCGCAGTGGCCACCGCCTTCCTGCAGGTCTGTTACCTTTCGCTAGCGCTCTCTCTACGTAGTACGCCACGCTGCTGAAGAGGTAAGCGTGGAGGCGATCTCGCGACAGCATCGCTTCAGCGTCATCCAGAAATCTTATCTTTTGTACCATATTGCTGTTGTCGCACGAGTATTAATGGATTCTTCCGCCGCTGCCTGGTATATATTCTCTGCAAATGACTGTGATGTGCATGGCAGACGGTACTTAGTATGGTACCACAGGCTATGGTTTCTTCCCGTTTCAGTAGCGTATGGAATGCGGGAAGAAGGTCTGCGCAGGTCTCTCAGAATTTGCTGGTCTTCGTGGTGCTATGGTAAGTGACACGTAGGGGATGAAGAATCTGTCTAGGTCAGGGGTCTCCAAACTTTTTAGTCCGCGGGCCGCATTGACTCCTCCACGAAGTCATAAGGGCCAAGATCTGCCTAGTGGGATTAAAGCAGCCTAGCACTCCACGATCACCGTAATGTAAGGATAAAGGAAAGACGAAATCGCAAAAATCTAGGAGTAGCTAGCACTGAAACGAACTACGATTTTTATGCTGGCTTAGCTGCTGTAAAGTTCTGACTCGTTTTTTTTTTTTTTTTTTTTTAACTCGAAATTTTTTTGAACGAAAGGAATCGCCCTCTGGCTGACTTACGGAACGGTGAGTCGTTATGGAAGCTAGCATTTTATACAGGCTTAATTAAACGTATGAATGACCTTAATCTAAAATATCAAGGTGAAAACTAGCTTCTGCCTGATTTACACGCACATGTTTAGTCCTTTCGACAAAAGATGCTTTGTTTCAATCTCATTTGAACAAAGTATGCTTCACGCATTTTAATACATGCCAAACATTCAGTCAGAAAACTGAGATTCCGTTTCCTGTAACTTTCGCAATTTAAGCTTTGGACGCCTTAAAAATTAATTTTCAATCACGTTTTTCAGATATCGATGCAAATTCAAACGATATCAAGATATTTCAAAATCCCTTTGACGTCGATATAGAAGCGTTGCCCGCAGAACTTCAGTTTGAAATTATTGACTTGCAATGTAGCGACTTTTTTTAAAGAAAAACATTCAAAGTCAACATTACTCGAATTTTATGTCTTCCATCCACACAATTTCCAAATTTACATAAATTTGCCAGTGACTTTTTTTTCGCTTTTGCCACTACTTATTTGTGTGATAAAACTTTCTCCAAAATGAAACACGTTTTGTGGTTGTCAGGAGAGTTACGAGGCCGAAAGGTACGCGATTTAGCTCACGCAGGCTGGCGTGACGTCTGGAACAGGACAAGGAAATTAGAATTTAGAAACATCGGACGTAGCTGGTGGAATATTTAACTTTAATCCATTAATGATGAACGTCGCTCTTGACGGTACATAGTTCACAATATCAATAGTAATTGATAATGGCGCCTTGCTAGGTCTTAGCAAATGACTTATCTGAAGGCTATGCTAAACTATCGTCTCGGCAAATGAGAACGTAAGTAGGCAGTGAACCATCGCTAGCAAAGTCGACTGTACAACTGGGGCGAGTTCTAGGAAGTCTCTCTAGACCTGCCGTGTGGCGGCGCTCGGTCTGCAATCACTGATAATGGCGTCACGCGGGTCCGACGTATACTACCGGACCGCGGTCGATTTAAAGGCTACCACCTAGCAAGTGTGGTGCCTGGCGGTGACACCACAACCTGCAAAAAGTATTTACAGATCAAAATTAAGTGATGAGCATTTGAAGTCGCTGATGATTATCTCTACCAGTAAACTTGATCCACAACTGGAGGTAATTATTAGAGGAAAGTTACAGCTACATAAAAGTCACTAATTATCACTAAGATGTTAAATTTCTTTACGTGCATGCTCTAACAATGTGAGTTCTCAAGACATAAATTAATTAGTTATTTTTATACATCAGTTACAACTAAAATATCCAACATCATTATGTACATCAGGTATCGTATTGTCTTTAAATTGCCTTTAAATAAAAATATTTTATACGATTTACTTGCTATGCGTATTTTACAACGTAATCAAAAGAAAGTGAAACCTCGCTTAAGAAGCATCTTCCATAATGATTGATTACTAAGGCTAGTCGCCGAAGTGGCGTCCATTTGAAAAACTTGCACCAGACTCGTGAGTAGAATAAAATGCAAAGAATTTTTTTACTTAAAATGTTTTCGCCAAACTAGTCTGTTAACCGTCCTTTTTTCACTATCACACAGAGAATGGAATGTCTGTTTATTGTGGATAGCTACAAGTTTAACTATGACCTTCCGCTTTGTAATGATAGAGCTCCGACAATGTCGCGGTGTATTCGTCGCGATAGGCCTCCAAACTCATTTGTTGGCAGTATAGGTACCACCTCAAATATTTGGCGGGCCGGTTTCGGCCGCGGGCCGTAGTTTGGAGACCCCTGCTCTAGGTAGTTCACTTTACATTGTTTACCGAAACTTTGCAAGTAGCCTTTCGCAGCACAACAGTTTCAAATTTTACCATGTAAAGCACCTATTTTAAAATTTGAACCTAGACTAACTTTCCGTCTAGCTCATTACTTACATCCCTGCCCTTCAAGCACAGTCCATTACCAATTTAGCTACCAAATAACGGCTCAGGGGCAGTCTCAAAATTCCTAGGCGACGGCAAGACGCTCGAATTGTACTTCGCCCTGCCATTTCGTGCGGTGCTTGCAACATACGATTTGTGCTAATCATCTGCTGTGGTATATTGTCAATACGTCAGTATAGTGACCGTCTGACGGATAGTATTGTTGTGTTGTCAGTACTAGAAATATTGAGGAACAGTGTTGGTACCAATCAAAGTGTTCCCAGTATTACCGACACGTATTTAGCCCGTGAAGGCGAATATTGCTAGTTTGGCCGATATATCCGAAGTTCAAGCATTTTCAATTTTTAAGCGTCGCAAATAAGTACACTGTTTGATGACATTCATTTAAAACCAAAAAAATTCCCAACATAGCATCGATTAACTGGGTATTCTACAGATAAAGGGAATGGTAACCAACATTTTTTGCTGTACCCTTTATTTGTACCGTAGCCCAGTAATTGGTACCAAGTTCGGAGGTTCATAGCGTCTGCCATGGTACATTTACGCGATGTCGTCGTATTTCATAGTTTTTCGCTTTCCTCTCCCTAGTATTAATTGCATTATTTTCGGGATGAACATAAAATGAATATACTCTTAAAACATCTGTTATGAGGCATAGTTTGTTGGCTTGACGTGTTGGAAAGGGGTGCCATTCATAACGGTGCATTACACCATAATCTGTAATGCCACACACACTATAGTTTTGACTGTATGCGCTAGGAGCACAGCTGTCGCTTCATATGATTAGGTGGCCCACTTGGTTAAGTAAATATGTGAATCAGGTCTGCAGGTCACCAAAGGTTGCACATGCTTACTCTGGAGAAAGAGGCTAGTAACATCATACACAGCACTTCTTACTCCTAATAATGTTCTGGTATTCTAATGGGTAAGACGGTTAGGAACTTACTAAAGACAGATGAATTTTTGTCGTTCTTGTCGTGATCTTCAAATTGCCTTCTAATCAAGGTCATTAATGTACGTCAATGTGGTGGCGCTGGGCTTGGAGGTGACTTTTCGAATCATTGCCAGTATTTGCCTGTCAAGAGGTGGAGAGATGAAGACGTAAAGTTTCAGATCACTTATCTCTGCGCCCATGTCCTGGATTAAATTACAGAATTATACGCACTGTCTCATGGGGTGAGGTTATGAGACCACCCCGTTGATTATGATCCGTATGTCGGATGGGAGTGTCAAGTTTGGCAGCCCCCATGGTGCTATTCGAGTGACGGTACTGAATTTTAACTTCTTCTTCTCTCATTATTATCATCAACTAAAACGAACAAAACATTACATTATATTTGCATCCACTTCATTCGCCTGTTCTCTGCAAATAGATATACAAAGTGTGTCTCGCTTATCTGCATGGAAGGGCTCAACGTGCGCCGACGAAGAATACCCTTTCCGACTGGCACCTGACCCACACCCTGGGATAAACAGCGAACAATGCCATACTGCATCTGCATTTGTTGCCTTCGGTCCGAAGACTGGCAGCTCTCCATGCTACTCTATCCTGTGCAGTCCTTTTCACTTCTGCGTAATTCAGCAATCGACATCCATTTGAACCTACTTACTGTAGTCAGACATTGGTCTCACTTTACCGTTTTTTCCCACGCACTTTTTTCCATTACCAAACTTACGAATCCTTGATACCGCTGGACATCTCCTACCAACCGATCTCTCCTTTCAGTCAAATTCTGCCATTCGTTTCTTCTTTCCTCACTCTGATTCAGTACATCCTCATTAGTGCCATTAGTTACCCGCCGTACCCATTTAAACTACCATTAAAGCTTTTCTTGCCATTATCGGTGTACATTTATAATAGGAATGATGATGAGCTATTATATCTCCTTTGTGTATTTCCAAGACAATGCCCGTTCCGTTCAACTGGTCTTCCAAGTTCTTTGCAGCCTCTGACATCGTTGCAATGTGATTTGCAGATGACAAAGCTGTTTTTTCTTCTGAACTTTAATCAACTATCCAAATTTCACCATAATTTCCTTTACTGCCTGCTCCATGTACAAACTTAACAACACTGGGGATAGGCTACAACTGTCTCAACTACGGACTTGCTTTTATGTAGTTTGACTGTTGTAAACACAGTGTGATTCCTGTTCAAGTTGTAGATATATTTCACTTCCTGTGTTATATCTCCATTACCTTCAGAATATTGAAGACTGTGTCCCAGTCAACATTGTCAACAGGCTTTATTTCGAGCTACAAATGCTTTAAACGAAGGTTTATCTGCCTCCACTCTGCTTTCTACGTTAATGTTGCAGATTCAATATTTAATTGTGTGTTCCTACATTTCTGTGGAAACCAAACTGATCTTCCCCTAGGTCGGCTTCCATCAGTTTTTTTCTATTCTTCTGTAAATAATTCTTGTCAGTATTTTGAAACCATGACTTATTAAACACATCTTTCTGTAAAAGTGATACCTGCCAGCGCCTGCCTCCTTTGAAACTGAAATTATTGCATTCTTATCGAAGTCTGAAGGTATTTTAGCTGTATTTTTCTTAAGAGGTGGAATTGTCCTGTGATGTTATGTTCTCTTAAGGATCACAACAATTCTGAATTAATGTCTACTCCGCTGTTTTGTTTCAACTTAGGCCTCGAAATACTCTGTCAGATTCTTCTTGAACTGCCATATCTCCCATCTCATCTACATCTCTTCCCTTCCCAGAATACCGTCATGGAGCCTTTACATTTGTATAGCACTTCTGTATAAACCTTTCGCATCTCAAGCTACCTTCCTTTACTCAGTACTGGCTTCCCATCTACGCTCCTAAAATTCACGCAAGTGCTTCTCTCTTCTCCAAATGTCTCATTAACTTTCCTGTAGTCTGCGTCTTTGTTCACTACGAATACTGCACATGCTTTTACAGTTTTGCATTTATCCGCTAGCCATTCCTGCTATGCCAGTTTGTTCTTTCTCTCTGTCACATTTTAGACGTATCTGTTACTTCTTGCCTGTTTCAGTTGCCGCACTTTTATGTTTCCTCTTTCTGTCAGTTAAACTCAGTATCTCTTGCATTATCCATGGATTTCTACTGGGCCTTGTCTGTTTTCCTAGTTTTACCTTTGCTGCCTTGATTATACCAATTCTCAAACATATCCATTCTTCTTCTGCTGTGTTCCTATTCTCTCTTTCATTCAGTTGCTGTCTAATTCTCAGTTTGAACTTCCCGATAACTTTTGGTTCTTTCAGCTTACCTGGTTCCCATACCCTTAATTTCCTAGCTTTCTGCATTTTTCAGGCTCGCAGTTAATAAACAATACATTATGATAAGAGATGGCGTCTGCTTCAGGAAATGGTTTGCAGTTTAAAATCTGTTTCAGTGTCTCTTTCTTACTACTATGTAATCTCCATATGTCTACAGTTTCTCGTACGTACGCGGCCATCTTTCATGGTTCTTGAATTTTGTTAACAACGATTATATTGCGCTCTGTGCAAAATTCCACAAGCAGCTTTCCATTCCATGCTACAGTGTATGTTATCCTACTTTTTTCCTTTTCTTCTAGCCTCTCATAATTAAATTTTCGTCTTTCTTAACTACTTGAATATTTTCTTTTACCTCATCGTACATTTTTTCAATCTCTTCATCATCTGCAGTGGTATCAGGCGTATAGATTTTTGCTGCCGTGATGGGTAATGGTTTTGTTTCTGTCTTGGCTACAATAATGCGTTCACGATGCTGTTCTTAATAGCTCATCATCATTCCTATTTTCTTATTCAGTATTAGACTAACTTAATGCATTATCCCTATATGATTTTGTGATGATAACCTTGTAGTCACATGAACAGAAGTCCTAGTCTCCCTGCTGCTGCACTTCACGAATTCCCACTGCATGTAACTTCAATCGATCTCTTTCTCTATCTAAATTCTTTAAACTAATACCAGGCGACAGTCTCATTGCGAGTAATTTCAGATCAGAAATTTTTCCTCCAACATATGTTAGTCAAGAGGATGCATACATGGTAAACCATGGAGTAGTGTTGTATGTCTCATAAAATGTAACAGCTGCAGTTTCTCCTAGTTTTCAGTCATTCACATAACCAACATAGCAAGATGTCAGTGATTAATGTTACATGAACAGAGCAGCCGATCATCCAGGCTTTTACCCCTGCAACTACTAACGAGGCTGCTGCTGTCTGTACTCAGAAATTTGTGACATTCTGACCTCTCCACAGATGAGCTACACTGATCAGCCAGAACATTATGACCATTTACTTAATAACAGCAGCAGTGCATCAAGGCATGGAAGAAATCAAGCCTTGGCGGTTCATTGGGTGGCGTTAGTGCCTCATCTGCACGCAAACGTCACCTAATTCCTGCTGGCAGTTGTGGCCGAGAGGTTCTTGGCGCTTCAGTCTGGAACCGCGTGACCGCTATGGTCGCAGGATCGAATCCTGCCTCGGCCATGGGTGTGTGTGATGTCCTTAGCTTAGTTAGGTTTAAGTAGTTCTAAGTTCTAGGGGACTGATGACCTCAGATGTTAAGTCTCATAGTGCTCAGAGCCACTTGAACCATTTGAATCTAATTCCAGTAAATACTGGAATGGGGGCGACGAGCTCTGATGCCACATTCAGTCACATCCCAGATGCGTTCGATCAGGTTGAGATTTGGCGAGTTCAGAGACCAGTACTTCAGTTGTAACTCGCAACTGCATTACTGGAACAACTGCAGCATACTCTTGCCTTGTGACATGGCGCATTATCTTGATTGGATAACATGACCACCATGAAGGGATGTGCGTGGTCTGCAACCTGTGTACGATACAACTTGACTGTCATGGTGCCTTGCAAGAGCTCCACTGGACCCATGGATGTCCACTTGATTGTTCCCCAGAGCGTAATTCAGCCACTGCCAGCTTGTATCTGTCCTGCAGATCAGGCGTCAAGGAGCTGTTCCCATGAAAAACGACAGATTGGCGCCCTCCCATCGGCATGAAGAAGGTACAGGGATTCATCAGACCATGAAATGCTCTGCCACTGTCCCAACAACCAGTGCCTATGGTCATATGTCCATTTCAGTCATAGTTGCCGATCTTGTGGTGTCAATATTGGTGCAGATATATGTCGTCGGCTGCGGAGGACCATCGTTGGGAGTGTTAGGTGCACTATGTGTTCAGACACAGCATTGAAGTTTGATGTTGGTTTTGCCACTGTTCGCCGCCTGTCGTGTTTTACCAGTCTGCCCAGCCTGCAACGTATGACCATTTTAATGAGTGATAGCCATCCCACAATGTCTGGATCTGGTTTCACCTTGTCTTTGCCATGTGTTGAAGACACCACAGCACTTCCTGAACACCCGACAACTTGTACCGTTTCTGAAAGGCTTGTGCGGAGGCTCCGGGCCATTACGATCTGCCCTCAGTCCTACTCAGAGAGATAGTGCACCTTCCTCATTCCACACATGGACAGCATGCTCACTGATACTACTCCCACTGTGCGTGTGTCTAACGTTACTCGCCAGATGGTGCTGCCATCGCCTGGATAGCTTTATGTCGATAGTAGGTCGGTGCTCATAATGTTATGGCTGATCAGTATATGTATTCTAAATGGTAAAATCACTCTACTCCACTGCTGTGTGTCAGTGATATGCCCTTCAATTCTCACAAACTCTCTCAACAGGTTCAGCATTTTCCTGCTCTGTAGATACTCTTTCCAGTTACATATATAAGACCACCTGTCAGAATCCTTTGCCAGTGCAGACCACAGCAAGATATGCAGGACGAGAGTCAGTGTGGTACAGGAAACTACTGATAGGGGTGTGGAGCCATGCGACTCCAGGACTGTGGTCTGTATACGTCTCCACAGTTGTCATTCACCCCTGTCTTCTATGGTTGTGGTGCACCGCAGTTGATTCGGCGCTTGTTTTGAATAGCGCCGTTTTGTCAGGCACTGTATAGTTTAGCACACACACACACACACACACACACACACACACACACACACACACACACATTTACAAACTGAGCTGCTTCGGAAAAGCTTCCACCCTTGGCCCAAAAGGCAGTGGTAATGCTCATGCGGACGTTATCTATGTCACTCTCCTTGTGCATTACGACAGTGTCCACATCCCCCAACACACTTTATATAACTTTCAGTGCTAAGGCTGCCATCTGCCGTCTGTGTGACTACTGCATGTTGACATCGAATGTAGGAAGTGGTCACATTAATGTGACCATGTATTACATGAAGTAATCAAAATGCATGCAGAGAGGAGCTATCTGGATGCAATATGTAAAATTGTTTGTGTTTGATAATTGTGGTAACGTTCAGAAACAATCACATTATCCCCTTTGTTGTTAGTGATGTATTTCAAAGGCCATCTAAGAAGACCACAAGCCCTGTGGAGTATTGCAATTCTGCAGTGCTGGGCAGGCATATGGCTCTGGCTCTCACGTGCTGACCATCTGCAGAATACCTGTCAGGTTTGCTTCTAGCGATGGCCAAATATTGGCATTTATAAAAAAGAGTAAGAAGAGAGGTCATGGCGTGATTCTGAACGCCCAGAATCGTTTCACGAAGTCCACAGTAGAAGGGGAGATCTCCAGTAGGAGCTTGCGTGGGAGAAGGACTGTGTTTAGTTGCTGATGTAATGCTGAGTGGTCAAGATACACAGCCTAGGCAGTGAAAGAATAGTTCACAACACATACGGTGACCATCAACCAGAATCCACTCTTCTGTCATCACAGGCATGTCGCTGAGATATACAGTTGAGCCTATGGATTGTACAATGAAGAAAGAGCTCATTTCAACACTGTCTGCAGCTCATGATATTCCTGTCATAATAAGCAGCGTTACATCATGCTGCTACTGTCCACGAAACAGGACCCAAAAGCTCCTCTACATCTTTTTAAACAAAAAAACAGGGAACTAAAACAATTCAGAGAGGAAGACGATCTTAATTTGCCTTTTTAAGAAGGACCCGACATGCTGTCATTTGCAATAAAAATTACTTGGATAGGATGGTGAACCACAATCTGTGTAGCCCATTAAATCAGTACTGCTCCACAGTCATTTACGTTATGGCTTTAGAAGATATCATTCCATCATTAATAACCTTACTAGAAGAAAGCTTTCTCACACAAACAACATCTTGTGTTACTTTACTTTTTGATATCATTTTAAGCATAATATGTTGTGATAGTTACACCAGTGTGGCTTAAGTTACTGTCATTCCAGTCAGAGCGTGAGAATGATATTTCACCAGGAAACTTTGGTTACCATCTTTGCCATTGCCATCTATAAGATCCACATTACATTCAGTAGGGTGCTCCTTCTTTTTGAGCCCATCTGTTTTGATAATGAACAGCATCACCACAGTACCCCTCATCTGTCTGGAGTCTGGAGAAGAGCTTGTATTAGTCATAGTGACAATCCTCACGGTAAGTCGCTCTGTTGGCATCTTTTCTGATCTACAGTCGTTGATATTGCCCACTTGTGGAAATGGCATTTGCAAATCACCTCTAAGAGATAGAGCCACTTGGAATTTGTGCTGAAGCTCGGTGGTAATCAGATTTCAGTTCTCTCCCGGAGGTGAAGTCAGCTGTTCAACCTTAACGAAAAGGCACACAATTATTTTCGATTTAGAGAGGTACAAGAGAGAGTCTACAATGGATTTCATCGAAAAATAACATTTCTTAGCGCATTGTGATAGCTCTGTAATGATTTGTCAATTTTCACTGATGGTTCTAACCTCAGCTTCTGAATGGTTTGCTCCAGTCATATTGTGAAGCGCCACTTACCAAAGCTTAAACTCTATGAGCTTACCAGAAATGAATGCAGTCCTTTCACGACATTCTCCTTGATGTACACTTTTTTGCGAAGAAGGTGATATTCCACTGAGTAACAGGTCATTTAAAACTTAGGAAAGAAGCAGACAGATATTGCAGTGGAAGAGGTCAACACCATATCGAACACTGTTCACTTCCTCTGTATTCATTGACAGTGAAGGTGATGGAAAGGAGGAGCGACTTCAAAAGAAAATGGTAGCTGGCAACATCTATTTTTGTCTTACTTGATGCAGCAAAACCGCAGAAAATCTTCATGTACTTGCCAGGAAGGGTATTCACACCTTCTGCCCCTCCCCCTCCCCTCTTGAATACAAGCCCAGGGTATTACCCATTGGGCAGTCTCTCTGAGAGAGATTGTACGTGGTCCACTACCAACTATTCCCTCTCTATCATAAGCAGCATCACCTGTTTGGTCGTTCTTTAAATGACTTATGACCATATGCAGAAAACTTCAAGAACACATTGTTCCTGTATATTATTATAGTCTCGTGTAACATCTTGAGCAGGAAATTAAAAATTATCATCTACTTCTTACACAGTTTTATCTTAGAAAACAAGATATCCATTTAAACATTAGAGTTATAGTTAGACAGTTTGAAATGTGTAGGAAAAATCGGATGAAATATGAGATAAAACTGTCTCTGCCAGAGTTGTCACAACAAAATAAGTATTGCATACTGATTATAGTAATTGTAACTTGTTTTTGACTTACTGGATAGAGAACAGTAGTCACTGGTGCAACTTACACTTTACTATATAGACAGTATAGATCATATACGTGCAGGGTGTGAGCAGTTTTGACATCTATAAACCACCTTCACATATCAGTTCTTGGCAACTTTTGCAATACACTGCCTTACACACACTGACTTTTGTTACTCTTCTGCATGTATGTAAAAAGGAGAGCTCAAGATGGAGACTAAAACATAGAAAATGAAGGAAACTGAGATATGTTTTGACATTTGTTGAATTGTTCGTTACTGGAGTGAGGCCATATAAGAAGTTTTTGTAAAGACAAAGACTAAGTGGTTCGAAATACAAGAGAGTAATACTTGTCAGTAGACCGAATGAAGACAATGATAGAGAATAAAAATGAAGCAGTACCTCTGTCATTTCCTTGAATGTACATCTTTTGTGGATGATGTAGGTTGTTTCTTATGAAGTAATTGAAAACCAATTGTGTTTTTACCAAGCTAGAAACTGAAAAACAGAAACCTTTATGATCAGAATTGTAATACTTAAACGAATCCCATTGGTTCTGAGTTCTAGAGTGTGGATATGAGTATGATGTTAAAATGTATTTGACTTAAAATTTCTTAACGACGAATCCCATTGGTTCTGAGTTCTAGAGTGTGGATATCAGTATGATGTTAAAATGTATTTGACTTAAAATTTCTTAACGAAACATTTTCAGAATTTTTACAGCCTACAAGTCATTTCTTGAAGTAATCCGGGTAGTTTCTGTTATAAACTTTCTTTTGGGAGGTGGTGAAATTGAAGAACAGGCAGTAGGTACCCTACAACAAAAACCATCTATGTGCACTGTCAAATTATCGCTCCTATTAATATAGTGTTCTATTGTAGTATTAGTGGAAGTAGTTGTAGTTTCGTTCGAATGTGCATTACTTAGTAAATTTAGAAGAAATACATGTAAATTGTAGATTTTAGACGACATATAAAAGTGGTTATGTGCAGATTTTTATTTTTTGTTATACACAACTCATTACCACTTTTTTATTCAGCCATTTCTTGTGTAACAGTACTTTTTGACATTGTTTCCTACACTTGTTTTTAAAGTCCATCTTTTTTGCCTGTGTATGTAGGATGGTGTAATAGCAGTCACAAAGTTACACACAGTATTTAAAAACTTCGCCAGTACATTAATACTCCTCACACTCTGATATTTATTGAACTATTTATTAGGGAACAGGTTTTTGTCAAGTTGTCTGTACAGTTAAGAAAATCAAAGACAAACTGTGATGAGTTGATTTTTGTGTTCATGTTGTATATATTTCTTTGTACTTTTTCAGTCACATACTACAAATGGTGTTTGAAGTTAGTGTAATAACCTAATAACATAAATAATATTTTTCTAAAAATTCTCTACTACTTGAATAAACACATTTGCTCATATTTGTGAATAAAAAAGAAAAAAATATGTATCATTTTGTACCAGTATATTTATGCTTCTGAAAGTGACGCAAGACTCAGAAATCAGACCATGTATCAAAGATAAGGAAAGATAAACAATTATTCAGTGCATTAACTAAGTCCTTAAGTTTCATTGGATCAACACTACATTTAAATTATTTTCATTTAAAGTACAGTACTTAAGTTTTGAATAGGCTTAACATTATATATTCTTATACACGATTATATCTGTAGTTTGACAAGTTGATCATTTTTGTTACAGATACTGGGGATCTGTTTTGCCCAGAACCTCAGGGCCGACATATTTGCACAGAAAGCAAAATGGCATTGACAGTTTCGGGCCCCCACTGCTGTCTAGCGACAAACATTTTTGAAGCAAGGTGTAAGAAGGATGCATAAACCAGTGCAGCTTTAAACTGCTGTTGGACATCCTTCCCATCTTTCTTCTCAGTGTGGGGCCCGTACAAAAAACTGTTGACAACAAACTCAGCTACTGAGTTTATGGACTGCTAATGCATGGACAAAATAATATTTGCAAGATTAACAATACTAATTCAACATTCTACAGTGATGATGCAATTGTAATAAAATGATATTGTAGTGCTGTTGCTGATTTATAAAGTGATGTGTCAAACTTCATATATCCAAACAGTGTGGAATATAAATAATATTTTCTGGAACAATTGGATATAAACTTGGAATAATAATATTAACTGAGTTCTATTGCTGTGAAACAGTATTTTCTGTTAACTGCAAAGTGCTATTCCATATGCAAAGAATATATTATGCTATCTGTTTACAAAATGTGCTATTGCATTTACTATAATACCTGCAGGGATGAAAAACTCTTTGCCAGTGTAATTTTTCATCACATGGTATGTGAAATATTAAATTTGTATAGTGGTTGAACAGTGCATCTTGGATTACTATGCTGGAACATTTTTATCCATTTGCTTCTGTTACAGCGCAAACTTTTTACTAAGGTTTTTTTAGGGAATTTTTTTTTACAAATTCAATATATTTCTGCATAAATGTCTTAACTCATGAAAATTCAGATATCGTTTTGATTTTCTATGTTTCATAATCCTGTTTCAGGATAAAATGGGCTACACAGTGGCTGCAATGTTATAACCTAGGAATGTTGCATTTATTTTCTGTTTGGTCTCCAGAGAAGTAAAAATAATTAGGCATTAAAACTGTTTCCATTGACTGGGCATAACACTGATCATGCTATAGTATTTACATTCAGTTTGTTTCCAAATTATTGTGTTATTGAGAATATATAGTGTAGCCCAGTTAAAATTAATTTTTAGGTGTCACTATTGCTATAAGCAAATTGATCTGCAGAAGATCATTCAGGTTGATACCTTCATTGTGTTCTACAGGATGTTTACAATGTGTATTGACTTATGGGTTGTAGTGTTCTTACACTTATTTGTTAACTTATTTAATTTTTTGTGACCATTCAGTAATATACAAATAAGATTATCAGTCATTTCTGTAGAAAATACTGGATTGTAAGTGTTAAACAAAATGCAAAATATGACCACAACATATCCAGGATAGGATACAATACAAGTGAAAGCCTGCTGCAGTAATGATGAAAATTTTTTACCAGCATGTATCTTACTGCAACTTGTGTATGTTGAAATGTTTGGTTAATTATTTCATCTTTTTTTAACACAGTTACCTTTATTACATCATATAGAGTCTTCACTGTTAATGTTGCAAAGTTGAAGAAATATTGTCATTTTAAGGTTAGTGATAGTATGTGAAAGAATCCAGATAAGTCGTAAAGTCATCCTTACCAGATATAGTACACTATTGTGACAGATATCACATGTAAATCCGTTTATAAAATATTGTTCAGTAATATTATTATGTGAAAAAATACTCAATCATTTGCTTAAAGATTATGATATATATTCACTCTCTGAAATTGTATAAAATCTAAATTTTTATATTTGTGTGAATAATGTGTGAGGCTGTGTAATGTTTTCCAGAAAATAAGGTTTATTTCCATGTATCATATTTCTCAGAGCAGAAGATGATGTACTCTCTCTGTGAGATTTTTAGTTTATTTTGGTGGTGGCACATCTGTGATTCTAATATTATGTGGGTCTCAGTTTCAGCATTAACTGTTTTTGTAATTTTCACTGAACAGTTTCCTCCATTGTACTAACACATTTACAACACTTCCGGCTTTTACTTTTATTTGCAACTGATATAATTTATTGTCACATAACTTAAAACTATTGTTTTCATGTAAATGTGAGAATGACAAATCAGATTCCAGAACTCCAATGTATTTTGATGAATATAAGCAGTTTAAATGGATTAGCATTTCATATTTTTATATCTTGAAATTACTAATTGAATATTCTGTAACCATAAATTCTTTTGTACATGACTGTGTCCTGCAAATCATAAGCTACTATGCAGCTAAGGAAATACTTGGCTTTAAATTGCATATGTTTTGAATCTTTTGTATTTTTTTAGTATTCTAGCATTTTAATTTTTTTATGAAGGATCTATAAAAAGTTATTTTATTGCGCCTTTGTTAAATTTCTTTTAGTGAATTTTGATGTACTTTAAGAAGAGTGACTAATGATATAGCTAAGTAATGTTAACTTGTTGAGATGCATCTGTTGAACCAGATGAAAGTCTTGCTATGTACTGAAATCTGTGCTGACCAATAGATTCTGACAATCATTGTTCCGTATTAATGTAATTTTGTCCTTAAAAAAAGATGGGCAGCTATATATGAATGTCTTTCTGACATTGATTAGTACAGTTTTGTTTGAGCAGCAATAATTTTAGAGGGGGTAAAATATAATCAACAGCATGCCATTCACATTTTCTTTGAGTTTATTAATTTAAAAACATGTAGACCTTATGTACTCACTCTTCCCTCAGACGTAATTATTCATTTTTAGATTTTATAGGCGCTTCTTACATGTCTCATAATTATAATGTTTTCTTTTACTGCTAAAAAGCACAATCTAAGTAAGTTTCAAATCGTACACTTTTGGAATTGGGTATGGTTGTATTCCATAGTTAATTATGTAGAAAAGTCATATTGAATAACTGATTTTGATTCACAGAATGATCAATACTGTGATTATTTATTACTGTCAGAAACAGTTATGTTGCTTTACCCAAAGCTTCTTAGCTACTTTAATTCATGCTGTCTATACAGCTACATTTCTCTGGTAAATCAAATGCATGTCAAGTTAACAACAATTTGTTATTATTTATTTGAGAATGACATTAACAATCAGTATTGCCACAGGTGTATGTATTTGTGTACCTTCTATGAAAAGTTCATTTAAAACCAACTATTATTATGATGATATGTCTGCAGATTGACTATTGCATGTATTTGTTCCTGATAAGGTCGCCAATAAAGCAGTAGAAAAGTATACTAGTTAATATTTGTCAGATTTTCAGGTGTGCTTTAATTTGAAGCTATCATAGATTGTGTGAATGAGAAATAAATATTTCATGTTTTGATAACTTATCCCAAACTGTTAACTTGTTTTGTTTAGACATAATATTATTATGATAGTTTCAGTGCAACATCTACCGGAAATATTTGCCATTGCCTCAGTTTACTCAAAATTACGAACTTGGAGTTTGAATGCCAGATTGGCCTTTCATTTTACAATTACATTACTATCATTTTGCTGTTTGTTTGTATTAGTGAAATAAGCACTACATTGGAGCTAAAAACTATTCTTGAATATAACCATAATTAGTTGAGAGTATTGTTTTTAACTGTTATTTTAGTTGCTGTTTCACTCGGAACGCACAACTGAAAATTGTTAGTATAACATGAGTGCTTTAGTGGCTCAAGTAAATATATTTTGTGTATTATGTTGTAAGTGGCCAATGAATACAACCTTTATACACTATTAAGAAATAGTCACTGAAGGTGTTTGTCAAAATAACCTGTGAACTGCAAGTCATTTACTATAGTTCCTTATACTGATCAAGTTGTGTATTATTTTCACAAAATTCTAAAGACTCATTTTCCTTCTTCCATTGGTACACCAGGAGATATATGCAAATAACTCATTTTGCAGATGTAACATCTCAAAACAAAGTTGTTTGAAACCGAGGTGCCATTGCTCATACGAGCTTCCAAAAACTAATAAATAAATTATCATTTTTCACTCAGGTTCAAAACACCATATTTGTGATCAGTCTGTGTGTCATTTGTGTGGTTCTTGTGGAATTAGCAGCAAAATATAAAATTATCATCTAAAGACATGTCTTTTGATATTTTTGAGTGCACTTTTTGCTGAGTTCCATGTGAAAATGAAAGCTATGTCACGAGTTTCAACTGTATGCCAGAAATATTGTGTAATCCAAATTGTAAAACAAATTGCTGTTTTATTAATAAAAATCATTTGTACTGTAATAAACAAATCATCAAACATTCACCTAACTTTCTCTTTTCAGTTAACTTAGTCAGAATGGAGTTTTCATTGACAATTATAATTTTATATTAAACAATTTTCTTATGTGAAGAACTGTATGTAGTGAAAACTGCATTATTAAATCATCCTGATTACAAAGTTGAAGTTGTATATGAGTATTTATGCGATCAATTTGAGATGTCTCTGATTACAAGCTTTGTAAATGTCACCTACAGTTCTTACAAACCGTAGGCTAGCTGCAACACAGACCAGTTCCATGTAGACATCTTTTCAAGATCCTTGCATCGGATGCTTGCTTACTGTGAAAATAATTTGCTTATCACAATGTTTCTGTATAACATAGGATGATCGAACAGCTTTATTGTCCTCATCCTTCTTACTAAATTTATCTGTCATGATGAAGTTGTCTGTTGTGGTTTCTGGTTAGTGTTTTCAGAAACATTTTTGTATTTTAATATATGGTTTCTAGGCACTCTTACAACACTTTTCCTGTCTCCTGTCATAGTAATTAGAATGTCTACTGCTGTGTAGTTAACATAACCAAATTGGATGCAAGTGAAGTTTGTCAAGTTATTGGTGTTTTGGAGCTAACACAGAATTTTGAGGTATTCGATACTTTACTCTGAATAGTGTACTTGGACTGTCACTGAAAGAAGATTTGTGGAGCTGAAGTTTATCCATACCATGTGGTATCATATGTAACAATCAGAATGATGAAAAACATTAATGTTTTCACCTTCTTTTCAAATTAGATTGTGCAGGCTCTTTTCAGATCCAAATATTTGGAAACACTGTTTACTCGTTGGAACCAGTAATCAGGCAACTGGTTACATGTTTGGCATTCCCTAACATCCTAGTCTTTTAACGCAGCGAGATGTGAATGTTGGTTGATTGGACTATCAAAAAGGTAAGTGCCTATGAGATGCTTGAGGGATATTGGTGAGATCATAACTTTTGGCCTGTATTTCTCTAATATATTGTAACAGGGGTAGGTAGTGGGAAGATCTATGCGCTAAATGCCCCTCTTGTGAACTGTGAAGTAAAATTCACATTCCCACAATAACAAAGAGTAGCTAACAGCCCAAAAACCCTAATTTGAGAGAGAAAATGCTAAGAATGTGTGGTTGGAGCACAGTATTATGTGGGAATGTATCAAGGACTATGGTGCAACTAGAAAAGAATGAAACTATATGAAATGTGGTACTGTAGAAGGGTGTTGAGAATAAGGTGTACTGATAAGACAAGGAATGAGTAAGGAGACGAACATGTTAAAAACATGGAGAAGAAAAAAGGGTAGGGTGATAGGGCATGTTTTAAGATGCTAGGGAATAACTTCCTTGGTACTTGAAGGAGTTGTAGAGGGTGAAAGTTGCAGGGGAATACAGAGACTGACGTATATCCAACAAATTATTGAGGAGGTTGGGTGGATGTGCTATTCTGAGATAAGCAGGCAGTTACAGGAGAGGAATTCGAGTTAAGCCATATCAAAACTAGTCTGAAGAATGCTGAAAATGAGCCCAAACACCATTGAGGACACGACAAGAAATTTTTTGCGTCACCTGATCACTAACAAATGTTCGTGAAAGCTCTTTCAGTAGCATTTAATTTTTTTATTTTTGTTTTTTTTTATTTTTTGCAGATATGCGAGCATTTCCTCAATTATTGTGTGTCTGTAGAAGCTATAAGAAAGACGTTATACATTGCGAAGACCCATGACGATCATTCCACTTGGGACCTGTGGAATGGTACATTATCTTATTTGTTTTAGTTGTAAACATTTGTCATGTATTGTTGTTTTTCTGACATGTTCTACATCCTGGAGGACCTCCTCAATACAGATCAATTGGAATGAAAGTAAATCTAATTTAATCTAATCTTATTCTCAGAATTCTGAGAGGCCAGTCACCAGTACTGGTATGTGTCAACAAACAATTAACAAATCCAAGAATCATTTTGCATAATGATAATGGTGAAAAAATTGGAGACATTCTAACCTACATAATTTGTTAGGGATAAATATTGTTTACAAATATTACACACAAATAAAGTAGTGTGTGGGGATATTTGTGGTATATGATGAACCTTCTGCCACAGTGTGCACTGTACTTTATGAAATATAAATGCAGTTGTAGACAGTTGGTGTCATAAAGAAGGATATCCGAAATACACTCCTGGAAATTGAAATAAGAACACCGTGAATTCATTGTCACATTCCTGGGGTCAGATACATCACATGATCACACTGACAGAACCACAGCCACATAGACATAGGCAACAGAGCATGCACAATGTCGGCACTAGTACAGTGTATATCCACCTTTCGCAGCAATGCAGGCTGCTATTCTCTCATGGAGACGATCGTAGAGATGCTGGATGTAGTCCTGCGGAACGGCTTGCCATGCCATTTCCACCTGGCGCCTCAGTTGGACCAGCGTTCGTGCTGGACGTGCAGACCGCGTGAGACGACGCTTCATCCAGTCCCAAACATGCTCAATGGGGGACAGATCCGGAGATCTTGCTGGCCAGGGTAGTTGACTTACACCTTCTAGAGCACGTTGGGTGGCATGGGATACATGCGGACGTGCATTGTCCTGTTGGAACAGCAAGTTCCCTTGCCGGTCTAGGAATGGTAGAACGATGGGTTCGATGACGGTTTGGATGTACCGTGTACTATTCAGTGTCCCCTCGACGATCACCAGAGGTGTACGGCCAGTGTAGGAGATCGCTCCCCACACCATGATGCCGGGTGTTGGCCCTGTGTGCCTCGGTCGTATGCAGTCCTGATTGTGGCGCTCACCTGCACGGCGCCAAACACGCATACGACCATCATTGGCACCAAGGCAGAAGCGAATCTCATCGCTGAAGACGACACGTCTCCATTCGTCCCTCCATTCACGCCTGACGCGACACCACTGGAGGCGGGCTGCACAATATTGGGGCATGAGCGGAAGACGACCTAACGGTGTGCGGGACCGTAGCCCAGCCTCATGGAGACGGTTGCGAATGGTCCTCATCGATACCCCAGGAGCAACAGTGTCCCTAATTTGCTGGGAAGTGGTGGTGCGGTCCCCTACGGCACTGCGTAGGATCCTACGGTCTTGGCGTGCATCCGTGCGTCGCTGCGGTCCGGTCCCAGGTCGACGGGCACGTGCACCTTCCGCCGACCACTGGCGACAACATCGATGTACTGTGGAGACCTCACGCCCCACGTGTTGAGCAATTCGGCGGTACGTCCACCCGACCTCCCGCATGCCCACTATACGCCCTCGCTCAAAGTCCGTCAGCTGCACATACGGTTCACGTCCACGCTGTCGCGGCATGCTACCAGTGTTAAAGACTGCGATGGAGCTCCGTATGCCACGGCAAACCGGCTGACACTGACGGCAGCGGTGCACAGATGCTGCGCAGCTAGCGCCATTCGACGGCCAACACCGCGGTTCCTGGTGTGTCCGCTGTGCCGTGCGTGTGATCATTGCTTGTACAGCTCTCTCGCAGTGTCCGGAGCAAGTATGGTGGGTCTGACACACTGGTGTCAATGTGTTCTTTTTTCCATTTCCAGGAGTGTAGTTTTTCGTGCATAACATCCGTGAATGGAAAAGGAAGAAAAGGCCTGGGGAGTAATTTTAGTGTACTACATACCCTTCATCGTACACTAAGCGATGGCTTGCTGGGTGCAAATGAGGGTTTTGTGTATTCAAATTTTGACTTCAGTGATCGTTTGGAAGGAATAGTTTCCGATTTCGCGATTGTTACTGATGTTCTGTATCGTAGTCCTCTAATCCAAGATCAGTTCAGATTTCAAGGAGTATGTTGTTTTTTCCTCTTATCCAAGATTGGGCCCGTTTTGAGAAATCCACCAGCAGCAAATTTTGAAGGAGTATCTTTTTTGCACCTGTCACATAAACTTGTTGCTCACCATGGCCTGAGACGCGTGTTGCCTTCATTATGCACATAGACTTGCGACTAGAAAACTGTAGCGTATTTATTCGGCTACCTTTTGGTACTCCTAGTTGTGTCTGCTTGTGAGTCAAGGTGCTTTGGTGAGGTAAGATCCTATTTTTGTCCTCTTCCTAGTGCAAGAAATTCGTACGCTCCTTTTAGATGAACATAATGAGTCCTTCCGCAATGTGATATTGTGGTGGTGTTATGGACGAACAGGAAACCCATTACCGGCTCATAGGTAGCTATGCCTGAGAAACATCAAGGGTACGAACGGTCGAATCATCAGAAACCTTGTTGCACGTCTCGCTCTGTGAGAACCAGTGGAGAAATTTTAAGTGTAACCAAGAATTGGCGGATTCAGGTGATCAAGAACCATCTCGGCTTCTCATCTTCCTGGGTACATACTACAAGTGAAAATTCTTTAATAAGCAGAGAAAGAACTTGCTCCTCTTCCAGAAGCGGGGTACTGTAGGTTGATGGAGGTGCGAAGCATTCCAAAGTGATTGGAAAAGTAGCAGGTCATTCTCATTTTCAGAAAGGGTCATCGAATTGCCACAAAGTACTACAGGACTGCAGCTCTGACGTCTGTCGGTTGCAGAATTTTGGAACATGTTTTTTTATCCTCGTATTATGAAATTTGTCGAGACCGAAACTCTCCTTTGTAGGAGTCAAGATGGCTGCCGAAAATAACCGTCGTGCGAAACCCAGATCACTTTGCTCGTCCACTATACTCAGCAAGCTGGAGATAGCGCCGCCTAGGTTTACGCCTTGTTTCCTGACTTCGAAAGGCATTCGATACGGTTACGCACTGCTGCCTGCTGTGCTGAACAAAATAAGAGTGTACGAAATATCAGACCAGCTGTGCGAGTGAACTGAAGACTTTCTAGCAAGCAGAATGCAACAAACCATTCTCAGTGGGGAGAAATCTTCAGACGTAAACGTAACGACCGGCGTACACCGAGGGAGCTTTTATGAAACATTATCTTTCGCAATACATGTAAATGATTTAGTGGATAACGTCTAGGATCAATGAAGTGGCTTTGCTATTTTACCCAGAGAGGTTGCAAAGTTTGAAAATTTACCGCAATGCAGGAGGACGTGGATATACGCTTGGTACAGTGATTGTCAGGTAACCCTGAACATACACAAATGTAATGTAGTGTGTGTGTAAATGATGAATACTGTAGGATACCGTGATGGCGATGCCGTTGCCTGGAGAATTGTATCGCCGTTGGGTGTATGTTACAGAATACGTAATAACTAAGATCTAGGCGTATTGAATATCACCTCACTCAAAATGTAGATACGAGGGGAATCCCAAAAGTAAAGTTTCGTATTTTTTTATAAGTACAGAACTCTGTGTGGCAGTTGGTCACACTGTTATGAGGAGTGCTTCACGCGCTGTGTGTAAACATGCGCACGCCGCGCTGAGGCGCTCAGTCTTGGCTTGGCAGCCGTTGAGAATGGAGATCCCGTTGGATGTTACCGCCAAATGCGAATTGCGCGCATTTATTAGGTTTTTGAACGCAAAGGGCACTGCACCAATTGAATCCTTCGCCAATTGACGGAAGTGTATGGTGAGCCGTGCATGGGAAATTCAGAACCGGAGAAGAGGAATGTTGAGCAAGGACATACACATTCTCCATGACAACGCTCACCCACACATCGCTCGGCAAACCGTTGCGCTCCTGCAACAGTTTCAGTGGAACATAATCACCCACCCATCCTATAGTGCTGACTTGGCACCCAGTGACTATCACCTGTTCCCTAGGGTATAAGAACATTTGGCCGAAAAGCGATTCATCTCCGACGAAGAGGTGAAAGAAGAGGTTCATAACTTTCTGAACAGCATGGCGGCGAGCTGGTGTGAGCATAAAAAAACTGCCACAGCGTCTACAAAAATGCAACAGAAATAGTGATTATGTCGAAAAATAGCTAAATGATCAAGCTGTAAACTGATGTAAACCATTGTAGAAATAAACAGGTCTATGTATTCATAAAAAAAATAGGAGACCTTACTTTTGGGATTACCCTCGTAAATGCTACACAGTAGTCATAAAGAAGAGAATGAAGCCGATGGTATACGATTACATGATCATTTGTAAAATTCTGGAGCGCCTTGAGTAGTCCTTCCATATTTTAGGTCCTGATGAAGTAAATATCGAGGCGCCATACAAGGATCTGCGCGTAATAGATCGGCTTAGTTATATTCCACACCGAAGCGCCAAAGAAACTGGTATAGGCATGCATATTCAAATACGAAGATGTATAAATAGGCAGAATACGGCGCAGCTCCTATATAAGACAAGTGTCTGGCGCATTTGTTGGATCGGTTACTGCTGCTACAATGGCAGGTTATAAAGATTTAAGCGAGTTTCAACGTGGCGTTATAGTCGGTGCACAAGCGATGGGGCACAGCATCTCCGAAGTAGCGATGAAGTGGGGATTTTCCTGTACGATCATTTCACAAGTACACCTGGGATATCAGGACTCAGGTAAAACTTCAAATCTCCAACATCGCTGCGGCCGGAAAAGGATCCTGCTAGAACGGGACCAGCAACGACTGAAGACTATCGTTCAACGTGACAGAAGTGCAACACTTCCGCAAACTGCTGCAGATTCCAATGCAGGCCCTCGACAAGTGCCAGCGTGCGAACCATTCAACGAAACATCATCGATATGGGCTTTCGAAGCCGAGGGCGCACTCGTGTACCCTTTACGACTGCACGAGCTTTATGTCTCGTCTGGGCCCATCAACACTGACATTGGACTGTTGATGACTGGTCGGACGAATCTCGTTTCAAATTGTATTGGGTGGATGGGCTTGGGTGGGTATGGAGACAACCTCATGAATCCGTGGATCCTGTATGTCAGCAGGGGACTGTTCAAGCTGGTGGAGGCTGTTTAATGGTGTGGGGCCTGTGCAGTTACAGTTATGGGACCCCTGATACTTCTAGATACGACCCCGACAGGTGACCCGTGCGTAAGAATCCTGTATGATCACCTGTATACGTATACCGACGGACTTGGGCAATTCCAGCACGACAATGAGACACCCTACATGCCGAGAATTGCTACAGACTGAGTTTAAACAGTCCTGCTGGCCACCGCACTCCCCAGACATAAACATTATTGAGTATATTTGGGATGCCTTGCAACGTGCTGTTCAGAAGAGATCTCCACCCCATCGTACTCTCATGGATTTATGGGCAGCCTGCAGGATTCATGGTGTCAATTCCCTCCAGTACTACTTCAGACATTAGCCGAGTCCATGGCACGTCGTGTTGCGGCACTTCTGCGTGCCCGTGGGGGGCCTATACGATATGAGGCAGGTGAACTAGTTTCTTTGGCTCTTCAGCGTATATCAGCGGCCGTCAAACTGCGCCCCCCGGGCCACATGCGGCCCGAATCATGTGTTCATTTGTCCGCGGTTCTCAGTCGTATTTAGTGGCAATGTGCATCCAGCAGCTAATATCCTAATCCAGAAAGTCAGCTAATGCTGAGAACTTCTTAAGAGTGTAGTTTTTCTGTTCAGTATGAAACAAAGATACGTATAGAGAGAGAGAGAGAGAGAGAGAGAGAGAGAGAGAGAGAGAGAGAGAGAGAGAGTAATATTTTAAGATGCGCTTAATTTTAACTGACGTTGGTGATGTCGTCCGGCAGCAAAGTTGGGAGCGTCCATGAGGAGCAGAGGTCTAAGTAGTGCAGCCACTCCGTGACCTGTGAGGGGGAATGTTCTACTGTTTTTTTCCAGTACTGACAACTCACAGGCTTGCGATTTGTTAACCGAAAGGAGCTGGATTCGATTCCAGGCCGGGTCGGAAGTTTTGTCTGTTCTGGGACTGGGTGTGGTTTTGTTCTTACGTTCGTATGGTCATAATTGACATTCCACTATTGAGATGACGTCCCGAAAGACAATATATTAATAAAAATAATAATTAAAAAATCCAGTCCGCTTGCGTGACTCGTACCACTCAGCTGCTATGGTGTAAATTTTTGACATGGAAGTAATATGGGTTTGTTAATGTCTGTTATAGAGACTGCATTGTTAAAAATGCTGTATATATTTTCGACAAGGAATATGAAAATAGAATAAGCCAGTTGAAATGCAACGCAATGAGCAGAAGTAAAATTACATTCAAAACATTTGTGGCAGTCTCTCATATTGCAAAAAGTATTTTAAGCACAGTTTAATCAACAATGGGCTTCCAGATGTTCTACCAAGTTGTTTCCATTTTCTATACAATATTTTGACGACCGACGTAGCCGTCTTCTTCAGATGCTGCGAGTTTTGCTTTTAGGTGTACTTACTGCCTGGACTCCATCCGAACTGTGAACTGTTGGTCTCAGGCTGCTTTTTATAGCTCAGTTCGATTCCTGACGTCTATTACATCCTTTGGTGCTAGTTCGTTTTTCAGAGCTTTCACTGTTTGTTCCGTCAAACGCAAATTCTGTCAGCGTTTTCCAGCTGTGGCCGATATGATGACAGAACACCCGCAAGTATGTTATTATTATCAATCGCCTCGAGAAAAGCCGAGAGATCACGTAAGTACAATTACTATTGTTAATTAATCGTGCGCTCACACAGAGGCACTTCGTCAGGCAATTACAGGGTCTCAACTCCGGGGTCGCTGAATGTGGAAGGAATCAGAATAGTTGACACTATGTGTTCCGAATAGTGTCGACATTTAACGACGAGAATTCACGATTGCCGCCAAGGTGCCATTGGGGGATCATCACGGAGTAATTTATGTATATTACCAATTAATAATAAGAGCGGTTAAATATGCGGCCAGAGCTGTCCTTCAGAATGCCAGTATTGACTCTTGAGCAAAAATGTTTAATGACCAGTGGTCTGTATGGCCAGAAAAGATCCCTGAGAGCTGGCAAGTTTCAACCACGAAGCGCGAAAGGTTGCCATCAGTGTTCTGCCTGAAAGCTATAGTCGATTAGAACTGCCACAACACTGAAACTTGCCCATAGAATCGGAACCATAATCCCGTTACGTGATGAGTCGTTATAGTCGCACGAAACATGGGAGCAACCAACATTTCAACAGTCCGAGATCTTCTCTCACTAAAAGTGGCCGGCCGCGGTGGCCATGCGGTTCTAGGCGCTTCAGTCCGGAACAGCGCGACTGCTACGGTCTCAGTTTCGAATCCTGCCTTGGCCATGGATGTGTGTGATGTCCTTAGGTTAGTTAGGTTTAAGTAGTTCAAAGTTCTAGGAGACTTATGCCCTCAGATGCTAAGTCCCATAGTGCTCAGAGCCATTTGAACCATTTGACTATAAATGCGGAAGCGTAACGGAGGTGCCCAGGTAATTACAATGGATCTGTCTAAAGAAAGGCGAGATTGTTCTCGGTAAATGCCGGTAGGTAAATTTAGTGAATCGATTTGGAGACAGATCGTTGAACATTGTTACTGGCTACAAAGGACATGACAATAAATAAAAGGAATGAGGCGTATACAGAGGGGTGCAATCACTAGTTTCCCGAGCTAAATACATCAAAGCAGTAGGGTGCAGAATGGCTCAGACAAGTATGTTTCGCCAAGCACTGTACAGTATACAGTGGTTTGATCAGTACAGAGGGTTTCAAAAAGGACTTTACAAATTTAAAAGTTCTTATAAATTTATTGGTAGAAGATAAGGGCTGGATTTAGTGTCATTTTGTAGGGAAATGCATCAAGTTTTCTAACCATAACCTAAAGATGTTGTATGTGGCTATCGTTGGTTGTCACACACACATCCCATCGGAAGTCAATTTCTTCCCAAACTCGCTGTAGCATTGCATGTGTAACTTGCTCAGTGGTGGTGTAAATTCTTGCTCTAAGTTCAGGTAGAGTAGACGGCACAGGCAAGTACAAACACGATATCCTCGATGAATCACCCCCCCCCCCCCCAAAAAAAAAATCGAGTGGTGTCAGGTCTGGGGAACGTGGGGGCCACGCAATTGGCACATCACGGCCAATCCATTGACCTGGAAAACGGTCACTGAGAAATTCCCGAACGTAAGCCAGGTAGTGGGGTGGTGCACCAACTTGCATGAAGTAAACATTTCGTTCTTGGTCATCCTCATCAGTTTGTGGCATCGCAAATTGTTGTAACAATCCAGGTACAATGTCGTCAGATGTGCTTGGACGACCCGATGATTTCCCATGTCTTACCGAGCACTCTGTTTCTAGAACATATTTCTGCCACTCATTAACTGTAGGCCTACTAGGAGGATCTTTGGCGTACTTGGCACGAAAATTACGCTGAACTGTTGTCACCGACTTCGATTCTTCAAACCAAAACACTCAGCTAGCACGGTCCAGTGAAAGTAGCCATCTTTAACGAATCTACCGCTAGTTTTCCTTACGGCGCGATTCGGCACTAGCGAACTACGCGAGACGAAGCTTGATGTATTTCCCTGCAAATTGACAATACAGTCATCTCTATAGGTACTATGAATTAATTTATATGAATTTTCAAAGTTATAAAGTCATCTTTCGAACACCCTGCATTTATATAGATGCAACCCAGTAGTGTGGTGTTATCTCATGAAAGTCGAACTGTAGTTCACAGTCAACGCTTTGGAAAAGAATCCTGATGCACCAATACATGGTACTACTAGTATGAGGTGGTGATACATTCTGGGGCTCTTCGGTGACAGTAATCGTCCAAAATTACCTATTTCTGAAAAGCAGTAATTCAGCACTCTGTGGAGCTCAAAGATCAGAATTGACTAATAATTGTTAATGTCAAAGTGGTTACAGTCCATTCTCATCCTTTTGTAAGGGCTCAAATACACTGTTGTTGTGGTCTTCAGTCCCGAGACTGGTTTCATGCACCTCTTCATGCTACTCTATCCTGAGCAAGCTTCTTCATCTCCCAGTACCTACGGCAATCTACATCCTTCCGAATCTGTTTAGTGTATTCATCTCTTGATCTCCCTCTACGATTTTTACCCTCCACGCTGCCCTCCAATACTAAATTGGTGATCCCTTGATGCCTCAGAACATGCCCTACCAACCGATCCCTCTTTCTAGTCAAGTTGTGCCACAAATTTCTCTTCTCTCTAATTCTATTCAATACCTCCTCGTTAGTTATGTGATCTACCCACCGAATCTTCAGCATTCTTCGGTAGCACCACATTTCGAAAGCTGCTATTTTCTTCTTGTCTAAACTATTTATCGTTCATGTTTCACTTCCATACATGGTTACACTCCATACAAATACTATCATAAACGACTTCCTGACACTTAAAACTACACTCGATGTTACAAATTTCTCTTCTTCAGAAACGTTTTTGTTGCCATTGCCAGTCTCAAATACACTATCCAATCAAAAATACGTAGAAACACATAATTGGATATTAATATGGGGTCTGTCCACTCTACTCCTTTCTACCTCTACATCTACATCTTCATACATATTCCGCAAACTACCGTACGGTGCCTAGTGGAAGGCACCATGTACCACTTCTAGTCAATTCCTATCCTGTTCTGCTCGCAAATAGAGCGATGGAAACACGACTGTCTGAAAAGCCTCTGTGCGAGCCCTAATTTCTCGCAGTTTACCTTTGTGGTCCCCAAGCGAAATGTGCGTTCATGGCAGTCGGCCTCAGAAGCCGGTTCTTTTACTTTCTGCAATAGTGCCTCGCGAAAAGAGGCTTGAATTCCACTGCGGACATTTTCAGTGAGCTGTCTGGATTATCTATAGACGAATAGCAGCCTATACTTTCTTAAGAGCCGAAACCAGGAAAGGTTCTGATGTTGGACGCTGGAGTCTGGAGCAAATTCAACGTTCTAACTCATCCAAGAGGTGGTATGTTGGATGCAGGTCGTGACTCCACACACGACAGTCCATTTCAGGAATATTATTTCCACAAACGATTACCTCACACATGATGTTATGCAACAGGATGCATTGTCACACTGATGAAAACAGTCGTCGTCTCCGCACTCTTCCCCTACTGAAAGCATGTTGTAAAGTATGTTCATAACACTTCTATAGGAATATGGAGTGGTTCAGCTCCTATCATCCAATATACAATGGCGTAGCTCGTTGCACCACCTCAAGCATCCCGTAGCATAGACTACAGGAATATGTGACTTGTGAGGAACTTCTCTATCATTGTACGTACCCCATTGTTTTGAACTTTCTACTAACAGTCATTGTGCTAGCTGGACTCCTGGTAGCATTTTGGAACTCATGAGTGATTGGTTCCGCTGACTTCATGCTTGTTTTTACAATTTTCCTCTGTAATGCTCGGCGGTCCCTATCCGTCAGTACACAACGTCTCTTTGGTATATGTTTGTGTTGTGATTATTTCTTCGCGTTTTTACTTCACAGACAGATCACCAGCAGTCGACATGGTCTGCAGTACAATGAATGAAATGCTAATGCTTCCATATTACATAGAGGTGTTCGGATACTTGTGATCATATAGTGTGAAAGTAAGTGGCGCCACTATTTAGCCAATCATTTGTCACCTGTGCATTATAGTTCTCATTTGACGTCGGTGTTACAGGATGAAGTTATGGTTCATAAAAACCACCCTACAAGTGGTAATGTAGACGGTCACAAGTGACCTTCCATGCTAACAATATTTTCAAAGTCAATTATTTTTATCATTAAATTTTTTTTTTTTTTTTTTAAGTGCGTGAAGAGAATAGAATCGAGGTTTGTATCTGTACGTAAGGTACAGGCATGGTCAGTTCATAAACGGAGAGCAATAAGTACCTTCTTCTACTTTAGGTAAATATCTGATTGCATAGGCTGTACTATATTTTTGTCTAATATGGTGCACGTGAAATATGCAGTGATTCATTTAGCATCTGGCAAATTTGTATCAAAAGGTGGTCCTCCACATAACAGAAAGAGGGTGAAACGTCCCCTTAGAAAAATTATACATGACTGTGCTTAAACTGACACACAATATTTTTTAGCGCAACGCAATCTGACTTTCAATAATCCATACAAAAGAATGGCCCTGACTAACATTAACCTATACCTTTCACAAATCACTTACCTCACAAAAATCTTCGTTACTCGAACTACTGCAACATAGTGAGCGCCACCAATGCCAGCTAAATAAAAGATTCTAACTACTGTAGGCACTAACTACTGATAGGCATAGTGAGCAAATGAAAGATTTTGATAGAGAACAAACAATGTATTTACCTCAATAGTGTTCAAAAGTCATAATGTATATAGCAGTTCATGACATCCAGTCTTACAAAACTCAAAACTCCACCATCTCTCTCCCCAGATCCACCTCTGCTGGCGGCTCACCTCCAACTGCGCAACGCTATGCGCTGTTAACAGCCAACAGCCCAACACTACAATGGCGAATATTACAACAATGTCACCCAGCCACAGACTGCACACAGCACAGCCAGTGATTTTCATACAGAGCGCTATGTGGCGTTACCAATATAAAAACCTAAACAGCCTACTTACAAGGGGAGGGGGTGTACCTCATGATTCTGTTCTATGTCAGCTCATTTTCTTGATGTGTCGGTCTATCATTGATCCGCCACTAATCGTTGCAGAGTTTTCAAAAACTTCCTTTCCCATAAGTCACAGTTTTCACTGTGTGAGTAGTTGATAAATTAATGAGTGTGGTCATGGTATATAGAGAAATATTGTTGTTTAGCTGCACCAGAACAAATGAGCATATAGCTCCCGAGTCTTTACTCTCATAAAAATATAATATTATCATTACAGTGTAATCAATTTACTAGTAAACTGAAGTTTTTATATCGGTGGTAGTGAATCTCGGTTGCACAAGAGGCAATACAGACACTGCGTTTTGGCACTTCGGACCACATAAGTAGCGATCGTATTATTAATTGATAAGCAACATAAATTAATATATTGTTAACATATTTTCAGACAGTTGAAAAAGAATATTTTAACATTTGAAAATTCGCTTAAGAATGCCTTTAAAGCCGAAATCATGAATGTGGAAAATAAATGAGTAATTAATAGCCAAATGCGGAAATGTATTTAAAAAAATTCTACATGTTTGTGGTCCCCCACGAAGGAAAGATCAAGGCTGTGAGAAAGATCAAGGTCGTGACGCTGTAATTGCCAGAAGAGGTGTTGCTGTGTTGTCTTTGTGAGCGGATGATTAATTGATTGGTAATAGTACTTGTGCATATACTTAAATAAACTATGCAATAAGAGACAAGATCAAAAATGTTTACTGAATGTTTTTAACATTGATTTTCTTCTACTCATTGCGTTTTATTACAGCATCCTTAATTTAATTTGATATTCCTTGTTACATATACACTGTTGAGGCAAAACATTATGAAAACCTGCTTAATGTCTTGTTTGTTTGTTTTTGGAACGAAATACATCACTGATTCTGCGTATCAGGCATCCGACAGTTTTTTGGTATGTTTGTGGAGGTATGTGGCATTAGACGTCCACGCGCAAGTCATGTAATTCGTATAAATAGCGGACAGCTGATTAGCGTACTTGGTGGCGGAGTCAGATAGCGACTCAGGTGGGTTCCATAGGACATACATCGCTATAATACTCCTCAAAACACTGTAGGACAGTTCTGGCTCCAAAACATCGCCGTCGGGAAAGATGTATAAATGAATACATGTAGTTCGCAGCTGTCAGCATATCTTCGATTACTACCACAGGTCCCATGAAAGCGCAGGTGAATGTCTCCCATAGTACAATACTGCTCTCATCAGCCTGCATCTGTGGCGCGCTGCTCGTTTCGATTAGCCGTTTACCTTCATGACGGCGTTTGTGGAGGCGACCATCGCTCCTAGTGTAGCAAAAATTTGATTCACCCGAAGATCCAACTCATTTCCATTGAATGACGGTCGAATCCCACTGCAATCGCAATTGACGATGTCGTTGGGTCAACATGTGAAACTGACTCTTTTCCATTGATCGACAGTCGAATCTCGACAGTTGCACGTGGACATTCGCCTAGCTACGTCGTTTTCGAGATACTTGTTGATAGGTTCTGCGTAATAATAATCTGTCCTTTGTCAAACTCTCTTACCTCAACGTATTTCCCCATTTGCAGCCCATATCTTTGCTAGGGTAATCCTCCGTCTATGTTTGCTCCACTTACATACTTTTGTTACTGTTCCACGTATCCGAAATGCCACCAGGCTGCATCCAACGTCGCGGTGGATGGTGGTAATAATGTTTTTTTCTGATCGGTGAATGTCCTGCTTTTGAACATGGCCATCTCTGTAATGCGCATTCATGAATCTACGTATGTTACGTTGGTGCCAAAAATTATACCACTCCAGCTGATTGGCATTAGTCGCGCACACCCATGGGTTATTAGTGCTGGAAGACCAACAATGAGACATTCCCCCTCTGGCATGCTGTAATTCCGCAGTTACCGCGCTACGTATATTTGTGCGCCTGAGGTAAGCTGTAAACTTCACTTACTGAATTCACTAACGTCAATTAAAATTAAGCACCTTTTAAAATATTACTGCCTCTGTTATTCCTTTTTCTTTCATTTTTTCTGAATGATAAAGAAAACTATTCTCTTAAGAATATCTAACGTTTCTTACGTTTTTGTCTTCGGCTGTTAGTTGTTAGATGTATTTTATTATGAAATAAGACTGACAACCGCTGCCCGTCGTGTGACGATCAGCGTTTTATATTCTTCACGATGAAAGGTGCATTAACAATTTTCTTACATGGCACTTTCGGACTTGTTCAGAGACTGAATGCTACTGATTTAGCAATAAGAATGTTCTCGACTGTCGTTGTGCAAGGGGACACCCCTAGCTGGGAAAATAATCACGACCATGTACGTCCGTGTTCTCAGTTTGTGTTACGATTTAATGAACACTGACTCTGGCGACAAAATATGGCTCTACAGTCGCAGGAATGGGTCGTCTGCCACAGTAATTCTGACCCATAAACAGCTCCGGCTGTCTACTGTGGTTTTTGTCGAATACATGCCGATTAAGCACATGAAATATATGGTATATTGGAGTAATTAGTGAAAACACAAATATGTTAAAGAAAATAAAGCGGAATGTAGTAAGCACAATGACGTGGTTAAGTGCAATACTGTAATTTGCACTTTCAGTACGAAATGCATACAGGATTCCAACTGAAGTTTAAGGAATTGTTAAGATCACATCGAAAGGGTGCAAAAAAGGACAGCTCATTTTGTATTATCACGTAATAGGGGGGAGAGTTGGCAGATATGATACGCGAGTTGGGATGGAAGTCATTACAGCAAAGACGTTTTTCGTCGCGGCGAGACTTTTTTACGAAATTTCAGTCACCAACTTTCTCTTCCGAATGCGAAAGTATTTTGTTGAGCCCAGCCTACATAGGTAGGAATGATCATCAAAATAAAATAAGAGAAATCAAAGCTCGAACAGAAAGGTTTAGGTGTTCGTTTTTCCCGCTCGCTGTTCGGGAGTGGAATAGTAGAGAGATAGTATGATTGTGGTTCGATGAACTCTCTGCCAAGCACTTAAATGTGAATTGCAGAGTAGTCATGTAGATGTAGATGAAGATGAAAGTGCAGTTACGACTGCGTGAAAGGAGAAGAATATTTGGCCGATTCCTCAGCTAAATCAGCTGCCTTGGAAACTACCCTGAAAGCAAAACCAAAGCCCTAGGTATACATTACTGTAGTCTTTCATCAATGTTGCTGCTGCACAATCCGGTAGTTTGTCATGAAATAAACTAACATTGACGCCAGGTTAAGGGTCTCCAGTATTGAAAGCAGTGTGAAGTCCCCATTTTCTAAGGAGAGACAATTCAACAAAGAAGAAAACTGAGAACACAGGATACACACACAGATAAATTAAACAGCTCAGGAATATATGATCTCACATGCAACACTTGTCAATCGGTGTACGTAGGACAAATATCCAAGAACTTTGAAACAAGATACTCAGGACGCCTCTGAGCCACAAAAAGAAACAACACCCATAGCCTATTTGCTAACCACCTAATAGCCCATAACCACCGCTGAACCACAATAGCAACAGATTTAAAAATACTAAAATTCAGCCACAGCCTATACCACAAACTGACAACAGAAGAGAGCTTCCACGTACATAAGGCAGGGGCAAAAGAGAACCAAGTTTTAAATGAAAATACTACACTCTGTAAAGCCACATCAATTAACACATTAAAGAACTTTACACAAAAGGCAACAAAAACAGCTAAACGAGCTTTCACACACACACACACACACACACACACACACACACACTAACACACAAATATACACACAGAAAGAGAGCACAAATATACACACAGAAAGAGAGAGAAAAATAAATAAAATTCAACTTCAGCTCCCAACTCTTGGAAACAAATTAATCCCGACGGGGTTAAGAGACACAACATCATAGTGATCACCCTATTTTTCGAAGTAAAAACGCGTTTATAAAGAAAGAAATTACACAAAGTTCATAATATGTGTGTGCAGTGTCCTCAGAACGCAAAAGAAGAAAGCCCGGTCAAAACAAATCGTGAGTAATAACAAATATGCATGCAAAGCAGTTTGATCATCAAAATAATGTTTAAAAAATCAAGGGATGTTTTAACTCGCTAACGGTTGGGCCTGAAAATCCATATAATGTAAGACCACAATAAGAAGAAAAAAGAACAAAAACTTTCTTTAGGCCTCACATTGTTAGATCAGTTACAACCTAAAGTATGTTAGCCTGTTTCAGCTTTCAGAAACAGAAGCCCACTGATGACGGCACAAAAGTGCTGAAACATCTTTGGATAAAAAGAAAAAAAACATTGTGTTTGGAAGATGGCAGACCCCTTGACTTATAATTTAACTGCAAATGGTGAAAGAAAGGACAGCAGTTATGGATCCAAAAGATGAAAAGCTCCTGTAAATTCAGAACCAGCGACAAAAAACGAACTGTTTGCATTTATTCCCTTTCTAGGCGCAATCTCACATCAAGCTGCCAATATTTTCCAAAGGACAGGAGTTCAAATGAGCTTCTGGAACAATAACACTGTGAAAATTAACGTTATCCACAGCACAAGAACGACTTGCCAAAGCCTTGCAAATGAAGAATTTTCAAGATCGTTTGCGACAACTGGCCTAGCTTTTATCTTAAACAGAATGGCAGAAGGTTCAGTATGCGATACTGTGAACAACTGGATGCCTTTAGACCAAAACTTTTTGAAAAAATTTGCAATAGCCACTCCCATGAATCGGTATGGCACTGTGTTTCTAACATTAATGACAACTTACAGGTATTACAGACCGTTAACAATGTCAGGAAAATGGATCTCTTAGGATAACCAGAAATATATAGTCACACCCTCAATCCACCCCAGTACATTCTAAATGAGCAGCTGCAGCTAGTCAATGTAAAATTTCTGAGTAATTTAATTAGACTGTTCTCAGAAATCAAACACAAACTGGACCTCTAACAGTGATAACACTGACAAAAAAGTAGCTGTTTAAGCTGTCAGTATAAAATTTTATAAATATGAACTGTCATGATGAACAAATGTGTTGCTCTAAGCTTACTTTCCAACTTTTTAATTCTATATGCAACTAACTTGAAAACTGTAAAGATAATCAAATTCTGTACATATAGATATGGGTACATATATGTCTAAATTATAGTACGCAATAAGGTAACTGTAAAGTATCCATCAAAATTTTTGCTGACAGGTACATTTCTATGGTCGATAGAAAATGAATGATATATTTGTATGTTTGTTTAATGATAATCTTTGCATTGCAAGCAGAAACATCGAGTGAGCAGCCATGTCTGGTGTTCAACACTGCCATTAAGAATATCATGAAGTGTGCCACAGTCATTTATTTGCAATAAGTGTGCTGTTTGCGATTCAGTAACATATACATTGTCCTGAAATCCACATGGTCCACACCAAACCAAATTGCCATCTACGAGGAACTTATGTAAGTTGATATAACCATTTCATATGTTATCTAAATAAATGCAGGCATTTAACACGTTTTTATTAATGAAACAACTTAGTGGTACTAAATATTCAAATACTGTGGTGCCATGTAGACGCACATGACACACTGTTGATCAAAATATCTGTGTAACTGAAAATATTAGACTTCTAAAGATGGGCACAGTATTCCAAAACAGGTAATGGCACTAAAACAAAACATTATAAAGTGCTTGTACCTGGTTGAGTCATTCACAATAATTATGCGATAGCGCATTTCTGAAATTTCGAACTGGAAGTCACTGAAAAATAATGAAACTTTCTGGCAGAATAAAACTGTGTGCCAGACAGAGACTCCAACCTGAGACGCTGTTTTAATCTGCCAGGAAGATTCATAACAGCGCACACTCCGTTGCAGAGTGAAAATATCATTCTGGAAACATTGAAATATAGTTACGAAATGTGGAATTTTTATATGTTTTCCGCACTTGAAACTGTTTAGTGTACATCCCCGAATTCTATCGCTGCGCGATGCGGCGTTCTCTTGTCACAGCTTCTATTGTCTTGCGAGTCGAGCCCTTAATCGCGCATTGACAACGCTCATAACACAGTTACATATCTGTAGAGAAACATAAGTCATATGTTAACAGAAAACTTCTTTCGACATTGCTATGGGGTATACACAAATCAATTCAAGATTTCCAGCACGTCAACATTAATTTTATCCCTCGTGACCAATGAAAAATGTGAAATATTTATGTAATGTTCCAAATTTATATATCTTGTGGACCATGAACATACAGTTGAGAACTAAATTTGACAGCCCTGTGAGCAGACTTAGTCGTTTTTAGACAAAACTGGGCCAGAGACAGGAATAAATCTGTATATTTTGAGGAGTTCCAATCAGACATAATTACATTTTGAAACCACAGAGAGGGAAACTGATAGTTTAGTAGCGATTGCTACTTGAGAATACTGTCACGATGGTAGACTAGAAACCGTAGTTACTTTAAAATATTTTCCACTAACAGAAAAATGCACTGTCCAACAGTCACTATAATTTTCGTACAATTTTCAGTCTGAAATATCTCAATTTTTCGTCAGGCAGAGCTTGACATGAATGATTCAGGGCTTTCATCTCCTTTTGTACTGGCTAGGCATGACTACAGTCCCAGGGAGCATAGGCATGGGTCACATCTATCTTAAGAGTATCTGTTGAATTTTTGAAGCATTTGTGAAATTTGTAATTCCTTCGCTGGTTATATTGTACTGATGGGCAATTACGTTTTAAAGCTTAAATTTTCACATCCAAAATCTGAAATATTGCTGATTTGTGCAAATCGTGTATACAAGTCTTCATAATAATTTTTATGGCAGTTTCATGGTCATCCCGTATCACAACTTTAACAGGAAGTGCTTTGATACCTAGGAAAGGCTAGTGTCTGTCGTCATTGGAAGTCTCTTTGGATAATGGATTATCCTTTTCACAAGCAATCTTTCGCTGTCAGATTGGTGGTGCCCTTACAAGGTTTGAGAGTAAATCTGTAAGCTTATGTTGACTGCCATTGATGTTGATATTTTTCGCATTATACACAACTGAGCACTTTAAAGTTTTCAAGATGATCACAAGCTTAAATTGGCAGCTGAAAACCAGGAGGATTTTGTGTATGTGAGTATCTATTTTTATGTCTTTACTTAACATGGTGCATTGTGGATGGTACATTATGTACGACTATAACTAACTTACCTCTACTCCCCCCCCCCCCCCCTCCTCTTCCGTCTTGCTCGAATCGTAAATTACATGTTGAAGCCATTGGTAAACCAATCTATAAGACGAAGTTTCTCTTATGGTCCTTATCTGAGGTACACACTCCTGGAAATTGAAATAAGAACACCGTGAATTCATTGTCCCAGGAAGGAGAAACTTTATTGACACATTCCTGGGGTCAGATACATCACATGACCACACTGACAGAACCACAGGCACATAGACACAGGCAACAGAGCATGCACAATGTCGGCACTAGTACAGTGTATATCCACATTTCGCAGCAATGCAGGCTGCTATTCTCCCATGGAGACGATCGTAGAGATGCTGGATGTAGTCCTGTGGAACGGCTTGCCATGCCATTTCCACCTGGCGCCTCAGTTGGACCAGCGTTCGTGCTGGACGTGCAGACCGCGTGAGACGACGCTTCATCCAGTCCCAAACATGCTCAATGGGGGACAGATCCGGAGATCTTGCTGGCCAGGGTAGTTGACTTACACCTTCTAGAGCACGTTGGGTGGCATGGGATACATGCGGACGTGCATTGTCCTGTTGGAACAGCAAGTTCCCTTGCCGGTCTAGGAATGGTAGAACGATGGGTTCGATGACGGTTTGGATGTACCGTGCACTATTCGGTGTCCCCTCGACGATCACCAGAGGGGTACGGCCAGTATAGGAGATCGCTCCCCACACCATGATGCCGGGTGTTGGCCCTGTGTGCCTCGGTCGTATGTACTCCTGATTGTGGCGCTCACCTGCACGGCGCCAAACACGCATACGACCATCATTGGCACCAAGGCAGAAGCGAATCTCATCGCTGAAGACGACACGTTTCCATTCGTCCCTCCATTCACGCCTGTCGCGACACCACTGGAGGCGGCCTGCACGATGTTGGGGCGTGAGCGGAAGACAGCCTAACGGTGTGCGGGACCGTAGCCCAGATTTATGGAGACGGTTGCGAATGGTCCTCGCCGATACCCCAGGAGCAACAGTGTCCCTAATTTGCTGGGAAGTGGCGGTGCGGTCCCCTACGGCACTGCGCAGGATCCTACAGTCTTGGCGTGCATCCGTGCGTCGCTGCGGTACGGTCCCAGGTCGACGGGCACGTTCACCTTCCGCCGACCACTGGCGGCAACATCGATGTACTGTGGAGACCTCACGCCCCACGTGTTGAGCAATTCGGCGGTACGTCCACCCGGCCTCCCGCATGCCCACTATACACCCTCGCTCAAAGTCCGTCAACTGCACATACGGTTCACGTCCACGCTGTCGCGGCATGCTACCAGTGTTAAAGACTGCGATGGAGCTCCGTATGCCACGGCAAACTGGCTGACACTGACGGCGTCGGTGCACAAATGCTGCGCAGCTAGCGCCATTCGACGGCCAACACCGAGGTTCCTGGTGTGTCCGCTGTGCCGTGCGTGTGATCATTGCTTGTACAGCCCTCTCTCAGTGTCCGGAGCAAGTATGGTGGGTCTGACAAACCGGTGTCAATGTGTTCTTTTTTTACTGTACGTAGACATCACTCAAAGGCACAGTGATAGGATTTTCATATTCTAAGGGACTTGTAATAGTTGTGTTGGACACTCCACAAGAAGTAACAATACTTAAGTAGAGAGTTTCTTCACATTGAATAAATATTATTTTATTACATATTGTTGGAAATCTTTTTGATTGACGATAACCTACACCGTTCTCCTGCATTACCAAAATATATCGAACGAATTAATATAATATTTGACTGTTCGTGAAGTGGCAAATTTCGGAATATGTACATAATTGGCTAATACATGATGTTGAAGGACTCTCTTGTACTACATGGCACTGGAAGTGGTTGAATATATATGTGAAGTTATTTGTTCTTCTTTGATACAGTTCGAATTTTATATTATTTTTATCTGAAAGAAGCTTAGGAACGTTTCCAAAATAAGCTGTTACTAGCGATGGACATAAACGTAATTAAACATTTTCCAGTTAACATGCCTCAAATGTCATTATTCGCTTCCGTTCTCCTAAGGTTGTTATTACTACTCATTGAAATAAAAGATATTTAGTTACATTTTATCCTGCATCTTGATGAAAGAGAATAGAAGGTAATTAATCCTTCTCTCAAAATCTAAAGCTGACATGGAGAAAGAAGAGACAACCAATAAATTCCCTGGACACCTACTCCTGTATGTTTCACATAGATTATTACTGAATACTGGTCGTATAATTTGGTAGCTTGAATTACTGCACAATACATTACATATGGCTCAGCGCAGGCTCACCTACCAATCCCCTTACAAAGCATCAATCATATACAAATCTTACCTCATTTTATTGGTGTTTTCATATGCTAGCGATACTATTCGTTGGGTCATTCATAAATACTGTGAACATTAACACTTCATAGGAGTACTCTTGTAGCTGCTTTCAAATTCGACAACTTCTTCTCATTGAGAATGACATCCTAAGTGCTGTTCTCTAGGACATCTGCAAACCAGCTTTCCTTTGGCCTTTGAACTGACGTATCCATCCAGTCATAAGAGGGGGCTTGCAGTACAATGTGGATTCTGAAGCACAGTGCAACTAAGCATTTTTCATATCATCGAACATTGTAAGAGGTGAAAGAAGAGGTAAGTGACAGATAACAGGGTTGAGCAGGAATCGAATTTGAGGCATTTTTGATTTGTAGTTTGGCTCTTTACAATTTTTTTCCCTCTGAGCCATCGACCCACACAAGTATATAGTATAGAGTATGTGATTAAAAGTATATGGACATCTATCATTGGGCATTAATATGGGGCGTATCCACCCTTCACCCTTATGATGGCTTGAACTCTGCTAAGGACACCCCCAGAGATATATCTGAATATCGGAGAAGGAAAGGCAGCCCATTCTTTTTCAAGACATGTTACGAGACTTATGTTGGACTCTGGGCTATTGAGTGGTGTAAGTGTTTTAACTCACCCCAAAGGTGTTCCATTGGATTAACGTTGGAACTCTGAACAGGCTAGTCCACTGGAGGAATATTATTGCCCACGAACCATTGCCTCACAGATGCTGTATTACAACAGAGTGTGCTATCATGTTGACAAAGAATCATCGTCTCCAAACTGTTCCTCTACTGTATATGGTACAATGCTATAAAATACGGTCATATCCTACAGAATTAACCACTTTCTTAAGCGCAATAGTAGAGCCACGCCATAACTACGAAAAACATCTCTGTACTGTAACACCACCTCCTCTGTACCTCTTTGTTAGCATTACATATGATGGCGAGTAGTGGTCTCCAGGCATTCACCAAACCTAAAACATTCCATTGTATGTTCAACACTCCATGTCACTCCTATACAGTCATTCAGTGTCCAGTGAGGTCGCCTTTACATAACCTCAAGCATCGCGTGACATTGACTACAGAAATGAGAAAATGCTTGACAATTGTACCCCAACCTTTCTAGCTCTCTATGCGTAGTCATTGTGTCAGCTGGAATGTTGTCAAGAGAATTCTGAAGTACTTGGAAGTCGGACATAAACTGAAGAAAATCAGCTTAGAACGTAATCGTCATTAGCTTTTGACTGACACAAGCTATAAGGATTTGTTTGGGTTACATTTTAAGAATTGTACCTCTACAACTGATAAACACTTGACTCATTTTATATGGAGTATTTTTATTTTGATTGGCATATATACTAGTACATCATATTGATTATTCATCCTGAAACGACCAGGATACGTCTGTTAGGTCTAATTGATGTATAAAGTTAGCTAACCTTGACACAATTTATTCGTCAGGAGTCTACTGGTATGTTGGTTTCCACAGAGGCGATTTGGTGTCTCCAGAACATCATCGTCACAGGCAAGTATACGTTGGGTTCCTTACATGTACACTGCCCGAAAAAAAACATTCATCACCATGTAATGCAAAAATATAAAAACAGTAATGTAATCATATTCTTAATGACTGAATAGCAGCAGTTCAAAACACTTTTCTGAAAATGACTCACAAGAAGGTTCTTAATAGTGCAATGTCTTTTATGTTAGCCCGACACAGATCAGTAATTAATAAGCTAGCTCAGTTCACAGGGTAGTTACGTAATAGTCGATAGTCAATTGTCCTTTCCTTCTTTACACAACATGACAGATATTTTTCCAGGCTTGTGAGGAGTCGTATGCTAATTGCACCAGAAAATGTTTCACAAGTCTGTTCGATTTAAACTATTGCAATACATAATTTAATATCATAGTTTCGTCACGATTCCCCAATACAAGATAACAAGAGTAGCATCTACAAATGAAATCCTATAATTGAACTGGAATCCTGTGATCAGACCTTTTCTGCCTGCAATGTTATCTCTTTATATAAAAAAAAATCTGTAAGTAAAATTGTTAAATTATTATCAGCAGCTGCTGGGCTCATAGGATCAGCAAGACATTTAATTGTCCTAACTGACGGCACGTCTCGTAGATATGCTAAAAGAAAAATCTTAAAGATTTTCTAAGATGGCGCCTAACTATAAAAATTCTTTGTTAAGACCGATATCTACTTAGAACAATCCAGGTATCAGATTACAAATTGATTGACTGCATACACAAAGTCTTTTGACGAAATAACTATTATATTTTTCTGGTTTTAAGTACAACCTACATTATTAGCTGGTACAGGAAGATGAGCTTTATACAAGAATGTACTCTTGGGTCCCACTCCAAGCAATAAGATAAGAGAATGACAAAGGAAAGATACTTCATGCATAGAAGTGCAAGAGTCCATGGAATAACATGTCCATTGTAGTTCTATCTGTTCCTTGGCGTAACTTGTTGGTCCTTTAAAAAAATTTATTTTTTTAAACCCAAGACCACCCAGGAGAAACTGTTCAACCATCAAGAACTACATCCAGTGGCACCAGGGTGTAATACGTGTGTGTTGTGTGTTTGTAGTGTTAGCAATGCATTCATCATGGTCATTAGCGATCTGATTGAGGATGCCTGTCTGCGTGCCCTCCGTTTTGGGACTGCAGGTAGCTACTGTGCTGAGTTTTAGAAGTGGGCAGTGTTGCATGTCTCCACAAACATGCCTCACCAACGACTAAGTACTCCTTCTGAACAGTTCTTGAGTTCTATTGTATGTCTGCAGAAAGCTGGATGGAGATATCGTCAGTTTTCTGCACGTGTGGGACCCAATGTATCAGTGGTGCATTGCTGTTTTCATCATTCATCTGTGGAACATGCCTACTTTTGGAACAGGTTCTGGACGTCTGCATAGCGTAGATGCACGTCAAAATCGATGCATTGTGCGATCAGTGACGGTCCATCGAACATCATCCAGGCGAAATCCGAACACATGTTACACTTACTGTCATCATCGACAGTTGGGAACTGTCTGCTTGCAACAGGGCTAAGATGACGTGTACATCAGCCCAGGTTGCTGCTGATGCGTAATACCACCAAGCAAAGGCCTGTCAGTGTGTTTCAATGTTGAGAACAGATTTTGTCAGTATGTAACTGATGGACATACACATGTATACCGCAGGCCTAGTGAGCTGCCTGTCCCACAGTCCATTTGCGCACGTCACTTACGTCCCAACCCAGGCTTCATGGTGTGGAGGGCTATCAGCTACAACTACAGCTCAGATTTGGTGTTTCTGCAGGCTGAAGCAATTATTGCTCACTGCATTGCACAGTCTGTTATCTCTGTCCTTCTAATATTTCCTCAACAAGAAGGTTAAGTGCTTTTTCAGCAGGACAGTGCACATCTAAATATGGCTTTCAGGACATAATGTGCTCTCCATAGTATACAACAACAACCTTGGCCATTAAGATCACAAGATGTCTCCCCAATTGACCATGTGTGGGACATGAGCAAGTGGGAACTTCTTTGTTTTTCAGGGCCTACAAGAGCCACTGCCAAATTTCAACAAAAGGTGCAAGATGCTATTCCATGATATCATTTGGATTCATTATGATTGTTAGCATGTGAGAATACATGCCTGCATTCAAGCAAGATTTGGGTAGACTGTGTATTAATGGATTGTTTGGGCGTTGTGACATATGTTTAATTTGTTAGAATATATTATGTATTCCTAGAATGATGCACTACCTCACCTCACTTGTCACTAAAATGGCATTGTCCAGCAGGGGGTTGCATTTGTTTTTTTCTGACAATGTACAACAGTTGTATATTTATGACAATTCTGGGCAAAAGGGCATATTGGTTAAAAAATTCTAGGACAGAAACCAAGATTTTAATCTTGCTGTATTCCCCAACCAATCCTCATTTGTCTATATCAAAAAAACGAAATTCACCTTATCTCATTTAAAATTCACAAATGTAATAAATTTTATTCCTTATGACTAAGAGCCACTAAACATCATTTGCCTAACCAAATTCCGATTTGTTAAAAAATAACAATACGATAAATTTTTCTCTTTATGAAAAAGATCTTCAAGCGCAAACTATCTGTATCACTGATTGAAATTTAACTGAAAAATCTCAAACGTACATTTTAAACATAAACGTTTTAATAATGAAAATGTAGATTTCTTTCTATATAAAGAAACCAAAACAAAATTAACAACAAAACTGAGCTAGTTCAAAACTTAGAAAATTATAGGTAAGGAAATAATGCATTGAATTAAAGATATACAGAAAATTATTGTAGAGAAAATCGTTAGTCAGATGTGACTAGGAAGATCCATTGGAACTGATTGATTATTTTAATAGGAAAGAAATGTAGGACTGAAGAAAATATACAAATTACATTTCAAAACCAAACTACCAGCATACTGTGATATTTTCAGAAAATCCAATAGCAGTTCATTTTGAAATAATTAAAGTGTTTTTCATTAATAGGAATTTATATTGGAATGAGTTTTCTAAATATTTATGAAATAAAAATCTATGATTTGCCTATAATATTATGAAGCCAAAACATGATGGAAATATTCCTTGTGTTATATGGATACTGATTCTTTCATTTATATAAAAACTAAAGACTTATGTAAAGACATGTAGTCAATTGTTGATTACTCTGAAAAAAGTGATTATACAAAAGATAATATTCATGGGCTTCCACAAGTAAATTGAAAAGTTTTAGAAAAAATTAAAGATGAAGATTGTGGAAAAATTAATGTTATAACATGTTAGTTTCAGATTGAAACAGATTGGTTTAAAGTTGGATATACAGAAGAGAAACAATCTAAAGCAGGTAAGAAATCTGTTGTAAACAATGAAAATTAGTTTTGATGAGCATACAAAGCATTTAACTGAAAAATAAAACAATATAGAAAATAAATTTGAATATGTAATTTAAACATGAATTGTATGCAGTTGAATGTAAATAAATTATGTTGAGTTCTCTTGATAAAAATGTTATATTACAACACATGGTCATTATAAATTAAACCAAAACAAAGTAAAAGACAATGAGAAAAATTACATACAATACTTAGAATCATAAATAAAATAAAAAAATTAATTGTTTTCTAGTATTCGTTCATGTTATGGTAATTTTTAATATTTTTTGCAATAAATTTCACAAACAAATTTTCTACAAAACGTTAAACCTATTAATAATCTCCTTACATATTTTCTGATAAATTGTAACTATTTTCTCATTTTTCGATTGGTCATAGCTGTCAATATATTTTGAAGAGGTTTAATTTTCTTTCCTTATTTTTCAAATATATTCCTGTTATGAAGAAGTTATTTTTGTTTATTTTTTTACAATCAATACAATCTATTATGACTAGATATTCGGTTTGGTTGTTTTAATTTCTTTATGAATTACTCTTTCTTGAATGCATAAAGAACAAATCATTTTATTTTCACTTTCCATATATGGAGAAAGATTTATTAGGATTCAAAAATAAATACAAGTTTAATTTATTATATATAAATGTAGGCTCTTGTAGACCAAATAAATGACAAATTTCTTTAAAATGATCAATTGTTTTAATACTATTTTTATCAATGAGAGAAGACTTTATTTTTGTTTCTATTTTTTTCAATTTTAAAATCTAAAAAAGAAGAAACAAAACAATTAAAAATATGGGTATTTCTGATGTTTTAGCATCAATTCGAACTCACTGCGAGTATAAAATAAAGATTAATGTAAAACGACACTATAAAGGGCAAATAAATTGTTTAATTGAATTTCCTATAATGATCAAGGAAAATAAGATGAACAATTGGATATACCTGTAGATATTCTATGTTGAAGATATGAATGAATAAATAGTTTATTACCACATGTAGTTCCTCAATTAAGTGAATGAAATTGTAGACCAACTTTTGTTATTTAAAGATCACATCATTTTAATATGAATACTATATAATTTAAAAATGTTCAAAATCAAACAGATATTATCAGAAATAGACATCTAAATTGTGAAATTTTCTAAGGATTAATTATATACTAAATTCAGTAATAATATAACACTAAATGAAAGAAACTTTGGCCTCAAAATTATCTGAGTACTTTGGACAATTATTCATAAGAACAACAGTTGTATGAAGATACTAACAACCTATCAAACATTTCTTAGAAAATGAAACTAAATTTCCAAGTACTTTTTAATATTTAAATTTAAAATAACACTCATGAAGAAGATTTTTGTAAATATCTAGCAAACAAAATTCATTAAAACCGTAGGATTTCATCAACTCAAAATTATAATCGCTGCCTTTGTTAACCTCTATTTGAATATCAAACTAAAGTTAATCTGTGACCTGAGCTTCTCCTGGCGTAAACTATTTTCAAAGTACTTACGGGCATTCAGCCAGGTTGAATTTTCGACAACTGCCGATATTTCGGCGGATGCACACTCCGCCATTTTCAAGGCTTGCCGAAATATCGGCAGTTGTCGAAAATTCAACCTGGCTGAATGCCCGTAAGTACTTTGAATAAAGTTAATCTTCTTTAATAAAACAATTATCATAGTGAACATTACAATCATTGTCAAATGTGTTGAGATTATAACAGTCTCCATTTATATGTAATTTTTTATTAACATTTTAAAAAACTACATTAGTTATATTTACCCAATGACTACATGAATTATTAGAACCTAATTATTTAACATATGTTTTATTACCTTTCTTATTTGAAACTTTGTCTAAACAAGATATACACCTGGAAAGTCGTTTTCAGTAGTTCCTGTTTACAACATATTCGTTTTATTTGTTCACCACTTAAATCTTTCGATTTATATGTAATTGGATTAGAATGAATAACAGCTTTCTATGCAGAAATAAATATTGACCAGTTGAAAGTATATCCCTTTCTTGTAAAGTATTTACTTACTCATTGTCTAGTAATGTAATTATATAACTGTGTTAGAAGACTAGTGTATTCAGGTTCTTTAACAAGATTTGATAACTCATTACGTAAATAATGTTTTTTACAAAATATTTTTAGTCTATTGGATTATTTACATTCGCAATTTGTCTATCTTTCAAATTAGTGTAACCTCTAGGTACTTTAACACTGGCATTTAATTCTTCCTGAAATTGTTTAATTAAATTAATTATTTCTGAGTGTACTATTGAGTGAAATTTTTGATTTTGAAAGTAATTCATTATGAGTGTTTGGTTCTAATGAATGAAAATCTTTTATTTTTTCTAAATTGTTATGGTGCTTATTTCCAAAATCGACCATTTATTGTATGTAAAGTATCATTAAATTTATAATTCAAGCACAATAGTCTTAAAAGAAACAGACACTAATGTCTACAAATTATTTAATCAAAATGCTGTATTCCCTCAATACAGTAGTATGGATGAATTTTTGCAAATAGTTAACTAGTTATTTAGATATGTTTCTCTATATGAACCAAAAACAAATTTTATTTCTTTGTTTCTATAATAATAAATCCAATGTGTGGCAACATGATCAGATGTATTTAAATTTACTATTCCACATTCAAAATTTTTGGTTCATTAGGTAATTTGTTAGTCAAAAAACGCTATGAAAAAACTTAATTTTTAATGGTTTAACTAATTCTACTATGTCAAAATTAGATAAAGGTTATTAAATGTTTTGATTACTTCTTTGAAAATTTTTCCACTTCCTTTATTTTCTATTCCTAAATTATGTCTTTTTTGTTCCTCTAATTCTTTATCACCTTTCTTGTTATTATAACTGCATTTACAATACTGCAGAACCACCTGCAAGTGAACCAGGAGCAGTTAAATGTGGTAAACAGGCAAAAGTAATGGTAAAAATCTACCTTTGTGTAGTGTTTATCCTGCACCTTCTTTATTTTTTGTTCGATATTTAACTGTCTTCTGTCACAACAGGGATAGTTAATGTAATGAGTAATTTTATACATTGTTTCTTTACCTTTCTTATCTGAGCATCAGGTAAAAATTGTGCAATATATTTTTAATTCTTTATTATTGAGTTTAGGTGATTTTGGTTTAATTTTGCAAATAGATACCACAGTATAATCGGTTGTAAAGTTAATATATATAGATAAAAAATTAATAAGGATTGTTTTATAATCCTCAGTTTCCAATACTCAATTCTCACTTTTGTTTTCCATACATTATTCTCTAACTGCAGTTGAATGTATTTTTCTCCAAATGAAACATCTGGAGAATGCATGCATTCTTTTGCAAATAACTGAAGTTTTTTTATCAGCTTCATCTAAGACTTTATTATCTCTAGATGAAATGTAATATTCTTTAGATACTTTATGTAACAGATTCCTTTATCTTGTGTAGATAATGTTTCTTCTGATTTCGTTCCTAGGCCACAATAATTATAACCTGGAAGATGTATTTCAAATGGTAATTTGTAAATTAAAGTATTAACCAGACCTTTACCATATTTTTCACTATTCCAAAATGTCTGTGCTAAATTATTCAAAAAATTAATTACACATGGAATTCTTTCGGTTTGATTAATAATAAAATCACTAAATTTAACATTAGTTAGTTTTTCCAACATTTCCATTATCATAATTTTGGCTTCCCACTAATTATGCTCCATAGATTACTGCTAATCTATCGGTTAATTGATGAAGATTGAGCACACAAACAATTTGATTTGTTTTTCTGAATTTTTTTACTAATTCTAATTAGTCATAAATATATCTTTCTGAAAAACTAATATTCCTAAATAATTAATGTTATCAAATTGTTATATTTATTTCCTTCGCTTGATTCTATATTGTTTGGAATACTGTTATTATGTACACTTAAAATCACATAAAATTCTAGCATAATTTTGTAAATCAAGAGAATCAAATTCAGCATCTAAATCTTGTACTAGTTTTTTTAGTGAAAGGAGCCATTAATCCATATGTTCCCTTGTATTCTTTCTCACCAATTTTTAAGTTATCACCATTTAATTCCAGTGATAATTTACTAATATATACTTAATCCGAAACATTATCTTCATTATAATTGACAAATTCTGACATTCTTTCACTCTTTTTTAAAATCTTTTGTTTTAATTGTGTTCTTTGTTTTTATAATCTTCTAAAAAATATTTATTTTTTCCCACTTAATGAATAATTTCTTTTGTCACTACCACATTGTTTAATTGACGGAATATAATTAAATTGTTCTAAATAATGTCGATTACAAAGAACCATTTGTCTTTCAACTTCTCTATTTTCTTCAGTTGCTTTTAAAACTTTTTTCTCCTAATACTTCAATTACTTTGTTAACATCTTCAATTGTATTGATAGTTGTTTGATCCACTTTTTAAATTGTGATAGTTAGTTTTTTGTTGTTTTTTGCATTTCTTAAACTCTTCTTTTAGTTGTTCCTTTTGTCTGCTATTTCGTCTGTCTTTTTTTAACAACTTCTGGATAGTATTTTGCAAAAATTTATTAGGGTTAAAAATTACAATAATAATTATTTATTTTTAATTCAATGTTAATGATAACACTTCGATTCAATGTATAACTCGAACATTTATGATCAGTCAGTTTCCATTAGGAAAGTGGGTGCACTCTGCAACTGTGATATGAGATAAATAAATATGGCGCTGAAATTAATCATCCATTTTTGAAAATTTTATTTTGGCTAGTGCCTAGACATTATCTATGCACTAGTTCCTATTTTCCATGAATGACACTTCCTTCTGTGCGAGTGGCAGTCACAGTTCTTTGAATACTAATGTACTGCTGCCCGAACAACAAGGAAGTGACATTTTGGTATTTTTCAATTTGTTTGAGTTAAATAAAAACAAACTCTTACCTTATCTCAATTTCTAGTGAAATTTTCTCTACATATATTTGATTTTTGAATTCATCAAAAACTATTAATGAATTACCATCAAATTTAATAATGGAATAATTTTATAATTATTTTCAATATAAGTGATAATTTTTTCATTAAATTTATCTTCATATAAATTTTTAATAAATCGGCTGACCTAAGTTTTTGAATAACCACACAAATGTAATTCTTTTGTCAATTTAACCTTACTGGTGCTAGAATATGATTACTGTTTCTCCTCAACAACTTATTGCACATCAAATAGAATTTCGTAAAAATTTACCACATTTATTTTCTGGAATTCTTAGTTCTGGTTCCCAACATATAATATATGTACATAATTTTTATAAATACACTCCTGGAAATTGAAATAAGAACACCGTGAATTCATTGTCCCAGGAAGGAGAAACTTTATTGACACATTCCTGGGGTCAGATACATCACATGATCACACTGACAGAACCGCAGCCACATAGACGCAGGCAACAGAGCATGCACAATGTCGGCACTAGTACAGTGTATATCCACCTTTCCCAGCAATGCAGGCTGCTATTCTCCCATGGAGACGATCGTAGAGATGCTGGATGTAGTCATGTGGAATGGCTTGCCATGCCATTTCCACTTGGCGCCACAGTTGGACCAGCGTTCGTGCTGGACGTGCAGACCGCGTGAGACGACACTTCATCCAGTTCCAAACATGCTCAATGGGGGACAGATCCGGAGATCTTGCTGGCCAGGGTAGTTGACATACACCTTCTAGAGCACGTTGTGTGGCACGGGATACATGCGGTCGAGCATTGTCCTGTTGGAACAGCAAGTTCCCTTGCCGGTCTAGGAATGGTAGAACGATGGGTTTGATGACAGTTTGGACGTACTGTGCACTATTCAGTGCCTACACCATGATGCCGGGTGTTGGCCCTGTGTGCCTCGGTCGTATGCAGTCCTGATTGTGGCGCTCACCTGCACGGCGCCAAACACGCATACGACCATCATTGGCACCAAGGCAGAAGCGACTCTCATCGCTGAAGACGACAGGTCTCCATTCGTCCCTCCATTCACGCCTGTCGCGACACCACTGGAGGCGGGCTGCACGATGTTGGGGCGTGAGCGGAAGACGGCCTAACGGTGTGCGGAACCGTAGCCTAGCTTCATGGAGATGGTTGCGAATGGTCCTCGCCGATACCCCAGGAGCAACAGTGTCCCTAATTTGCTGGGAAGTGGCGGTGCGGCCCCCTACGGCACTGCGTAGGATCCTACGGTCTTGGCTTGCATCCGTGCGTCGCTGCTGTCCGGTCCCAGGTCGACGGGCACGTGCACCTTCAGCCATCCACTGGCGACAACATCGATGTACTGTGGATTCCTCACGCCCCATGTGTTGAGCAATTCGGCGGTACGTCCACCCGGCCTCCCGCATGCCCACTATACACCCTCGCTCAAAGTCCATGAACTGCACATATGGTTCGCGTCCTCGCTGTCGCGGCATACTACCAGTGTTAAAGACTGCTATGGAGCTCCGTATGCCATGGCAAACTGGCTGACACTGACGGCGGCGGTGCACAAATGCTGCGCAGCTAGCGCCATTCGACGGCCAAGACCGCGGTTCCTGGTGTGTCCGCTGTGCCGTGCGTGTGATCATCGCTTGTACAGCCCTCTCGCAGTGTCCGGAGCAAGTATGGTGGGTCTGACACACCGGTGTCAATGTGTTCTTTTTTCCATTTCCAGGAGTGTATAAATGACTAGCTTATTTCAATTGATCTTAATTCATATGTTGTGAAAAAAGATTAATTGTTTCAATTAAGAGAAACTAATAAAAATGTTTCACTAGTTGGTTTTATTCAAGTTTTTCAGTTTCTAATATTACATTATTAGATAATAAACTTTACTATGATGGAGAGACAATAGAAATTCCTGTTGTTCCATATAGATTAAAAAATTTAGAAAAAATTATGTAATCTAAGAAAATCTAATATTCACATTAAAGAAGATAAAATTTAAAATGTAGTTTTACTGAAAGTGACTTAGGATTATAGAAGAGTATAAATGATGATTATATTACAAGTGTGATGGAAATTAATAATCAAATTACTGAAGCTAATAAAGAAACTGTTGCCATAATGTATTAATTTGAATTAATTAGAGGGAATTTTAATTTGACTGATGGAATATTTGTTTATACATAATGATCATTTTCATAGTGTATCTAATATTATTGCTTCATTTAAAAATAATTCTGTATTTGTTGGTTCAATAGTTTATGAACCAGATCATCCTAAAGAAATATTCCAATTTTTGATACCATTCAGCATATAGAAATATCTATAACTCATTAAAATGAAAATTTGATTGGCTTCAATGGTGCTTATGTACCAGTTGTTTCAGAAGTAAACTAACCCATTACTGCCCAAAACTCTATCAGATTGTATTTTGCAAACTTTTATACATAAATACGTTTCATTGAGTGATCAATTGAATAAAAAGTTGTTTTGAAAATTTTCCGCTTATTAGAACGAAAACTACAGACCGTCCCATTTTTGTGACATTGGCCAAATGCGTTATCCAAATTCACAACCTTATTCTGCATGCAAAATATTGTAAGAAACAACACAAACAATAAATAAAGAATGTCTATTCCGTTTGAAATGAAGCAAAGCACGTGTCGTGTACACCAACAATGCACCTATCACAAATTTTTGTTGTTTTTCTCTTGCAGTAAGCACATCTCTTCTGTGTTTTACTTGGCACAATGAAAGGATTTCCTGGATCTAGTCGTACATCTGTGCTCACCCGTGCACCCATAAATTTGCTTCCTTGTAGTCCCCTGGATTTTGGTACTGATTCTGTTTTCTTTAATAGGTAAAACATCACTATCCTCCATTGAACATCCAAAAGTGAGGGCTTCTCCTGAGAGTCAGCAATTTGGTATGCACGCCACATGTTTACTATGCAGATATCTATCATCTGTGTGAATAATGTCCACCACCATTTCTTTGACCTTATCCTCGTCCTATAAAATGATATCTGCTTGTCCAGTAAATCTACGCCACCCATATGGGCATTGTATTCTTCAGTGAGATGTGACATTGTAACAGATATTTCCTTTTTGTTTGCCCGTGAGTATCTTTTAGTAGAACTCAGAGGAGTAATAGTAATGTAATTTACACTAAACATACTGGTTTGTTGTCACTCCATTTCACAATCAGAACTTCGTTCTCTTTGTCACACATGTAGTCATGAATCCTTGTAACTTTTCTTCTGCCATTCTTTTCGAGTTAATCAAAGGAGATGCATTAGTTTGTATCTCTCTTATTCTTTCTGTAGCTTTCATTTTACTCTTTCTGATAGTGATCAGTGTGTCAACAATGGTGAAAAAGTTGTCAAAAAAAAGCTTATAATTCGGATACTCTGATTCTGAAATCGTACTGGTTAGTTCATTTACTACCCTAGCCCCTAAAGGCTCCTGTCTGTCGTCAGTCTTGCCACAGTATGGCGAAAAATTATAAAGAAACCCATTGGAACACCAAATTTTATACCCAAATTTGATAGGCTTTCCCCTCAGAAACATTTTAGCTGAATGTTTGCCATAATAACGTAGCATCATTTCATCAATTGAGAGTTCTGAATGAAATACGCAAAATTTACCAAATTCCTTTTTCAGCATTCCAAAGTACAACCTAAGTTTGTACATCTTGTCGTTTCAGTCTATTTTGGAGTTGTCATTAAGACGAATGAATCTCTTTATTTCCCGAAACATATTTCTTGACGTGGAGTTGAAGACTAAAGGAACACCGACATCAGGAGCCTGTTCCCAGTACATATTGTCATGGGGAAGCTTATGATAAACGCTCAGAAGTAGTATTCCAATAAATGATTTCAGTTCTTCTTTGGTTAGCAGAAAATTTACTTTGTCATGCTGGCAAGCGCAGATTTCGCTTTGTTCAATAATAGGATCCAGTAGTTTCTCAGAAAAAAATCCTCAGGCACCTGGGGCACTGTCGTATTTGCTAGACATTCAGCAACATAATGTTCGTTACTTTTCCCTGGTTCACTAGTGTTTGTGCACGTTGGTTGACATTTATACCACTTACATTTATATTCTTTTGTAGATAATGTACCACTTTCTACTCCATCTCCTAACGCTTCCTTCTTTTCGCTTCTGGAGGTACAACTCTAGCATTAGCTTCATCTCGACTGGTTATGAGCTCTAAAGTCCATCTTGTCCAACAAACTCATTGTTCAGTACATTTTTGTCAATGTCTTCTTCATCTACTATTACATCTGCATCAGGTGGAATAATCGCCAATTCTACCTCATCATCGTCATCGTCACTCTCTTGATGGTTCTCCAGTTCTGCCAGTATTTCTCCAAGTGTAAGTACACGGGGCATGTTTTTATCCTGTTGGAATCATAAAATTCGAATAGAATATAAAAAAAAGCAGATATAAAGAACATAAAATGCAATTATTCTCTGTATAACACCTCTATACAAGAATAGGGCACATCAACAATAAAGGATAGTGTAACATGCCTTTTTCCCATTATTGGGACACATAAAATATATCGATATTGCACTTACTTGAAAAAATCTGAAGTATACTTAATCTTACACGGAAATCCACATGTTCGTAACAAACATGCCCAGACAACTAAATCACAGCTCATTGTCCTCCAGGAACTATCAGCAGACATACAGTGCTGCCAAGTGTGAGAACAAAAAATTGGCAATTTTATAATTTTCCTGACGTGAAGTACATAGAAAAAAGTTATTTATTTTACATTTACAGGCATTATAGCAGTTAGTTGAACCTACAGGTGCAACAATAAAGGCTAAAGGCTCCATTGCTTATGTAGAAATAAGTAAAATATACACCACCCAAAAAAGGGACAATGGCCAGTATTGGGTTAACAAATTTTTCCCTTAATAAATCACGAATAATAATGAGAGTTATCAACTTTGCTCGTTTCCTGCTAATGAGAGAATGATAAATAATTTAAACTTTCCTAACAAGGAAAAAGAAATTAATATTAATATTGTGATGGTTGGACTCATTCTAATAATTTACAAATTTATATTAACATATGAAATATTTTTATACTTTATATATTAACTATTATTATATTAACATATTAACTACATATTAATATTGGTATTGTCTGGATTCATCGTAATAATTCACATCTATATATGACCTTTTATGTAATTCATACAGATGGTACCGATTTTTCAACATATTATGGTAAATCGAATATCAGACTAATTGATAATTAGGTATTAAAATTGTTTGCTGTTATTACAATTAAAAATGGAAATGGTATTTTATTTCGATCGATCACCCTTATATTCAATTGACTTCATCACTATCAAATAAATTAAATATCAAAGGACATATTCTTCACAATGGTAAAAGGAAAACCAAACAAAATAAAGTACTTGATTAGATTTATTTGGGGATTTAAAAGATTACAAAGAAATTATGTGGAAAGGAGATTTAACTTTAATTTTGACTTGGAGTCTGTGAAAAGATCAAGGATGTTTCTACTCTTCCTAGGACTACTGATGAAAATAATAGCATGGTTCCTAAAGATGCCAAAACAGTTGTTAAAAGTGTGGAAATTCGTGCTCAAATACAAACCAGAATATTCACTTAACTAGAACAAGAAAGTCTTAAAATTCTAATAATTACAATTCGTTTCTTTGAACTACAAAAAACTGAATTTGCTAGATTACAGGGAGTGAGAAATTTTAAACTAGATAATACTAATTATTATAATTCTACCAAATTTGATAAGCCTTACTTTATTATTTATGGTTTCCAAAGTAATTGAAAAAATAATCAGTTAAATGGTTTTTATTGATCATGTTAAATTACAAAATATCTATGTGAAAAAAGTAAGAAATTAAGTTTTCCTTCAAGAATTAAGGAACTTTGATCCTCTAAATAACTGTTTAAAAGCTTTTAGAGATTTTAAAAGAATAACCCAATTAACTAATGATGTAAATGTAAGTCAATTCAATTTTAAGCAAAATTATTTTATCTGAGGTGTTAGTATGTCTAGAACAATGAATGTTGTAACTAGTCAAAAAAATAACATTCAAATTATGTGCATCCTTTAATGAAAATGTAGCAAATGACAAAATTTCATATGCTATTGTGTATGGTACAAAACGTTTGTCTTATGATTTCCAACACAGAATTTTTAATTAGATACATTAATAAAAAAATAAGAAAAAAATAAATGAATTTAAACTCGACTTTTCACTTCTTTTGAAGTATTTTCAGAAAACTAGAGAAGTTTATAACTGAAAACTTTAAGTTTTTCAAAAATTAAAACATTTTCCAAACATTTCTATGTAAATAAAAGTGAATATGTATGCTGGAATTGAAAATCCGTTGACTGAACTTAACAGTTACAGTAAAAATTGTGGAGAAGTGTTTACTAATTTATCATAGATAAAAAAACATAAATCTTATTCCATTTCTAAAGCTAAAATTTTGCCAATCAAAATTTGTTGATAAAGTTTTATTGCTTTTAGATGATAAATGTAAAATTAATCTACTAAAATCTTTACAAATAATGATGATAAATTAGATAAAATTGTTGGATTACATTTTATTTATCGAAATAAAAAAGTATACGAAGTTTATTTTATTGATGTTATTGAATTTGAATAAATTTAGAATGATTTGGTCTTTCATATTTAATTTTTGATTATTAAATTTTAATTAAATAAAAGTTTTTTTATTTAGATAAGATAGAAACTATGAATCTTGTTTTGTATTTTGAAATTTATTGACCAATATTCTCTTTGGTCCAGAATTGGTATAAATATATTGCTTACGACGACTATTTGGCTCAGTGGAACACCAATGGTTATTAAGGAAATTATGCTCATATGGTGTAGCAAACGAAATTAGGGATTGGGTAGACGATTTCTCAGTTAGGAGGACACAGCATATTACCTTGGGTGGATAGTCATTGAGAGATGGAGAACATCATATGTACACAAGGGAATTATGATGGACCCTTACAGTTCATGCTGTATGTAAATGACCCAGAAAGCAATATTTGTAGTTTATTCAGACATTTTTCTGATGATGCAGTTACTTAAAATTTTGTATGTCTGAAAGAATCTACACAAATGAACAGCCTGATTTCGATAGGAATTCAAGGACAGTTCAAAGATTGCGATCCTGCTTTATATATTCAGAAATGTGAAACCATGCACTTCACAAATCAGAAACACGTTGTCCCAGGACAACACTATTAGTGAATCACAACTGGAATCACATAAGGCAAGTAAATGCCTGTCTGGAACTAATTGTGAGGGTATGTCATGGAATGATTAGAGTCGTAGCAATTGGCTGTCTTCAGTTCTTTGGTAGGATATTGGCAAAATGCAATCAGTGTACAAAGCAAACTGTTTACAAACACTCTTGCAACAGAATACAGAATACTGTTTAGGGGTGTAAGGCCTACTCCATGTAGAAGTAACACAAGGCACTGATCGTATGCAAAGAAGAGCAGGAAAAATGGTCACAAGTATGTTGACCTTTGGGAGAGTGACAAGAAGATACTGAAAAACGTGAACTATCAGATATCCTAAGATAGACATTAACTATCCAGCAAAAGCCTATGTAAAGGTTACAAGAAACAGTGTTGTATATGTAATCTAGGAATATGTCACTACCTATCGATCCTGTAGACATTATAGATACAAAAGCAGCACTCAGAAGAAAAGCATCGAGGAGAAACAGGTATGTGTGATACACACACGTGTGGTTAAATATTTGGATCTCTGTACTTTTGTGTGTGTGCGTGTGTGTAGCTGTATGTGAGACTTTATTTTTGGAGGGACCCAGAATTTGTCTTTTGAACCCCCCTTCCTGTCATAACCTATCGAGGCCACCTTCATACTTCACAGTTTGGATGTAGATGTAAACATTAAGATCTGCAAAAAAATGGTTCAAATGGCTCTGAGCACTATGGGACTCAACTGCTGTGGTCATCAGTCCCCTAGAACTTAGAACTACTTAAACCTAACTAACCTAAGGACATCACATACACCCATGTCCGAGGCAGGATTCGAACCTGCGGCTGTAGCAGCAGTGCGGCTCCAGACTGGAGCACCTAGAACCGCACGGCCACCGTGGCCGGCCTTACGATCTGCAGGTTAGGCACTCTAATAAAAGCTATCCCATAAATAATGTAACTCTTGAAATGACTACCATTTCAATTCTACACAACCCACTCGAATTAATGTTCGACCTCAATGTGCAGTAACCACTCTCAGAAGGGAGGTGGAATTTCTGGCAGGGGAGGATATATAAAGCATGTTAAGGGAGGCGGTGGGGAGGGGGGTGTGTGCGGATAATAGTGCAGTCGTTGTCGTAAAGAGGAAATGGAGCGATTTCCGAAACGGCTAAGTTTGTAAACGGTGCATGAGTGGCTATGATTAAAGTATACTGTACATGGTAACATGGCGCTATCAAAAATCGGCGCCGGGTCAACTCTGGTGGAGTATGGACCATAGATGACAGGGGTAAATGATGGCAGTGGAGATGTATAAGGGCGAACAGACATGCAACCGTTGAGCAACTGACCACCCAGATGAATCAGGGGGCTACCTACTTTGTCCACTCAACGACTGTTCAGCAAAAGTTTTTTTGCACGTGGGCCTCTGCAGAGGCGCCTGGTTCATGCATTCATGGTAACTGATGTCCATCGCTGATGAAGACTAGAACTGGCACGTCAGTACCGCAACTGGACGTCCACTGAGAGGCGACAGGTAGCCTTTTCAGATGAATCATGTTTTATGCTCCATAAGAGAGATATCAGTTGGCGTCAAACGCCTGAAGGCCAACTAGTAGGGAGCGTTATAATCTGAGAAATGTTTTCATGGCATTCTCTCGATGATCTCATCAATCTGGAAGGTACAGTAGGTGGCCAACACCATGTCCATCCCTACATGCAGTTTGCTTTTCCTCGGCATGATGGCAACCACCAGCGGGAGAATGTAAGCAGAGCACACGAGTGGTTCAAAGAGCATCCAGGATAAGTTGACCTCACCGCCGTCTCCCTCCCCCCCCCCCCCACCCCCTGGGCCACCAAGCTTTTCCAATTGAAACCCAGTGAAGAATCTGGGGGCAACCTCTCTCGGGCTGTTCAGGCCATGCATACTGAGCCGAGAACACTAGCACAGCTGGCCACAGCACTGGAGTTGGCATGGCTGTCGGTACCATCCAGAAACTCACTGACTGTCTTACTGCACGTGTCACAGCGTTCCACACTGCAGAATGTGGTTATTTAGTCTCTTGACGAGCAGTCACATTAATGTGACTGGATCATGCAGTTATTTGGCAGCATTGAACGTTGGTACGTTTTTCATCTATTTTCTTGATGGTTAATGGCAGAGCGTCCCACGACGGAACAGCGGATTGTCATAGTGAAACCTTCAGGCAGTGTTTATGTTAGTCATTATGTGGGAAACAGCGCCATCGTGAGCTATAATGTTGTTGAAGTCCAGTGAAATCTGTCTTCTGACTTTGAGAACAATTGGAAGATCTGCACAATGAGCCTATAAAATCCAACTGACACAAGAATTGAATTCAAACGGTCACTAAAAGCGCCAGGCAACTGTACACTGTGTGCTTGCGAAACAAAGAGGAAACAATAGTTACTCCAAGAAAATAATGTTCATCCGCAGCTCGTGGTCATGCGGTAGCGTTCTCGCTTCCCGCGCCCGGGTTCCCGGTGAAACCTTCCCGTCTAATATTGGATGAACGTTTGCTTGCTGACTGAACGCTGCGTCTCTTAAAATCTTTTAACTGCTGCTCTGTCAAGACTACCTGCTGATTATTACGACGAAACATAAAATGTGTTGTCGCTGTGGCCCTCAGTCGTTACCTGAAATTATTACGACTGATTCTTACCTTTAATTATTTATACTGGATCGCCATCTGACTGCTACAGCAAACTGTGGAATGAATATACTTACTTCTCTTTAACATAATTATAAGCTGCTGGTGGAGTTTCATAATACTTTGTGACTGGAATTCTTTAAGTTGAAGTTAATTTAGATTTGATAAAAGCTGAAGCTCAGTTTAGACTTTTCTTTTAAGATAACAATAAATTCCGTAAAGCATTTAGGTGAATGATTTTGGGATAGAAAATTCTTAATGCATTTAATCTGGTAGAAGTTAACTATATTCTGAGAACGATCTTGACAAACAATTACAAGGGGTATAGTTCTTTACAAAAATTCTTAAAAAGTAGCGTTGCGCTACATACCTAATTTTCCATCAAAATTACATAACTATATTCTGAGAACGATCTTGACAAACAATTACAAGGGGCATAGTTCTTTACAAAAATTCTTAAAAACTAGCATTGCGCTACATATAGCGAGTGGCTGGCGAGCACACCGCTTCTTTCAAAGTGTTAATTCATACCTCGCTTACAGCGACCTCCTCTCATGTCTCGCTAGCTACGACTGCCTCGTCTCACATCTTACTCGCAACTGCTCGCTTCCAACGCTCAATGCTACAAAAGTGCGGTCTCGCCGCCAACAATGGTTTTTGGTGCAGACAATCCCTGCTACCATTACAGATGTATTACTGCACGCTGTTTCCCGCTCTTTCTCAAAATGTATCTATGCGCGGTTTCCCGCTCTTTCTCAATAATACACAATGCAATTTAATTAACAAAACAATTTAAATAAGAAACAGTTCAGATAATTACATGCTAAAACAGTTTAAATACGCCTATTACATAATTACATATGCCGCTACTCGGCTTTCTTAAAATTTTACTACGTTGTTCAGTCATATGGACTCAACATAAGTATAAAATTTGATTATAGAAAATAGTTTGAACAAAGTGTATACACAAATGCTGTCATACGAAATGATTTGTCTATCTCTAATAAAGAGAATATGTAAATAGAAAGGGTTTTAGTAGGAATTGTACATCAAGTAAAATTTGATTACCTTAAATTTAACAACAAGAATAAGAGTAAATGTGAAAATCAATATACAGATCATATGAAGCAATTGAAAGTTTACATTATGAAACATTTAATTCAAATTGGCATCTCTTAGTACCACAATTAAGGAAGGTACAAAAGGAATTGGATAGCATGATCAAAGCACTGGCAACTGTCTGTGAATGCACTCAAAAGTCTGTTCCTTTCCCTCACATAGCACAACACCAGGTTTCGCCATGTGGTTCCATCATCGCCTTGCTCCATAGTTTTAGTGTACCCAAACACTAAGTACGTCGTCGAATAGCCTGAGTTGCCGCAGCCACATCAGGGTTAAGTTCCATCTCCAATGGTCCATTAAGGTTGGTGGTGTGCATCTTGGTATGCAAACACCTATTGTCGTACATCATACTGTGGTGTGTATCTAGGTATGCAGGCACCAATTGACATACATCGGGCTGTGGTGTGCATCTAGGTATGCAAACACCTCGTCGAGAACATCATTGGTTGAAGTCACGTGTTTCACAATTCACTGATTCTGTGCTCAATAACCATGAGGATGCACAGGAATTAAGGTACGGGTAAAATTGTTTTGGCAATGGGTTCACGGACATTGTTGGTACCATAATTTGACTACCAAATAATTTTCCCTGTGACAAAATATGTTGTGTCGTAATTTGTAACAATATGTAGTTTTAATTTAAGAATTCTTCCAGAAAATTATTCCCATATATAAAAGACATAAAAGTTCCTACTTATTCAGTATTTGATAGTATACAGATTTGTTATAGACAAGTACATTATTACTTATTCTGTATTTACATATCTTAGTTTCTTACATCATTAATTATAAATTTTGTTGACAATGCATTTCTTGACTTACTGTCCTAAAATTTTATCTTCCATTCAGGGGTGTAGTCGTCAGTTATGAGTCGTCAAATGTCAGGTCATAATATACAATAAAATTACTGTCATAAAATTATTTAAAGTATTCTTTTGCAGCTGAAAATTAAGGTAAACATTATTCTGGTTAGACATTGTAATGTGTGGTCCCCATCCATAGTGTTGCAATGTGTCACATGCTAGCAAAATTATTTCTTAACATTATACATTTCTTATATACTAACATAACATACACATTCTTCTTCTGCATCTGTGTCAACTCCCTGCATAACCTGTTATAAACATTCAGCATTAATTAACGTCAGCGCACGGCATGACTTATTATAAAACATTCAGTATTAATTATTGTCAGTGCACGGCATGACTTCAATAAACATCTTCTGGTACTTCTCGTCCGCTCCTGGCATGACCTATAAAACACTTTATCATAATATTAACTGCTGCAAAATCACGTCAGCTCCCGGCATGACCTATAAAATTTCTGTAATGACAATTAGCGTCAGCTATCTGTGTGACCTAAAGATTCACATCCTTATTCTAACTAAAACTACGTTTCATTTTGATGACGTGTGACAACAATGCTGCATTCTGGAATAAAGAGTACATGTTAATGTTACCACTAAAATAATTGATTAATGAACGATCTATATTATCAGTTTAGCTATTGCAAAAATCGACATTTTCTTAAGTAATTATGTCACGTTATAAAAAAAATTTCTTTCATTTATGAGCTCTCAGTGCACAAATTCATACGTCGTGTCGTTGTCTGCATGTTCTCTTTAAGTTAGGAAATGTTTCTCGTGTTTTTATTTGTCTTGGCTGGCGTAGCATCATTAAGTACTGCTGTGTTCTTTAAGGTACGGTGAAATATTAGCGGCCCGCTGCGTGTCGCGGCTTTGTTTGTTACTGAAGCGCGCTGAAACTACCATTGTTGCATACTTACGTGTCACGCCGTCCTTTCGTCAGCTGAAATGCAAAAATTTAAGTCAAGAAATGTTTCACGTTGGATACATGATGATTCCCTAATGATTTCTTCTTACGTAGCGTTTCCACATGCACTACATTAGCGTGTGGAATATTACGAACTCTGTAAGGGCCTGCATACAGAAGTTCGAATTTACGGCATCTGTGCTTACCTTTGTTGGAAAGAAAATGAGTGCGAATCAGTACTTTGTCACCAATCTCGTACTTCTGTAGTCGACTTACCTGCTTCTGTTGTTTCTTCCGCCGATCTGCAGCTCTTTTAGTGTTTGCTAATGCTGTGTCTATTATTTCACAATGTCGAAGCCTACGCATCTTAGGAAAAGTAATTAGTTCGGTAATTTTGTTCGGTGGGTCTTTATTTGTCAGTATTACGGTTGGTGATAGCATCGTAGATTCATTGGGTATTGCATTTATCACTTCTTGAAACTGTAAAATATATTTATCCCATGTTGTATGTCTTTTATGACAATAAATTCTGCATAACTTCCCGATCTCTTTCATTATTCTTTCTGATGGGTTGGAAGAACTGTGATATCTTGATATGTAAATAGGTGTTATGTTCTTACTTTCTAACATTTTCTTCCATACGCCTGACCTAAACTGCGGACCGTTATCCGAAATAACCTTCTGTACACGTCCTACTACTGATAGAAAATCTCTTACAAACGCTCTTGATACTGTTCTTGCTGTTGCTTTCCTTAGTGGAGAAAATGTTACAAATTTGGATGTTAGTTCTACAGCTACAAAAATATAACTATAACCATTATTTGTTCTGGGGATTGGACCGAAAAGATCCACTGCTGCCATGTGTCTTAACCGGTATGATGGGATACAATGGTGGAATGTGTGACACTGTTGATGATTTAGCTTTTTGACATATCTTGCATGATGCTATTACTTTTCTTATGTGTTTTTCCATGTTATTAAAGTGGCAATTTTGTCGCAGAATCAGAAAGCATTTCCTCGCTCCGTAGTGTCCATAACTTAGATGTGTATACCATATCAGTTTATTTACGATCCCTTCCGGAATGCATAAAAGCCAATTATTACCGTCTCGGTATGATCGAATAAAGAGTATATTTTGATGTACAGTGTAATGAAGTCTGACTTTAGCGTTACTTCTGTCTTTCAAAAGCGTTACAATCTCTTTCAGTGTTTCATCTTTCTGCTGTTCTCTCTCTATATCCTGTAATGCTGCTGATATAAAGTTTTCGAAAGCTACTTGTTTAATATACATAATACTATGGTTGTTGTAGCAAAAGGTATTTTCTTTCTCCATGCGTTTATTGTGAATGGACCTCGACAATGCGTCGGCAACAGTATTCTGCGTGCCTGGAATGTGTATAATGGTAAAATCAAACTCTTGTAAGTATAATTTCCAGCGGCTTAATCTATCGTGCGTAAGTTTTGCTGACAATAAAAACTGGATTGCTCGGTGATCGGTATATATTGTTGTATGTCGGCCATATAGAAAATGACGGAATCGCTTAAAAGCGTAAATTACACATAGTGTCTCTAATTCTGTTACAGAATAATTGCGCTCTGCTGGAGAAAGTATCCTGCTTGCAAAAGCAATGTGTTTCACGACTGTCTTATCTTCTTCCTTTATTTCTTGGAAAATATGTACTCCTAGTGCTGTGGTTGAACTATCTGTTGCAACGGAAAAGTTTTGTGTTGGGTCAGGGTGTGATAACAAAGGTGCTTTTAATAATGCTTCTTTCAAGTTCTCGAATTCAGCTTCAACGTCTTCATTCCATGACCAAAGTGTGTTTTTACTTGTAAGCTGGTATAGCAAGGGCGTGTCTAATGCTTTGTAGTGGATAAATTTTCTAAAATAATTGATAAGACCTAAAAAGCTCCGAAGTTCCTTTTTGTTTGTTGGCACGTCGATGTCTTTCAGTGCTTGCAGTTTGTCAGGGTCTGGTGCGATACCTGTTTGTGAGATAATGTGCCCTAGAAATTTTATTGACGCTTTACCAAATTCAGATTTACGCAAGTTTATAGTTATACCATTCTGCTAGAATGTATTCAGTAATTGTTGAAGAGTATGATTGTGTTGTTCCCAGTTTTCTGCTGCAATTAAAATGTCATCGACATATGTAGTAATTTTGTTTTTCAGATCTTGTGGTAGAATAGTATTCATGCCTCGTATAAAGGCGGCAGACGAAATCGTTAGTCCAAACGGAAGTTTACAAAATTGATAGCATTCCCCAAAGCAAAGGAATGCCGTATATTTTCGGCAATTTGGGTGTAGTTGGATTTGCCAAAACCCTGATTTGAGGTCGAGTGTAGTATAAATGGAGGTGCCATGAAATTTTTGCAGTAACTCTTCTAACGTCTGTGGTCGGTCGGTTTCTGTAATGATTATTTTATTAACTTGACGTGAATCTAAAACTAAACGTAGTGATCCATCCTTCTTTTCAACAATGTGTAGTGGATTTATATATTGGCTGGCTGCTGGTTCTATTATTCCTTGATCGATCATTGCTCGTAATTCTTTCTTAACTGCTTCTGTGTGTATGTGTGGGATTGGATAATGCTTTGCTTTGAAAGTCTCGTGTGGTTTCACCTGAAATTCGTACATAAATCCTGTCATTGTTCCTGGAACATTGGCAAAAACTGCTTTGTGTTGTACCACAATATTTGCAAGTTCTGTGCGTTCTGCGTCGCATTTTGCTAGACTATTGTCTACCTTGCGTGTAATTGTCTCGAACATATTGTACTCCTGTTCCTCTACCAAGTCATTATTAAGTGTGTTCGTGTATAGTGCGATATAACAATCGTTATCTTGAGAATCAGTAATAATCTCGATCCTGTGCATATTTTGTTCTTCGGAGGATACTGTGTTTTGAAATCTTACGATCACTTCCCTGTTTTCCTTTTGTAGTGTGAGGTATGACGATTTGAAGTCAATCTTCGCATCGTACTGAACAAGAAAATTTATTCCTAATATCATGTCTGTTGTTAAATTCGGAACTATCCAACAATCACTGTGGAACGTTTCCCCTGCAAAAACAAATGTTAATTGTGTCTGTCTTTTAACTTCAATGCCTTTTCCTGCAAAAGCTCCCTTGACCTTCGTTCTGTTTAAAGGAAATACTGGGTAATCATTATTGCTATTGCATCTGTTAAATGTGTCTTCGTTAATTACGCACATAGGTGAACCTGAATCAATTATCGCTAAAATATTGTGCGACTGTAAATTTATCTCTATTATTGGGTGATATATTGTTTTCTGTAGGATTGGTTTTTCCTGTAACAATGTGTCTCTCACGTCGTCAAATGTAATGGCATTTTCGGTCGTTATGTTTTCTCTGTGTGATTTCATAGTATCGACATTAAGAGATTCATTGCAGGTTTTCTCTAGTCATAATTCTTCCGATATGTGATTTTCAGCTTGGGAGTTTGGTATGTGTTCTATCAACTGTACAGTTCTGCCGTTTTGATTATTAGCAGTGTCTGGTGGATGAAATCTGGTGTCTGGTACATTCATACGGTAACGCAGCTGTTGGGCCCTGTTGTAGTTTCCGTTAAAATTGTCATTGTGGAACGTCCTCGGCGGTCTGTGTTCGTTTTCTTTTCTCCTGTCGTTATAACTGTGACTGTACGGCAGCCCACCTGCACCCCGTAGAAACGTTTGTTTTTGTTCATTTTGCGGTCGACCCGCGTAATGGCCTTCCCCGGTCGCATTATCTGAGCGATGATTCATATGGAAATTTGACCTATTCGGTTGCGTGTTAAGTCTCGGATTCTGTTGCTGTCCTGAATATAAATTTACCGTGTCAGTATAATGTTTTTCATTACTCCTGTTTTCGTTGTCATTTTCGCTGCGAAAGCGTTTACTCGGATTGTTATTACCAAATCGTGTTTGTTCAAAAGTAGCTGAGTTTGTTTGTTTTCCGTTCTGTCGTGAAAAATTTTTGTTAACAAATGCGTAGTCTGCCTGGTGTGCTTCTAATAGTTGTAAGATGTCTCTAAAAGCGGATACATTGTCCTTTTGTTGCCCTGTCAGTAATGACACTTTCAAAGCTCTGGGCAGTTTTGAAATGCAAAGCTGTATTAATGCCGATTGACTATATGGCTCGTTGAGGTACTGGTTCTGTTCCACCATGTACTCGAAAAATTGTGTGATTGTTGGAAAGGTAGAATTTTCAAAGTTTGGCAAACTAAGTAGCCGATCTTTGATGCTGTTTTGTGTAGTGTCAGACCAATATGCTGATAAAAATGCTTCCTCAAATGCTTCTACGGAAAAACATTGTCTAGCAATTGGTCGCATTCGTCGTGCTGGTTCTCCTTCAAGAAAACTGACAATAAATTCTAACTAATGTTGTACTGGCCATGATGGTGGAAGTGCTCCCCTGAACTGTTGGATAAAATCCAACGGATGTATTTGCGCCTTGTCGTTTTTAAATGTTTTAAACTTTCTAACTGAAAGAAAATGTTTGTGATCAAAACTGTCATGTCTGTGTGTGTAAGTGTTGTCGTATTGTCTTGAATATGGATTTGGGTGTCTTTCTTCCTGGGTAAAATCTCTTACTCTCTGAAATCTACCAACATTATATGTATTATGGATCTGAGGCATTTCGTAACGGTGTGTGTTCTGTTGAAAATGATTATGTGCGGCGGTTTCTTGTGCGTCCGCTATCTCTTGCTGTAGAGAATTTATTTGCTGATGCAATGAATCATTACGCGATTTTAGATCTGTGATAGTTTGTTGTATATTTGTCAATGGCGTGTTATTACTATTAGAGTTCTGTTGCACTGGGACTGGTGCAGTGTCGTCTGATCTCTCGTCATTGTTAGTATCTAAAAGATCTATTCTTGTAGTGAGTTCATTGATCTTTTCTGTCAGTTCGTTTCGTAATTTACGGTTGCTTTTGGTGACTTTCTTAAAATCTGCCTTTAAATTTTCTGTGTCATGGTTAATTTCTATGTGTTCTATTTTGTCAGTTAGTGTCTGAACGTCCTCTGTTAATTTATCTTTAACATTCTGGATTTCAGTGTCTGTAGAAGTTTTCACATCGATTGTCTGTGTTTGGATTTCTGTAAGCCTGTCTTGTATTTGATTATTTGTTTCTTTGACCGTTTCGATTTCTTCCGAGATCGACTGTATGTGATTGTCTACATATGTTTTGCCCTGGGCAAACACTTTCTTTTTGTCGTCCTGACGCTGTTTAGTGATTGTTTGTAGTAATTCTTTTCGTTCTTTATCCTGCGATCGCACCAGTTTACGGTGACGTATCAAACAGTTTTCTGTGTGATTGTTAAAACGTTCATCAATCTGAGCGTTTTGTTTAGCAAAGTTTTCTGTCATTGTTTCCCGTATACTAACTGCAAATGTTGCTTGGTTATCGGATATTTCTTGAATTTTGTCGCTTAATTCTTGTGTTGATTGTGAACATTTTTCAGCGACTGTTTGAATTTCTACTTTGATTTCGTGTTTTAGATTTTGGTACATGTTGTCTAATTTCTGATCTGTGTGTGCGTGTTCTGCCTTAATTTCGTTTTTTAGATCTTGTGACCTTTTTTCTAATTCTTGTGACCCTCTGTTAAAGTTTTGATTCATGTCTTGTCTCATTTGTAGCGAAAATGCCATTATTGGATCCGTTTCGGATTGACTTCTGTGTGTATTTGTATTCGTTGTTAAAGGCTGTAGATCTGTGTTCATTTGAACATCCTCAGATGATTGTGACTGCGTCATGTTTTCCGTAATTTCGGAATTTTGGTCATGAGAACTGTTGGATCTGCTACGCAGGTTGTGTAGCTGTGTACCGTTTGAATCTAAATCAGTGCTTAATGGAGTCTCTCTGTCTGACTGCATTGTAGTGGTTTCGTTACTGAAACTGTTATGTCTACTATGCGGAATTTGTGACTGTGTACCGTCTGTTGCATTTAATGCCAAATTATTTTGCACTACCGTTTCATTGTCTGTGGGCATTTCTGAAGTTACTTGTTCGTTAAACGCTTCCATATTGTTACAGTTATTAAATGTCTGTTCACCTAACGTTTCAGAATCAGGGTTTTCACACGTATTATTACTGCCTATTCCAGAAAAGAATCTCTCGTCAGTATTTTGTACAGTTTTATCAGTTTGAGAACGAGTAATTATTCTGCGGGACATTGTCTATAATCATCACACGCAACAAAAAGTTTTATCAGTTTGAGAACGAGTAATTATTCTGCGGGACATTGTCTATAATCATCACACGCAACAAAATATATCACTGTTCAAAGCGGATTCAACACTGAACAAACACTTTTCAACGCCGAATCAATAAAGCAAACAGAATTGCCGATGACCTGTGAATAAAAGTTATACACTTTAGTATATGCGTTGCGCCACTTAACAGTAACTTATTCACACTATTATCAAAGTCAGTATATTCATATCCACAGTAGATTCACTAAAATGTCGTACTGAATGGATATCGCCAAGTGAAACCTTCCCGTCTAATATTGGATGAACGTTTGCTTGCTGACTGAACGCTGCGTCTCTTAAAATCTTTTAACTGCTGCTCTGTCAAGACTACCTGCTGATTATTACGACGAAACATAAAATGTGTTGTCGCCGTGGCCCTCAGTCGTTACCTGAAATTATTACGACTGATTCTTACCTTTAATTATTTATACTGGATCGCCATCTGACTGCTACAGCAAACTGTGGAATGAATATACTTACTTCTCTTTAACATAATTATAAGCTGCTGGTGGAGTTTCATAATACTTTGTGACTGGAATTCTTTAAGTTGAAGTTAATTTAGATTTGATAAAAGCTGAAGCTCAGTTTAGACTTTTCTTTTAAGATAACAATAAATTCCGTAAAGCATTTAGGTGAATGATTTTGGGATAGAAAATTCTTAATGCATTTAATCTGGTAGAAGTTAACTATATTCTGAGAACGATCTTGACAAACAATTACAAGGGGTATAGTTCTTTACAAAAATTCTTAAAAAGTAGCGTTGCGCTACATACCTAATTTTCCATCAAAATTACATAACTATATTCTGAGAACGATCTTGACAAACAATTACAAGGGGCATAGTTCTTTACAAAAATTCTTAAAAACTAGCATTGCGCTACATATAGCGAGTGGCTGGCGAGCACACCGCTTCTTTCAAAGTGTTAATTCATACCTCGCTTACAGCGACCTCCTCTCATGTCTCGCTAGCTACGACTGCCTCGTCTCACATCTTACTCGCAACTGCTCGCTTCCAACGCTCAATGCTACAAAAGTGCGGTCTCGCCGCCAACAATGGTTTTTGGTGCAGACAATCCCTGCTACCATTACAGATGTATTACTGCGCGCTGTTTCCCGCTCTTTCTCAAAATGTATCTATGCGCGGTTTCCCGCTCTTTCTCAATAATACACAATGCAATTTAAGTAACAAAACAATTTAAATAAGAAACAGTTCAGATAATTACATGCTAAAACAGTTTAAATACGCCTATTACATAATTACACCGGGTTCGATTCCCGGCGGGGTCAGGGATTTTCTCTGCCTCGTGATGACTGGGTGTTGTGTGATGTCCTTAGGTTAGTTAGGTTTAAGTAGTTCTAAGTTCTAGAGGACTGATGACCGTAGATGTCAAGTCCCATAGTGCTCCGAGCCATTTGAACCAACCAAAATAATGTTCACCGATGAGGAGTACTTTCTGCTGAGTGGCTTCGTGTCAAGCAAAATCGCAGGCTCTGGGTTACAGAAGTCCATCGAGTAGTTATGGAGAAACCGCTATGCTCACAACGCGTGACTGTGTGCTGTGGCGTTTGGAATGAGGATATTAAGTGGCCCTTGCTTGTCCGAAGATGGCACCGGAAATGCATTAAAAGTGGACGGCGAACATTGTCACCGTATGGTTTTGTGATCTGTGATCGTGTGGATGCTGAAGAGGTTGGGTTTCAGTAAGATGGCGCAATCTGTCACATATTAGTTGCAACAATGGGCTTGTTACGAGAGGTTTGCCGGCTGTGTAATTTTTCGCATTGGTGACGTGAATTGGTCATCTAAATCTGCCATGTGACATCATGTGATTTGTTTCTGTAAGGTTATCTGAAATGTCGATGTGTACACCAACAAACCTCGATCATTTCCAGAGTCTAAGGCCGAGATCTTGCATGTACTTTCAGAACTAGCGGTGCAAGCACGCCAAAAAGCTATGGAAAATTTCATCGAAAGAGCAAGAGTGTGCCTGTAGTGTCATGGAAAGCATCTAAGTAAGAGATGGTGGTGGTGGTGGTGGTTAGTGTTTAACGTCCCTTCGACAACGAGGTCATTAGAGACGTAGCGCAAGCTCGGGTTAGGGAACGATTGAGAAGGAAATCGGCCGTGCCCTTTGAAAGGAATCATCCCGGCATTTGCCTGAAACTATTTAGGGAAATCACAGAAAACCTAAATCAGGATGGCTGGAGAAGGGATTGAACCGTCGTCCTCTCGAATGCGAGTCCAGTGTGCTAACCACTGCTTCCACCTCGCTCGGTGTCTAAGTAAGAGAGGAGTGTCCAGAAAAGAATGTTGCAATCATAAATGTCATTGGTATCAACTGCAAGCATTGTAGAGTACTTGTTGATGGTCACAATTAAAGATATATCACACACTCTTAGATAAGCGCATGCACGGTTTCTGGTCTGTTGTTTTCCCACATGCAGAGCTGCACACACACGTAGGTAAAATGGCGTCTCCTGAGCGTAAAGCATTTTGTGTTCTACAGTTTGCACGAGAGTGAATCTGTAATTTCAGTTCAACATACGTTTAGTTTAAAGTTTAACTGTGGTTCCCCATATGGCAAAAACATCCGCCGCTGGTATAGTCAATTCGAAATGACTGGATGTATGTGTAAAGGTAAAAGCACGGGATGACAAAATGTGGTTGAGGAGGATGTTGACCATGTCAAAGCCTCTTACCTTTGTAGTCATGAGATGTCTGTTCGGAAAGCAAGTTTTGAACTTACGTTGCCAGAGATGACAGTGTGGAAGGTTTTAAGAAAACATTTACACATGCACCCAAACCAGTTACAGTTGGTACGTGTTTTGAAACCAAATGACTATATGGCGAACATTATTACTTTCCAAGTGAAGCGTCGCAGCGGGAAGATTTTCTTGCTTGCGTATTATTAAGTGATGAGAGGCAAACTTTCATCTAACTGGTATCTGTACACTATCAAAGATCTGCCCCAAAATTAAATGTTTTCTATGGTGTGTCCCGACGTCCAGTGTACGGACCTTGATTTCGCTGAAGTTGCTGTAGAAAGGTTGGCTTCTTTGTATATGTTGCAAGAATGACTGTTTTAGCAAATAGAAGCTGAACCAGCAAACTTCATTTGACAACAAGGTGTAACAGTCCCCATTGGCATCTATTTCTACGAGAGTGGTTGAACGTCAATGTCTATGACTGTTGAATTGGTTGTATGGTCAGTATGACCGAGCTCTTTTCCACTGGCCTCCATATTCACCTGGCCTCACACCATGCCATTTTTTTCCTTTGGGGATTTAGAAAAGATCGTGTCTACGTTCCGCCGCTATCTAACAATTTACCAGAGTAGAGACACAAACTGAAGAGGCTATTGCTTCCATTACTCTGGATATGTTAACCGAAGTGTGGGATGAATTGGATTTTAGGTTGGATGTGTGCCATATAACTAAAGGCGCACATATTGAAGATTTGCATGAAAAACTGCGCTTTGGTATATGATTTGCTCTAAATAGTGTAAACTCTTATAATACACAACTGAAATTGGGAGATTCTTTTATGGACACCTGTGTACTTAATACATAATCACAGGTAGGTTACACTGAAGTAATATGTAAATTACCGAATTCTTTCTGACATGAATTTTTTGCTGTATGAAGGAAAAGTTTTCTTTATGCTGTATTGCTCTTAGGTGATATTTTAAAATGATTTTAGATGCAACACTTATAAGAAAATATGCGCCTGTTTTCAAAATACAATTTTTACACATGGCTTCTTTTTTATGGGTCTACCTGAGCGGTCAGCGCAGATGGTTGGCATGTGGAAGTCCCAGGCTCGATTCCCAGTACTGCCAAGGATTTTTCCTTGATGGGAAGACTGATAGGGGAAGCACTCGGCTTCGTGATGCCCACGGAGGAGCTGCTTGAAGGAGTGATAGCTACTTCACGGTCTGGAAAGTCTGCAAAATGGCCAGGTGAGTGCTTTGCTGACCACATGACTCTCCTCACTGCGTCCGCGTATCGGCGCAAGGTAGAGGATGACACGGCGGCCAGTAAGCATCCCTTGGGCCTTCGCGGCCTGGCGAAGAGCTCGCTGTGTTATGAACTAAAATATTTGTAACAAATTGTTTGTAATTAAGCTATCATTCATTAATTGCTATGCGAGACAGTAATAATAATATTCAGTTATACAGAGGATATAAGGAAATTTGGAAATTTGTGGCATGTTCCTATCGGACCAAACTGCTGAGCTCATCGGGCCCTAGACTTACACACTACTGAATCTGACTTACGCTAAGGACAACACACATATCTATGCCCAAGGGAGGACTCGAACCTCAGTCAGTGGGGAGCTGCACGAACCGTGGCAAAGCGTCTCAGACTGGGGATATAAGGAACCAACCACTTTCGTGTACTGTGGTGATCACAAGCGTCAGCGCACTTCTGTACTGGCTTGTTGATATTTTTATAGTGATGCCGAAAGGTTGGCAGCTCTTGGGCATATAAATACACTGAACATTAACAAATATATACATGAGGTTTGCATTGGGGAAAAATATTTCTGTTGCAGTTAAGACACACAAGGATTAATTACATCAATTTTTTTTGTTTTATTATGCAATCAAAACTTTTGTTCTTTATGGGACACTCTTACCGTGGTACAATGGGGCATATATTCTGCCACGTACTTTACAGTGATTTGCAGAGTGTAGATGTAAGTGCAGAATGCTCCGTTCTGATTTAGGACAGTGTGAAATACAGTGTAAAATACGTTTTCCCCTTTCTTATCGGTTTTCGGTCATGGCCGCACAGTCATTCCGCTACGTGGGGGTTGTACGCGGGCCAATCAGGAGGGCTAGCAGTGCCGCCATGTTTAGTTAATACGGCGCGCGGACGTTACGTGCCCCACGGGCGCAGTTTGGCCAACTCCCAAATATAATTACAGCTGCCGCAGCAGCAGCCCACCATCCCACACGCCAGAGCTCATTTTAAATTACGCGCAATAATTTAAAACTCACGTGGGAAGCAGCAGACAACAGTGCGGTTCGTGATCGGCACCCTCTGTGGCCCAGTGAATTGCTCTCCGCACCAGCGAGTCGCCGTCGGCAATCAGTGACGTTCAACCGCAGCAGGCCAAGTACCAAGTAAACAGTTGGCCTAAGCGAGGGCGTAGAGGCAGCGAGGGAAATGTTGATACGGGGAGAACAGTCGCAGTGTTCTTTTGTCACGTCGTTGGTGCCTCTGCATTCTGGTGGCACTGGCGGTGCAAGGGTAGCCTGCGCGGCTACGTGGGAGTGGCAAAAGGGCGGACCGACGGAGGCGCGGGGTTGGGAAGGGAGGGGAAGGGGGGCGTGTCGCGAGGTCATGCAACCCTCATCCCCACCCCCGCAAATAAGATTTTGTGGTTGTTTTTTTACATATGTCAGTTTCCAAATTTCACAGCTTTCGGAGAATGAAGTAGCATGAAAACCGAAGTATCTCAAAAATGTTAAGATATTATAGAAATTGAAAGCTTTTTTTTTTTTAAAAAAAATACAGTAATTTTTCAGTAGCCTGAGTGTTGGCTTGCCCAGGAGGATGTCCTGACCAGTGACATCTTAGCCACGTAGCCCAGTCACAAGCTGACAGTACCTGTTGTCCAACGACAAATCCAGCGAGGCTCGTGAAACCACAGCTACGACCGACGACCCACAGGAACTTGTGTAAGGGAAGACAGAAGGGAATTATCCTCCACCAAGAAAAAAAAAGGTAACGGAAAGGTTATCTTTTGAAAGTACAGAAAGAAACAGCTTTACCCTCATTTCCATGCTCGTGCAGGCATAATCAGTTCACACTCGCAGTGTTACTTGAAATAGTGGTCTCGGTAAATACATAGTTCAATTTTGCACGATCTATATTATGAAGCTTTTAATGATGTACTTGGTTTATTGCTGTCATACACTGGCAAATCACATTAATGTGACCACAGGCTATGTTCGACGTCAGCGTGCAGTAACCATTCACAAACGACAGGTATCAACACTAAATTGAGTATGTCGTAGCTGGCGGGGGACGGGGGGAAGGTATGGTTGGTACGCGATAAACACTGTATTCATCGTCGTAGCGCCGAAACAAAGCACTTAATTTAACATCCAAAAGGGCATGATCATTGTCTTACGATGGCTGGCCGATGTGGCCGAGCGGTTCTCGGCGCTTCAGTCCGGAACCGCTCTGTTGCTACGGTCGCAGGCTCGAATCCTGCCTCGCCCACGGATGTGTGTGATGTCCTTAGGTTCGGGTTTAAGTACTTCTAAGTCTAGGGGACTGATGACCTCAGATGTTAAGTCCCATAGTGCTTAGAGCCATTTGAACCATAGATATGAGCTGCTGAGCAGTTGACACAGAGATGAACCAAGGGGCTAACAACTGAGTCTTGTCAACTACCGTTCACTGACCGTTGTTGCATATGGGCCTCCGCAGAAGGTACATGCTTCTTGCACCCAATCTGACTGCTATTCATCGTCAGCGAAGGTTCGATTTTGTGCGCCAATACCGTCACTGAACATCCACAGCCTGGCGACAGGTGACCTTTTCAGATGAATTACATTTGATGCTCCATCGGACAGATGGCGTTTGGCTTGTATAGAGCGAAACGTCTGAAACTCAAAAAGGAGGGAGCATTATGGTCTGGGAAATGCTTTCGTGGCATTAGCTGAGCGATATTGTAATTCTAGAAGACACAATGGATCAACACAAGTACGCATCTATTCTTGGGGACCATGTCTACCACTATTTTTTTCCCTTTGTCACGATGGAATCTACCAGCAGGACAATGCAACATGTCTCACCGCTAGCAGTGTACACGCCAGGCTCGGAGGGCACCATGATGAATTTACCGTTATCCCCTGGCGATCAAATTCCCCGGAGTTAAACTCAATCGAGAAACTGTGGGACCACCTTTATCGCGTTGTTCGTGTGACGGATTGTCAACAGAGAAACCTAGTGCAGCTGTGCGCGGCATTTTCAGAACATCACTGACACTTTTTCCTGCACATCCGCACTGCGAAAAGTGGTTATTCAGGCTTCTGACTGGTGGTCATATTAATCTGACTGAACCGTATAGTACTATCTCTGACCCCAACACAATTTCAACAGTTTCATATATTACTCCCAATAGTTTAAAAATCTTTTGTACCACAGAGCTACAAGGGTATTATGCTGTACACTGCGGATCTAAGACATTATAAGCATTGGCAATACCGAGATTGAATGCCACCTGGTGCACGTTTTAGAGCAGAAAAAGTATATTAGTGCACTAGAGACGAATGGGAAATATATACAGCGGCAATACAAGATACAAATGGGAAAAACCACTGAAATATGCAACTATGGCAAGGGGAAGACTATTATACCTGCTGCCTGAGAACGAGCATATGGATAACGGCGAATGTGGCCGGCTGTTCGGTTAGTGTTCAACGCCTGGAATTTTGCAGACCAATTTTCGAACACTCTAGACTAAGGGTAACCCTATAGGAAGAAATCTGGAGCCATCAGATCGGTGTACGTGCCAGCGAAGCCACATCACCAGATCGGGAAATGAGACTTCCAAGAAACAGCTCACGCACTTCGTTCATTGACAGACAGGCGGTACGTGTAGTTGCACCGTCCCATTGATATCTCGCCAAGTTCGAATCATGGACGCATATCGGTCGGAATTTACGGTACATGTTGCACCATTATCGCCCAGGAAGAAATATGGACCGACAGTACCAGCTGCAGTGCGTCCACATCACACCGTTAATTTCGGGCTGTGTAGTGCTGTACTTGCTGTGAGTTCCAAGTATTCCAAAAAAGGCAGGTTTGCTTTTTCAAATGGTTCAAATGGCTCTGAGCACTATGGGACTTGACAGGTGAGGTCATCAATCCCCTAGAACTTAGAACTACTTAAACTTAACTAACCTAAGGACGTCACACACATCCATGCCCGAGGCAGGATTCGAACCTGCGACCGTAGCGATCGCGCGGTTCCACTGAAGCGCGTAGAACAGCTCAGCCACTGCGGCCGGCGTTTGGTTTTTAATTGCCCGCGAGTGTGACTCGTCAGGCATCCTGGAGTAGTCATATTTCCAGAAATGCATCGAACCCGGAACCCCGTGCTCGGGAAGCGAGAACGCGACCGCGAGACCTGGAGCAGCAGACTTTTGCGTTCGAGAATGGCGACATGGGTTGTGTTGTGGCTCTTCACGAGGTGCCGTGCGTGACGAGGAATGTGACGAGAGGTAGCGGGGCAGTCAGCTGCAGAGAGTCTAAGGTGTAGTAGTGTGGTCCCGCTTGCCATTTCTAGAGGCGGGTGTTTCTCGAAGGGCTCTATTAGTAACCTGAAGAGCAGATCAGTATGCCGTGTATTATTTTGGAATTACGTGGAGTGGACACTGCAATGAATTGATGACTTATGGTAGACTATTGTGCGAGTCTGGTATCTTGTCGTCACCGTGATAATTCTAGTTCGTCTAGAGAGCTAAGCTATGTGCTAGTGGTTTTCTTCTACCGAGTTCTCCAGAACGAAGTGAGTTATACTGCTTATACTGTTTCCGAGCCCTGGTTACACCTTAAAGTCAAATTACATTGTCACGTCAAAGTTGCAACACCATTGTTACTTCAAGTTGGTCGTGTTTTGCTAACAGCCAAAAAGTCTGTCGCACGTAACAAGCGTATAAGTGCAACCACTTATATCTTTGTTATATTGGTAGCTTGTGCTAACAAACTTATATCGAAATGTTCTTCTTTGTTAATGCATCGTACACTGAAGAACAAAAGGAACTGGTACCTGCCTAATATCGTATAGAGCCCCCGCGAGCACGCAGAAGTGTCCCAACACCACGTGACATGAACTCGAGACTAATGTTTGAAGTAGTGCTGGAGGGAATTGACACCATGAATCTCTCTGGGGTGTCCATAAATCCTTAAGAGTACGAAGGGGTGGAGATCTCTTCTGAATAGCACGTTTCAAGGCATCTCAGATATGCTCAATAATGTAACGTCTGGGTAGTTTGGCGGCCAGCGGAAGTGTTTAAACTCAGAAGAGTGTTCCTGGAGCCACTCTGTAACAATTCTTGGGGTGTGGCCGGCCTGTGCGGCTCCAGGCGCTTCAGTCTGGAACCGCTCGATCGCTACGGTCGCAGCTTCGAATCCTGCCTCGGGCATGGATGTGTGTGATGTCCTTAGATTAGTTAGGTTTAAGTAGTTCTAAATTCTAGGAGACGGACGACCTCAGATGTTAAGTCCCTTAGTGTTCAGAGCAATTTGAACCATTTTCTTGGCGTGTGGAGTGTCGCATTGTCTTGCTGGAATTGCCCACGTCCGTCTGAATGCGCAATAGACGTGAACGGATGCATATGATCAGACAACATGCTTAAGTCCGTGTCACCTATCAGAGTCTTATCTAGACGTATCAGGGGTCACATATCACACCGTTACAGAGCCTCCATCAGCTTGAACATTCCTCTGCTGACATGCAGGATACATGGATTCATGAGGTCTCCATACCCATAAACGTCCATCCACTCGATACAATTTGAAACGACACTCGTCCGACCAGGCAACATGTTTCCACGCATCAACTGCCCAATGTCGGTGTTGACGGGCCCAGGAGATGCGTGAAGCATTGTGTAGTGCAGTCATCCAGTGGCACCGAATGCCCATAACGATGATGTTTCGTTGAATGGTTCAGACGCTGACACTTGTTGTGGCCCAGCATTGAAATCTGCAGCAATTTGCGGAAGGGTTGCTCTTCTGTCATGCTGAACGATTCTCTTCAGTCGTCGATGGTCCCGTTCTTGCAGGATCTTTTACCGGCAGCAGCGATGTTGGAGATTTGATGTTATACTGGATTCCTGATATTCACGGTACACTCGTGAAACGGTCGTATGGGAAAATCCCTACTTCATCGCTACCTCGGTGATGCTGTGTCCCATCGCTCTTGCGCCGACTATAACACCAAATTCAAACTCATGTAAAGCTTGATAATTAGCCATTTAGCAGCAGTAACCAATCCAACAACTGTGCCACTGACTTGTCGCCGCTTATAGGCGTTGCAGAACGCAGTGCCGTATTCTGGCTGTTTACACATCTCTGAATTTAAACATGAATGTCTATAGCAGTTTCTTTGGCGCTTCAGTGTAAATTCCACCTTTATGACTGATATTTGGTTAACAACCCAGGAAGCAGCCTTTTGACAGTGGGGCTTGTACCTGTGTGGCACTTAAGTAGTCTGGTTTTCAATTTGCCGTATTGTAGGCTGTGCAGTGTTTTAATTTGTCATGCTGTAAGTTAGTCAATGACAATTACCACGTGGTTTTAGTTATAGGAAATCAGCATCTAATTCTAAGTTGTCACTAATGTTTTTTCAGAACTACCACTGTCTGAAATAGCTGTTGCCTGCGATTTACGTTATTTGGTATTTGTGTATTGAAACTTAAATTTTGAAGTTTTCGGTAGTTGAGGTTATGTAATTTTGTTGGTCTTTTAATAATCCGTTTACTACAATGTACTTTGCTAGAACATCTTTTAGAAACTGTTAATAATTTGTATACGAATTGCAAGTTCATCCTTCTGGTATTGGAGTGCGCCAAAATATGCGAAAGCGCAGTTAAGTTTTCTAAATCAGGTTTTAACTTGTGTAGTTGTTATCTAAGGTCTGTGAAAATGATGTCAGTTTTGACACATTGTTTTCCTGAGTTACAGTCAGTGTGTAAAACTTGTAATTTGAGGTTGATTTCATGTGCGTTGCCATCGAACTGTTTAGATGTTATTCTTGTAGCACGGTGTCGTTAGAAACTGTAATATGGAGTAAGGGTACGTTATGCTTCATTGTGAATGAAAACTAAGTTTTGAGCTGTAGTAGTACAATCCAGTCTTCGTGTAATAACATATTTTTTGGTAAAATTTCTAAAGCAGTTTTGGGCCGTACTTTACCACTTTCTCCCCGCTCGTACTACTGGCCACCCGTTCAGTAATGAACAAAATAATTCTTCTGGACAATTCTTCATTTAGACACACTCGTGAATTGCACAGAAATGTTTGTTGGAACGACACTAACGTCCAGAGCCCATACTTGAACCTCTCATCTGCAGATGTTCAAAATCTAGGGATACTAATAACAGTCTCAATACCGTCAAACAGTTTTGAGAAAACTCAAATCGAAGGAAGCACACCAGTACTCAAACGAAGTGACGGAAGTCAACTGCAGGGTGAGGTGAAAGGTATTTGGACACTGCAGAGACTAAACGGGATCTATCCACCGCTACGTCGCATCCTCGGCTGTAACGGGGGCACGGCGACATAGATCCCGTTTAGTCGCAGTTACAGAGGGGTTGCAGAAACTAAAAGAAAAAGTGAAACAGAAAGAAATAAGTTTTAATACTTAAGCGGGAGACGTATATGATTGCTATTATCGTTCGTGTTGATAACCTCTGTCTACCTCAAGAAAACTTGAAGGCACCACGTAAGAGCGACGGATCACAGCAATCCGTCGCATGCGATATCGTCTGCAATTGTTCGCTGGCCTCGGCACCCTATACACGGGCGATTTGGCAAGCAATATCGATCATTATGTGTTATGAAGTCACTGTGGCGAGATGTTCTGCTATGGAAAATGAAATGCTATGTTAAGCAGCAGAGGCAGCTGATTCACATACCCCCACGAACACAGATTAAACTTGTTTTGGAACGCTTCTCACGGGAGGTGTAGGTTACTGTACAGACAATTCTACATTGTCACTGAACTCAAATGGCTTGCCTGCGTCTTTCCAGTGTGCTAATACAAGCCATATGAAGATTATTGGTCCTCAGTCCCTTGTTTATTCATTAGTCTTATAATTAAACTGGATATATTTTACACAGTGTACTCGATGTCTGTATAGCGATGTTGTCATTTGCAGCACTACTGATTATCGTTAACTCTTGGTATAAATTACATCAAGGAGGGTTAGATTATATGAAATGACAAGAGACTTGAGTATGGCAGTATAATAGACCACTGGCCATTAAAAATGCTACACCACGAAGATGACGCGTTACAGACGCGAAATTTAACCGACAGGAAGAAGATGCTGTGATATGCAAATGATTAGAGAGCATTCACACAATTTTGGCGCCGGTGGCGACACCTACAACGTGCTGACATGAGGAAAGTTTCCAACCGATTTCTCATACACAAACAGCAATTGACCGGCGTTGCCTGGTGAAACGTTGTTGTGATGCCTCGTGTAAGGAGGAGAAATGCGTACCACCACGTTTCCGACTTTGATAAAGGTCGGAATTGTAGCCTATCGCGTTTGCGGTTTATCGCATCGCGACATTGCTGCTCGCGTTGGTCGAGATCTAATGACTGTAAGCAGAATATGGAATCGGTGGGTTCTGGAGGGTAATACGGAACCCCGTGCTGGATCGCAATGGCCTCGTATCACTAGCAGTCAAGATGACAGGCATCTTATCCGCGTGGGTGTAACGTGTCGTGCAGCCAAGTCTCGATCCCTGAGTCAACAGATGGAGACGTTTGGAAGACAACAGCCATCTGCACGAACAGTTCGACGACGTCTGCAGCAGCATGGACTATCAGCTCGGAGACCATAGCTGCGGTTACCCTTGACGCTGCATTGCAGTCAGGAGTGCCTGCGATGGTGTACTCATCGGCGAACCTGGGTGCACGGATGGCAAAACGTCGTTTTTTCGGATGAATCCAGGTTCTGTTTACAGCATCAGGATGGTCGCATACGTGTTTGGCGACATCGTGGTGAACGCACATTGGAAGCGTGTATTCATCATCGCCGTACTGGCGTATCACCCGGCGTGATTGTACGGGGTGCCATTGGTTACACGTCTCGATCACCTCTTGTTCGCATTGACGGCACTTTGAGCAGTGGACGTTACATTTCAGGTGTGTTACGACCGGTGGCTCTACCCTTCATTCGATCGCTGCGAAACCCCACATTTCAGCAGGATAATGCACGACCGCATGTTGCATGTCCTGTACGGGCCTTTTTGGATAGAGAAAATGTTCGTCTGCTGCCCTGGCCAGCATATTCTCCAGATATCTCACCAACTGAAAACGTCTGGTCAGTGGTGGCCGAGCAAATGGCTCGTCACAATGCGCCAGTCACTATTCTTGATAAACTGTGGTATCTTGTTGAAGCTGCTTGGGCAGCTGTACGTGTACACGCCATCCAAGCTCTGTTTGACTCAATGCCCAGGCGTATCAAGGCCGTTATTATGGCCAGAGTTGGTTGTTCTGGGTATTGATTTCTCAGGTTCTACGCATCCAAATTCCGTGAAAATGTTATCACATGTCAGTTCTAGTATAATATATTTGTCCAATGAATACCCGTTTATCATCTGCATTTCTTCTTGGTGTAGCAATTTTAATGGCCAGTAGTGTAGATTTATAGTGAACATTTAAATTATAATGTCATCTTTCATATCTCATACTGTTTAGAAGTCAAAAACTTTAAAAATGCTGATAATTATTTTATAAATAAGTAAGTTATAAGATGGACCCCTTGTATCGCCCCTAATACTATCAACGTCCCATAAATTCTGCTTCTAAATCACAAGCTTCAAAACGCTAATCACTGCAAAATTGGAAGGTGTGTTTTGTATTACTTCTCAACATAAATGACAACTTCGGCTTCCTCTTCATTTCTCAGAGTAGTTCGTAGTTCCTGGATAACTATAAATTCTAACGTAAATTTCATACTCACCGGTGGCAAAGCGAAACGAAACGCAATTGCACAACCACAATTCATAAATAGAGAAACCGACGGCAGCTTCATTTCCATTCACCGTTGCCAGCTAGCCAGGCAGCCATATTGGACGAATCGCATGCGATCAATCAGACTGGAATTTCTATGCGATCACGAGTCAGTGACCGATCGCTGCGATTTTCCCACACGCGTGCGAACTACGAAGCGATCGGTCCCCCACGCGACGGGTCGTTGCGATCCGTCGCTCGTGTGTGGGCCGTTAAGGCTTCCCCTCGGCCTGAGACTGTAAATACATGCGGTTGTCACAGTTTCGTTTCCACAGTGTCATTTAGTCCTAGCAGCATAGCAGCATAACGATCACTGTCGCTAACATAGTTAATGCGGCACCATTGCGCCACATTGCGCCTTGTTCACACAGCTGTGGTGCACATAGCTCGCTCAAAGACGGAGATATTGCTGGTACTTTGCTCGGTATTGTTGAAAGTCGAAAGGTCAGTGAGGTGGAACTGAAGAAAATAAGTTTATTTGACCGAAAGATTTAGATTTTTGCTGATTTCTGCTACCTGAGGACCGGAGCGAGAGTGTCTGAAAGGGAGTGGTTCAAGGCACAGTGCAGCAAAACTCCCCTTAACGGACAATTTAATTAGTAACTTCATCTCAATGGAGGAAATCTTAGAATTTCCCTGATCAATAACATTAGCTCTTATAGCTAGGCCGTGCGGTTCTAAGCGCTTTGGTCTGGGACCGCGTGACTGCTACGGTCGTAGGTTCGAATCCTGCCACGGGCATTGATGTGTGTGATGTCCTTAGGTTAGTTAGGTTTAAGTAGTTCTAAGTTCTAGGGAACTGAAGACCACAGATGTTAAGTCCCATAGCGCTCAGAGCCATTTGAACCATTTTGAATCTTATAGCAAAATTCTTCCGAATAACGGGCACTCCCAATAACGGAGAGGGAGGCAGATTATGTACTGTAGAGCTAAGAAGTCACAAAAACGGAAGCGGTTAACGCTAAATGAAAAGATCCAGATTATCGAAGTCAATGGAAAGGAAAATTGTATTTCAGATATATGGCCGCGAAGTCTGCTGCCGGAAAAATACAGGTTAGTGACATTTTTAGGTACGAAAAGGACATTCTGAAGTGGTGGACTGGAAATGTTAACCTTACCAGTAAACGCCCTTTTCCCGACGCACCGGGCTTAAAATTTGACAATTGGACTTTTTAATAGTTTTGCGTGCTCGCAGCATTAACTTGACGGTCAGTGGGAATCTGATCAGAGAGAAAGCAATCGCAATCGCCAGGGGGTTAGGACTTCCCGATTTTAAAGCATCTGTAGGTTGGCTTGACAAATCTAGAAGTAGAAAAGACATCTCTTCTCTAACCCTGTGTGGCGAGTCCATTTCAGTGAACGAAAACATCGTGTCAGATTGGCAAAAGTAATTTGTGAGGGTTTTGACGAAAGAAATCATTTTCAGTCGTAACGAGATTGGTTTTTCCTTCAGAACTCTTTCCGGTAACACAAATGGCCTTGGAACGAGAAAACTCTTCAGGAAGCAAAATTGCAAAAGAACTACTCACTGTCCTACTTTGTGTTGAAGAGATAGGGGAATTTGAAAAGCCTTTAATTATTGGTAAGGTTGCGAATGGCAATTAAAGCTGCTTGGCTGCTGGAATTTGATAGAAGAACGGAAAGATAAAAGTGGAAGTGATTTTGTTTGTGGTTAATGCCACTTCGCATTTGCGATGCTGCACTGAAAAATAGTTTTGCCGCCAAATTCAACTTCAAGTTGCCAACCACTGGATCAAGCGATTATTAAAAATTTCAGAGTGTTTTGCAGTCATATTTTGTTTCGAATGGTCAATGTTAAATTTGGATATGATTCAGACAATCTCTCATTTTATTTAATGCAATTCTGAGAATTTCTTCAGCCTTTAAAGGAAGAGGGTCTCAGTTTAACATTAACAGCTGAAACATGTACTGAGAAGACGATTATATACAACTCTGGTTTAGTAAAGAATACAGTATTTCAAACCAACATTCCAGAAAGCACGGAAGAAATTTTAGTACTGTATTATTCTAGTGTTTGGAAATTTGTTAATGAAGTATCGAACAGTACTTGAAGGTAAGTTTTTATTAATTTACTCACACAGTGTAGCACTTTACCAGCTACAGCACATTGTAAGTACTGTACTGTATTCTGTATTTTAATCCTTTTCTCAACAGCGGACACTTCTTAACAGCGGTCAGTTTTATTTTCCCACTGGATGTCAGTTATTTAGAAGTTTTACTGTATTTGAAAGAATTGTAAGTGAAATGAAAACACGTCTCACATATATTAGGCCATTTTATCTGACTTTAATTACTAGTCAGAACGCCTGAAATGAAAAACTGTGCCTTACGATAATAAATGTGGTGCTGATTTTGATGGCAAATATAGCAAAATAGTAATACATTGGAGCTAGTTAACGAAATAGCTGGCTTCAAGTCAAAAGTGAAGGAGGTAATGAAGAGAATTGACAGGGTTCCTATTTGGATTTTTTGAATACTTTTTTCTTCAAAGTTTGTTTTTTCAGAGATGGTTAGCCAAACATCGAAGTAACTTTCAGGATACTTACAACAATGCCAGTGACGGCGGCATCTTGCGATGGCGATTTCAGCTGATCAAAGATGATAAAAATTGCTTAACATCAATGTTGTGTCATTACAGACTGTCTAATTTAACTGTTTCACTCATAGAATACACACAACTTATAATGCTGCCTTCAATGACAAAATCAATGAATTTTCTTCCCCCAAAACGAGGAAATGTGCAGTAAAATTATAACAAAAACCACAGTTCCTGCCAGCCAGAGTGTGCAAGTGGTTCTAGGCGGTACAGTCTGGAACCGTGCGACCACTACGGTCGCATGTTCGAATCCTGCCTTGGGCATGGATGTGTGTGATGTCCTTAAGTTAGTTAGGTTTAAGTAGTTCTAAGTTTTAGGGGACTGATGACCTCAGAAGTTAAGTCCCATAGTGCTCAGAGCCATTTGAAACATTTTTTGAATGGCACGTCCGCACTCTAGGCAAGCTGGGAACGGAAGACATCTACTGAGACTTCTGCCAGTCCGCTCTTCGCCTCAGTTTCCCCTCTAGAAAAATCACTTAGCCAATTGCAGCACAAGTCGCGTGAATTATACGTCACTTCCCAGCGCCGACCAATGCCTGCTCTGGGAAGTGAACAAATTCCCACAAAATTTCCCTTCCTCTCAACTTCTTCTATTTAGCCCCCCCCCCAGGCCACCCATCAAAGTTAGCGTCTGCAGAAACACCAAGTTTTTTTGGAATTCTGACTCCCAGGAGAGTACTTCAAATTTCTTGGTCCTATGTTCCCATTTCATGCTGTCGCTCTTCACCTGATTTACTTCAGGTTGAGCGGACCATGAATTCATAGTCATGAACAAGCATATTTTGACCTCTGATGACCGCTCCACTGTAGCTTTGACTGGCTTTGTTGCATATTTCACAGAAAACGTTTCGAGATCAGACTGCGAGGGCACCTAAATTTGACAAATTCCAGATCAGCGTTAACTATCCACCTACGAGAACAAAGTCATAGCATCACTAATTTGTTAAATAACTCAAATAATTTATGTGGATAGATCAAAAGCCTTACTTTACATGTATTAAAAGAGATTGAGATTTTGCGAAATAGGAACTGCGATACGTAAAGTATATCAAATAGCCAAACTGAGTTGAAGCATTATACGAGAAATATACTGTCCAATTTCGATTGTTTGCAATGTAACTAACAGATTGTTGTTATATTTCTGTAGTCATTACCTCATTTTTTAACGTTACAGTTATGTTGTAAGGAAGCCTCCCAAAATTCTTATTTAGATTAGGCACGATTTTACGTGCTGTCTGTTTCTTTTGAGTAAGATGTGTCCACTGTTTACTTGTCGATCAAGCTCGCGCTCAGTGTTCTGCTGTCAACCGTTTGTGATGGTTTTCACCTACATGGATCACATTTGCTAAGCTAAGAGAAGTTTTATTTGTTTTACATTTGTACATTTATTAATTCTAATTTTATTCTATTACCCTTTTTTGGTATTTTTCACTACATTCTGTTTATTTTTATCTCGACTACTATTTAATACCACTGTTCATATTTAAGCCCCTTTCCCTCATTTTGCAAATTTATTGTCCTTTCCGAGCTGACCTACTTGGCTGCCATTTTGATTCCACCTGCTTTAAATTTTGACTCTCGTCACTATTTCTACGAAATTATTATAACCTGACTGGGAATGGTAGGACGTCCAATGCGCACAGCTTTTTCATGTAAGTGATGTGAAAATGATTGACTACTGTATGTAAACTTGATTTTGTCAGTAGCGGATGGCATGCAACATATTTACTTCTCCCTAGACTTTCGCCATTTCTATAAAAAATTATGATTTCTAAATCCCTCATGTGCTATTCTTTTGCATTTAGATGTACCTGAAGCTGCATCTCTACCGTTTTCAAAGGCGCAATATCATTAAAAGATCCTACAACAGCTTTTTGGGGTTTATTTTGGAAGAAACTGTAATTTATTTACTATAATAATACATATAATTTGTGATGATATTTTTAACTTTTCGTCAATGCAATTCATTTAAGTAATATTTTTCAGTAATGCTTCCTTTACATTAATCACACTCATTAAATTTGATTTGACGTACCCCCATGCAAAAATAATTCAGAAAGGAAGATGGGGTGGGGGACGTGAAGGAGAGAAGGCAGGTTTATCTCTTCTGGACGGGCGTGCTCATGTCCCCAGCTTACAAGTTCGAAAATCGCGTTTCGTGACCAAACAAGTCATAAAAACAGGCGAATAAAATAATCTTAGTAAATAATAAACCTTGTACATGATTTTTTAAAAGGCATGCCCGAGCGTTTGTGGAACAGGGGACGGACTCGGTGCGTGCCGTGTCGCAGTGTGCCCCTGTTATGGGAGCGACGCAGCTGCTGCCGGAATGTATCATGAGGCGGCGGGAAGTTCCGTCAGGTGCAGCGGTTGAATATTTATAGCTTCATTCCAGCTGGAGCCCTGTCCAGGCCGCGCACGCGTAGCGAATGGCGATAAGTCATACCGCGGTGTCCGCCGAGAGCGGCGTACTTCTGAACCGGGGGCGGGGGCCAGTTACGTTGCAGATCAGTTCGTGGGCAGCGCCTAGTAGCGTATTTTTGCCCACATACATATGTATTATAACATTAAAAAAGCTCCCAGAATATTCATTAATAGCAAACCATTTTGGGAAGAACAAACGGTGGAAAGTAGTGCGCACGAATAAAGATATACCGTTAACCTGGGCAACACACAGAGTCATGCTGGAAAGTAACTCCTCCGAATTTTCTAAGTGGAAACTCTTCAAGATTTTTTAAAAAGTAAAACAAACTTTATTAACACTCTAGAACTTTATTCTTAGTGTCTTCATGCTTGCTTCTCAACGTAATCACCCTAGCGACGAACACATTTCTCCCAACAAGAGATCAGTTTGTTGGTACCGTCACTGAAGAATTAACTTTGAATGGCAGAGTCACAACCTTATCTATGCTTGTGCCACTTCAGCACTATCAAAGTGAAGTCCTCGAAGATGTTCTTTAAATTTTGGAATCAGATGAAAATCGGACGGGGCTAAGTCTAGACTGTAGAGGACGATCAGTGGCAGTGAAGCCAAGATGCCGTCTTGTCGTAGCTCTCTGTATGATCTGGCATACTGAAAGAGAGAGAGCTCTGTATATCGAAGAACTCTTCGAAAACGTGCTTTCAGTTTTCTGAGGGTCTCGCAATGCCTTGCAGAGTTTATGGTGGCGCCTTTAGGTATGGATTTCAAACTCACCACACCTTGAACCTCCCACTGCGAGCATGAGTTTCCCTGCTGATGCCATGGTCTCGAAGCCGATTCGATGACACACGTTGCTTCCCGTACGCTGTTGTCCATTACGAGCTAGGGATGAGAAAAATACTGGTACTGTTGTTCCAGACAACCAGTATTTTTCGGTGGTTGTTTGATCTCGGTTATAATAGGTGTTTCTCATTTTTACTAAAAGCCGGGTACAAAAATCGAAATATCAATTAGCCATAGCAGCAGAGCTAAAATTTTTCGTTTTTAATTCACTTTTTTAAAGAAAGAGGAATCTTTATTCGTAAAATTTACATTGCTCTGAAATACTGCGTTATTATGATATAGAAAAATTGGAAAAGCAAATAGTAATAATGCAGACACAAACGAACTAGGTACACATGCCACAAGAATTGGGACTGGTTTGATGAGACTAAAATTAACCGCTTTCATTTGACGTGGCCTTATAGGTGATATGCGTGTACATGCAGTACTTGCACTATCTGGTCTATATGGTGGATTCTCAATATCGTCGGCGGATATCAATTGTGTTACAGAATGGCACCATCCCTCATCTAGAAGTATTTAGTTAAGTGCTGTATCAATGAAGTACAGTGCCCTGTTTGCTTTAAAAGATCAAGAACGAGAGGAGTCACAACAAACTTAAAACTTAAAATTTTACAGTTCATTAATAGTTTACAATGTAAATAGCAAGCAGTCTGATTTGCTGCCTGTGTTCACCAAAATCCCTTTATCTGCTTTTAGCCCTTGAAAACGGATTAATTAACTGGAAAAATAGATTTCTTCAGCTTCAGTTTTCACCCTTTAGCACTATTCGTAATGTTCAAATAATGCCATGATACGCGATTGCAGCATAATGTTTTGAGCGGAGTTTCAAAAAACTAGAATCAATAGGAGAATACTGGTGATTTTTGTAGTAGTCAACCACTTAGCACTTTTAGAGAAAAGCAGCGAATGGTGCAAGGACTGAGTCACCTTGTATTTGCCTATTTAATTTAATAGTTTGATTCTATGTGTCTTGAAACTGAGAGTACCAACATTTATATATTGGAAACGCACACATGTTGTACTTACGATTACATTCACATTACAGAACATTCACATTACTTGTCTTTGCTATAAGCTGCGTTGGATTTCTGTCTATTCCTGCATTTGCTAATATAGTATCGGTCACAATGTTCCAAGTGCAACTCACACACACTCGTCATTTGGTTCGTGAAATAGTTTGTTGCAACACACCTTGTGGTGAAAACCATGGGTTCCCAGTTTCGTCGTCACGTGCCGCATTTCATGGTTAGCTTCCATCTAGGTCCTGTCTTGCATAGCAGGCGTTGCATAAAAGCCTCCGGTATGTTGTTTTTCTTCTCATGCAGATTTTGTAGTAGTTGTCTGAAGGCGGCACTAGCTCGCATCTTCGATCCTCTATCAGGAAGGTCTCGCTGGTACGCTCGTACAGTAGCCTCGATCTTGAGTTCTGCGGGACTCTTTAAATTCTCTTTAGGTATGTAGCCTTTACTCGCGCTAATTCTTCCAGCTGTTTGTATGTGATGTATACTCTCACTGATTCTAGGTCATACGTCAGAACAGGTAGTATCTTTAGCCTAAACAGGTCCAGAGCCGTGATGATCGATAGTTGTGTGATGATTCTGATTCATTCATAGCTCTAGTGGCCACCGCTGCTCTAGATCTTATATGTAGTCTGAAACTTTTGCCCGTTTTTGGATTTTGGTGCCTAGATATTTGAAACTGTAAACCCTCTTGTGTGGTTTTCCATTGCATTTGATGTTCTCTGCTTCAGTGAGTCTTCCTCCTTACCTGAACATTACCAACTCCGCCTTCTCTTCGTTTATCTTGATCTCGTTTCGCTCCGCCCATTCGCTTAGTATGCTTAGCGCTACTTGCAGTTTGTCCATATCTGTCACTGTGATGGCCATGTCAACAGTGTATATGTGCGTGCTTGTTCCTGCCATTCCTTTCGTGACATCGAGTGTGAGGATGTTATATAGGATAGGGCTGAGTGGATCTCCTTGGAGGACGCCGTTTGTCTGTGGTAGCCAGTCGGATATAACTATTCCATCAGGTATCAGTATGTGGTTTTCTGGCAGTATATTCGATATCAGGGTCATTGTACTCGTTCTTCCAATTAGTTCCTCTTACGTGGTGTTTCCATGTTTTCATGGGGATGTTGGGCTATATTTTCTGGCTTTTCGGTCTCAGAGGTCGGGTATGAGTCTGTTTCTGCCTCCTCAACCATCTTCTTTTGTTCTTATTCCAGGTGGTGATTTTTCTTTGTTCTTATTAAGTCCTTGTATTTCCTCCGTTCTCGTTGGTATTCTGCGGTGGTTGCGCTTGACATTTGTCCTCTAGTTTTATGTAGTGTTTTCAGCGTCAGTGTTCTTTGCTCATAGCATTCTCTGTGTGGTGTCACCGCCAGACACCACACTTGCTAGGTGGTAGCCTTTATATCGGCCGCGGTACTAGGTATACGTCGGACCCGCGTGTCGCCACTATCAGTGATTGCAAACCGAGCACCGCCACACGGCAGGTCTAGTCTAGAGACTTCCTAGCACTCGCCCCAGTTGAACAGCCGACTTTGCTAGCGATGGTTCACTGTCTACTTACGCTCTCATTTGCAGAGACGACAGTTTAGCATAGCCTTCAGTTACGTCATTTGCTACGACCTAGCAAGGAGCCATTTTCAGTTACTATAATTACTTCAAGAAGATATTCTCAACAGATATTGTGAATCATGTACCGTCAAGAACCACGTTCATCATTAATGGATTAAAGTTAAGTCTCAAACTAATTTCGTCCGCTTTCTGAATTCTCATTCCTTGTCATGTTCCAGACCTCACGTCAGTATAGTTCTTCCCTCCACACGCCATACTGCGTGAGCTAAAACGCGTGCATTTCGGCCTCCATTCGTAACACAGTGTTGGCTCTTCTGTTAACAAAAAACTCTGTCTAACCATGGCCTCTGTCTCCTATTTGTATCTTGTGTGGTGGCCCCATTTATCATATTTGATTTCTGCCACGTGGCAGCCTCGTCAATATTTCATACTCGTGTTGCTCTTTCCAACTTATCTTTTTCTGTCATTTTCCCTTTGATTATTTCCATGTCCAGGATCTTGCCAAGTGTTACATTTCGGCTTTCTTCTAATCTGATGGTTCTGTCGTTTTCTATATTTGCTTATACTGGAACGTGCTTACGAATGACTGCTTCTTCCTTTTTCACTGTAGTGGCAGGGCAGTTTTTCTGAAGGCCTTTGTAATTATTAAATATATTGTGCTGGCTCCGTTATGCCCTATGTATGTCCATTCCTCCTATCTGTTGCGTTATGTGAAGCCCTCGTTGACTAGATATTCCATTACTTCTACTTACTACCAAAATTTTTCAATCTTTGTTCGATTTCTATATCATAAACTGATTATTTTGAGCAGTTTTAACAGTCTGTTTAAACTGGCGTTGAAGAAAACCGATTTAACAGAAAATCGGATGTTTCACCGATCACCTCCATCTCTACTACGAAATCTGTCACAAGCATTGAGGTTAGCAATGCCGTTTCCTTCATTCTGAGCACAAACAACGCAACGTCGCACAGTAGGAGTATCGATACAGTCACCACAGTAAACAGCTATCATTCTATGGATTTCAAGTGAGGGCACGTTTTCTGCGGTTAGAAACTCGATCACAACACACCATTTCTCACATCTCGACACAGTTACATTACACACAGCCGTGTTACACGTTACAGAGTGGATTTAATACCGGTAGAGAGTTGCAACTAGCGTCAACGAAAGAGGTTAAGTTGGCTGAATGCGTGACTGACAGAATTAAAAATCCGGATACATTACTTCTGCAGCACACCGTTTCATGTTTCATAGCTGCGCAGTTTCAATCATTTGCAGCACTCGATACAACTGATGTACTACTTCTGAAGAAATTACAGAATATAAATGTGTGTGATGAACCTAATTTATGCCCCTGCAAAATTCTATAAGCCCTCCAGATCCTCGCTTTCCCCATCTTCTTACCTGTAGAGGACAAGGGGTTATTTTTAGGAAATATGGTGCGAAATTGTGATTTAGTGTGTTTCAGTGCGCGATGCGGCAGCCACACGGCAGACGGCGGACGAAGGCTGGCCGGCGTTTTATGCAGGTGACCCAGTTTTGCAACGAGCGTCGGTATGTGTGTACGTGCGTGGGAGCCATCAACAGCCAGAACGCAGCATTAGCAAGCAGAATCTTCTAATAAACACGTCGCCACGTAACCGGCGGATTCAGCAGCGGTGTGCACTATTTAAGGGCATCAGAGGTGGGCGTCGACATTCGGTTCGACCTATTGGGCGTTCGGTCGCGGTCACGTCGTCGTCATCAGTGACGCCGTCCCCGAGGACCGGCCGGCAGAGGGCGTTGCCCGCTGCTGCACCAGCGACTCCCGGCGTCGTCACGAGCTGCAGGAGGCGCGCTGGACCAGGCCGCATGCTGCTAACCTCTTACCGCCTGGGCAGCGGAAGAACCAGCCACGCTCTACATCCCCGACCACATCACCCGCTCTGGTCATCCTATTACATACATTACCCCACAGGGATCATTTATCAACTTATCAAATGCCCATCTCTTCTCGCTCATGTTGAACACCTCCGAATAATTTGCACCATCCAGAAACTCGACTCCAACAATCCTACGGCGTCTGCTCTGTTTTTCAATACTAGGGCAATGCCATGCTTCTACCTACACATACCACCAACCCTTCACCTGCACGCCCTCCAGATCCTTTCTCAAAGAAATTTCAACTGTCTCCCTCTCCCAGACCACAAACTGTCCCAACAGCCGGCCGCGGTGGTCTCGCGGTTCTAGGCGCGCAGTCCGGAACCGTGCGACTGATACAGTCGCAGGTTCGAATCCTGCCTCGGGCATGGATGTGTGTGATGTCCTTAGGTTAGTTAGGTTTAAGTAGTTCTAAGTTCTAGGGGACTTATGACCACAGCAGTTGAGTCCCATAGTGCTCAGAACCATTTGAACCATTTTTTCTGTCCCAACATATACCCATCCTACCAACTTTAAATTCAACCTGCCCTATCCAACCTCCTCCCCTTGCTCCCAGGGGCTATGTCCTTCTCCTTTCCCCCTACCACACCTCATCCTTTTCCTCTTCCCTGCTGATCCCAACTCCCTTTTACACTCCAATCCACCCTCTCTACTTGTACCCCACAACCACCCCCATCTTGTTGCAACCTCTTGCCAGTTCACCGTCTTTATCGCCATCACTCGCCAGCTCCTTTCGTAACTACCACTGTTTTCCTCTACAATCCACCGTCCCGAGGCAGGTTCTATTCAAGTTATACTGAAAGTGCAGGATACTCCGTTTTTAATGCTCAGTGTATCGTATGTAGTGTTCAGTGCTTCTCCGCTCTGTTTTCAAGTGTGTAGTGTGGAAGTATATGTCAAATGTTTTTAATTATATTGTTTATATTTTTGCCATTCATGTCACCTTTTCAATTATTTTAAATTCATAGTGCTTGTTTCTCCTTGTTGTTAGTTTTTAGCATCAAAGTTAGTTTACTATAACCCAGGGGCGGCGGAGGGGTGAAGTGGACTGCGCTAGTCGTCGTGGGGTTGTGGTCCACTGCGGCTGCGGCGGGGACGGAGCCTCTCCGTCGTTTCTAGGCCCCCGGTTAACATACAATACAATACAATACAATAGTGTTAACTTCTACTGGCTGAAGAGCGAGTTGTTCTAGCCCATACGTCCCTCCATCCCCTCCCACCATGAGATGAAGTGGTTGTAACAATAATAAAGAAAAATTAATTTATGCCAAGCCATTAAAAATGTGGCCCACTTCTAGATTCAGACCTACAATGTGTAACGGAAAGGTTTTGGGAGAGAGAACCCATTCTTACATACTCAGATACCCCAGTTATATGCTTTCTATTTAAAAAAATTCCTGTTGCGTGTGATAGCTACAGAGGAACTGCACTACTTGATGTTATTTATGAAATCCAGTCGATTTACCTTTTAAGCAGCCTGAGCCCCATAACTAAATAATTTATTTGGAGCCAGCATCTCTGTCGCATTGTGAACTAATTATATCTACACTTTTCTCGCCCCTATTTATTTATGTCTTCTTCCTTCCATTTCTTCTTCTATCCTTCCACATCGATTTCTTCTCTACTATTGTGACACTTTCTGTTAGACTTCCTCTTTCGGAAAGAACATAAGGAAAAATATGTTTAATGTTTATAAGACTGACATTTCCCATGTATTCACTAACATAAATATTGTAATCGTCATTATTACGGCTATGATTATTTATTCCTGATGTGCTGTTGTTGTTGTTGTGGTCTTCAAAATGGTTCAAATGGCTCTGAGCACTATGGGACTTAACATCTGAGGTCATCAGTCCCCTAGAACAGAACTACTTAAACCTAACTAACCTAAGGATATCACACACACCCGAGGCAGGATTCGAACCTGCAACCCTAGCGGTCGTGCGGTTCCAGACTGAAGCGCCTAGAACCGCTCGGCCACACAGGTCGGCTTGTGGTCTTCAGTCCGAATACTGGATTCATGCAATTCTCCATGGCACACAATCTTGTGCAAGCCTCTTCATCTACAAATAACTACTGCAACCTACATCCTTCTGAACCTGCTCATTGCATTCATCTCTTGGTTTCCATCTACGATTTTTACTCCTCACATCTTCCTCCAATAACAAATTCGTCATCCCTTGATGTCTCAGAATGTGTCCTATCAACAGATCCCTTCTTCTAGTTAGGTTGTGACAAAAATTTCTTTCTTCATTTATTCTGTTTGGTATTTCATTATTAGTTACGTGATCTACGCTTCTAATCTTCAGTATTCTTATGTACCCCCCATTTTTATTTCTTCTCCATGGATTTTAATATCTACTCCGAATTTTTCTTTTGTTTCCCTTACTCAATATACATATTGAATAACGTCGGGGATAGACTACAGCCCTGTCTCACTCCCTTCCCAACCACTGCTTCCCTTTCATGTCCCTCGACTCTTATAACTGCCATCTGGTTTCTGTACAAATTGTAAATAGCCTTTCGCTCCCTGTATTTTACCCCTGCCACCCTTAGAATTTGAAAGAGAGTAATCCAATCAACATTGTCCAAAGCTTTCTCTAAGTCTACAAATGCTAAAAACTTAGGTTTGCTTTTCTTTTTATCTTTCTTCTAAGATAAGTCGTAAGGTCAGTATTGCCACACGTGTTCCAGTATTTCTACGGAATCCAAACTGATCTTCCCCGAGATCGGCTTCTACTAGTTTTTCCATTCGTCTGTAAAGAATTCGTGTTAGTATTTTGTAGCTATGACTTATTAAACTGATAGTTCGGTAATTTTCACATCTGTCAACACCTGCTTTCTTTGGGATTGGAATTATTACATGCTTCTTGAAGTCTGAGGGTATTTCCCCTGTTTCATACATCTTGCTCACCAGATGGTAGAGTTTTGTCAGGACTGGCTCTCCCAAGGCCGTCCGTAGTTCCAATGGAATGTTGTCTACTTCGGGGGCCTTGTTTCGACTCAGGTCTTTCAGTGCTCTGTCAAACTCTTCTCCCATTTCATCTTCATATTCATCTTCATCTACATCCTCTTCCATTTCCATAATATTGTCCTCAAGTACATAACCCTTGTATAGACCCTCTATATACTCCTTCCACCTTTCTGCTTTCCATTCTTTGCCTAGAACTGGGTTTCCATCTGATAAAATTACAAATATGAATTGTTACACAGAAATTGCAAAGACGAGACATTTATTTGTACACAAGCTTGGTTCCGCTTACATGTGTTACATATTCCTGAGAAATGAGTCGCTATATATAAATCAATGAGGTACAAATTGTTTTTAAATCAACGTTCATTTCATCATGCATGACTGGAAAAATGTGGAATTTACAGCAGAGAAAAGTCTCTGTCGAACACAAGTAAACATCAAGAGAAAATATGAGATGCCCTCAAGTTATCAAATTAGTTACATTGTGTGTAGACGGAACCTTGTGTCATAGTCACTAGTAGCAGAAACTAAAAATCATAGCTTGTGTTCTGGACTAAGACGAGTTCATACCGACTACCTTATTTTACGAGTGCGTGCTGAAAAGTATTACCCCCTAATTTGTTATTCTGATCTCAGTACTGGTTGAGATATTACATGTCATGCATATACCGGGCTTTAGCTCATGCAACTTGCAATCCTTTTCCGCTACAAGACTCTGAAGTGAAGCATGTGACGTGTCGATGTGCAACTTAACTATGTCGGTGCGTAAGAGACCTTCAGAAAACCGAAATCACGAATTAGTAGACTCCTCCCATACTTTGAAAACCTTATCCCTCATTTTGGCAATAACAGGCCGCACACGTGTGCAGTAACATCTGCAACAATTTGACGCCTTGGGTTCACTGCCATCGATAATCCTCCATACAGTACCCACTGGGCACTATATGACTTTCACCTGTCTCCAGAACTCAAAGAACTACTTCGAGGACTTTACTTTAGTGTAGATGTTGCGGTGCAAGCAGAGATGAGGTTGTGGCTAAGTCAATAAAATCAAACATCCCACACTGACGGTATCTCTCGTTGTGAGAAATGTGTTTGTCGCCAGGGTTACTATGTTGGGAAATAAATATGTATACATGAACAATAAAGATTTAGAATGTTAATAAAGCTTGTGTTATTTAAAAAGTTTTAAGAGTTTTCACATAAGAAATCCGGAGGCACTAATTTTCAGTACGCCCTCGCAATTAATTTCATCCCAGAGAAGTCTGACTTCGAATCTCCTAAGAAGCAACTCAAAGGAACTTAACTACAGGAGGTAAACATTGCTAAACATCGCTACGCAAATTGTGTAGCATTAATACGGAATTCCTGTGCGGAAGTAGTTACTACGATGCAAAATAATGATAAAATAGACAAGCAAGCTGGAGACTTCGTCCATACAGTACCACTCTCTCCTTCAGCATGGCAATCCAAGACGTTATAATAACATAATGCAAAGTAAGAAAAGTTATACCATCGTAGTAATGAGGAGAAACAACGATCCTCGGAATGTTGTTATTTTCTTTAATATCAGTTCTGTATTGATGTACATGTTGCGGCAAGCACTGAGATTAAAGAGAATTAAAATCAATAAGAACAGCTGATGCATCCTTGGTTGTAGACGAATTATCCTTCGAGAGATTTGATAATTTGTGTCCTTAGAGAGTCCGTTCAGTAACAACAAAGCAGCTAGTATTATGACAATATTACTTTGTCGGCGCCTGTACTAAAATATGATGAGGCGAGAGTCATTAAAATGGCTGAAAGTTAAAGAAACTGTATCCAAGTAAAAATTAAAATACATTATGGAACGTCATTTTGTGGAGATTTACGGTCACAGTAAAACGTCTTCCTACGATTAGCCTACAGAACACACATATACAATAAAAAACCGCTTAAAAGGCTATAGTAAATCTATGTGGTTGGTGATCACTAGAGGGCGAGTGAAAAAACCTCACGATACAACTCATACTAGACACCAGGACCGGGTGACTCTTTTATAGGTCCGAATGTACTGCGAGCACATCTTACAAGTACTGCCAACAAACGTAGTATTCAAAACATTGTTTCACACCGGTTACAGGTTGAAAACTTTGAATAGAAGGGAACAAATGGTTTATGATCACTGGGGTTCCAGCACCAAGTTTCTACACTTTCGTATCTTTACCAAACTAATTTGAGACGAATATGGCTAACATCGTTAAAATTACTTTTCAAATGGTAAAATACGAAATATATAAATGATCCACTTTGCTTCATTCTTACGCTCTTGCACTCACACTAAGTGTTGCAAAGAGCTGATAAATTATGTTTTTATTTGATCAGTGTATTCAGCATTTTCAATTTTTGTGACAAGTTGTTACGTTTTAATTAAAATTATGTTTAAGATATATTTTTACTTATACCAGATGCATGGGAACCATTTCACTCGGGATCTGTGGAGCTTACATTAGCACATTTCTTTTCTGTACAAATATTTATTGTGTATTCTTGTTTTTCTGACATGTTTCATATCCTGAAAGACTTATTTACTGTGGACCTATTGAAAAGAAAAGTACATCTACTCAGATCAAATACACTAAATACGTAAGACTCAGTCATTTTGTGAGATCCACTTGCAAAATACGCTGACTGTACCTTCACAATAGCTAATGATGTATTAGGGAACAATGACTGGATGATCACTGTGAATGTAAGTAAGTGAGACATCCCCCATGAAAACACATTAATATTTTATGTAGAAGGTCTGAATATACATATAATCTTAAAACGCAATCACATTCGTTCCTCCGTTTCCTAAAACAGAGAGCAGGTCAGCTGGTAAGCTGCTTTCAGCACTAATATCTTAATATGAAACATATTCTGTTAAAGTGCGGTGTTAAGTGCTGCATACTTGTAGGTCCCCTTACAGGGGGGGGGGGGGGAAATCCATGCATAAAAGGGCATTACTCCATCCATAAGCACATTAAAAGTACAGCCACGGCCGTGCTTTATTACCCTGAATTCCCACGTGCCCTGGTACCCAGCAGAATGACACCTGGTCCTGCCTCTCTAAGTCGAAAAAGAAAACGTGGATCAATTCGGTATATTACCCTGCTGGCTGCATGTGGTGGATAGCCCGACGGACATTTAGCGAGTAACTGCAGACGAGTAATTTCTTAGCATGACTACATTGGTTACACACCTGTTGCAATGCCCTGAAGATAGCGTACAATTCAACATAATACACTGTGAATGTTTTAAGTAAGTAAATCTTGAGGATATATTCTGGAAATAACACAGCGCAGCGGACGGGATCCCACTGCTTAATCCATTATGCAACGTAGTTGATGTGGTAATTAAAATTCTGCTAAATGTGGATTTAAAAACATAATCTGCGTCACAATATTTTCTCTACTCCATGGTCTAAGAGTACGATCCGTGATTGTTAATTCTCGGACCCGGGTTCGAACCCGGTCACAGTTTAAATTTTGAAGAGAAATCATTAACAATGGCGGCAGAAGACTTCGGTATAAGAAGTCACCCTCATTCAACCAACAGCCTGTCGAAGAGGGCGGAGGAGCGAAAAGGGGATCAGGGCATTCTCTTGCCCTTGGGGTGGGCAACTGCAATGATCAACAGCATGAGAATGTAGAAGGAAATGGAAACCATTGCAGTAAAGACACATAATGTGTATCCAGAGGACGTCTGGCCTATAACTGAAAAAGCATCATGATGATCTCTCCATTGGCTGAGGGAGGGGGGGGGGGGGGGCTGCCAAAAGGGAGGTGACCATGAGAAAAAGACTGAATGTATTGAGTAATCGATTGTCATTCTGCTGGAGAAACGTCGACATCCATATTTTGTCCAACTTTAAAACGCATTATCACGCGCGCATGTATAGAGAAGCAATAGAGATTCACAAACACCTCAGCGGTAGTAGCCGGACGACCTCAGAAGATGTCTGCTGCAGATTGAGAAGAAACGTTAGGTGGAAATTTTATAATCGACCATGGCCTCTCAGCCCGGATGTTTTAAATGAAGAAACTTCTGGTTTGTTAGAAGAGTTATTACAAGAAACCCTCGCATAAATTAATACAACATGTAGAATCTGGTAATTTAATGCCACGTAGCTATAATTTAAGTCAACTACTCACAGAGGTCCAGTGTAGGCTACATTTATCGTATGGCAGCGAAGCCTGGTAGATATTCTAATGGGTTAATGCGGAACCGATTTACACTGGAAAAAATTAGTTCCAAGTTTGCACACCAAGTGCAAATCTGGCGCACTGACTCGATAGAAGACGTATAGAAATGGTTCTATAGGTAATGGATAAGGAATGGGACGTAGGCAGAAAAGGCCGAACAAGTGAGAAACGCATAATGTTGATTTTATTATTAATCGCCACTTACACGGTTTGTTCAATATGAGCACCAGGGAAGCCGATGAAATGCTGTAGAGTGTCGGATTTGAACCTGGTGTCCCAAACTTGAACTAATTTTTCCGGCGTAAATCAGTTCTCCATTATTGCACTAGCATATCTGCCAAGTTTTGCTGCCATACGATTATATTACGGCCCACACTGGTCCTCTGTGAGTAGCTGCACTTTAATTATAACCACCTGGTAGTTGCATTTGGCTCGATTCCTGAATCGGCAGTATTAAGCAAAACACAAATATTTTCCACTACGAATGTGATGTGACTCTGATCATTACAAAAGCCGCCACAGAAGAATTGCGCTTTTCAGCTTTTTGGAGATTTGGAAAAGAAAGTAGCAAGTTAAAACAACGTAGCTGCTACTTGTAGAAACTTACCACCCTTAATGTAATTTAGATGATATGTTGTGTATACTTCGACTTTGGACGACATTGCATCAAACTGTATGTTCGCGACACATACGTTCCGACTCAAAAACAGCGAAGACCGTTCTCTCTGTTGACTGATGCTTTCCTGACTTGCACTCTCTGGATACAGAGAATATTATTAGCACTCTGGGCGCACGGTAGGGCAATCAGCTCTACGAGATATCTTTTTTATTCTTTCAAGCCCTCGATAACATTGTGGGACTAGACAGCGCAGCTGCACGGAAATTCTTCATTTGAAAGCGAAAACGGCGTATCGCGTGCTGGCCTGGATTATTTATCCGGCCAGGCCCCTTCACTCCGCCACCTCACCCCCACCCCCAACGAACGGCGAGCGCATCGTGGGGCACGCAGCCGCCCTGTGCGATACATTATGGAGAGACCTGCCTCGTTGTCATGGGAGCCAAATTCCCTCGTCAAAGACTGATTGATCGTGACGGAACAGGCAAGGCAATGTTTGAACTGCAAGCTGTAGACACTAATTGGAAAGGTAAATAATTTCTGCCCGATCTGTACGTGACAAATGCCTGGGAAGGGGACAATATATGAAACAGTTGAAATGTTTTTCTTGACGATTGGAAAAAATTTCATTTGTTTCTTGGCTTATTCAACGCCGTGTTTGCGTAAATAAATCGAGTGCACTCCCAGTTCTAATATAGACTTCACCCGCCATTTCTGTTTGCTCTTTGGGGAGGTAAGCGTAATAACGGTGATAGTCATGATAATATAATATATCATATAATAGGATAATATAATAATAGCCCAGCTCACAGAACTAAGACATTGCAGTACAGTTATTAAACCAGAATGTCTCAATAGATCAGAAACACTTATTTTTAACAAGGAAACAGACACTGAAAATACTGAGAAAAGGGAACGCAAAATCGTAAGAAAATTCTTGTCTCAAAAGTTGTAGGAGAACAATACAGACTCAGAAGCAATCTGGAAATCAAACAATATACAAATGTCCACAGTAACGTTAGCAAACGCATGTTGAGATTCTATAAAAACTAAGCCCTTGCGAGGTATTGAATGCCCACTGGATGTCTACCGGTCGCCTTGTCATCCTCAGCCACCCGGCTTCATGCGCATGCGGTATGAAGGGGCATGTGGTCAGCACCCCACTCCCCTAGCAGTTTTGCAGACTTTCCAGACCGCGCGGCCGCTACCACTCGGCCATGTAGCTCTTCAGTTGCCATCATGAGGCTGAGTGAAGCCCTCACCAGCCCCCCCACTTCCCCACCAAGGAAAAATCCTTGGCACTACTGGGAATCGAACCTGGGTCCTCTGTATGGCAGCCACCTACGCTGCCCACTCAGCTACAGAGGCGGACTTAAGATTCCATGGACACATTCAAAGAATGAAAGCAGAGAGACTTAGAAAGCAATAGTAGATTGTTTTGCCAGAAGGAGCAAAGCCAAAATGGACACTATGAAATGGCTTGGGGAGATGGCATCTGAGCTCAAATCGGCGAGAACTTCCCCATGAAATGCCCAAAACTGTGAAAGTTTTAGGTAAAAAATTACCAATGTCAAGTTGATTGAGATAAAAAACGAAAGAAGGAGACTTGAACAACATGGTATGAACAGTATGAACAGAGAAAGGAAACCCACAGAAAGAGAATAAAAGAAATATGGGCATAAAGGAAGGAAAATCTCCAAGTACTTTATGTGCCCTAATGGGTTAAAGTAGTATATTTATGCCGATTCTGGACCAAAGAGCATTTTCGATTAGTAATTCCAGGATGCAAATCAAAATTCTAATTTTGCAGTATTTCCCAACTGAAAAATTGGTCTATACCCACAAAACGAAATTTTCATTTAAAGTGTACAAATCTAATAAATTTTAACCTTTATAAATGCAAACCATCAAACCTCATTTGCCTGTATCAAAAATACCAAATTTTCATTTCCTCATCTACAAATTTACAATATAATAAATTTTATTCTTTATAAATAACAACCAACAAACCTGAACCCTATATTGAAAAAAAATCAAATTTTCATTTACTCATTTAAAAATTTACAAATCTAATATATTTCCTTCTTTATAAGTAACAACCATCAAACCTCATTTGTCTATACTGGAAAAACCAAATTCTCATTTTCCCTTTTAAAAATTTACAACTCTAATAATTTTTATCGTTTATAAATAAGAATATCCAAACATTGAACACATATCATCGATTAAAATTTAAATTAAAAAACAGAGGCACATATTAACTGTAAACGTATTTATACATCACAAATAAAATTTAATTCTATAGAAATACAACCAAAACAAAATGACCAACAAAAGTGAGCTATTTACATACTTAGAAGAAAGTATGGATTGAGTTATAGAGAATTAGAAAATTATTGTAAAGTAAATCGTTATTCAATGTTAGTAGGAAAGAAATGAATAAGGAAATGAAGAAGGGAGAACTGAAACATAAAACTATAAAAGAACTTTAATCAATGCGTAAAACAGAATATTTGAAGAATTATTCCAAACTTAATACAGGAAAATTAATCAATATTTAAATCCTGTTGACAATATTAATAACAGCAATCATGATAATGAATAAAAATCAATAAATGAACTTCATAAAACCTGTGAAACAAAATTATTAAAAAATCCCAACTTAGAAAATGGTAATTAGTCGATATTACCTGAAAATCTGAATGTAAAATTAAAAATCATAACAATTTGAATAAAAAACTATATAATGAAAAAAATTTAGAAAATTATTCTAATTTTAATGATCAACAGTTAGTCAATCTTATCAATAGATCTGAGAAAATATTGATAATAATGATAATGATAATTATTTTCAGAATCTTCTGGCAGATAAATATGAAGAAATTAAGCAAAAAGCTATCAGAAAAATTTAGCAGGTTTCAATTTTCTAGACAATGAAGAATTTTTTCAAATCACATTAACTAATTTATATCAAAGATTCTGCTTTCAAATCAAGACTTGTAACTTACAGAATTGACAGTAATGATAATATTGCTGAACCACAAGAACTTTTTAATCAAATCAAAGAAGAAATAATTAGCACCTGTAAGAATATTTTAATGCTACTACAAGAATTAAAGTTAACATGAAATTATATTGCAATTTAAAAAAAAAACAAGATGAAATAAAAAAATTTATTCTAAAAGAACTAATCAAGTTTTATTAATAACAACTGATTCAGAAGATGCTTGTCAATGAATAAAATATGGCTCAAATTCAAGAAATGCTAAGAAAAAGTCTGGTTGGTCATTATTTTATAGAGATAGTTTAGAATTAAATGTTAATAAACACAATATAGCAAATGATCATCTAGAAAGAGTTAATAATTATGAAAATATGGGATTTGTATTAGATGCTCCTGCTTGCAGTGTGCCCTTAGTTGACTAAGACTGCAGTCATGTGAGTGTGTGTGTGTGTGTGTGTGTGTGTGTGTGTGTGTGTGTGTGTGTGTGTGTGTGTCTGTGTGTGGTTGATTATTCAAAAATCTCATAACATAAAAATACCTTTTTGCTCATCAATAATAAATTTGTTAACATTTGAGTTATTCCAACTTTCTCATTAGGTTAACTTTCATTTCCATCTACTTCTTCAAGATGAATTACTGTCAATCTATCAGTTAACTGAGGAACATCATAATCAATTGATGTTTCGGAATAGTTTTGGCTAAACATTCGCCAACTTTTTCAAATGAATCACTAAGTTTTTTTCTGCAAAACTAGGAAAATATCCTTCAACAATTGTTTTTATCAAATTAGTATATTTATTTCCTTTACTTGATTTTATATTATTTGGATTTCTTTTTTTATGTGCAGCACTTGAGTCGAAAAAGTTCTTGCATAGTTCTATAAATCAAGAGAATGAAATTCGAAACCTAACTCATCAATAATTATTCGTTTTCGAGTTAAAAGTTTCATTAATCCATCTGTTCTTTCATATTTTTTCACCAATTTTTGATTTATCACCATTAAATTCTACTGGTAATTTACCAATATATTTAAAAGTACCAAAAGGTTTTAATTCAAAAACATTAACTTCACTATGGCTAACAAATTCTAACATTCTTCCACCATATTAATTTTCGTAACTCTTTTCACTTTTAATTTTGTTTTGTCTTTATCTTGTTTTTCATATTTATTAAATAAATTATTTATTTGTGATTCACAAAATGTATAATCTCTATCATATTGATTAATTGATGGAAAATCACTAAATTCTTCTAAATAGTGTCGATTTTCTTCAAGTCTTTTAAAGGCTTTTTCTCCTAGTCCTTCATATTCTTGATTACGTTTTTCATTTTTATTAAATTTTTCGTATTCTATTTTGTTTGGCATTTTTAGTAACTACTGGATTGTATTTTGCAAACATTTATTAAGGATAAAAATATGATAATCTTTTTTATTTGGAGTTAATATTTATATTGATTGTTCAGCTTCATCATTTACATTCATCATATATGATCAATATTCATGTTCAACATTTACAGTCAACATTTGAATCAAATATTTACATTCAGTATTTATGTTCAATGTTTATGCTGCATGTTTAAAACTTGTTAATATTTCCTCTGTCTTTACCATTCTTAAGTTTTCTTGTCATCACTGTTATAAAATAAAATAAATCTTTATTCCATCCTTTACTACATATTTGTTTAAATTAATCAAACTTTAAATCACCACCAACAAATTCATGATTAATATGATTTCAACTTGTATCATCTTGCCTAAAAAAATTAAAGTTACCTCTAATTCTTTTGGCATTTTTGAATATGTTTCATCTAAGTAAAAACGCTCTATTCATTTGCATTTTCCTGTAGTAAAATAGTTTCTCACTATATCTTGAATTTCAAGATTGAAATGACCACAAACTACAACTGCATTATCTTCACATTCATCTAACAGAATAATTTAATCATTATTTACAATGAAAGGAGGCCCAGTTCTATAGCAACTTCAGGACTGGCAACTTCGATAGAAGCGTCAACTGTAGTCCCTTGCTTATGCTGTCTTTTTAACGTGGAGTTGAGAATTATTATACTGAAGAGTTTTCTTATTTTACCTGTCGATCTTTGCTTGCGACAAATCTGTGTAAAACAAGGTTAAGTAATGTATCCTTTAGCCCACCCAGTTAGCTCTGTGGTCTAATGCGCAGCTTCCCGAGAGGGAAGGCGTGCTAGCCCCCAGCACGAATCCGTGCGGTGGATTAGTGGAGAGGTCCGGTGTGCCAGCCAGCCTGTGCATGGTTTTTAAGGCGGTTTTCCATCTGCCTTGGCCAATGCGGACCAGTTCTCCTTATTCCGCCTCAGTTACACTATGTCGGCGATTGCTGCGCAAACACTGTCTCCACGTATGTGCACACTATAATTACTCTACCGCGCAATCGTTAGGGCTATACTCGTCTGGTATGAGACGTTCCCGTGAGGCGGAGCGGGGGGGAGGGGTGGGGGAGGATTCTACTGGGGACCAAATCGCAAACCGCACAAAAACCCTGTAATCGACGTGGAGCACCGTGAGATGGGTGGAGTGCTGAGGCCCCAGTTTAGTACACAATACGCAATTGCATTCTTTCATTTAGTAACAAAACTAATTAATTCGATTTGTTTGAATGTTGTCTAGCGATCCAAGAAAGCACGTTTCCTAGACACCTCATATTTGACGACTAGGTTGGATTTAACAGGGAGAATAAATAAAAACCTTGAGGTTTGCCGAAGACGTTGAAATTCTATCAGAGACAAGAAAGGGCTCTGAAGAGCAGTTAAATGGAATGGACAGAGTCTTGAGAGCAGGGAATAAGATGATCATTAACAAAAACAAAATACACATAATGCAATGTAGTGGAATGATGATTATGAGGGAATTACATTATGAATCGAAACACTTAAAGTAGTAGATGAGTTTTGCTATTTGGGGAGCAAAATAATTGATGATGGGCGAAGTAGAGAGAATGTAAAATGTAGACTGGCAATTGTAAGAAAAGCGCTTCTGAAGAAGATAAATATGTTAACATCGAACATAGATTTAAGTGTTATGAAGATTTTTCTGTTGGTATTTGTCTGGAGTGCAGCCATGCATGAAAGTGAAACATGGGCGGTAAATAGTTTGAACAAGCAGAGAACTGGATGTTTTGAGTTGTGTTGATGCAGAAGAATGCTGGAGATTTGATAGGTAGATTGCTTAACTATTGAGTTACTGAATAGAAATGTTGAGTCAAGAAATTTGTGACACAACTTGAATAAAAGAAGTGTCCTTGATGAGACACATTCTAAGTCTTTAACGTATCACCAGTTTACTATTGGAGGGAAGTGTGGGGGTTAAAAATCGTAGAGGAAAACCAGGAGATGTATACAATAAGCAGATTCAGTAGGATGTAGGTCGCAGTAGTAATATCGAGAGGAAGAGGCATGCACAGGATAGAGCTTCATGGAGAGGTGCATCAAACAAGTTTTCAAACTGAGGAGCACAACAACAGAGTCGTAGTCAGTTGATTAGTTTAACTTGTACTTAATGCTGTAAAGCTCAATTATTTATAATTTGGTTTTGTACTTCATGTTTGTCCCCATTCAGTGGTACACAATTAAGTTAAAGTATTAATTTTTCCATAAGCATGTAATCCTATGTACGTTACCTAAATTTTGTGCTCCCAAACTTACTTTCTCTCTTTATCATCTGTATGAGTGAGTGGGTGAGTGTGGATGACGTCTCATACATGTTAGCAGTACAGCATCTGGCTGGCTGCTTAGTAACAATGTTGCCAACGTAGCTTTCTCAGTCAAGGCAAAGTGATTTGTACCCTTTCGATAGTCATTCGACCTTAATTAATATGGTGACGGGAAGAACACCTCTGGTCTCTTCCGGCTACCTGGGGGAAGTTCGCTACAGGGAGGGCCTGCTTTCGGCAGTCAGTGCGGGACCTCTGGTGAGTGAAGACGCTCAGAGCTTAAAGAGCGACTTGGTGCTGGTGAGTGCGTTAATGTGTGATGGTGCATAGTTATTGTAACTGATGTTCACATTTGATCTGTTAGTCCATCTTCGGACATCGAATTCTTATATTTTTCAGAGTGTAGTCAAGAACATATTTTCTGTATTTTCATCATCATTCATCCCCATTACGGTCGGTGGAAGGCAATGGCAAACCACCTCCACTAGGACCTTGCCTAGTCAGGCAGAAGCAGCTGAATGGTTGGACCAAGAAACGCAGTTTTTCTAGATTATATTATCTGTGCCATCACAACAGCAGCAGCCAACAGTCGAATCTGCCGCTGTACTATTCTACAATACTACACACGCACCAGCAATAACGGTAGCCGTCGGAACTTCCTCAACCCGTCGATCCGCAATTAATTAGTTCCAGAATAATACACTTTGCTAATACTTATTACATAAGTACCAACAGATCGAAGCACGTGAATGTAAGTCCCGCAGCAGATACTGACTTTGATTCAATATCTGAAACTGTACTACTTGCTGATGCATATTTTCTGTATTTTCATCATCATTCATCCCGATTACGGTCGGAGGAAGGCAATGGCAAACCACCTCCACTAGGAGGAGCGCAGTATACATGGTAAGAGTAGCGTGGAGAGCTGCACCAGACCAGCCTCTGGACGGAAGACCACAACAACATACAATGCAGTAGCAATCGAGGCAGATTGTTTGAGTGGCTGACAGCCTGCTGAATTTTGTGACTCTGTAGGCTATTTGCGTGAGTATAATGTAAATATAAGTCAGTTAGAAATATGTACGATTTACTATGTTCATCCTGTGCCAAAGTATTCAACTGTTGCTCCCATAAGTATGGAATCCGTAGAAGCGAAATTATAGACGGAATACCCACGGAGTTGTCGATCCTATAGCATTGAATGCCAAAAAGGTAGAATTTAAAGCCTTTTCGACAACCTACCCATCTATCTTCTTCAGGTGTCGCGAGTTTTGTTGTTACGTGCTCTCGCTGCCTATACTCTCAGAATGTGAATTATTGTTGGTTTCATGCCGCTTTATATTGACAATTTCGGTTCTTGACGCCTACTGCGCCCTGTAATGCTCTTTCGTTTTACAGAGCACGCACTGATATTCCGTGAAACGCAAATTGCCTCAGCGTTTTACAACTCTGATGGATGTGACGATCGGCCAGATTTTGATAAACTGATTGCTGAACCCGAAACGTTATTCAAATTGAAACCTCCATACCACTCGCTATTAATCAATCACGCCGAGAAAACCTGACAGACCGAAGAACAACTGTAATTTTATGACGATGTTTGACGTTACGTATACAGGGTGTTTCAGAATTATACCGACAAATTTCGAGTGCGTGTGGAAGGTGCATTGAGGAACAAAATTTGGATAGTAACTCTTGTCCAGAAACTTCTTCCGATGTCAGAGATGTTTCATAGTAGCAACGGTGAGCAAGTACTCATAGTTCCTCAGGAATGCATTTTAGAGCGCGTATTTACCGGAATTTTTTTTTTTTTGGCCATGCAACCGCTTCTGAACGTTGTCTATCTACGTTCATAGCAACAACAGTATTGGTAAGCGCATTCTACTCTCAAACGTGTCAGAAAGATTTTCACTTATAACGTTCGGCTATTTCGTTCCATGATCAGGGTATGGCTGTTGAAAATATATCGATATATCGATTAAATTTTCATAATATAGCGATATGCCTGAACAATATTTTTCCACGATACATAGATATCCAAATGGCGATATCGAGTGCCGATATTTTTATTTTACATTAAATTTTTTTCACAATTTTCAGGAAATATTTTTTTTAATTGCAGTAGAACATTATATTACTATCACTGGTGAAGGAGCCTGACTACTTTTTGAGCTTTCATGACCTGCAGTCTTTCTCTTTGACTGTGTGAAGCAGGTATAGGTGGCACAGAGAAAAAGTCCGACTGCGCTGTGGGGTGGCGAAGTGAATGGAACGACAAGATTTCCGATGTGAAGAAGTAGCGCACCAGTTGTGTTAAGAAACAATTTTAACGCAACCAGTGTGCTATTTATTCACGTTGGCATTCTTCAAAAACATTTTCTTGAAATTAGATATAAAAAACTTGCACTGGGTGGATACGTGTCATGAGAAATGCTGACGTAATCGGCACTCGGTGCTACCAACAGAACTGTATCGTTTTACTTCACCACACAATTTTGACTCTACAACTGCTAGATGGCTGGTGTTAGCAGACATAACAAAGAAGAAACACGGAAGTCGACATTAAGTGTTGCGGATAAATCCAGTATGTGACGAAATCGAACGACGGACCCGTCGGACACCTTTTATTGTGGCACTTACATGCAGTTACCATTGTTAGCAAAGCGGTTATCGACAAGCGTGATCGTGAATCGTTTTCGTTTCAATTCCTGGTCCAAGGGGGATAGGAAGTCTGCTACCTTGCTGATGTACGGAATATCTAATAATACACCAATACTTAAATTTCAGCTCTAAAAGCGGCAGTATATTTACAATGTTCCACCGATATTTTATAGGCCGGTAGGTCGATAATTTTTCCGCCGATATGGAGACATATCGATACTTACATTTCATTAAATATCGTTATTTCGGACTCTAGATATTTGTAAAAATATCAACAGTTCTAGATCAGGATTTCATACGTCAAATTGATACATTTATCCGTCTCCATCATTCCTGAAAGACTGTGACATCATCACGGAATGATTCTGCATATAGATACGTATACAGGCGCCGACACCTCTAACTTTCACGCCCTGTAGCGTCGTTGTATGACGATCGGGCACACTGGTTTGTATCCTCACTTTCTTCCTGAAGACGCCTTCCGTATCCTCTCGAATTTTGTTGGTGTAAGTTTCAAATACCCTGTGTAATGAAATATGATGAAAAAATATTTCCTATAAATTTGTTTTTATTTTCTCCCATTCTGTCATTCAAATATTTTATAAAGATGTGTAGCCACATGACGGTGGAGAGAGAGGTGGTCGCCCATACATCAGAAAAACTAGCACATCCCGTAAACACTACTATTCCAATTTACAATTTGTAGCAAAGTCACGGATTTTCAAGAAGATGCACATAAATACGAAACTGAAACATTAGCACGCCGCAACAACGAATACATACCGAGCGCCGGCCGGTGTGGCCGAGCGCTTCTAGGCGCTTCAGTCTGGAACCGCGCGGCGCTACGGTCGCAGGTTCGAATCCTGACACGGGCATGGATGTGTGCGATTTCCTTAGGTTAGTTAGGTTTAAGTAGTTCTAAGTTCTAGGGCACTGTTGACCTCAGATGTTAAGACCCAAAGTGCTCAGAGCCTCTGCTTGGCCTATTGCCGCAGCTGCCGCCGTCTCGCATATACAGTATGTAGTACAGCGCCCGGGCGAAGAGAGATTCAGCCACAGCGATCACGCCTAC